>NC_091057.1:112091024-112716024 GCF_000393655.2 Nicotiana sylvestris
TACCAGGGCTCGGGGAGAGTCTCATAGTGGGATTCCATCTCAGACTTCATATACCCCGCCCTTTCCAGAAGATCTCCGAGGGGCACCAGCTCCAGCGCCCGCCCCTATACGTTCAGCCCCTCATCCAGATACACCGGGTCAGGAGATGAGAGATGTTATTCAGCTATTAACTCGATTAGTACCCGCACAGGCTCGGCGTCAGGAAGTAGGTATTGGTCATGAAGATAGGTTTGTCTGTGCGAGGGTTCGTGATTTCATTAATATGAACCCTTCGGTATTCACTAGGGCAGATCCAAATGAAGACCCTCAGGTATTTATCGATAGAATGTAGAGGACTTTGAGGGTAATAAAGGACACTACGACTGACCCCTCCAGCAGTATGGCAGGAGTTTACAGAAGCTATTCTTTGTCAGTATCTGCCACCAGAGCTTAGACGGGCCAGAGTTGATAGGTTCTTGACCCTTCGATAGGGTAACATAAGTTTGGTAGTACAATCTTCAGTTTGATTCATTGGCTAGGTATGCTCCCACTATTGTATCTAAGATGGAGGATCGGGTTCACCGGTTCGTGATAGGGTTAGAGTCGTACTTCCTTAATGATTGTATGTCAATCTCACATCAGCCAAACATGGATATTTATCATATTTAGGCATACGCTTAGGATGTAGAGGAGAGTAAGCAGAAACATAGGGCCGATCATGAGCATAATAGGGCCCAGAATAAGAGAGCGAGGTCTTCGAGTCCTTCTGGTGAGTTTCGAGGTGGTCAGAGACAACAGTACCCGAGGACTCCAACCCAGTCATCGGCTAGTGCACCCACTCAGTTTGGCAGTAAGAGATTTGATCATTCCACATATTCAGGGCCTGGTCAGAATTTCAGGGTCTCAGGTTCTCAGTATAGGGGTGAGTCAAGTCAGATAAGGTCGCCATTGCCATGATGTGCATAGTGTGGTAAGCAGCATGTTGGGAAGTATCGTATGGGATTGGGTGTTTGTTATACTTGTGGTTATTCGAGACATGTTATGAGGGATGCTCTCAGAGGCTTAATAATGTTATGTACACCTATATGTATGCATGACACGACATTTACATGCACGTGCATGATGTTATAATTGTTTAAGGATTTGTAAAGTTATTTAGACTTATAGGCAGAATTACTTATTCCATGTTTCATCTATATCTCTTATGTACTGATTTTCATGCCTTACATACTCAGTACATTGTTCGTACTAACTCCCTATTTCCCGGGGCCTGCGTTTCATGCCTGTAGGTTCAGGTAGGCAAGCTGACGGTCCCCTTACTTAGGATCCTTGATCAGCGAGAATTGGCGTGTTCCACTTGATCCAGAGCTGGTTTTGATTTTGGTACGATATGCTTGTATACATATATGGGTATGAAGTGGCCCAGTTCCATCCTTGTACAGTTGTATTTTCTATTAGAGGTCTGTAGACATTTATATATAGTCGGATAGTATGTAGCCTTGTCGGCTTCCAGTTTTGGGTATATAGTTGTCTATAGTAGCCTTGCCGACTTGTCCACTATATTTCGCATGTATATGTACATATGTATTTTGGATAGGTTTCCCTCACATATATTATTCATGTTTACATTTTAAATGCATGCTTAAGGATGTTCAACACGTAGGATTCGGGCACTCCTCGCGGCCCATCGGTTTGGGTCGTGACAACGAACCAAACATCGTTAGGTCCCGAATTATGCGAAGCACCGGATTTAGATCAAGATCTCCTTCGATTTCTATTGCGGCAAAGGGAGGCATCATAATAGAGTTAAAATCATGATTAGAGTCAGTCAAGATAAAAGGAAGAATCCAATTTCCTTACTGGACCTTCAACCAGGCATTCTACCTTTGTCGAATCGGAACCAACACCACTGCATTGCGCTCGAACAGTTAAGTGGTTGTCATCTAGCAACTTCCATGCACATATATAGATTCATTCTTCGTACCTAGTGTTAGCACGTGATTTTTGCCCTATATGAATTACTCCCATAAATTCTAAAATAAAATAATTTCTTTTAGTATTTATAATTTTGTGGATTTTCGTGGCATTTTTTGTTAATTGTTTGCATTTTGTCTGTGCATTTTAATTCATAAAAAATACAAAAATATATTGAATTTTTCATTTAGGATTTAACTTTGCATTTTAGGATTAATTAACAAATTAGTCGTTTTATAAAAATGGAAAAAATCACAAAAAAGGTTTATTTTGCACTTTTAATTTTAATCTTGAATTTTGGTAGTTTTTCCTTAATTTGGTTTTAATTATTTGTGGTAATTATTTAGAGTTAGTTAATGTAATTGTATGGCATAGTTTGAGCAGGAATTAATTTAGGTTTTATTTTTAATTGTAATTTAAAAGAAATTAGAATAAATGAAAAGAAAAAGAAAACAAAAAAAAACTGTTCTAGGCGAAATCAAATTAATCTCCTTCAGCCCTTTATAATACCCTTTACCTAGCCCAAACCCGCGTCTAACCCGGTCCAATTCCCCCCTCCTCCTCAAACGACCCCGTTTAGCTAGTAGACGATCCCAGCCGTCGAGGTAACTTGATCTAACGACTGGAAGTTGGGGATTACATGATATATAACGGTCTAAAGACTCCCCCCCCATTCCATCTCTCACCTCACACCCCAGAGACCCCTTCGTCTCCCTAATCACCACCGATAACCAACAGCCGAAAATCGCCCACGGCGGCAGTCGGCCACGAAACACCCCAAAACTCACACCAAAGCTCCCTTTACCCTTCCTCATTATGAATCCATCATCAACTCCCTTCAAATCCCACCGGAATCCCTCAAAACTCTGAAAGCCTAACCGTTGCCCTTGTTTTCTCCGATGGCGGCGCTGCCACCAACCACCACTAAATTTACACCCCATTACCTCCTTCATATCCTCTACCCTATCCCATAGTCAGTTTTTCTCAAGCACGACTTGAACCCTTCGAATTTCAAAATTAGGGTTCGAGTTTAGAAGCCAAATTGGAGGTTATGCATGCAAGTTCAGTCCTCCGCGTTTCTCTGAGTGTCCAAAGTCTGTTTCATCTCAGAATGGTGTTATTCGTGTGTTCTTACCAAAGAATAGGCGAGTTACACTATTTTGAGGTTAAATCAGAATTATTCGATGTTTTCAAGTCTAAATCGGTAAGTTTTCTTTTTCTTTCTTCGTTTTGTTTGTCTCTTTGCCCCGCCTTTTCGTTTTCTTCCTTCTCTAGCATGTTCTGAGTGAAATTAGTGTCGAGTTCAGATTTCCTTTCCAAATTTTAGCCAAATGTCCTTTGTTATCTTCTTGGTTTCATGTTAATTTTCCTGATAATAGTTTAGGTTGGATTGTTAATTAATTGGTTAATTAGTGTTGTTTTAAATTTTGTTTGTTTTAACTCTTGGGCCGTTGGAGTTTTGTTCACATTTTGTTTGGGAATCTCATGATTGGCAGGGTTGGACCTGGGCCCAAGGAGGAGATGGTTCAGCCCAGGTCTTTCCAGAATTAACTTGTGTGGAGCCTTTGGGGTCCAACCGGACCCATTCTGGGCTGATAGGATAGGGTAAAAACAAGGAACTTGGGGGGTAATTTGGGTAGTCTAGGCTTGGGAATCTTGTATAACTGAACTAGGAAGCTTCCTAGAAGCTGGGGTGGGGGCTATTTTGAAATTCTGAGGTTTACACTAGGGATTTCTAAGCTAAAATGAAAATTTCATAAGGTTTTAAGTGCAATTTTGAACTCTTTAAGGCTGCCCTACTTGTCTTGCCTATAAAGGCAGCTTTTCTTGCCTTTCAAGGCAGGGTCTAAGAGATAAAAATCTAGGAAAATACCAAACGAGTGAATTTTACTGTTTCATTGATTTCCTTCTCTGATTTTGTAAAGAAATTTCCAACCTGCTAAAGCAATCTTTGATTCATTGAGTGTTCGAGATGGATTGAATTTGGTTTTAAGCTTGGTTTGAATTTCGCTGAGTTACCACTCGATTGAAACTGTATTTCTGGACTGCTGCACTTCTTTCTTGGTTCTGAGTTTGTTTTTGTCGGAGTCCTGGTTGCTGGGTTCTGCTACTGCTGTTGCTGAACTACTGACACTCATTTCTACTTTGTTTCTTCTCTTTCCTAGGTACATTTCGATCTTTATGGGTGTCATTTGATGTGTAGCTTGAAGTATGAGTTGAGAATGAGAGGTATATGATGTTATTGATGGACTTTACCTCTTCTTCTTTCAGTTTTATAATCACCATGTAGCTTTAAATGTTCTGATTAGTGTATTTTTTAAAGAATGGCTTGTAATTGAGAATTGGACCATGCTAGTTTTTCTTTTTAGTATTTCCGTAATTAGTGTTGGATTTCCTTTTGTGGTTCATCTGTTTCTTCTTTGAGTCTCGCCTGTATTAGTGCAGTATGTTAAGCTAAGTTTGCCAAATGACTTTTAGCTGAGTTCTGTATGCAGAATGTGGGCATGAACATTATATTCTCTAGTTGCTTTATAAGTTAGTTTTCAATTTAGGATCATTTGGAATAAAGGTTCAAAGTATGAAGAATGAGTTAAAAGAAATGCTTGCTAATGTGTGCCTGTTGAGTTTTGGTCGAACCAGCTTAGTTTGTGAGTGCGTAACCATGTGATGATTTCTGAAATTGTTCAACCAAATGATTGCCTTAATGTATCGTATTGAATACTCAGTAGTTTATGATTTTCAAATGTGAAATGCCCTTTTTTCTCTTTTGTTCGCACTCTCGTTTCTATGCCCATCTCAGTTTTGTTTGCTTCATTGGTTAATACCTTCTTCCTCGTTGTATTCAATTAACCGGCAATCTTATCTTGCGGACCATTCTGAATCTGTCGATTTTGTTGTTGCATGGGTTCGATTCGCAACCTTTATGACACTTGACTTGAGCATGCTTCAAAGGGAGCTTCTTGTTTAGGCTCGCTGGGTCACTGGGCCTCACGTTAGGCCGAGCCCAAGTTTTGAAACAAAATGAAGTAATTTTCACTTAGTCTTAGCCCCTTTAGATTCACAATTTAAATTTATCTATGTTTTAACAAGTAGCTATAATTCCCTTAAATCTTATTTAGTTAATTTAATTAGTGGAAACGTGCCATTCGAAATCAAATATTTTATGGCCCTCTAAGTATAGTTGAAATTCCCTTTTAAAATTGGAAGTCGAGGTGCGTGAACAAATAACAATTGCATGGCCCTCGTTTTGACTAGCTTCGTTTTGACCCCTAGAATTCGAGGTGCGCCATTTAGCAGATTTCCATGGCCCTCGCAAAGTTGCAAAATCGTAATTGCTAGGGCGCGTTAGTTTAATAATATTACATTCCTAAATTCGGGTGCGCATTTATGCGACCCAAATCCAAATCTCAACGATGTTAAAATATGTCAAAATCACGGATGCATTTATGTGACGTGGTTCGAGACGTGTTCTAATAATGTTGCAATTTTCTTTAAAAAATGAATAAAAGCGGTTTAAGTTAAAAATGAACCATAGGCTAAAACATGTATTAAAATCAGATAATAGGCCAATTATAACAGTTGAGCGACCGTGCTAGAACCACGGAACTCGGGAATGCCTAACACCTTCTTCCGGGTTAACAAAATTCCTTACCCAGATTTCTGGTTCGCGGACTGTAATACAAAGTCAATCTTTTCCTCGATTTGGGATTTAAACCGGTGACTTGGGACACCATAAATTATCCCAAGTGGCGACTCTGAATTTTTAATAAAATAATCTCTTTTCGATTGTCCTTTAATTGGAAAAAACTCCCTTATATACTCCCTTCCGGGGGTGTAGGTAAAAAGGAGGTGTGACATCTAGTCCAGCCTTTCAACCCTTCACGGGCTGGTAAGAAGTCAGTTTTGTTTGGTAAGACGGAATTGGACAAAGAAAAGAGAGTGTTCGACCAAAACAACGACCAAAGTCCTTTGCCCATTATCTTCTCATCTATTTTCTTTATCTTCTTATTGGATCGCCTGCGCGAGGCTAACACTACAGGCTTGAGTGTGTTAGCGCTTAATCAATCTGTTGCTTGTTCCTTTCGTGACTCAAACAGCTGGTACGCTTTCTAGCTTATGACGACTCAAAGGGGTAAGGGATATTATATTTGTTTGCAAAGCATGTTGTTCGCCTTTCGTGGGTCGGGGAATCGGGCATCGGCCCTCTTGGATTAGGTAGGAGCAGGAGTAGGTAAGCTAGTATCAATCCGGTGAAGAAAAGAGAATTTAGTTGATAGAGACATTAGATCTGGAGGAAGCATCAACGAACTGCTCCATCCATCCACGATCATTATCATCATCCATGCTGGAGAGCAAAGCATGGTGACCATGTTTGCTGAAGTTTATCATTCCCCCACGGAAAATCTTGGGGGAGTAAAGGTTCATCATTCGAGCCAGGGAGAGCTCTTCCCCCGTCTCCTAGCATAGGCGCCAAGACAAGCTATTATCCGCCACACAGAAGGGCCTAGCTCTGCCAAGCAAGCTTGATAATGGAAGCAAAACTCCAAGATTATAGAGTCAAGTCCCCCGCTCAATGAGAATGGGACCAAAGTGAAGGAATACATGTAAACATATGTAAAATCCTTCTTGGGAAAAATTACACGCTCCGCCATATCAGGAGCGATGATGTTCAAATCATGCAACTACAATCTTACTTTACAGTAGGAATGCTAGAAGGGCGGATGGAAGAAGGGTAGACACCAACAACCCATGTGCCGGAGTTAGCAGAAGGAAATTTCTCCTCAAAATCCTTGGTTGTATTGAGCTTTTTGGGGATAATTGTGCTCACTGTAGGAGGAGCAGCATTATTGGTGCTTTCTTTCTTCTTTGAAGAGCTTGAATTTTTGGAAGAAGAGGACATGGTTAGCAGATGAAAATAAGAGTTCTTTGAAGAAGAAGAAGAAGAAGAAGAAGAAGATTAAAGAGGAGTGAAAACCAGAAAAAGTTGGATGCAAAGAAGTTGAGAGAGATTTGAAAAACTGTGAAATGTAAAAGAATAAGGATGAAACGTACAAGTAAAGGAATCGATGGCTAAAATCATGGCCATGATTACCTCGAAAATTGACGAAAGTATTGCTAAATCATGGGATGACGCGTGTTCGGGATATTAAAAGCGAAGAGACGTGCGTCTAATCAAGCGTGAGAAATTTTTCAGAGGGGGGTCAAAAAAAATTTTGCCAAGAAAGGTATCTTCTCCAACTTCCCGATGATACAAAGATGTGCCACCGTAAAGCAGGAAGACTATCTGCATAGGATAAAATCGGTTCATATTAAATACTCATATAATAGAGCGTCACATTGAACCAGAGAAAGACGAAAAGTGAGACATGTGAAAATCAAGACCAGGTGCAGCAGCTTCGGTTACCACCGGAGAGCCCTCGAAGGGAAGATTGCTAGTGAAGACAGACGAGTGCCTAACACCCAGTAGTATTCAATGAAGAATATTCTGCAATATTAAATACATAGTCCGTTATAGAGAATTCTAGCATTCATAGCCTGTCGTTACACACTCTTCAATGGTCCCCATAATTGTCATTTAAGAGGAGGTTGATTCTAGGACTTTGTTCCCTAGGTGCAACTATTAATAATAATTTCAACAACCATTGTAGGGACACGAATTTTCTGACAAACTTATGTTATACACTATTTAAAAGCCCAATAACATTTCATTTCTTGCTTATTAATATTGCTATACTGTCTTTGGAAGCTCCGCTCCCGGAATCAGGCTATTCACTATCTTATATCGATTTTAATGTTAAGTCTTACATTTTATTTATCATTTTGGGATCAAATCGATTCGATTATCTATAAACCACGTTATAAATTTCATTGTACCGTTTACGGGTAAACATCTATTTTCATAATTAGTAATAAACATTACTCATGATGGAAACACTAGCAAAATACGACCCATGAACTTATAAACTAGAAGTCTCAGGCTAACTCAGGCATACATTTGGTTCTAAGAGCCCGTTTGGCCAAGTTACCAAAAACTATTTACTTTTGAAAAGTGCTTTTATTAAAAGTGCTTAACGAAAAAGTATTTTTGCAAAATAAGTAGTTTGTGTTTGGCCGATTCATTTGAGTAGTGCTTTTTGGAAGTTCATCGTGTTTGGCCAATCTTTTAAAAAAGCACTTTTAAGTATCAAATTACGAAAAAGGACAGTAAAGGTTCATGTAGTGATTAGTACTATTTAGAAAAGAAAAATAAATTTAAACATTTATTAGAAAAGAATTCAGTTAAAATATAAAACGTAAAGTAAAAATATAAATTAAAAATTCTAATTAATATAAAATATAGTTATTCCAAAGTAATAATATTGAGTGTTTGGTATTACTTATTATTTACATGATAATTTAAATATATCTTCAATATAAATTTAAAAACTACTCTTAAGAATAGGAGAAAGAGAATAAAAATTTGATTAAAATAAAAAAGAGAATAAATGTATAGCAGAAAAAAAAAGGAAAGGAAAAGAAAAAGGAAAGGACAATTAAATTAATGAGGGATAATTTGAAATATATAAATTTATTGTAAGGTTATTTTTGTCTTGAATAAATTAACTTTCTGCTTCTGCTTTTTGGAAGGAGCTAGAATTTGTAGCTTCTTCGCAGAAAAACTACTTCTGCTGCTGCTAAGAAGTACTTTTTTATTTTGGCCAAACACCTTAAATTTTTCAAAAAGTATTTTTTTGGCTCCTAGAAGCTTGGCGAAACAGGCTCTAAGAGAGAAACGGAAATGTGTAAAACAAAAAGAAAAAGGAAAGGAAATGAGTATGTAATCCTTATTTTCATCTGTATTTTTTTATTTAAAGGAAATGAGTATGTAATCCTCATTCTAATCTTTGCATCTTTACTTAAAACAATGTGTAACAAGTAGCAAGAATAACCGTGCCTTAATCTCAAGATATCTAGTCTAGCTTAAAAAATGTTCAAATTTAAAATAAAATAAAAAACTGTCCGCCAAGTATATTCGTTGTTCAACTTCTTCAGTTATTCAAGTGTCGCACCATACTTCTCTTCAAGTCGCAACTCCCACTTGAACGGTCGCCTAAAATCCTAAACTATGATGCCATCTCATCTATGGCTGTATCACATCTATCTTCTCCACTCTCAGTTATCAAAAGGGCTTTGAGAATTCCTCCCTTCCTTTGCCCAGTGGTAGAATATGATGCCAAAAACTGAAACCCCAATTGAATTGAGTAATGTATTAATCCATTTATTTGCTTTTTTTTTCCCTTCATACGCACGCTCTTTAGCTCCTTCAAATGTTTGCAATTTTGATTTGCTTATTAGGGTACCCAGCATTTCCTAGTGTGATGGAAGTATTCAGATTCCGAGATTTTGCCCCCATCGGTTTGCATTTGTTATCTGTTTGTAAAAATGTGCTTAATTTGTTTCATTATTGACTTGAAATGACAAATTAGTTAATGTTGGAATGAAATGGACTCGAATAGAGTTGAATGGATATGTAGGACTTCTATACCCGCCCCAACTAGTTCGGGATTGAGGTGTAGTTGATTTTTTCTTCTAACTACATATTTCAAGACTAAAAAGGAAAGATTGACATAAGGCATAGTTGGTTGATTCATTTGTTTCAGCAATGTGATTGATTTACTGATGAGGGCTGCATTATTTTCAGTTTACCTGTTTGTTCTAGTGGGTAGAGTGATTGAATAGAATCCGGGGTGTCACCTATGGCTATAATGAATATGACTATCAATAATAACTTCTTTCTTGGGCATTTCCCTGAGCTATCATGCGCGGTGTTCTCATGGTTGAGGTATGTATATGACTTGTTTCTTCATTCCATGACTGATACTGAATGTGCATTTCTGTTGGTTCAGTGGTCTTGTCTTGTTGAGTGTGGCATGTTTAGAGTTCCTCTTTTTAAAATCGAAGTAATTGGATAAATTTGGTGTCTTATTACCAACTTCAGATTTTAAGGCCAATGCTAATTTAATTGATGATAGTTCTGAACTTTCTTCAATGAGTGTTGCTTCATGTCGTTATCGAACAGATAGGTGAAGTCCTTAATTTTTACGAGTTACTCTTACCCAAGCTGGTGGCTCGGTTATGAATGTAACCTGAAGGGTCGGGCTCCAGAGTGAACTTCTTCTTAGCTGGAAAGACAAAGTAAGGTGGTTCAGGAAGCCAGTGATGGCCTATGTTGCGAGGACTCTCCAAAATGTTGCCGCACCCGTGTCGGATCCTCCAAAAATGTACTACTTTTGGAGTATTCGACACACACCTGACGACATTTTCGGAGAGTCCGAACAACATAAGTGGTGGCTGGAAATACCTTGGTAATGAGAATGACACTGATCTTGAAAAGGAACATATTTCTATGACTAAAAATAGATGTTTATATAATCTTTACTTTTGGTGTAAAAGCAATCTGTTAGTGAATCTTGATCAGTATATGGATTTTCTGGATTTATTAGGAAGAAGGATGTAGTAGTTTGCTTCTTTTTGGCTTCTGTCTGAGTGATGTACTAGTTCGTACCATCTTGGTACCTTAGCAATAAAATCTTAACCTTATAAAAAAAATGAGAATGGCACTGATCAAGCTGCAAAAATGGTTTGGAATAATAAAGATGGAAGGAAAGGCATATCTAGTAGGGGATGTGGTTTGTGAGGGTGAGTTCTTGATGGCTACAAGCAGCGAGTAAATATGTGCAGCTACAAGTCCGTTGCTAGGCAACTTTCTGGCACCTTGATCAGTTTTCTCCCTCCATCTTGCCCCACAACCCATTTATGTTAAACTAAGGAATCTAATAAAATGATCATCTGATGAGTAGTTCTATGAGCTTTTGGTTTCTGTCCTTGCCAAAGCTAAACGAAATGGTTTGTTACATTCAGGATGAATGCGTATTTCCTATATCTGTGAGCAAAGGTCTCTTTGTCCTTCTGTGCATTTTTATGACAATTCTAATTCTTGTTGTATGAGATATTGCTCTTGTAACCCCAGAAGGCTGCAGCTCACTGACAATGCTGCCTTCCTGGTTGAATTATGTTGTTGTGAAGGTTTTTGCCGCATTTTGATCAAATTATCAATTGAAACTGCAGACTATGCTCATTCTTGAACTAGGTTCTTCAGATGTTAAGTCAGGATTCTTGAATCATTTGATTGGAATTTTTACTACCATGTCTCTGCCTCTGTATTGTTACAATTGTTATACTGTAATACTTGGGCCAGAGCAATCTTAAATGTTTTCTTGAAGTATATAATTATGTAAGATGATAAACTGTCTCAAGGGAAGAATTTAAACTTTCTCAAGGGGAAAAGCTTGGAGAGACAAATCCAAGCTTTGGTTTCTTCTTTCTACATCCAGTGACTCTTTACAATGAAATGTTTAATAATACGAAATCCCTTACAAACCAAGAGCTCCAAGGGGTGTCTTCCCTTGCCCGGCCTCAAAGTAGAAAATTAACATGGCTAACATAGCAAGTCTAGCATGCTTGATCTCAGCAACCTTTAGTCTCTCAAGCTTCTCTGTGTCGGGGATATAAACACCGTCCTGAAGTGTACCAGCTAAGCCCAAGGGATCGAAGAATTTGCCACCAGGGTAACCTTGTTCTCCAGTGAAGTTGGCAAAGTTTTCGGCAGTCTTGGACCATGGAGTGGCCCATTCTACTGACTGAGACTCAGGGTTGAAGAAGTCCACCCACCTTTTGCTCTCAACCCACCCCATGAGGAGAAGCTGAGTACCAAGAAGTGAGCCAAAAGAGAAAGGTGCAATAGCACCGGGGTCAGCACCAGCCTCGAACCACGGAATGCCACTCCAGGCTTGACCAACAAAGATGCCCAATACTGCAGCCATTGCCCATCTGCCGTGAATGAGCTCTGCTTCTCTGTACCATTTCAAGAATGCAGGGTCCTTTCCAAGACCAAGTGGGTCAAAACCATAGTCACCAGGGAGCCTGCAAGTTCAAATACGGTTAAGCCTTTGCAAAAGAATGAAACTGGGGGGGGGGGGGGGGGAGGATATTAGTAGAGATTCAGGCAGAGCAAATTCAGGGTTCAAGCTTTCTACTCGAAGCATATATACATGTTGCACTAATTTTAAATCCTTGATTCATCTCTACGGAGTTGAGGGTCGGGAGATATAAGGTGAACTTACGAGCCATCGAGCCACTCGGGGTCAACAAAATTGCCACCACCTTTAACACCAGGAAGCCAAGATTTCTTAGGAGCAGCAGCCACCACAATGAACCTCTTGGGAGTGGCAAGACCACCAACTCTGGCGGCAACTGGAGCACCCAACAAGGCCTGACTTTTCTTGCCACCAGTCAAGAAAGAGGAGCTCAAGCCATTCAGCAATGCAGCAGATGTTGTAGCCATGCCTATTTCTTATGTGTAGAATAGAATGACAGTAGTAAGCTACAATGCAATGTTGTGGATGGTTGTTTCTACTTTGGAAGAAAGAAGTGAGATTCCTGGTTATAAGAGTATGAGATCAAAAGGGGACGTTGAAAGGAGCCAAGTAGGATGGATGAAATCTGCAGATGAAATCAGAGATCTCTGGTGGATAGATTTCGGACCAATGAGGTGTTGGGTTACATCTCTATTTCCCTTTTTGTACCATCCACGTGGACACTTCTTCTCCTTTAGTTTTGATTCTTTGTCTGCACTGCCCCTCTTTCCAACCTCTCAAATGCCTGGACAACAGATAATCTCGTTCTTGTTTGTTGCGACAAATGTTGTTCATAAGTTGTGTTTATTATAAGATATTGAACATCATAGCTTCCACTTAGTTCTTTAGCTAATGTGAAAGTTGCTTATGGTTAATATAAGCACTAGTACTTTAAATTTGTGAACAACAGCCATAGTTTTCATAATTAGTGTCTCTACACATAGTAACATTACTCATGACGACACTTGAAAAATGTAACCCATGAACTTACCACCTAGAAAGTCTTGGGGCAACTCAATTAAGTGCTAGTAATTCTAAGAGAGAAGGATGTGATTGTATACTCCTCACTTTTACTTGTATATTCTGTTTTTTTTTTTTTTTAAAGAATATTTAACACCTACAACACTTCAATCCCAAGTATAGCTGAATTTGACTTCATATTCATATATTGAAAAGAATGTCTGCGAATAATAATCAAATGTGAATCCGCCCAAAAATAGAGCTAACATATACACACATATAGTGTATCACCAAAAATATTTAGTATATCGGCTGGTAACCCTGCATAAAAAAAATTAATATGGTATACACATATAGTATATCGGCAGGTAACTCTTCATAAAATGAGGAATTTGTAATCTTGAAATGAAGACGGATTATTGACTATAACAAATAGTACAAGTGACTGAATAATGTGAAAATTATTTATACTGTCAGTGTGTGTAAGTTAAACATACTAAAACATACTCCTAGTAAATTCCATATTGTACCAAAAATGGATGGAAGAAAAGAAAGAGATACTTCACAATTTTCAGGGGCATTTTCATTTATACCCGCTTTTTGTGTCACGTTTTAACTTGTGCCCGCTTTGCAAAAAGAATTGCAAGCGTACTCGCTTTTTCGCATAACTTCAGTACACGGGGCTGAAGTAGCAAAGGCAATCATGCAAAACTTCAGCATTCTAGTAGCTGGGTCTGAAGTTCAGCTCTAGAGCTAAAGTGTTTGTTTTGGAACTGGGAAACTTCAGTTCTAGAGCTGAAGTTTTTGTGTTGGAACTGGGAAACTTCAGCTCTAGAGCTGAAGTTTTTGTGTTGGAACTGGAAACTTCAGCTCTAGAGCTGAAGTTTTTGTGTTGTAACTGGAAACTTCAGCTCTCTGTGTTGTAACTGGGAGATCTTGTTCCTTGCTAAATGAAGTGACAGATCTTCGTCCACTGACATCCAGAGATGGTTTTCTACCAATCATTTATAGTACATGTTACTTAAAAAAAAAACGAAGACGCTGGAAAGATGACTGCAGTTCCTCTGTTGATGCCTCCCAAGTTCTAAGTAAGGAAAAAGTCTTTCCTTCTTTTCAAATTAAGCATTGAATATAAGAAAGCAATTCTTTCTTTTCTTGTAAATCAATGGGATAAAATGAAGCTTTCTCTTGAACAAATATACCAACTCTGAAAATGTAAAATCATCTCCTATTAATCTTTCTGTGCCTTTTCACTGTAGCTTCCAAGAATGAATTTTGTGATATATTAGTTAGAGAATATAGCACTCCCTCTTGTCTCATTTTGCTCGACCTGGCTTGGGTTTCACAAAGTTTGTGCAGAAATGTTTGAATAGAAGTAATTGCCTTACAAAAATGCTTTCCAACAGTGAGCACTCCAAATCAAACCCTACTGGTAACTTAAACTTTTTTCTAAGATTAATTTGTTATAAATTTGGAGCAGAAGTACAACTGCCGAACTGTTCAATTAAAAAAAATTGACCTTATAACTAAAGCAGTGTTGCTTCTGGAGATAAATACCAATTTGTTTTGTAACTTGAAGAAGAAAACAAAGGAGGAGAAGAGGAGGAGAAAGAGGGCTGAAGTTATTTAAAAAGTGGGTACAAGTTAAAAAAATTTAAAAAAAATAGGTATAGGTTAAATGGGGGCGACCAAATAGGACCGGGCAATTTTTTCCAATTTTCACAATGCAATAGCAAAGATCTCCTTTGGGTGTGCGGCCCATATAGCAACTGAGAATCTATTTGAGAGTTTCTAAGGAAGCCCAAGGGCATTTCCCGGGTAAAAACAGAAACAGAAAATAACGATCATCATCTGTACCCAGAAAAGACACCAGCCTCTGTCCACAAAAAAACAACTCCTCGCTTAACTAAATTAATCTTAGATGTAAGAGCATTTGTTCTTGTAGTTATGGCTGATCCTCTGTGCAAATTCCCTGATGCTCGCTGTATGACAGGTTCTCAATTCTTCGCCACCTATTTTTCTACTCAAAAGTCATTCCGACTTGTTTCCCTTCACAACCCAACTCTAGTCAGAAGAAGGAGAAGAACAAAACCACTTCACATTGCTTTTTGCTCCACACCCACTTCTCCAAATCTTGATGTCATCGCCACCCATGGTATGTTTATTTACCTATAATCCTTCCTAACCTTTTATTCTTATACATTATTTTTTGATAAAGATAAGTTCTTTGTGTTACATTTGAGGTTTATTGCTTTTTCAAATTTGTGGGGTTTTGATGTTTTGTTGTGGCAGAGCATTCGGATGGAAGTCTACTGTTTCGGTTCGGGGACCCAAGTGAGCTTGCAAAAGAGGATGAATTGGAGGAACCCCTTTTGGGGGTTGAAGAGGTGGAAAGGGATAGTGAGGAGGAGGAGGAGGAATTTAGTGTAGTGAAAGTTATGGATGGTGATAATGAGAGAGAAGTCATTGTCAAGAATGTAGAGAGAAAAGCCAAGGGTCAGTCTGTGACTGTTGCTATTGATGCTGGAGTCTCTGAATCAGTAGTAACTAACAACACAAGGAGTGGTTTTGTGGAAAGAGAGACTGGATTGAGTGATAATTTAGTCGAAGAATCCACATATGAAATTGGTTTAATTTCACCTGTAGGAATTCAAGATCAATCTGTAGCTGAAGTCCATGTTGAAAATGCTGGACTTGTTGAGGAGATTTTGGAAAAGCAAGATGATAGTGAAACTTCAATTCCACCAACAGAGAATGGTTTTCCTTCTTTGGAAGTTGAAGAAGAAATGAAGGGTCAGTCAACTGAGGAATCATTTAACGAGATTTTGGAAAAGAAAGATGATAGTGAAGCTTCAATTCCACCACCAGAGAATTCCTTTCCTTCTTTGGAAGTTGAGGAAGAAATGAAGGGTCAATCGAGTGAGAAGCAATCATTTGAAGAAGTGGATGATGAAAAATCACCTTTTGTAGGTTCACCTGCAGCAATGCCTGAATATTCTGACCCGCTTAACGCTGAAGAAATTGAAGAATCTGAGGGAGAAGGTTCAGGTCAATTGATAGAGAATTGCAGTGACAAGGATCACGGTGTTGATTCAATTGGCTTGATGGAAAATGGTGCTGCTTCAACTGAAGTTCACGCAGTGGACATTGATAGTGAAACTGCCCAACAGATAGAACAAATATCTGAAAATGTTGATCCTATAATGGAAGAGCCCGCGGAGAGTGTTAGTGAGGAAATTAATCTGGGGAATACTGAAACTGTTGTTGAAGAAATTAGTCCAGAGATTCATTTGTCTATGGATGCTGAAGACCAGAGTGCCCAAGTCCTTAATTTGGAGAATGATGATCAAACCGAGCTGACTAATTTCTCTGCAGATGCTGAGGATCAGGCTTCCCAAAATGGTACTTTCAAGGATAGTGATGAAGCTAATGTGATTGTAGTAATGCCTCCTTCTCCTAAGCAGGAGGCTGAACCAGTTCTTGATCAGGAAGTTGATCACAACCTAATATCGGAGTCCAATGAAGGTGAAAATCCATTACCGGTGAGTTCTATCTACCTATCATAAGATTTGATATGGTAAATTATGTGTGCATTATAGTGCTCTGCTTGCTCCTTCTTCCTGTATTTTGTAATCTTATCTTGGATCGCATGAAACCACCCAAACTGATTAGTTAGGACTCATGGTCAGTAATATGTGTATCAAATATTATTTGGCTGATGTAGTAATTGTCTATTAGGTAATAAGCATTCAATATAGAAAGCTGTATATTGTGGAATATGTGGCTATTACCACATTTTGAAGCAGCATATTCATTACATTCCTATTTATTCTAGTTATGGATGTGATATGCTCCTTTGCGAGATTCCTTTCTGAGTTTAACTACCATAAGACTGATCTTCAAGCACAACTAGATATGGTAAACTTGTATTTAATGCTACTACAGGTTTTTTCGCATGCAGCATTTAACAAACAGGCTCTTGAGAACTTTATTATTTCCCCAGTGCAATGATGATTTAAGTATCACAAAATACATGTTCCGCAACGCAATGATGATTCAAGCCATCTTGTGCTACTTTAACATTAATCACTGTCCTATAATTTTGTTTGAGAGCAAAATGAACTAATTCTTCCAGCAAACTGCAGCTATTATTTATTCTATTCTATGGTTTTCTCAGCCAGAAGAAAATCTGCCTAACTTATCCGTGGAAGCAGAAAAAGAAGAAAATGCAGAAAACAGTGAGGTGGGGGAAATATCTGGTTATGAAGTGGTTGAGGATAGATCTTCAGAAGTCATAGGCAGCAGGTATCTTGCTAATATATTGGATATTATTTTTCTTGGATATAACATGTATACATATTCTAAATTCTCTAGATGCATATGTCACTAAACTCATTAAATACTTGTGATGTTAGAGTTATTCTGTGTACGTTTTACCGATGCCACTTTAGTACTATAGTTGTGCTCTTCTAGAGCAACTCACATGTTAAATCCCTAACAAACCCCCTTTTGAATACAAATGCTGTACCTGTTAATACGTTTGAATCTTATACTTTAGGGGTCAATACATCATAAAAAATTAGCAAGGTAATGTCCTTAAATTTACTTTGAATGAGTAGCAATGCATCTAATGTCCAATGATCTCTCATTTTCAACAGCAAGGAAGCTATACCAGCTGAATTAATTCTGTCTTCTGGTGCTACTTTGCTGGAATATCCATCCAAGGTATTTCAGATATATGCCTTTCTTATAATTTTCACTTTCTGAAGTTAAAAGTGACCACTTAGTCATGAGGTTGCATTTAGTTTTATGGTATTTCTACTATTAAGATGCATAAAAATGTAGTTCAGCTTTTAATATATACAAAGATTTGAAATTTCAAACAAAGTTAATGTTTATTCATTAAAATTGATTTTGGATATATGTCAGAAGATATTGGTTATTCTTCTTTTTGTAGTCAATAAGCATCATGATTTTATGAGTAAGTAATTCGAAAAAAATAAATTAACCAGGCATTGACAGGTGGACATGAAGCATATTTTGTTGCTTGTGGAAAGTGGCTAGGTGTAGCCGATGGAGTTGGTTCCTGGTCCTTGGAAGGTAATTGCTCTCTAACTCTGTTTTCTATCATACATGGCACTTGTATTCCTTGAGGTTCAGTCTGGAATTCATGAATTAGGTTCCATGGAATTTTAAAAGTTTATATTTTCCAACTTGATGATGATTAATTCCCGAAGCATTTTAGTATATGTCGATTTTAAGAGAATGTGCCTTTTGTTACTCAGGGAGTGATCCAGGAGTATATGCCAAGGAACTCATGCAAAATGGTGAATCCATTGTTTCTCAGTGCGACAATGATATACTAAATGATCCGAAGCAAGTCCTTAATCTGAGCGTCTCAAAAACAGATTCTCCTGGATCTTCAACAGCTTTGATTGCTCATTTCGATGGAAAGGTATATTCATTGCCAAATTAATTGTCTGTCTTCTGCTACACAACGCTGACTATTTATGATACCTTCCTGGAAACGAAAAAATGCACCCTCAGCTCACACACACCTATATATTTGCATCTTCATAGTGGATTGGCATATGACTGAATTAAGCCAAAGTAGCACTTTGAACTCTTTATAGTATCATGTTCTTTCCTTTCTATAGCTTTCGTCGTCAACAAGTCATAAAGAAAAATCCCAGTTTGTTCTGCAGTAACAGCCAGCATCATTTAACTTTAATGGGTTTCTTTCTTTTAAATCGAAAATTTGATCTGAAAGATATCATTAGCATATGTGTGCAATTACAAGCAAGATAAGATTACCAGGAAGTTTGTAATGCTATACAGTGAGAAACCTTTGCTAAAGGATATTGATTGCTGACATGTTAGTGGAATAGTCTTCCAGTCCGTCAATGTGCTTATACACCTGAAAAAATCATGACGAGTATTTACGTATATTCACACATGAACTTGTTTTGAAATGTAATTTATTGTTAACAGGATCTTCATGTGGCTAATGTTGGCGACTCTGGATTTATCATAGTAAGGAATGGCAGCGTTTATAGGAAGTCATCACCCATGCTTCATGAATTCAATTTGCCCATACAAATTGAAAAAGGTGATGATCCATCTCAACTTCTGGAGGTATGTATGTGCATAGATTTAATGAGGCCATCTATCTCAGATATGTTTCTTTAGCCCCTTTCGCCCAAGCTTGTCATTCAGAAATTACTCCATTTCTTATGTGTTGCACTCTTTGCTTCAGGAATACAAGATAGAGTTAGATGAGGGTGACGTCATTGTCACTGCAACAGATGCGCTATTTGACAACTTATATGATCAAGAAATAGTGTCAATCGTCTCAAAGTTATTGGCAGCTGACAAAAGACCTCAGGTGCTTATGCTATTTTGCTTATATTTTATTTTATTTTCTTATTTTCTGGGTGTTAAACAAAGGGAATAACTTGTTCCTAGAGAAATAATGAATGCAGTTCCAGAATCAATAGAATAAGGCTGGTTAGTGGCCCTCTATTTACATAGTGAAGAAAGGCTAAGGCTCTAGGTCGAATGCATGACTTGTGTCTCTTTTTCCATTTATAAAAGTAAAATGAATCTATGCTCCTTGGCCTATAGTAAGTGAATGAAAGGGTATGGTTCTTCCTCCTGTGCCATAGGAAGGGTATTAAAGAGGTTCGAGGGATATCTGAGCTTCAGGGTTCCGCTTCGATAATGTTATTATAAAGCTGTTCCCTCTTCTTTTGTTGGCTAGATGGCCAAGAAGTGCATTGTTGGATTTGAGTTGGAACTTAAGACCATAAGCTCTAGATATGGGGGTTCCCACTATAGCCAAACACAAGGAGAAGATACTTTTTTGCTGGAAAAGATTGTCTTAGTTCCTAGTAAATTGTGTAGCGAGTGCTTCGAGTTTGGACACTTATGTCACAACATGGAGAAGCACTAACCTCACCTAGGTTATGCAAATAGCCCAGCTCATCTCTGACCTGCAAGCTTCCAGATTCAGCTTAGCCACAGAGGAGTACTCCTCCAACATTTACCCTCTAATTTAACCACATTTCTAGTATGTAATTGCAATCTTCTTCAGGAAATTGCGGAGGTTTTGGCGACAAGGGTACACGAAGTGGGTAGTTCTGCTTCAGGGAGAAGTCCATTTGCTGATGCAGCTCAGGCAGCCGGTTATGTTGGGTATACTGGTGGAAAGCGCGACGATGTAGCTGTCATTGTATCAGTAGTTCAAAAAGGTAATCAGGTCAAATGACAACTAGTATTGCAATCTGATTCCATGTTATTCTTCCCTTCATCTTTGTAAGCAGTTTTGATGTCTCGAAGTGAGTGACTGTAACATCTATGTTTGATGGGGTTCACTTTCTTCTTGAAATATATATATTTATGGCATCTGAGTGCTATGCCTATACTATCCATGACTGCTTCTGATTGATTTTAATCATCTATGCACTTGAGAATTTCCCTTTCCGTTTATTTTTATATATAATTCTGGTGTCACAACCAGCTTGCACGCGACTAGACATGTATTGGACTACTCAAATCACCTAGTGCTTCTATGTTGTGTTCGATTTCCCTTTCAACTCTCTCTCTCTCTCATTTTCATTCAACGTGCTTATCTAGTGTCTGGATCAGGGGCAAAGTTATGTTGGCCCAAGGTGGTCAATTGAAAATTATACTATGTATAAGGTAAAATATTACTTGTTAATGATTAAAAAATAGACTTCGAACACCCTGCATAACTCACTGGCAAAGGGTGTTCAAATATTGAATTTCCTAGCTTCGCCACTGGTCTGGATCAACATACTTTTTCATCCGAATTCAATGTCATTGTGTTTGTGTGGTCGTCAAAAGTCAATCCAGCTATTAATCGGAACCAAATTATACCATAAATGAATGAATGTATGTTTGAATATAATGTTTATATATTCAAAACTTACATCACGAATATTATAAGTTGCAGGTTTGGAAAGACGCATTTGGAAATCCTAGTAAAAGACCACTCAATTAAAGAGGCCATGCCAAAGCCTGAGGCATGCTTGTGATATGATTGGAATATAAGTTGGATTGGTCACGATAACCTCAAAGTCACCTTTTGATATATATTGGAAAATCTTCTATGGTATACTTTTTTGGAATATGGTTTATCTCAAACATGTGTGGACCAAATCCTTTTTTGGAATTAAAAAAATGATTTCCTAACCCCGTAAAGATTACAAAAAAGTGTGCTGCTTTAGATCCCATGTGAAAGTCTTTTATCTGGGACTGCAAAAGTCCAACCTACAAGAATACTTCTTGTTTATGCTTCACTCTTAAGCTTATTTTAATTTTCCTTGTGAAGGACATAGTAGACGGAGCATGATTGAATTTGGATTTATAAGGAGATCATGGGCACGTCAACTCATGGTCTTTTTCCAAAATTAGATATTTTATGTATATATTTTTTAAAATTGGTGTAATATTAACGGTTGGCACCAGGCTCTAAGAAAGTTGAATGGTACACTGGGTTAAAAATTGAGTTATTTATCAAAAGGGATTAATAATACTTTATTTCTCCTTTTTTAGTAGTGCACTCATGTACTAAAAGTTCTAGATCCGCCTATGAACCATCGTTAGAGGAAAGAACTTGTATTACAAGGATTCAGAAAATGTAAATCTGGCAATTCCTACCAGGGTGGTGAGTCAGCTTTCTTCAGGAAATATGAATACTTTATGGTAGGGACAAGAAATTTCTTGGCGTTGAATTGGGTCAGGAAGAACAAGTTGTTCCAACTCCGGGAAAAAGATTCATCTTCCAATTTTCCCTTCCTTCCAATATTTTTTATTTTAGCTTCCCTCATTCCTTTTATTGAGCATTATTATATCTTCTCAATTCTTTTATTTTTCTTTTCAAGTTAGAATTCACAACCATAATTTGAGGAGTATAATATATAGAGAGAGAGAGACAAGCAAAAAAATGTAAAATATGGCTGAAAAAAATAAATTTAAAACATGTGGTTGTTTTAAACATGTGTTTGCATATAAATTTTTGTCACTTAACATTGCTCAAGAGAGATATATTCCCACTTTAATTTATAACTCATATAATCGGAATTTGGTGTAAGAATTAGATACGAGTAAATATTTTCTCCGATTAATATTACTATTCTGAAATGGTGTATGATGAAAAAAATAAAAGAAATAATTAAAGAAGAATTGCTGGAAGAATCTCGTTAGGGAAGAAAGGTGGAAAGCGAATTACTGGGACCATTAATCCACCAAAAGTGAAACTTCATACTTAGTTGGATTTTTCATGTTTGGGAGGGGACCGAATGAAGCCATCATCAATCACGCAATTAGCAATACAATGGAATGATGCATTTATACGTAAAAATTGTACGGGACGCGTTATTTGGTAGCCCGAATTTAACCTATACCCATTTTTTAAAAAACTTTTAACTTGTAACTATTTTTTAAACAACTTCAGCTCCTTTTCTCCTCACCCTTCTCCTCCTTCATTTTCTTTTTTCTTCTTCTACAACGATGACTTCAACATTACTATATTTGATTAATGAAGCTAAAGCAAATATAGTGAGGACTTCCATTTGGATTATTATAACATTAAAAACCAGTTTCCTCATTGTGTGGAAACACAACTCCGTCATCCATTGCTGGAAATTTACTTGATACCGTGAATGTTTCTACACAAGGAACTCAGCCTTTAACATTAAGTTTCAAATTCATTCTTTCCCATGCACATGGAGTTTGTTCTTCTTTTTCTTTTCTCTTTTGAGTTTCTTTTTTTTTTTACTATGAAACGTAGCTCTTGATATATTTAAAACATGAAAGTTAACAGAGTACACAGTAGATGGAACTGAACTATGGATCCGATTACATAAAATCTAATAACGGTAAACTAAAGTTGGGTGAGTTATCAAAAACTAGAACATCTTGATAGTGGGATTCCCCAGTTACAACACAAAAACTACAGCTCTAGCGCTGAGTTTCCAGTTACAACACAAAATTTTCAGCTCTAGAGCTGAAGTTTCCCAGTTACAACACAAAAACTTCAGCTCTAGAGCTGAAATTTCCAGTTACAACACAAAAACTTCAGCTCTAGAGCTGAAGTTCGCCAGTTACAAAACAAAAACTTCAGCTCTAGAGCTGAACTTCAAGCCCGTCTACTAGAATGCTGAAATTTTGCGTGATTGTCTTTGCTACTTTAGCCCGTGTGCTGAAGTTATGCGAAAAAGCGGGTACGCTTGCAAATTTTTTTGCAAAGCGGGCACAAGTTAAAATGTGACACAAAAAACGGGTATAGATGCAAATGCCCCCATTTATGCCCATCATACAATATTCGGCCCATAATAACTTCTCCTTTTCCCCACAAATTCTATCACCAATCCGAGAATTGTAAAGTTTAAGGATTCAACCTTTAGAGTTTTAATACTTAATTTATTATATTCTTAAAATTAGTGATTCATATTTACTATTTGTAACAATTTTAATAAATTTTTACACATAAATTTATATTTTGTATCAAAATATTGGGTTGAGATGAACAATCTACATAAAAATTGGATGCGCCCCCTGATAATAATGACCACGTAGCATGGAATCATTCTTGCATTCAAAATGCCTTTCCCCTTTTTTTCTCCACCACACTCGCCTCGATTTTGTTTTGAAATTTAAGTTAGGTTTGTATTTGTAGATTCTTGTTAATATTATCAGTGTTATTTAATCTATTGTAATATATATATATATATATATATATATATATATATATATATATTGGGTTTTGCTAACATTGTATACATATTTTGCTTTCTCAAAAATACCCTTAAATTTTAATGATAACTTCATTGTTAAGAGGGGCTTTTTGTCTTTTTGACAAAAACAGATTTGTTTTTCCGGCAAAAACAAATCTGACTTTCTTCAACAGTGCTCCCTCACTATTCTCTCGATCTGTTCTCTTCTATTTTTTTTTTTTCTTTTTACTATTCTCTCGATCTGTTCTCTTCTATTTATTTATTTTCTTTTTCTTTTTCTTTGTAAAATTCAATCCCTAATTTTGGATTTGGTCTCTCTCATATGCTTTTCTTCTTTCTTCTTTGTAAGATTCAATTGATTTATGACCTCCCTCTCTCGTCTTCTTTTTCTTCTTCCTCTTTATAAGATTCAATCTGCAGATTTTCAGCATGGTGGTTTCTAATTATTAATGATATTTCATACCAAATTTAAAGCATATTGGTGCGAGAGGTCCCGAGTTCAATTCTCGGAATGCCCCTTAATAATATAAAGATTTTGCTCGAGATCCTTAGGATAAAAATAAAAATAAAATTATTGGTATTAATTCTTGTTGAATAATTGACTAATACTTTCGTAGCATTGAAATTACAATCTGGAGAGTGGAATCTAAGAGATGGTGGGGAAGAAGAAGAGAGAATGAGGAGACGGGGCAACTAAGGGAACCAATTATTTGGCTTAATTTGTGAAATGACTAAAAAGCCTCCCAGGCTAAATGTGCTGGCATTAAAATTTAAGGGTATTTTTGAGAAGCCAAAGATGTAGTAGGTTAGCAAAACCCTATATATATATATATATATACACACTTGTCTTATGGTACACGCGTTGCACGTGTATCCTATTTAAGTGGATTATTTTTCTAAAAATAACTTAATCATCATGCCAAGTAAACCAAATAGTTCAAAAATATTTATTTTTTTTGGGGGGGGGGGGGTTGATAATTCCTATATATTTTTGGTTTTTTAAATATTAAAATTTTTATTATAAAAATTTTCATCTCTATATTTCCCATCTATAGTTTTCAATTCCTGTGAAAATACTCATTTATATATGGGGCCTATTCAATTGATTTTGGTTTTTAGAAACAATTCTTCATTTTGTATTTAAAGAAATACCACCTTAATAAAATTTTAATAAGCAATCAGTGAGTAGGGACTTAATTGTATATGCTATAATTGATTTTATTGGGGAATAAATATTAATTGATAAGTAATTCTCAGCAACTTAAGGTTCTCATATGATACAAACTTCTAGGAAAGTTGTTAATTAACCAAAATTCAAGGAATGCCAAGATTTTGCTAATATACCAAAATTTAGAGTAGCAATTTTTAGCTGACTTAAAAGTCTTAGATATTAGCTACCATTAAAATACCTTTTCAAGAAAAAATTAAAAGATTTAAATTAATTATAATTACAATTTTATCTAAAATGAAGTATATTGTCAAAGCTAAAAAGTTGATCAATATTTTTTATAGGGATTTGTACTTTTAAAATAATATAGTTTAGATAGATATAAGAAATTAATAAATATAGAAAGTTGTTTGTTGATTAATTTATTTTTAAAATACATAATTGAATTTCTAAAGAATTAATTTATTGTACATCTATAAATTTATAAAGTTCATTCATTGTTTACTTATTTATCCTCCTTTCTATATCTATATTTTTGAAGAAAAAAAAGGGGTAAAAATTATCACTCATGGACATGCTCTCTCGATCTACGCAAGATAATGTACTATTTTTTCATGGATTCCAATTGACCAACACCTAACAGTTATTAATTCTTTTATGAAAATAAAGGACTCCTAAACTTAAAATAAATTAAAAGTGAGAGAAAATTTTAATGTAATTTTATTGTGTTATATTTTTTATTTTTACAAATATGTTTATATTATATAGTTCAAATAAGAAAGAATTTAATCCACAAAGTTTAGTTGATTTTAAGTCCAAAATATTAAAATATAATTAGATGTCTATTCCTAAATATTAGAAAAATAATAAAAAGACTATTTTGTTCGGTATGGAATCGATATTACAAGAGACAATCTAATTTATAATTTGTTTAAGACAAATAATTTGGCTGGCGTTTATCAATTATACAACATAGGGAAAAAAATACTCCATTATTTAATAAGGCTTAGATCGGATGTCTAACTAATATTCTGTTATGAACCGTATTTGTCCAAATAATCTATATATAATTTATAAATAAATCAGATATGAAATCAGCTAAATCTAAAATATGAAACAAAAATTATATGAAAATTAATATAAGTTTGTGAGATATCAATATAAAATAAGCCAAGCTAAATCAAAAATATGAAACAAAGAATTATATAAAAATTAAAAAAAAATTTGTAAGATAAAGAACACATAAATTTAATTACCTTGTGTTTCTGACCAAAACCATTATTGAAAAGAAAGCTTCCAGATGATGGCTTACAACACACTAATCGTGTAACAGATGCCTACAAACACTCTATAAAAATTAAAGACAGTGTATAATACAAATTGCTTTTATATTATATTCAAAGTTCTAATAAAATATGTGAATACAAAATTCAACTACTAATATAATGTTTATAAATGTGTAAATGCAAAATTCAACTACTAATACAAATAAGTGCATGCAAAATTCAACTACTAATACAAAGTTTACAAGTTGAATGTAAAATTCAACTATTAATATAAATACGTAATACAAAGCTTCTTGCTCTAAGAAAGAGAAAGCAAAACCATTAGCTTTGTGCTGCTCGAACAAGAATTGTTTTAAGGACGAAACCTAAAAGGAGACTAAATATAGTTGGAGTTGAACAAAAATCTTTTCTAGTGTGTAATTGATTTGAACGAAAAGTTTTCCTATTATGTGATGTACGGTTTTTTTTAGATTGTTAATATTAGGAAAATAATTAATTACGGAAATAATTTATGAAAATAATTAGATGACTATTCCTTAATAGAGGAGAATTAATTAAGTGACTATTTTTAAATATTAAAAAATAATCAAATGACTATTTTGTCCAGTATAAACTTTATTTTTGAAGCAATAGTCATTGCTTTTAAATATCTTCGTGCTTTTAATATATATATATATATATATATATATATATATATAGGGGGGTTCCACGGCACTACTTATTTGGTGGTTGTATTAAAGCAATAGTCACTGAGATTCACGAGCTCAATGAATCAAAATCATGGCGGAGCCACATGCCTTCCCATATACAATTTAAAAGAAGAAAAGTTATACAATTAAACAACCCTCAGTATATAAACTGTCGATAGAAAAGGCAATATTGCTCATGATTTTGAGTAGTGGACCTCAGAAATAATTAATTTAAAAATTATGAAAAGATAATCAAAGTTAGCACCCTGTTTGAAAGGACAAAAAAAATTCGAAAAGGAATGCTGTTATTATTTATTATCAAAACATTTTATTTCTAACGAATCTGCTATTTTATCTTGCAGTTAGGGATTCATAAGAAAAGAACGTGCAAAAATTGGCTTAATCGAGATCAATTCAAAATCACAGAGCTTTAAGCCAAATAATTATTTTTGATTTTGTAAAGAATTGAAGATCAGAAAAATGAATAAATAGAAGAAAAGAAATAAAAGCCTAAAGTACCTTAATTTGGAAGTATCTTAGATAATGGGATATCTGCAAACATGAATATAAATAACTTGAAGACTTACATTTTACTTTTGTTTTCTTCAGGAAAAACAAAGCATGCATTAATCAAACCCAATCGTCAATGGTACAAAATCAGATGAAGCCTCGTTGATAATCCAAACAGGAAAGTTGTCAAATCAAGAGACTTTTCTAAGTAGTGAGAAAGAAAATTTAGCTAACTTATGACTACAAGTATTGAACTCTCTGCTTAGATACTTAAAAGATACATTACTCAGATGTTGCTGAAGTGCCCAAATATCTTTCCAAACAGTATTAACCTCACATGAAGGACCTCTGCTTCCATTAAGCATTTGAACCATTGTAAAGGAATCAGACAAGATATGTATATTCTTCCATCCATACTTCACTGCCAGTTGAATTGCTTTTCTTATTGCCAACGCTTCAGCTATTATGGCTTTTCCAACAAAATGAATTGGACTACCACAGGTATAAAGCACGTCACCATTAGCCTTTAAGGCTACCATTCCAATACTCGTTTTGCGAGTCTTTGGATCCAGACATGCATTTACATAGAGCAACACTTTTTCTGAAGAAAGAGTTAGTAATGGTGGGTTAGTAGAAGCATCTCTCGTAGTGTTAACATGTTCCTTTGCAACTGTAAATTCATTAAAATTAAATAATGCTTTATATAAAACATCATTTTCACTTCATATCACCGAATTAAAATATAATCATTCCTAGCCTTCCAAATCATCCATAAAATAGATATTGCTAGTTGCAATAAGGTATTACTAAAGAACCATAAAAAATTATAACCACCAACGCCTACCCTCGTCCCTCCCCCGCCTTTACCTTCATCAAAAATAGTAATGCTTCACCGGTCCATCACCTTCTTTCACCAAAGGCACCAAATTTTTAAAGATGACCATCACCTCATTCCCACCATAAAAAAGAATTTTATTGCCCATTGTTCTTATTCATCATTCTCTAATAGAGATCTGCCATAAAATTAAATCAAAGCCCATCACTTCTACCTCTGTTATAGTTGTTATCACCATGTCACCACAATCTATGGAACAAGAGGACTGCACTAGAACTGTAAATTGTAGATAAATTTTAATAAATACAATTATGATTCATCATGAACAAACTTCTCATCAAGAAATTTGGCAACAATCAAATAAAAGGGGTTAATTTATTTGTCTTTATCGGTGAAGTTATGGGTTTATGTCTGATTGGGAAGTAAATTTTCTATAAATTTGACAATAAGTGTTATTTTTGTTATTCTGCTATTAACTTTGTTTATGGTAGGTTCTCCGTTGATGGAGTATGGAGTTTCGTTCTACTTGCATTGCAGATTTCATCCCCGCCGATTTCACAAGGAATCCCGGAGCCAAAAGGTCCATTGAATAAGATATATGGAAGGGTTTAAATAGGATCACAGATATCGGAGTCGGAGCAGGTCTTTAAAATTAGGTTTATAATTTATCTAGTTGGCAAGTTAAGAGAAGGGTCCCGATGTTACGGTGGACTTCTGTTAGGGTTAGGGACAATTTTGTATACTATCTTAATGGCAGTGACAAATTCAGATGGATAGTAGAACTAGGGATAAACGTGGCTAATTAACTACAATAGAGGGACAGATCTGACCTTGAATCAAATGTGAAGCTTACTACTTAGGAGTATGATGAACACACATGCACAACCAACAACTTGGATGATGTATTGTTACCAGATGCTACTAGTTACCAAAGATTATTAGGCAAACTCTTGTATTTGACAGTAACAAGCCAGATATTACATTTAGTGTTCAAACACTCAGTCAGTTTATGCATAAGCCCAAGAAATCTCATATGGAGGCAGCCCTTAGGGTGATCAAATATATTAAGAATCACCTCGGGCAAGGAGTGCTCTTATCAAGTCAAAAGAAAGGTATAATCTCAACCTTATATGATGCTGATTGGGCAGCATGCCCTTTGACTAGAAAGTCTGTAACTGGATTTTTTCATTAAGTATGGGGATTCACTGATATCAGGGAAATCAAAGAAACAAAGTATCATTTCTAGGAGCTCTGCAGAATCAAAATATAGAAGCATTGCCTCGATAATAGCTGAACTAGTCTGGATATTTCGACTACTTAAAGATATATGAATGGTATTTGAATTGCATGTAACCATCTACACGGACAATAAGGCAACCATACAAATAGTTTCCAATCTTGTCTTTCATGAAAGGACCAAACACATAGAGATTGATTGTCACTTCATACGATAAAAAATACAACAAGGATTAGCCAAGATAGAATATGTGGGAACCAAAGAACAATAGGCAGATGTGCTGACTAAAGGGTGGCTAGAGCACAATATGAGTACTTATTGTCCAAGCTAGGCTTACATGATATATTCATACCACCTAGCTTGAGGGGGAATGTAGAAACAAGAGGAGTAACATGATAGAGGGTAAGAGAAGTTAGTTAGTGCACAATAATTACTGTTAGTTCTTTGAAGCACTGTAGACGTCTATTAGTTAGTTAGGAGATTAGGGAATTGTTAATTAATTATTGGTGTATGAATACAGTTATACAGTTACATTCAATAAACAGAAAAAATTATTTCTCTCATTTCTTTTTCATCTGTTCTTTCTCTTTGCATGTGCTCTTCCTGGTTTTAGGGTTCTTCCTCTCACTGAATCTCTGAAATCTAACACTCTAAGATTATTGAATTAATTCCCTCCATCTCTTCTATTGTTTTCTCAATTTTCAGCCTTTCGGTAGAAACAACCTCTTCCAAGTTAGCCACCATCTTCTTTTTTTCAGCTAATTCCTTTCATCTTCCACGGACTTCAATGAAGTATTTAAGTTGTTGATTAACATTGCCACATGTGGTGGCATCTCTTCATCCCGCCATTCACATAAACCACATGAAGCTTCCTCGTCAAAACGAAGGCATTTGTAGAATCTACAACCACCATCAAAGGAGTCTTAGCCACAAAATAATTTGCAATTAAAGCACAACCACAACGATGCGACGAATCAAAAGAGACAGAATTTTCAGACATCTTGATTTTTTTTATTAATCAATAAAGGCGTAACTTTTACAACCAAACGCAAAATTCAAATGAAAGGACAAACATTAATTAGTTGAAAGAGAGAAATTTCGGGAAAGAAGTTGATATGAGCATATCCGATGACCTATGAACTAAACTGGGGAATAAGACGACTGAAATAGGTGAGTACAAGGTAAAAAGAACTGACCCACGCAATAAAGGGTGGGTCGGATCAACTAAATGGGTTGAAAAATATCCAATTTCCATTTCAGCCCAACAGAGCCACGTGGCTAAATGAAAGACTGTCACATCATTTAATGAGACGCCCACATGTATTGCCGTTAGTCGCGAGAGCAATTTTGATAATAGAATTAATTTCTCGTACATTTTCAGATGGGTAGGTTAACGGGGTTGTATGTAAAGCATTTACCATACGATAAGGCTAGGCTAAGCCCTTTTCCATTTAGTTAAATATAACGATGCACACTTGGCGGACAATTTTGATTTTTTTATTTTATTGAAAAGTAACGAAGATCGAAATGCACTACTATTTACTATCACATATTTTGCTAAAATTTGAATGTTACAATCAAATTCAAAATTCAAAATTTACAAAGTGATGAAGTCATGATGTATGGATTACAGTGACTGCCACTAGGCAAGATTGGATGGGACATTTAACGTGTGGCATTTTCTGAAGATTCTGAGTAATCTGAGACTCGGGGCTAGGGGGTGTTCATGGTTCGGTTTGGATCGGTTTTTTCCTAAAAAGAAATCAAATCAAGTAAGTCGGTTTTTTAAATATTAGAACCAAACCAAACCAATTAAGTCGGTTTTTTCTCGATTCGATTTATGTCGATTTTTCGATTTTTCGGTTATTTGACTATTTTTTCTTAAATATAAGACATACACTACCAAATACATATTTCGGCGACCACATTTTCAACGTAACACTATCAAATCAATTGCCCTTTGAGAAATCTATTATTTACCAAGATATATTGATGATAATTGAATCAAATAGTGATGAATAATTTAAGGACTCAATTAAAAATATACTCCTCTGTTTCAATTTATGTGAACCCATTTGACTGGGCACGAGTTTAAGAAAAGAGAGAAGACTTTTGATCTTGTGGTGTAAAATGAGACACATATATTTTGTGTGACAATAAATCATTGTGTAAAGGTAAATTGTTTCTAAATAAGGAAAGGGGTCATTCTTTTGGCACGGACTAAAAAGGAAATAGATTCACATAAATTAAAACGGAGGGAGTATTATTTTTAACATGAAATAGATTCTTACATTTAACAAAAGAAAACTACCAATTAAACTAGAATGTAAAGGTAAAGAACTGTACTAAATGTGCAAACGATTAATATTTACTATAAAATTTAAAACTTTGTATAAAGGTATACATATATATAGGGTGTAATAATAAATTTAAAATAGCTACTCCTATATTCGGTTTGGTTTGGGTTTTTTTTAATTAAAACCAAATCCAAACCAAATTTGATCGGTTTTTAAATTTCAAAACCAAAACCAAACCAAATCAAACCAAAAAGTATCGGTTTTTTTGGTCGGTTTGGTTTGATTTTCAGCTTGGTTCGGGTTTTCGGATTTTTATGAACACTGCTACTCGGGGCTGACCAATTTGAAAATGAAAATCAAACTTTCCGCCGCATAATATCTGGCAGCGTATTAGGAAAATCCAAAAAATATTCCTACTTTTAAATAATGTGAGTGTTAGAAATCATTTCTTCCCATCCATGTTTCAATTACAAATTCTCTAGGGCAAAAAAAGGCAAAAAGTGAATGTTGGGCGTCAATTATGGCGTAAAGTGTCTCGCTCTATTTTTTCCAAATGTAAAAGAAACTAGATGTTTGATCAAGCTTCTCACGTATTAATAAAAGTATTTTTCTTTCAAAAAAATACTTCTTAAAAAATTTAAGATGTTTGATCAAGATAAAAAAGTATTTTTGAGCGTAAGCATAAGCAGAAAATTAATTTGTTCAAAACAAAAATATCATTGCAATAAATTTATATTTTTTAAATTATTCCTTATTAATTTAATTTTTTTCTTTTTCTTTTTACTATACTTTTCTTCTCTTTTTTATTTTCATAATTTTTTAATTTTCTTTCTCCTATTCCTCTTTGGAATATTCTCTCTATTATAAATAAATTCATTCTTTATATAGTGAGTTATAAAAGTAGATTCTTAATTTATATTGAAAGATGTATTTTTATATATTAAAATTATCATGTAAATAATAAGTAATACAAGGTACACAATATTATTGCTTTGAAATAACTCCATTTTATATTAACTAAAATCTTAAAATTTATATTGTTACTTTATATTTTAAATTTTAGTTGAATTCCTTTATAATAAATATTTAACTGCATATCTCTTTTTAAATAATACTAATTACAAACTGAATCCTCATTGTTCCTTTTTGAAATTGATATTTAAAAGTACTTTTTGAAAAAATTGTCCGACCACAATTTGCTTACAAAAAGCACTACTCAAATGGTTTAGCCAAACACAAATTGTTAATTTGTAAAAACACTTTTTCAATTTTTGAGCAAAAGTACTTTTCAAAATAAGTAATTGCTGGCAGTCTGGTTAAATGGGCTTAGATTACTTTTTTAATAGTAATTTTACCTTTGGAAAAGGTCTAAATATACCCCTATAGTTTGAGAAAAAGTTTAAATATACCCCTCGTTATACTTTAAGTCCAAATATACATATGTCGTTATACTATTGATTCAGATATAGCCATATTCTATTAAGTTTGTCTAAGATGGACATCCAATCATATGTGACATTGATATTTGATGAGGTGGATGCCACGTGGCATGCCACTTCAACGCCCCTAACCCATTTTGCCCCTCCCTTATATTTTTGTTTTCCACAACTAAGATTTTCTTCCCCTCTATCACTATTACTGATACCATGAACAATATTGTATTCAAGGTTTGGTCTTTTATATATGTTTGTTTCTCCACTCATTGCTCGTATTGGATTCAAGACAATCCGAAACTTCTTGAATTTCAGGAAAGTTTTCTTTCTCGAGAAACTGGATAATCTTTTTATGTACTACTAGTATGCATGATATTAGGGGTGATTAATTGAAGTACGAAGTTTTTTTTTTTTTTTTTGCAGACCAGGCGCTCAAAGTATAAACATGGGCAACATTCAGTCTCATACTGTTAAGATATTCTGATTTGGTCTGAGTTGACTAGCTGAAAATCAATTTTATTCATAGTGGCGATTATACTAGCAATAGCGGTGGAGGGGAAGAAAAGTATTGGCGGAAAAATAAATAGAGGAGAGGGGTAAAATGGGTTAGGGGCGCTGAGGTGGCATTCCACATAGTATCCACCTTATCAAATGTCAGTGCCACATAAGATTGGATGTCCACTTTTAAAAAAATTAACAGAAGAGGAGTATATTTCAACCAGTAATATTATGGCAGGGCTATATTTGAATCCAAACTATAACAAAAAATATATTTAAACCTTTTCTCATAGTACTGAGATATATTTGACCAATCATTTATAAAAATTGAGCATGCATCATCATAGTAGGATTTGCATGCCTTGGGATTTTGCTTAGTCTTATTGAGGAGACAATTATCAAAGCAGAAGCTATTTTTTGGCAGAAAGACATTTTCTCTTAATTAGCTATCTCCAAGTATTCCTTACCCTTTAACGCATGAATTGAGCTGCTTTTTCATCGTGCCAAACATTTTCATGTCTAAGCATTATTTGGAAGGAGAAAAGAAAAGAGCAAGCATTAGAAAAAATTAAACAATGGTTAATGAAGTTTGGCCTAACAGTTACTACCAAATAAAGATCACTCTGCAGTCGGCTGAATCAAAAATATTTCTGTTTTTAATATAAACCTGTTTCCAATTCGTATCTTGGTACTGTCACTATTAATGAGTGTTAGAGTTAGTTAATTTGGTGCTAATTACAAGAGGTTTTGGCCTTTTCCGCGAAATTCTAGGGGTGTGCGGCGTTTCCTTTGCTTTTTTTAGCCGTTGGGAAAGTCCGGTGGAGTTCTTCCACCTTTTAATCAATTTGATCCCCAAAATAAGGGCTCGTGGGTCATATTTAAACGTTTGGAATATTACTTTTGAAAATAATAAAGTTGTTATGGGTCCGAATATTCACATAATCTATATCTCTATAGTAGTTACGTGCCAAAAGAATATATCGAAAAACTAAATCTGATTGGCAAATATTTGTAAACCGTACTCACGAAATTTAGCAAGTTCTTCACAATCAAAACGTGATAAGACATTCAAAAACTAAATAGAGTCCCATCCAATGCAGACTTCATAAAAATCAGGATATTAAAATAAAAACAAGCTCCCAAAACTTCGTTAAAGTCGAATTAAGAGATGAGCTACACAAAAAGATAATAAGGGAAAACGATATAGGGACTGCCCGTTTGGCCATAATTTTCTTTTACTTTGTTTTCGAATTTTTTTTCGAAATCAATGTTTGATCATGAAAATTTCAAATTTTACTTAAGTTGAATTTTGAAAATTTGAAAAATACCGTAAAGTTATTTTTCAAAATTTTCATTTCTAGTTACTCATAAAAATTCAAAAATAGATCCAAATTTTATTTATGTCCAAGCATAATTTTAATTTTTAAATAATATTTTTACTTATAATTATTTTTGTTATTTTTTTTCTGAAATTTCACAATTATTATGTCCATACACCCACTTAATAGGGTTCAATTCATAGAAGAGGACACATTAATTTAGGATTCCAAACCACGTGTCCTTCATGCTTACATCATGACCCGACCCATTATCTTTTCGCTCAATTTATACTCTCACTCCAACCTTTTCCTCTGCATTCTTCTGCAAACCAAAAACAGAAAAGTTTCGAAAACTTTCTCCATTTCTTCATCAACCACAGCTTTTCTATTTTCTCAAAAAATGGCTTTCAAAATGAACTCATTTGCTCTTTTTTGCCTTGTTTTAATGTGGGCTTTTTCCTCTACGACTGTAGAATCAGCATCTCGCCAGGCAGCGCCTGCTCCAGCGGTGGACTGCAACAACTTGGTACTGAACTTGGCTGACTGTTTGTCATTTGTTACAAATGGTAGTACAGAGAAGAAGCCACAAGGTACTTGCTGTTCAGGCTTGAAAATGGTGTTGAAAACAGACGCTGAATGTCTCTGTGAGGGTTTCAAAAACAGCGCTCAGTTGGGTGTTGTTCTTAATGTCACTAAGGCTATGGCTCTTCCTGCTGCTTGCCATGTCTCTGCTCCTTCTGTTAGCAACTGTGGATGTGAGTTTTCCTTATAAACATTTTTTTGGCTTTTTTCTCTTGGATTTTTTACTAGAAAAACATTTTCCCTAGCATTTGTGTGCTTTCTGCTTCCCACGAATAATCAGATTTGTTTTTAACTTAAAATTTTGTAATGTTGAAAATAATTGTATCGTTTTTTTTTGTTTTGTATTTGTACAGTGAGTACTGACACTGGAGCTGCCCCTGGTACGTACAGATCTAGCTTATAAGTATTAGTTATATTTTACTAGAATTCTTTTTTATGTCGGTTTGACTGTGGTCTTTTTGTTTGAGCTAAATGATTTCTGCAACGTGGTTAAATTAGTTTAAGTATAACGTAACATTCTTAATATTTGTAGACATAAAAATATTATCTGATGAGTGGTTAATTGCTAGATCTTGACCTCTAGTTGAATACCCTGTAATGAGATGTGGAAAGAAGGCAATTATTACTATTGAGAATATTTTGTTTCGTATTATTTTGAGTATATTCTTGTTTTATTGGTATACTGTTCACTTTCACGTGATGTGGGCGTTGCGCGGGTATGTCCGTGAGTACCCAAATCTTAAAAAACTGTACAGTAAAAAGAAGTAAAAAGAATCCCTAATAAAGTGTGTTCAATATATATTATATACCATTAAAATCTAATATTTTACATATATATATTGTGTAATTTTTTGATGAAGGGCTTGGGATTATGTAGCTTCGCCCCCTGCATTCAATTGAACGTCTGTTTTGCATTAGTCCTAATTTGATCTTCAACAATTGGCTGGACCAATTTCTCTGGTTGAGGTTAGATACTATATATAAAACTATAAGACATGAATATATGGGAGTGCATTTCGGTTCTATAAAATGTATGCTTTTTGTTAATACTTAATTATTCTCCACGGGAAGTGGCCTATAGTTTAGGAGTATAATGAGTTCATCAGCTTTTGTTAAACGATTTCCTTATGATTTGATTTGTTAAGGGGTAAGCAATATTCAGTTTAAGCTGAACAAACTGGCCGAACTGAAAAGGTATTTTACAATAAGTACAGTCTTACAATTTTGACGTTGCAAATTTTAGTTTTCTCCATGCTCATTGGGTTTTTAATCCCGATGTGGGGCTTAAATCACTTTATTTAAATGAGTTGAGGTGTCTAGTTGAAACTCCGTGTAGTAGAGGGGCTGGATGACAGAACTGTGCAAGTATGACTATTTGGCTATTTGGCCTTTTAATTATCTAGAAGATGTGCATGTATATAACAGGGATATCATTATCCCTGTTGTAGTGGATTTGAAACCATGAGAATGTTGCATTTCCTATGTAGAAAGATCAAATGTATTTTGTTTACTATAGATGATGAAATTCAACAAGTTCTCATATTGTACCAAGTGTAAGAACAGTTGGCAGTGGATTTAATTCTATTATTTTCTGATGCAGCTCTTTCTCCAATTGCTGTATCTCCTACCACATCAGCGGCAGTTGCTCCAACCATTGCCGAAGGTGCTAGTGAAGTTGCTCCGGCACCAGCTCCAGGAAGCTCCGATTCTACTACACTTGGTCTATCCATTGGGCAATTGGTTCTGACCGTAATGGCTGTAGCTTTCTCTTGGTTCTAAACATATTCTAGGATTGTGGTTTTTTGCTGGTTCTTAGCACATTTTAGGATTGTGTTCTGCGGGGAAACAGCGGAGATATTGTTGTGGTGTTTTGTTTTTGAACCTTGCTATTGGGTGCACTCTAATTCTATAAGTAGAGGTAGGCAATTTGTGAGACCAGCGTAAATAGTGATGACATGCAGTGTCACTTGTTTTTGTTATGAGTTTTTTATTTGGATGATTTCTCCTACTTTTGTTTTCGTTTGTGTTTCATTTAAATTGGTTCTCGATATTATTGCCCCAAAAAAAAAAGACTTTTACAAGTGTCCAAGTAAAATGGAGTAGTTTTTGCTGCTGCTAACTGATATTTCGACCTGGAATAGCACTTAATTTAAAGCGGGCAATGCTTGGTTATTTACTTGATTTTGGTGCTTTTCACTTCTCTCCTTTTGACCTTTGTCTTTTATTATAGCAACGTGTATGGTGAAAGTTAACTATAAAATAAAGCTTATAATTCTAATTTGAAAATAAAAGGAAAAAAATAATTTTGTTTTACGTATAACAGAAAATAACAACTATTAAAAGTATTGATTGATTTTTTAAAGAAATAATAAAAAGCTTCTCTATTAAAGCATTTATATCTAAACACTTAAATTAAAAAATGAAAAAATAAAAGGAAAATACAAGAATGTTGGTGTAGTATTCGAACCTTGTACCTCAAAGACAAAACCATCTTTAAAACTACCCTTCAACCATTAGGCCGCCCAGTGGTTAAGTATATAATAGTGATTTCATGTGTTATATATAACACAGTTAATACACGCGCTATACTTTTAACGGCTAAAACACCGTTAAAGTATAACGCTGTTTAAAACCGCCCTATATATAAAATGGTAACTTTTATTTTTCTACACTTATTAATGTTACTTTTGTCATAAAAGACAACATTTTGGTTCCGGACTCAAAATTTATTGTTCATGGACTGGACCCTTGTATTGTCACTGAAGCTTGGTACTCCTTCAGTTTGCTTTTTCATGCATCAGTGAAAGTCCATTTTTCCTTGCTTTTCTGGCGAAGATTTACTATCTATGTTGGTTTGGTTCTCGTATTTTGTCTCTGAACATGGCTATGTCAGGATCCTTTTCATGTACTGGAGCTCAGCAGTTTGCTTGCACAGGACAATGGTCCAGCAGAATCTGTATCTGTTTGCAGGACTATTCGGAGAGTCCTGGAAAAAAGTAACTCTGACTCGTGGACTTGACCGTATTTGATTCCTTTTTATGTTAACTTTAGTTATTTTTTATGGCGGTGATATGCTAGTTAATTTGCGTGCACCTCTATTGTTTCATTAGTGAGTAATAATATCAATAATATAATAGCTTTTGCAATAGGAAGAAATTCTCTGGTGTTTTTGCGTTGGGTGAGTTTCCAATGTTTGTAGTCATTTTGTTAAACGTTACGCCACATATATACTTCATTGATCGTGTTAGATTAGTAGATATCTAAAGAAGGAAAACACATGGATTTGTCTAAGAAGGCAACTAGTCATACTTTAACGGCTTAGATTAGTTCTTTGATGTCGGTTCTGTTTCTAGTTCTAGTAATGAAAAGAATTTGCTATTACAAACAAAGAGGAAGTCGTAGAAAAAGTACGTAGTAGCTAGGGTGTCTCAGAGCAGAAGGTGAAGTGCATGCATTTGTGAATGGGGTTGGCAGTTGACCTCTTTAACTTTCACGCCACAAAGTTCAATCTAAAAGGAATGTCATTGTTGATCATAATTGCCTAGTTATTCCATCTTGTTGATTCTGTTTCAAAATGCCTCTTGACCTCTTCTAGGTTGTAGACGTCTCAAGGTTTCCTATCTGCTAAATTATTGGTGGATAGAGTTAGAACAATCGGCTGTGATACGGGTACCATCCACATAAAAAAAAAATGTTGTAGGTGCCTAGAAGGTATTTCAATTTTCCATTACTAAGGTTTCTATAGTTCTAAAACATAAATTTTTTACTTGTGAGTTCCTTTTCCAGATGGTAAAGATAACAAATTAATTACTATGATTTGAGTTGTGAATTCCTGACCACTAGGATGTTTCTGGGTCTCAAAAAATTGAAATGGAAATGGTGTACTTTCCTGTTTTCTCATGTATTTACTTGCGTAACATATTTAAAGCTAATTCTGCCAACAGAAGTTTACCGGTCTATGGATTCACATATTGTATTTCAAATACTTTCAGTTCAAATGTATAGTATGATATGAATCTAAAAGTAGTGGCGTACGCAGGATTTTTCTTAAGTGGTGTCACTATTAAAGAAGCGAGCAATGAAAAATTCATGAAAATGATTTTTTAGGAAAAGAAAAACTATTCAAATCATAGTACGTAATACGTGATTTCAAGGTCGAAAGGAGCTTCTTGAAGATATGCTTACTACTGCAATATTGTCATTTAAATGACATTTTCGAATTGTTAAAAGTTTTACTTTGATCTAATTTTATGGACAACTTTGATAATTTAATTTTGAAATCTTGAAAGACGCTTTAGAGAAAATTTTCAAATAAATTTAAGCTGAACTACAAATTAAAATATCAATTAACTCAACTTTGAATTTTACCCGCAAAGAAGAACAATGAATACCATTAAGAAATTCTAACCAAAAAGAAAAAAGATGAGGAAGAAAACTTAAATGGGACCAACAGCGAGCTCATTGTAGAGAAAGAAGTACAATACGTTTCCGACAGTTACTATGATTTTAAGTTTGGTAAAATAACCTTGTTGTAGAGGCACTCAGATATTTGTTGTAAGTTGTAACTAAATTATTTGTTGTTTATTCTCCTAGTTGGAGACTTTCAGGTGAGCTCAAAACATATTTAAAACACACAAAACGTAAGCGAGGAGATTTGAACCGCTGACAGAGCACTAAGCATTGAGGCGCTCAACCATCAAACCAGCGGGCAAGTGGTGTCACTTTAAATATTTTCTATGCTGATACGTTTTCTTGTGTATTATTTCTACATATATTTTGTAAAACTTTCCGATGAAGCCGCTTCAACCAAGGTGCATCCGCCCCTGTATAAAAGCGAAAGACAAAAAATTAAAGATAAAAGATAGAATTTGAGAATAGACGCAACAAAGTAGTAATTGAAAACAATTGACAAAGATCAATCACCCAACACTTACATAACAAAGTGAACCTAAACTATAGGAATGCCTTCAAGTGGTAGTGTGATTCCACTTGAAGAATACACTTGAATAAGTTGTCATCAACAATGACAAACCACCATTACACCTCTCAAAGAATCTTTATCATTCATCAAAATTAGTCTCTCTAAAATGAAGGTCTTAAGGGCTATTTATACTAGAATGGGTATTTGACCACAAAAAACCCAAATGCCCCTAAGCTAATTCTAAGGAACTAAGTGGGGTCACTTATTACAAGTAGCCTCCAATTACATGTAGTCTTCACTTGATGGCAAATTACACATATAGCCTCCAATTGCGAAAATAGCCATCAGTTGACTACTAAAAAGCATGTTGGCTATCTTGGATCGTATCATCCTCCCCTTCTTGAAAAGAATTCGTCCTCGAATTCGAACCTTGCAAACATGGAAAGGAATGAAGATAAATATTAACTCATCAACATGCAAATATATGCATGGTAATGATAAAACAAGAAAGTGTCCATGCATTCTTTTGACCAGATTCTTCCTAATAGGCACAAAAATTCCTCTAAAAATCATGTACAAAACATCATCACTTTGAGTCATAAAATCTCCCGAGTAAGCACAAAGTATGACTCTTATGAACTTAACAAACAAGGGAAATGAATTTGGTAGTGCAAACATTGAACCATACCACATGTATAAAGCATATTTAGATCTATGAACTCTCTTATCTTTCAAAGTCACTTTATACCAAGATTCAAAATAATCAAGCTCAAGTTTCCATAAAAACTTTTTAACACCAAAAAATAAAACATCAAGCATTTCATACTTACAAATAATTGTGCATAGTAAAGACACTTCATAATAAGACTCATGCATCATTTTAAACCAAAAATCTCTACCACATGTATCAAAGTGAACACTCTTGAAGTATAACTAACCATCCTTAAGATCAACAAAGAACACATTTTTAAACAACATAATAGGCATTTGGCTCAAACGCAAATCACAATTATAAAGTGAATCACCGGGATCAAACACAAATATTATCCCGAAATCATCTCTATGTTGGCCACTTGGCAATTCACAAGATAAATATAATAGCAACATCAACAAATCATAGTCAATAAGTACACAACTGCTACTAAGAAAGTCAGGGTACATCCAATTACCTCCATGGCTTTAGAAAGACCAAAAATAAGCACTAACCAATCAAACATACCATCATTACCTTGGATAAGCATTGAAATTTCAAAACCTTTTGTTGGCCGAAATGGTAGCTTCAAACAACTATCTCTCTTATGGTTCCCTATTTGATTATCCTTCACAAAGAAGTTCAAAATATTAGTGAAGTCACCACAAGAAGATTTATCACATTTAAAATCAAAGAAGTTATTCCATGCTTCAAAGTGATCATTCTTGCATTTTATCGTAGAAGCATTTACAAAGCTTGACCAAAATGTATCCTCAAAGCGTAAAGTAGAGAAATTAACACTAAAGCTAGCATCAACTAGCTCACTCCCCTTGTTATCAAAAACCTCTTCATCTTTGAGAATAGCATTAGGACTTTCCTTCTCAAAGGAACAAGTTAACTTCTTATTAGAATTTTCCTCTTCAAAGGAACAAGAAATTCTCCATTGATATCCTTCACAATAAAGAAAGAAGGAGTTAGGTTGTTCAAGCAAGTAGGTTCATCCTTCTCAACTACACCAAGTAGATATAAGCAAGAATTATTCATATCAAACTTGAAAGAATCAAATTCACTCTCAAATAGTTATAGTTTGGAGCTATACTTTGCAGTAGTTTGTGCGTAAGCTAAACCCTAAGCAATGTAGAGAAGCCAAACCTAAATAAAAGTTGCTTAAATAAAGATTTCTAAGGAAAAACTATCGAAGTAAATCAATTTTTAAGGCATCTGAAATCTTAATTTTTTAAAAAAGTATGTGTAAATCAATGTGTAAGAGCGAATGTGCTCAAGAAATGATACAGATCTTCATTTTTTAGCTTTGGGCTTTTTGAATTTTCAACCTTCATTTTTTTTGTTAACCACCAAACTTTAATTTTTCTTGTCTTTTTCCTTTGTCCTCTTGTTAATAATATTATTTCCTTTAATATAATATAGATGTAAGATACAAAATATTTATTTAATTAATTCTTTCTTAAAAAAGAATACCTACCATAACTGAATTATACACAAAATTTAATTAAAGATACCTATAATAATGTATATTATTCACAATAAGGTTAAATACAAAGTTTGTACTAAATAAAAATTATTATTTCAACTTAAAATTAATGTGTAAGATACAAAACAAAATTAACAAAATTTTAATTAATTCTTTCTTAAAAAAGGATATCTACCGAATTATACACAAAATTTAATTAAAGATACATATAGTAATGTATATGATACCTATAGTAATGTATATTGTTCACAAATAAGGTCAGATACAAAGCTTGTACTAAATAAAGAATTATTATTTCAACTTAAAATAAATGTGTAAGATACAAAACGAAATTAACGAAATTTTAATTAATTCTTTCTAAAAAAAAGATACTTACCATAACTGAATTATACACAAAATTTAATTAAAGATACCTATAGTAATGTATATGATACCTAGTAATGTATATTGCTCACAAATAAGGTCAAATACAAAGTTTGTACTAAATAAAGAATTATTATTTTAACTTAAAATTAATGTGTAATATACAATGATTCTTTCTCAAAAATGATACATACCATAATTGAATTATACACAATCCATATTATACACAAATTTAATTAAAGATATTGTAGACACCTGATTTTTGACCCTCCCCGAGAATTTTCACATTTTTAGCTTAAATATTTAATTTAGGTCTAATATAACTATTTTGACTATTTTTACTTTATTTTCGTCGCAAAAGAGGAAAATTACAAAAATATATATATAAATTTTAGTTTATGTATTTTTCATAAACTTGAAAAAATGCAAAAATTGTACTTTATTTTTGTACTTTATATAATTTCGAAAATTACCAAAAATATAGTTCTATTAATGTTTTATAGTCATTTTAATTTTTGGAAAATACAAAAAATGTTACTTTATATTTTATCTTTATATTAAAAACGAAAATTACAAAAAAATAGTTTTATTAGTATTTTGTAGTTATTTTAATCTTGAAAAAATATTAAAAAAAAGATCTAGTTTTGTGTTAATTATTAGTCTTATTTTTTGTAGTTATTTTGCTTACATAATCAGTTAAGCAACGTCGTGTTCCTATTTCTCGGGTCCGGGCAAAAGAATAATATTCGGGTTCAAACTACCCGATTTTAGGCCTAATTTCGGACCTAGCCCATAATAATTCGAGTCCACCACACGTGAGGGGACACGCGTGGGGAACACGGACGGAACACCGTACACGGGGAACCCCACCACGCGTGGGGGACACAAGTCTCGAACCCCACCATGCGTGGGGCTCATTTTTCTTGGCAGAAGCTTATAAATGCACGGGCAAAGCTAAAAGAGAGAGAACTTGAAAATTTTTAAAAAAAGAAAGGGACGGATACACTGTTGATCTTCTTTTTCACAAAGAAGAAGAACCAAACAACCCTAACCACCTGCTTCCACCTCCGTCAAACCACCCAAACAACCACCCCTTCTGCCTCCTCCATCACCACCGTCAACAAACCACCATTGTTACCCAAACCAGTCCGGCAGCAGCATCGTCAACCCATCAGCAGCCCTCACCCCGTCGTAACTAAAACCAGTCGCGACAATAACGACCATCGCCTTCCTCCTCCTTGAATCCGCCATTGTTGCCGTTACTAGCTCAGTCCTCGACCACTACCCCGACGACACTGCTGTTCGTCGTCACTGACCCTCCGCTAACGTCCAAACACCACGTCCAAACCCACCACGACCACCGTCGCCCAGCTCCCTTCATCCCGTCACCTTCCCGACTGACCAAACAGTCCCCCAGCCATTGCCGTTACCAGCTAGGCCACCAGCTCCCCGCCACCCGCGAAACCTCCCCAGTTCGATAGCTCCAGGCACAGCCCGAACGAAAACCAGTCGTTTCACCATTTCCAGTCCAACGAGTAGCTATAGCTGCATGCCAAGCAGTCGTTGCTGCGTTTTCGGGCAGCTGTTGGTTGCCGCGATTCTGCCTTGCCGAGTTTTCTGTTTTCCGTCGAGGTCGACTTTGGTCCGAGCTTTCTGTTTTTCCGGTGAGGTTGCTTTTGCTCGCCGAGGTGTTTGTCCGAGGTTTCGTCATTGTTTCCTCGTTTAGTGAGGTCAGGTTCGAAGTTCCGTCGGGGGCGCTATTTGTCGTTCTAGGTTTGTCGAGGTTCGAAGGTTAGTGTTCTTCGTCCTTTGTTTCATTTCGTTCGATTCGCATATTATGGTTTAAGATGAATGTCAACAATGCATTTTTTGTCGTTTTTGTTAAAAATGTTCATCTTATGATTAGTTACTGCATATGCTTAAAGTAAATGTGAGAACATATTGTGAACTTAAGTTTTTTTACGAGAATGTCTACTTCTATGCATATATTTGTGTTTATTAAGGGAACAATTTGACATCCAGTGATTTGTTGCGAACATATGTGCTCGCATATATTATGTACTCTCGTTGTAATAGGTATGTGAACGTCTGAATGAAAAATCATGACTACTAGCGTTTAAACCTTATTTCTCATTTGTTAGTAATAGAAGTTGGGTTTAATAACAATAACAATACGTTAGCAAAGTCAGGACTAATAGGAACCTTATTAAAATTCTTAGAATTCGGGACAGGCCGCTTAGCGAATTTCACGGCCTTTCCCAAAATAACAATACGCTAGTTGCTTTAAGCGCGTATTTAATAATGTTACCTTCTTAACTCGGGTGCACATTTATGTGACCCAAATCCAAGTCTCAACGGAGTCGAAATGTGTTTCTAATCACGGGTACATTGATTGTGACGTGGTCTGAGATGCATTTCCATGACGTTGCAAATTCTTTTAAATAATAATAATAATAAAATGAGGTGAGCCTCGCCAAATAAAAGGGACAAATTGCGGGGCCCTCACAAAATATATGTATTAAATACTTAGATTCCGGAACGGGCCGTTTAGCAAATTTCACGGCCCTACCCCAAAATAATAATGCGCTAGTTGCTTTAGGCGCGACTTTAATAATGATATCTCCCTAAATTCGGGTGCACATTTATGTGACCCAAATCCAAATCTCAACTGAGTCGAGATATGTCAATAACCACGGGTGCATTGATGTAACGTGGTTCGAGATATGTTTTCACGACGTTGCAAGTCCTATAAAAATAACAGTGAATGATAAAAGCGGTTAAAAGATAAAATTGGCACATAAGTTCACATTTGTATAAAATCAGATAATCAAGCCGAATATAACAGTTGAGCGACCGTGCTAGAACCACGGAACTCGGGAATGCCTAACACCTTCTCCCGGGTTAACAGAATTCCTTATCTAGATTTCTGGTACGCAGACTGTAATATGGAGTCATTCTTTTCCTCGATTCGGGATTAAAATTGGTGACTTGGGACACCCTAAATCTCCCAAGTGGCGACTCTGAAATAAATAAATAAATAAATCCCCTTTCGATTGTCCTTTAATTGGAAAAACTCCCTTGCGCCCTCTCGGGTGCGGAAAAAGGAGGTGTGACAGCTCTGGCGACTCCGCTGGGGATTAACACCCAGAACCACTGGTTCAGGGTTAAGAATTCGAGCTTAGAATAATTGTTATTATTTGGCTTTATTTATTATCTGATTATTACATGTTTTGAGCCTAATGTGCTAAATGCTGCTTTTACCGCTTTGATATTATTTGAACTGTATATAAATTGTGCCGAAACCTTTCTCTTCTTACCTCCGGGGATGTGCTTACTGGTTGAGACTCCCTATTCTGTTAGTGTCATACCCTGAATAAAAGAGGCTCGGAAAGTTTCTAAGCCGGCTGGCCTTTTGGTTCCCGGAAAGGAGCTCCTTCCTCAGCTCGAGTTGTCCGCTCGGGTACACTGTCTAGAACACCGACCCAGGTTTTTGAACATAGAATAACGTGACTTCATGCCGGATCCCTAGTAGGAACGCTTATTTGCATCACGTTGCATTTGACTCAGGGGACTCAACACAGGGGTTGGGTCCGTCTAGGACTAGCGACCTGATATGAAAAGGCCATCCTGATGCATCCTATTTGTTTTCCGTGCATTTATTTGTCTCGTACCCGCATGCTGACCGGTGTTTGAATATTATGAATTTTGTGAAATTGAAAAAAAGGGAAATAACGGTTAAGGAATTGATTGTTTATTTTTGAAAAAAACCAATACCCAAATACTGTCAAAACTCTGCCGAAATTTTGAGAAAATGAAAAAAAACGTCTTATTAGTTTGTTTTATTAAAAGCAAAGGAAAAATAGAAAAATCGTTGTTCTGTTTTGTTTTTCAGAAAAACATAGAAATATATAGTTTGTCTTGTTATAAAAATAAAAATTAAAAAAAAAAGAGTCTTATTTTAAAATGTTTTTTTTTTATGAAAATTCAAAAAAAAATAATAATAAAAAAGAGTCTTTCATTATTTGTCACAAATATATACATGTATATATATATATATCCAAAATTTTTTATTTCCAAAAATATATATATGTCTTTATTTGTTGCAAAAATATTTGTCTTGCCAAAAAGTTTAGAAAAGTTTTTAGACTCCCAATTTTCAAAAACAAAAAAAATCCAAAAATATTTTCCATTATTAACTTCTTTAGAAAGTCTTTTAATTATTATTTTTTTTTAAAAAATATGTATAATAAGAAGAAAAAATCCGAAAATATTTTGATTCTTCTTTCAAAATTGAAAAGAAAATTCAAAATTCAAAAAAAACATTTTAGAAGCATTTCTTTTATTAAAGGTAAAATTCCAATAAAATATATTCTTCTTTTCTGAATAAAAAATAATGCAAATGAAAATTCAAAAAATATATCTTAGAAGTGTTTCTTTTAAAAAGAAAATCAATCAAAAATCAAAAAAATATACTTCCTTTCTTCTTTTAAAGTAGTTCTTTCACAAATTCAGAAAAAAAAAAGTTAGTTCATCTACTTATTCTTGATTACCCAAACTACGCGGGTTTGATTCTCACCGGATGTGAGATACGTAGGCAACCCTCATCGGATCCAACCCCACCTTTTGCTAAAAAGCCAAAAACAAATATAAAAAAGAAAAAACAAAAAAAACATGTCAAAGATTTTTAATTTTGTCGTAAATAAGTCTAGCGATGTAACTTCCCCCTTTTACAAAAAAAATAGCAAAAACAAATATGTCAAATTTTAATTTTCATAAACAAGTCCGGGTGATGCCGCTTATGTCAAAAATAGCCAAATGTTCCCGAAAGGAACTCCGGAAGGCTGCCTTGGTACAGACGGCCACCTCGTTTTTTTTCTCACACAACCTTAAAAATCTTCGTTCATGAAGTGCTGAGAGGTCGTGTTCAGAAATCCTTTTGAGAAAAATCGCATATATTTTTGTTTTTATCAGAATAAGTTTCGTTTGTTAAAATCTTATTAATAAATGTGCAGAATGAGCACGACTCCAAATGAACCCTTTTCAATCATGAATAAAATCCCCCTCCAATTGCGGCTCTGGTGGAATGATTTAGGCAAAGAAGGGCATGACGAAATCAAGAAGTATCTGAAAGGCCTCACGAGTTTGTTGGATATCAGGCCACGGGGAGATATCATAAGGGCACTAGTCCCCCACTGGGATCCTGCGCACAATGTCTTCCATTTCTCGGACTTTGAACTTACCCCAACTTTAGAAGAAATAGCAGGGTATATCGGCAGCGCTGAGACTCCTTTGAGGCACAAATATCTGATTGCTCCAAGAGCTGTAGCAATACACCGGTTTCTGGACTCCTTAAAGATAGTCAGAACAATTCATAACCCTGACTTGGCAAAAGGTTTTTGCAGCATGAGTTTCATATATCAAAGATATGGTCACATAGGAGGATTCGACAAGCCAGAAAACCAGTTGTGCAGCAAAAGTAATCGTCAAAAGTGGGAAGAACATAGACGGATTGCTTTCATGATAACTTTCTTAGGACTCTTAGTATTCCCAAGAAAAGACGGGAATATTGACATAAAGATAGCAGGGGTCGTCAGTACGTTGCTCACACAGAGAGATAGTACGTTGGCGCCCATGATAGTATCTGATATGTTCCGGGCTCTCACGTCTTGCAAAGCCGGAGGAAGCTTTTTCGAGGGTTGCAATTTGTTGTTGCAAATGTGGATGACCGAACACCTATGTCACCGAGCCCAGTTTCTGAGCCATGGATCCGCTGAAAAGACCTGCATAGAGGAGTTCTATACCAGAGTTAATGAGACCTACCTACCGGAAGGAGTCACAGCATGGACCTCATATTTCCATACCCTCAACGCCAGTCAAATACAGTGGGCGCTAGGATGGTTACCGATCGACGAAGTCATATACATGCCAGCAGCCAGGCCCCATTTTCTCTTAATGGGACTTAAGAGCATTCAACCATACGCGCCGCATCGGGTTTTAAGGCAACTTGGGAGGTGTCAGATAGTGCCGAAAGACGAGGATCTAAGCACCCAGGTGATTGAGATCAGTCCCGACGGCCAGTTTCCTGAAGCAAGGGTTCGCCAAATTTGGAGCCAATGTCAATACTTAGAAGCAAATACTTGTGTAATGAATCGGGCAAAAGGGGAAGTTTCGCCCGGGTATCAGGCCTGGTACAAAGGGGAGACATCATCTGGAAGGCCGACCAAAAGACCTCACCTGCAAGAATTTGCCAAATCTTCACAAGAGCAGTGGGGCTGGTTGGCCAAAGAGCGGGAATATCTTGCCGAAACAGGCAAACTGAAGCAACAAGTTCAGGATATGAGGTTTGAATGCCAATTACAGTCTGCTGCCCACAAGGGAGAAAAGAACAGATTAATCAGAGAAGGCGAGATCCTCAAAGCTCAGATCCGGAGGATGAAAAAGGAGGCTGATAACCAGCTGAGAAGCCGGGCGGATAAAAGATTGATAGCGGGTGTCACACCTCCTTTTTCCGCACCCGAGGGGGCGCAGGGAGTTTTTTCCAATTAAAGGACAATCGAGACGGGATTGGTTTAATTATTTCAGAGTCGCCACTTGGGAGATTTAGGGTGTCCCAAGTCACCAATTTTAATCCCGAATCGAGGAAAAGAATGACTCCATATTACAGTCTGCGTACCAGAAATCCGGATAAGGAATTCTGTTAACCCGGGAGAAGGTGTTAGGCATTCCCGAGTTCCGTGGTTCTAGCACGGTCGCTCAACTGTTATATTCGGCTTATTTATCTGATTTTTAATACAATTATGAACCATGTGCAAATTTTATCTTTTACCGCTTTATTATCATTATTTTTTAGGAATGTGAACATCGCTTAAAACATATCTTTGGACTGTGTCACATGAAATGCACCCACAATCCGAAACATATTTTATTTGATGTTTTAGGATTTGGATTTGGGTCGCATGAAATGCACACCCGAGTTTAAGAAAGTAATTTAATTAAATCGCGTCTAAAGAGGCTAACGCGTTATTATCTTTAGGGAAGGCAGTGAAATTCACTAAACGGTCCATCCCAAATTCTAAGTATTTATTATGACTAATTATTGAGGGCCCCGCAATTTGCATTTTTATTTGGCGAGTCTCGTCTCATTCATTATTAAAAAAAAAGGAATTTGCAACGTCATGGAAATGCATCTCATACCACGTCACAGTCAATGTACCCGTGATTAAAGACACATTTCGATTTCGTTGAGATTTGGATTTGGGTCACATAAATGTGCACCCGAGTTTAGGGAGTTAACATTATTAAAGGCGCGCCTAAAGCAACTAGCGCATTATTATTTTTTGGTAGGGTCGCGAAATTTGCTAAACGGCCCGCCCCGGAATCTAAGTATTTAATACACATATTTTGTGAAGGCTCCGCAATCTGTACATTTTTATTTTTTGGCGAAGCTTGTCTCGTTTTTTTTTTATTTTTTTTTATTTTTATTATTTATTTATTTTTTTAAAAAAAGGATGCTATTTTTATGCCTTTAACCATACTAAACCTTACAGCTTCTTTACGACCAGAGTCTCATAACTTGTTAGAAGTTTAATAAAAGGAGTTTAGCGAATGAAGGTTTCGGGAGTAGTAACAGCATGTACTAATACTAATTTTGTCCGAAGGACCTAAGCAAAAGGAAGGGCGAACCGATTAACATCAAACTTGTGTCATAGAACAACTAATCCAACTTAATTAAATGACATCAAATAAACAAGAATAACATAACATAAAAATGAAGCAAAACGCATACAGTGAAATATGGGCAGAGAATTATTATGCGAATTTTTTATATTGCATCTTCGAACATTTAACGTAGCATTTCCTTATCTAATACTTGAGGTTTACTAACCTTTGAACCTCGGCAAACTCAGGACGACAAACACGACCCCGACGGAACTCAAGCCGGACCTCACTGAACGAGGAACAAAGACGAAACCTCGGAACAAACTCGACGCACCGGACCTCGACTCAACTTTTGGACTTTGGACTGGAACTCGACTTCAACACAAGGTCGAGCAGCTCACCTCCATGAACTCCGGCTCAGCTAGTGGCGTGAGGATAGGGGAAACAGCCGCAGGGTTGCCTGACGTGAAGCTGACGGACTGTTTAGTCGGCGATTGTGGGGTCGACGGGCAGTGTTTAATGGCCGGAGGCGTCGCTGGACATGGGGACGACGAACAGCAGTGGTCGAGGGCTGGATTACGGTGGTTTGGACAGTAGGGTGATGGTGTTTCGACGTGAGGGAGTCGATGGGGGAGCTGGTCGCGACTGGTTTTTTGGGTAGGGTTGTTGCTGGTGGTTTGTTGGTTTCGGACGTGAGGTCGAGGGGCTGGGTAGTGATGATGGTGGAGCTGGGAGGAGGAGGGTGGTCTGTTGGAGCAGGTGGTCGACGAGCAGGTGGTTGACGGTGGTTCGACGGGCCTGTTTGGTCGGTGTCGATGGAGGTTTCTGGGTGGTGTGGTTGTTTGGTGGTCGTCTGGAAATGACGACGGGGGGGGGGGGGGGGGGTGTTTGCTCGGTGGTGAAGGTGGGAGGAGGAGTTGGTTTTTGCCGGTGGGTTTGGACGCGGGGTCGTTAGCTGGGGGAGGGTGACGGGGTTTTTTCTTCTTCTTCTTTTTGAAGAAGAAGATGAACAGTGCTAGAGCCCAAAAATTTTCCCGTTTTCTTTTTTTTCTGACCAAAAGTCCCTCCTTTCAAAGTTTGTCCGTGTATTTGTATAGTCTTTGCCCAGAAAAATGAGCCCCACGCGTGGTGGGGTTCGAGGCTTGTGTTCCCCACGCGTGGTGGGGTTCCCCATGTGTCCTGGACTTGGTTTATTATGGTGCTAGGTCCGAAAATTAGGCCTAAAACCGGGTAGTTTGAACCCGAATATTATTCTTTTGCCCGGACCCGAGAAATAGGAACACGTTGCTTAACTAGTCCTATGTAAGCAAAATAACTACCGAAAATAAGACTAGTATTTAAACAAAACTATATCTTTTTAAATATTTTTTCAAGATTTAAAATAGCTACAAAATATTAATGGAACTATTGTTTTTGTAATTTTCGTTTTTATATAAAGATAAAATATAAAGTAATATTTTTGTATTTTTTTCCAAATTAAAATGACTAAAAAACCTTAATAGAATTATATTTTTTTGTAATTTTCGAAATTATATAAAGTACAAAAATAAAGTGCAATTTTTGATTTTTTTCAAGTTTATGAGGGATACATAAACTATATATTTTTTGTAATTTTCTTTTTGCGAGAAAAATAAAGTAAAAATAGTCAAAATAGCTATATTAGTCCTAAATTAAATATTTAAGCTAAGAACGTAAAAATTCTCGGGGAGGGTCAAAAATCACGTGCTTACAGCTGCCCTCTTTGACTGGAAACACGAAGAGTTTTCCGACAAAGAACGACTAGACGTGTTTTTGACCCGACCATTACTTGGACGGACTACACTTGAGGAAAGGGAGGGAATGTGACCGAGCTCTGGTATCTGAGCTGCCTACATATCCTTGGTTTTACAGGAATCAGGCCACGTGTAGTTCGGATATGAGAGAAATGGTAGAGGATACCAAGGTGAGGAGCCGATCGAGGTGCCGTTCCGTTGAGGTTCCGGTCCGCGGTCCTGTCATTACAACAAAAATGAAAACTGAAAAAAGACTAACTAAGCCTATCAACTACTAGTTACAGGGATTCCTATCTGTAAGTCTTCTGAAACTTGGTCTTGAGTCTTGAATGGTGCTTCATACCGACTTCAGATTTGAACCTTGATACTGCTAGTTGTAGGTGCTAGTTCTTTGAGCGGACCACATCTGTTCTCCACTTCCGTACCTTGGGTTCTTTTCCCCTCTTGTTTTCTTGTTGTCTTTTTGTCTTTTTTGACCAGCCTTTTGTGAATGCTGGGGATTTTATTGCTTCCTGCTGGAGATTCCTGTTGTATTCCTCTGCTTCATTGATTCTAAGTGTGCTCCTTCCTCATATGAGCGGGCTTTTGACTTCAATACTTCAATTGTATTCCCTTATTCTCCAGGTGGGTGCCTGATTTCTATTTCTTTTATCCTTGTTCTCCCGGTGGACGCCTGATTTCTATTTTCTTTGTCCTTGTTCTCCAGGTGGACGCCTGATTTCTATTTTTCTTTGTCCTTGTTCTCTAGGTGGACGCCTGATTTCTTCTTTTCTTTATCCCTGTTCTCCAGGTGGACGCCTGATTTCTTCCTTCCTTTTCTCCTTATTCCCCAGGTGGACGCCTGATTACTTCTTTTCTTTGTCCTTGTTCTCCAGGTGGACGCCTGATTTCTTCTTTTCTTTGTCCTTGTTCTCCAGGTGGACGCCTGATTTTTCTTTGCTTTGTCCTACAACACACTCCGTTCTACAGGCGGGTCTCCTATTGGTAAGATTTAACTTAGGAAGTGCGTCTCCTATGGTGAAACTAAACTGAGGAAGTGCGTCTCCTATTGGTAATGACATGCCTGCATTTATACTTGTAGGCGACCTAGAATATGGAATGAACAGACAAAATGTATTCCCGCATTATACTGGTGGGCGACCTAGAACTTAAAAGTATTCCCGCATTATACTGGTGGGCGACCTAGAACTTAAATGTATTCCCGCATTTTACTGGTGGGCGACCTAGAACTTAAATGTATTCCCGCATTTTACTGGTGGGCGACCTAGAACTTAAATGTATTCCCGCATTTTACTGGTGGGTGACCTAGAACTTAAATGTATTCCCGCATTATACTGGTGGGCGACCTAGAACTTAAATGTATTCCCGCATTTTACTGGTGGGCGACCTAGAACTTAAATGTATTCCCGCATTATACTGGTGGGCGACCTAGAACTTAAATGTATTCCCGCATTTTACTGGTGGGCGACCTAGAACTTAAATGTATTCCCGCATTTTACTGGTGGGCGACCTAGAACTTAAATGTATTCCCGCATTTTACTGGTGGGCGACCTAGAACTTAAATGTATTCCCGCATTTTACTGGTGGGCGACCTAGAACTTAAATGTATTCCCGCATTATACTGGTGGGCGACCTAGAACTTAAATGTATTCCCGCATTTTACTGGTGGGCGACCTAGAACTTAAATGTATTCCCGCATTATACTGGTGGGCGACCTAGAACTTAAATGTATTCCCGCATTATACTGGTGGGCGACCTAGAACTTAAAAGTATTCCCGCATTTTACTGGTGGGCGACCTAGAACTTAAACGTATTCCCGCATTTTACTGGTGGGCGACCTAGAACTTAAATGGATTCCCGCATTATACTGGTGGGCGACCTAGAACTTAAAAGTATTCCCGCATTTTACTGGTGGGTGACCTAGAACTTAAATGTATTCCCGCATTATACTGGTGGGCGACCTAGAACTTAAATGTATTCCCGCATTTTACTGGTGGGCGACCTAGAACTTAAATGTATTCCCGCATTATACTGGTGGGCGACCTAGAACTTAAATGTATTCCCGCATTATACTGGTGGGCGACCTAGAACTTAAATGTATTCCCGCATTATACTGGTGGGCGACCTAGAACTTAAAAGTATTCCCGCATTTTACTGGTGGGTGACCTAGAACTTAAATGTATTCCCGAATTATACTGGTGGGCGACCTAGAACTTAAATGTATTCCCGCATTTTACTGGTGGGCGACCTAGAACTTAAATGTATTCCCGCATTATACTGGTGGGCGACCTAGAACTTAAATGTATTCCCGCATTATACTGGTGGGCGACCTAGAACTTAAATGTATTCCCGCATTATACTGGTGGGCGACCTAGAACTTAAAAGTATTCCCGCATTTTACTGGTGGGCGACCTAGAACTTAAATGTATTCCCGCATTATACTGGTGGGCGACCTAGAACTTAAATGTATTCCCGCATTATACTGGTGGGCGACCTAGAACTTAAAAGTATTCCCGCATTTTACTGGTGGGCGACCTAGAACTTAAATGTATTCCCGCCTTATACTGGTGGGCGACCTAGAACTTAAAAGTATTCCCGCATTTTACTGGTGGGCGACCTAGAACTTAAAAGTATTCTCGCATTTTACTGGTGGGCGACCTAGAACTTAAATGTATTCCCGCATTATACTGGTGGGCGACCTAAAACTTAAAAGTATTCCCGCATTTTACTGGTGGGTGACCTAGAACTTAAATGTATTCCCGCATTATACTGGTGGGCGACCTAGAACTTAAATGTATTCCCGCATTATACTGGTGGGCGACCTAGAACTTAAAAGTATTCCCGCATTATACTGGTGGGTGACCTAGAACTTAAATGTATTCCCGCATTATACTGGTGGGCGACCTAGAACTTAAATGTATTCCCGCATTTTACTGGTGGGCGACCTAGAACTTAAATGTATTCCCGCATTATACTGGTGGGCGACCTAGAACTTAAATGTATTCCCGCATTATACTGGTGGGCGACCTAGAACTTAAATGTATTCCCGCATTATACTGGTGGGCGACCTAGAACTTAAAAGTATTCCCGCATTTTACTGGTGGGTGACCTAGAACTTAAATGTATTCCCGCATTATACTGGTGGGCGACCTAGAACTTAAATGTATTCCCGCATTTTACTGGTGGGCGACCTAGAACTTAAATGTATTCCCGCATTATACTGGTGGGCGACCTAGAACTTAAATGTATTCCCGCATTATACTGGTGGGCGACCTAGAACTTAAATGTATTCCCGCATTATACTGGTGGGCGACCTAGAACTTAAATGTATTCCCACATTATACTGGTGGGCGACCTAGAACTTAAAAGTATTCCCGCATTTTACTGGTGGGCGACCTAGAACTTAAATGTATTCCCGCATTATACTGGTGGGCGACCTAGAACTTAAATGTATTCCCGCATTATACTGGTGGGCGACCTAGAACTTAAAAGTATTCCCGCATTTTACTGGTGGGCGACCTAGAACTTAAATGTATTCCCGCCTTATACTGGTGGGCGACCTAGAACTTAAAAGTATTCCCGCATTTTACTGGTGGGCGACCTAGAACTTAAAAGTATTCTCGCATTTTACTGGTGGGCGACCTAGAACTTAAATGTATTCCCGCATTATACTAGTGGGCGACCTAAAACTTAAAAGTATTCCCGCATTTTACTGGTGGGCGACCTAGAACTTAAATGTATTGAAATTGCTTCCCCGTTCTTCCGAGAAAATTTTCGACAATCGGCAGAAAATTTTCTGCCCCGGTTTTTGGTGGTTTCCCTGGCGTTGCGTCTTGCTGCCATTATCAATCCTTTGTTCTCCTGCAGCAGACAAAAGGATTTAGTCAGTTTTAATCGTGGTGGTAGAGGGTGCCTTTCCGGCGAACGATTTTTCTCTCTTCCCCTTTTCTTGCTCTATGTCCCCATAATTGATTAATGGGCAGAGTTGCCTGCTGGGGGTCTCTAGCCTGCTGGGGATTGGCTTTCAATTAATCCCCTTTTCTGCTTTCTCTTTAAGCACATGCTGTGGGAGTCTGTTTTTTAACTCCCGAAACCACTCCCTTTATGAGCTTACTTCCTCCAAAATTGCCGGGCACAATCACTGCATTGCCTGGGATCGACCTTTAAGACTGTTTGTATTATCCTGCATTGGATGAATTCCCCTCCGGTTTCTGGTAGTAAGCTTTGAAAAATCCTTTCAAGACACATTTTAGGAAAAGAAATAAAAGATAGAAAAAGGAGAAAATCTTTCTGAACCAATATTTTGGTGGGAGAAGAAACTCAAAAGAACTTATCTGGAGGACATGACTGGTCCCCGTGATCATGACGTGCACCACCGATTCCCGACCCAGTCTATTTGTATCAATCGATTTGCCCGATGGTTTGATTTGCTGGGGATGATAAAGGAGTGTCCATTTCGAATGTTGTAGCTTTTGTTGATCTGTCTTGTCGCCTCATAGTGCCCTTCGAGGGGTTTTCACTAATGAGACTCTCTCTTTTCTCTCATCTCCCGACGCCTTATGGTGCCTGTGAAGGTTTTCACCAATAAGACTCTCTCATTTCATGTCCCTCATCTTACATCGCCTCTCGGTGCCTATGAAGGTTTTCACCGATAAGACTCTCTCATTTTATTTCTTTCGGGGAATCGGGGTGTTGTAGATACGACCCTCTTTTCTGGAGATTCCCTTGACCATCAATTCATTCCCAGTCTTACGATCCTCTCCTTTGCTGGGGATCGGTGTATTATTCTCGGCCTTATTTGCCGGACTTGGCATCTCTTGAACATTGATCGGGAGGTCTTTTGGACGTTGATGTTGGTTTTGGTATGGGGTTAAAGAAAGGCTATAAAAATGAAAATAATTTGATGGGTGATGTGCTACAACTTTTGGAATCAAACCTTTGTTGGAACTTAAAACATAACCTCTGCCCCAGTTTTCTTGCTTGGGGAATTTTATTTTTTACGCTTATGTTGAGCTATGTGCGTTACGCACATTGTGCCTATTATGCACACTATGTACATTATGCATCCTATATTTGCTATGATGCATACTATGACCGAGCCGTGAGACGCCTACGTATCCTCTTTGAGGAATCAGGTCAAACGTAGTTCCCACGGTTTTGTATTTCTTATGATTTTATCTTCTTTTTTTTCTTTTCTTTTCTTTTCATTTTCTTTCTCTTTTCTTTTTCTCTTTTTTTTTTCATGTCTTTTCCATTAGTGATTCCAAAAGAGGGGTATGAAAGAATTACTTAAGGCTCAAAGGGGGAAGCAAGGGTTAAAAAGTGTTTGGATAGAAGAAAGAATTGCCTCCGTCATCTCATTATCCAATAAATGCCAAATACAAACAAATAAACCAACAATTGCCATAATTAAAGAAATTACGCATAATATCTCTTGACTGCATCTGAATTGATAGCCATGTCGACACATCTCCCCTCGACATCTGTCAAACACAAAGCACCGTTGGACAATACTCTGGTCACGATATAAGGCCCTTGCCAATTTGGGGCGAATTTGCCTTTTGCCTCGACCTGATGTGGGAGGATCTTCTTCAATACCTGCTGCCCTACTTCAAACTTCCTGGGGCGCACCTTCTTATTATATGTTCTTGCCATTCTCTTCTGGTACAGCTGACCATGGCACACTGCTGCCAATCTTTTCTCATCTATCAGGCTCAACTGTTCCAATCGAGCTTTGACCCATTCATCATCATTAATCCCGGCTTCAGCGACAATTCGGAGGGACGGAATTTCGACTTCCGCTGGTATTACGGCCTCAGTTCCGTACACCAACAAATAAGGAGTTGTGCCTATGGAAGTTCGGACGGTAGTGCGGTAACCCAACAAAGCAAAGGGTAATCTCTCGTGCCATTGTCTGGACCCTTCCACCATTTTTCGCAGTATCTTCTTGATATTCTTATTGGCTGCTTCGACTGCTCCATTCGCCTTGGGACGATATGGGGTGGAATTGCGGTGTGTAATCTTGAATTGTTGGCATACCTCTCTCATCAAGCTGCTATTAAGATTCGCACCGTTATCCGTGATGATCACTTTTGGGATCCCAAATCTGCAGATGATATGGGAATGAACAAAGTCCACCACTGCCTTTTTGGTTACCGATTTGAAGGTTTTAGCCTCAACCCATTTGGTGAAGTAATCAATGGTCACTAGAATGAACCTATGACCGTTGGATGCTGACGGCTCGATGGGCCCAATGACATCCATGCCCCATGCCACAAACGGCCAGGGTGCTGACATCGTATGTAACTCCGTTGGCGGAGAATGAATCAAATCTCCATGTATCTGGCACTGATGGCATTTCCTTACGAAAGTGATACAGTCGTGTTCCATGGTGAGCCAATAACACCCTGTTCGAAGGATCTTTCTTGCCAATACATATCCGCTCATGTGTGGCCCACAAACTCCAGCATGTACCTCTGCCATAACCGTCGTTGCTTGACTGGCATCTATGCATCTCAACAATCCCAAATCCGGGGTTCTTTTGTACAATACTCCTCCACTGAGGAAGAAACCATTCGACAAACGCCGAAGGGCTCTTTTTTGGTCTCTAGAGGCATGTTCTGGATATATCCCCATTCTGAGGTATTCCTTGATATCATGAAACCAGGGTTCGCCATCTGCTTCTTCTTCTATGGCATTGCAGTAGGCGTGCTGATCACGGACCTGGATGTGTAGAGGATCAACATACATTTTGTCAGGGTGGTGCAACATTGATGCTAAGGTGGCCAAGGCATCCGCAACCTCATTGTGAACTCTCGGGATGTGTTTGAACTTCACCGATCGAAATTGCTTGCTCAGATCATGCAAGCATTGTCGGTATGGTATGAGCTTTAGATCTCGTGTTTCCCATTCACCCTGAATTTGATGTACCAAGAGGTCCGAGTCTCCCAAGACCAAGACGTCTTGGACATCCATGTCAGCAGCCAAGCGCAGACCCAGAATGCAAGCCTCATACTCGGCCATATTGTTGGTGCAATAGAAGCGTAGTTGAGCCGTAACAGGATAATGCCGTCCTGTTTCAGAAATGAGTACTGCTCCTATTCCAACCCCTTTCGCGTTTGCAGCTCCATCGAAGAAAAGCTTCCAACCCGGTTCCTCAGGCAATTCCAACTCATTTGTATGCATTACCTCTTCGTCAGGAAAATACGTTCTTAAGGGCTCGTATTTTTCATCAACGGGATTCTCTGCCAAATGGTCTGCCAGCGCCTGGGCTTTCATGGCCGTCCTCGTTACATAGACGATATCAAACTCTGTGAGCAGAATTTGCCATTTTGCCAACCTTCCCGTGGGCATAGGTTTCTGAAAGATATACTTCAATGGGTCCAAGCGGGATATGAGATAAGTAGTATACGAAGACAGGTAGTGTTTCAACTTCTGAGCTACCCAAGTTAGGGCGCAACATGTTTTCTCGAGTTGAGTGTACTTGACCTCATGTACTGTGAATTTCTTGCTAAGATAGTAGATGGCTTGCTCCTTCCTTCCTGTGTCATCATGCTGCCCCAACACACAACCAAATGAATTTTCCAAGACCGTCAGGTAAAGAATTAGGGGCTTCCCGGGCTTAGGCGGGACCAATACGGGTGGATTAGACAGATACCCTTTGATTTGGTCGAAAGCCTCCTGACACTCTGCCGTCCAACCTACCGCAGCATCCTTTCTCAGCAGCCGAAATATGGGCTCACAAGTTGCTGTGAGTTGAGCGATGAACCTGCTGATGTAATTGAGTCTACCCAGCAAACTCATTACCTCTGTTTTGTTCCTTGGCGGTGGCAAATCTCGGATGGATTCAATTTTGGATGGGTCTAACTCAATCCCCCGTCGACTGACGATGAATCCTAGCAACTTTCCTGATGGAACCCCGAATGCGCATTTGGCCGGGTTAAGCTTGATATCATACCTTCGGAGTCTTTGGAAAAATCTCCTTAGGTCTGCCACATGGTCCTCCTGACGCCAAGATTTGATGATCACATCATCGACGTACACCTCGATTTCTTTGTGTATCATGTCATGAAACACGGCAGTCATTGCTCGCATGTACGTTGCCCCGACGTTCTTTAACCCGAACGGCATTACCCGATAGCAGTAGGTTCCCCATGGCGTAATAAACGCTGTCTTCTCAGCATCCTCCTCGTCCATTAGGATCTGATGATAACCCGCATAGCAATCCACAAAGGATCCGATCTCGCGCCCAGCGCAATTATCGATCAGGATATGAATGTTGGGTAACGGAAAATTGTCCTTGGGACTTGCTTTGTTGAGGTTGCGGTAGTCGACGCACACCCTGATTTTTCCATCCTTCTTTGGGACTGGTACCACATTGGCCAACCACTCGGGATATCGAGTGACCCGAATGACCTTCGATTGCAACTGCTTAATCACTTCTTCTTTGATCTTTACACTCATTTCTGTTTTAAATTTCCTTAGTTTTTGCTTGACCGGAGGGTATGCCGGGTCAGTGGGCAATTTGTGAACCACTAAATTGGTGCTTAATCCAGGCATATCGTCATATGACCATGCAAAAACATCTTTGAATTCCATGAGGGTTTTGATCAATTCTTCTCTGACATTCGGCTCAATGTGGATGCTAATTTTGGTCTCTTGGACGTTATCAGCGTCTCCTAGATTCACAGCCTCAGTGTCATTTAGGTTAGGCTTGGGTTTCTCTTCAAATTGGCACAGTTCTCGGTTTATCTCTTCGAAGGCTCCCCTTCGTCACATTCAGATTCATCGTCACAAACGACCTCTTGCATCATTGAGTCGGATTCAGATTGATTTATTAGACTAGGTCGAAGATCCGCTATGCATGCCATGTCATTAGAACCAGTAAAAAGAGAACTGTTCAGAAAGAAAAAGAACAAAACAAAATTAAAATGGGACAAAAGAAAAGAACTTCATTAAACTTGCGGGATAAAAGGGTTCACACTTTTACAAAAACGAAAGTAAAATTTGGATTACACCCTTGAATAATCCGGACAAAACAAAACATACAAAACATAAATCAAAGCCTACTACCAAGACTCCCCTCGGACAGGAAGAGGAGTAACTGTCCAATTGTTGGTCTTGGCCTCAGGCCCCACAAACTGTATCTCTGCTCTGCTGGAACCTTCTCCAGCTTCCACCATACTGACATCCGCGAATAGCTTTTCAAAACTCTGATTCAGGTCTTCATTTATACCAATCAAAGGTCCTAGAATCTTTGGGACCGGTGGCCCCTTGGCACTTGCTTTGACAAAAGACCTTGAGAGGCGTGGCACTGGTTTAGGCAGAAACCAGACCCTCTTCTTCATTTTTCGCACTTGCTTCCTGTCTGCTGCGGTTGGTTTGAACCCCAATCCGAAAGTTTCCAGATTTTTAGGAAGGGAGACAGGTTGGACAATCCCTTGAAGCTCGACTCCCAGGCCTTTTCCCGGCACAAATCCATTACCCAGCATTTCTGAGACCATCATGACTGTTGCGGCAGCTACCCTAGGGTGCGGGATGATTTCTCCTTCAGAAATTTTGTTGGCCGACCCTGTATCGAAAATCTGGTAGACCCAAGGACCTTTGTCATCAGCGGTCTCTATGAAAGGTACAATGGTTCCGCCCATGGTGCACGTTGTATCCTCGCCGTGTAACACGACCTCTTGTCTTTCCCACTCGAACTTCACCATCTGATGTAGGGTGGAAGGCACCGCTTTGGCTGCATGAATCCAGGGTCGTCCTAACAGCAGGTTATAAGAAACTGTGGCATCTAACACCTGGAATTCCATGGTAAACAGGACTGGACCAATGGTCAGTTCAAGTACAACATCCCCTACAGTGGATGTTCCGTTTCCGTCAAACCCTCGGACACAGATGCTATTCTTCCAGATTCTTCTGCGGTCGATCTTTAACTGGTCTAGAGTGGATAATGGGCAAATATTGGCGCTTGAGCCGTTATCCACCAATACTCGAGTTACCACCGAGTCTTCACATTTGACAGCTAGGTATAGAGCTTTATTATGCTCCGTACCTTCCACCGGCAGGTCATCATCTGAGAATGTTACCCTGTTCACCTCGAAAATCTTGCTGGCAATGGTTTCCAGGTGGTTTACAGAAATCTCACTGGGTACATGAGCTTCGTTCAATATCTTCAGCAGGGCCCGACGATGCTCCTCAGAATGGATCAGTAACGACAACAGTGAGATCTGGGCCGGTGTTTTTCTCAGCTGTTCGACCACAGAATAGTCCTGTACTTTCATCTTCCTCAGGAACTCTTCAGCCTCTTCTTCGGACACAGGTTTCTTGGTTGCAACTGGGTTGGTTCTTCTTAGCTCCACCGGAGCAAAACATCGACCTGATCGAGTCAGCCCTTGCGCTTCACAACTGACTTCTTCCACCTGTTTTCCTTTGTACATCACCACCGCCTTTTCATATTTCCAAGGCACAGCCCTGCTGTCAATCATCGGCAGCTGGACCACAGGCTTTATGGTCACCCGTTCTCTACATACCCCTTTCAACACGACCGCCGGTGTGGGCGGGATCCCTGGTATTACCAACTTGCTTGGCTCGGGTTTGCTTGTTATGGCGGACGGGCTCTTTCCCAATATCACTACCGGCTTGACGCCTTCTCCCTGCGACTGTACACTCGTTCCTCCACTGGTTGAGACTTCTTTCGGGGCGGCTTGGATCATCATCACTGTTTGTGAGGGTTTTCTCAATTCTCCTCCCTCACACACCAACTCAATCATGTGAGTTTCGTGGTGCGCTGGCAGTGGGTTTTGGTTGATGTTAGGAGCCTCCGGTGTCTGGACCTCGATCTTATTGGTGTCAATAAGATCCTGTATGGCATGCCTTAATTTCCAGCACTTCTCGGTATCATGCCCGAGCATCCCTGAACAGTATTCACAACTGATTGATCGATCCAAATTCTGAGGTGGGGGATTTGGTTCTCGAGTCTGGACAGGACTAACCAAACCCAATTGCCTCAGCTTGTGGAACAAAACGGTGTAGGTTTCTCCCAACTCCGTGAAAGTTCTCTGCTTCCGCAACCTGTCATTCCTAGCATCTGGATTTCCCCGAAAGCTTGCCCCTGAAGGGTTTCTATACGCCCTCGGTGGAGGATAGGTATTTTGTGGTGGTGTATATATGTTCTGGGGAGCCGGTGCGCGCCATTGTGGGCGAACCGGAGGCTGGGTGTATGCTTGGGCCTGGTGTACGGAACAATGTGGTTCTCGAGGTGGATAGAAATTTTGTGGTGGGTTGTATGGGTATTCTGACCTGTAAGGTCTGGGTTGGTTGTAGTGTGGCCTGCCAGCCCTGGACCAACTGCCTGCCTCGATCGTGGCAACCTCTTCTTTCTTTCTTCTCAGCGCACCTCCCGTGCCGCTTTGAATAGCCTGGGTTGTGGCTTTGAGTGCCGAATAGTTCAAGATTTTGTCAGACCTCAGACCCTCTTCTATCATGACCCCTATCTTGACCACCTCGTTGAAAGATTTTCCAACTGTTGTCACCAAGTGACCAAAATAGGTTGGATCCAGTGTCTGCAAGAAATAGTCCACCATCTCTCCCTCTCTCATGGGAGGATCGACTCTAGCTGCTTGCTCTCTCCAGCGGAACCCGAACTCGCGAAAACTTTCCCCGGGTTTCTTCCCAGTTCTCAATAATGTGAGACGGTCAGGGACTATCTCGAGATTGTACTGGAAATGACCTGCAAAAGCCTGCGCCAGATCATCCCACGTGTACCACCTGCTGGAATCCTGCCTGGTATACCATTCTAGTGCAGATCCGCTCAGACTTTGGCCGAAATAAGCTATCAGCAGCTCATCCTTGCCGCCTGCCCCCCTCATTTTGCTACAGAATCCCCGCAAATGTGCCATGGGATCACCGTGCCCTTCATATAAATCAAACTTAGGCATCTTGAACCCAGCCGGGAGTTGGACGTCTGGGAAAGGGCACAGATCTTTGTATGCTACGCTGACTTGATTGCCCAGCCCGTGCAAGTTCCTGAAGGACTGCTCCAGGCTTTTGAACTTTCTCAATACTTCATCCTGTTCAGGGGCCTTAGCCGGCTTCTCAATCTCTGCCGGCACTTCCAAATGTGGATTGTAAGCCTGTGGTTCGGGGGCATGAAACGTAGGCTCGGGGGGGGGGGGGTAGTATTGTGTATCGTGAGCCTGAAACAATGGCTCACTGGTCGTTCTTTGCAAATGGGCTGATGTTGGTCCCACAAAAATGGGAATATTGGGTGTTGGGAGAGGTTGATGGGGTGGTGGAGCTTGGGAATCATGAGGGCTTCTTTCTTGATGATAAAGGGGATTTGGGAGGCTTGTGGAAGGGCCAGAGTGAGGGTATTATGGCATGTGCCCCAGTGTTTCAGGGCTCTTTTGTGTTTTGGCTATGGCTAGCTGCATTGCATTCATCTCTAGTCCCATCCTTTCAATCTTTTCCATTGCTTCTTTTAGCAACTGGCTCATCGGCCTCTCTTCCTCATTACTATTCTCTGAAGTAGTCATGTTGGTTGCTATCGGTCCTTTGGATCTGGTTTGATAGGAGTGTGTTGCCAGAGTTCTTTAACAACTTTTTTGTTTGATTCAGACAACAACAAACTTTGTTAGCGTTAGAGTTTAACAGATTTGATCATAACACATAGAGGATGCAATGCACCTAGGCAGTTAATCGTTTCTACATGCTTTGCTTCAAACAACATGCGTCATCCCGGTTTGCTCATTCGTCCCCTTTTAAAGTACTTTGGGAAACCCTGTGTTTTATTTTATTTTGTATTTTCTTTTCTTTCTTTATTAAAAGCGGTCGAATCTTATGGGGATTGCCTACGTATCACGTCCCCGCGTGAATCAGACCAGGCGTAGTTCTGCCTTAAAGTAAAGAAACACAAAATTCTTGTGAAATCGTTAAATTCATTCTCAAAATTTTGCTATTACAAATTACTTCAAGCAAGGAATAGCAATAGTACAGACTCCACAGTTCTTAACCCGTTTTGACTAAAAGAAAAGAAAACAACATATGGAAAAGCAACAAAGCCAAATAAACAAGACTCAACCAAAGATTAATTTTCCAACTTAGGGGCCCGCGAGGCATCATTCGGCCTTTCCGCGGCCCTTGGTGTGAGGTCCCTCTGCAGGCTTTTCAACTCATTCATGATTCGGTGGATGCAACCCATGATGGAAACAAGGAGGGTCTTCCGAGGCATTTGCTCGCATGCCAGGCATCTCATGTAGATGTAATGCCCAATCTCATCGATCCTTCCTCGAATGTTGTCCCTTTCTGCGAACAAATGCCTTATCTGTCGGTTCTTCAATCCCAGTGTTTGCGCATTGTTGGCAAGCTGATCCTGGAACATCTCCATTTGTCTTTCCATTCTGGTCATTGCATCGTAACATCGCCTTCTGTCGGCTTGGGCATCTCGTGCTTGTTTGACGATCCGATCATGTAGAGTGGAGTTCGTCTCTCTTAATATTCCGACGCTCATTTCATAATCCCTTATGATCTGTTGCAAACGCTGCTTCCGGGCCATTGTGTACCTTGCCCATTTGACTTTCATCCTTGCTATGCAAGCTTCTGATTGTTCTAATTCTTCTTGGCTCTGGATGACCTGACTTCTCAAACTTGCTATCAATCTTTCGTCAGAGCGACGCTTCTGTCGGTCAATGTTACTCTTACTGGCTTGGCGAAGGCGGGCCTTCAAGGTTTGGTTTTCTTGGGCTAGCTTGTTTCTTTCGGCCTGCTCCGAGGCGACTTGCACATTGTTCTCAAATACAAGCCTTTCGACTTGTTGCTTTAGCTTCCCGATTTCCACCCGGTAACCTTCCTCCCTTTTTAACCATCCCCATTGCTCTTGTGAATCATCTGTGAAGTGTTGGACGTGTGCCCTTTTAGCAGGTCTTTGCCGAATCTGAAACCTTCTTTCGAACCAAGCATCGTACTTTGGGTCTACCTCACCTTTAGCTAGTTCTCGCACCATGGTCTTGGGCTCCAAGAATCTACATTCATGCCACAGTTTTCTAATCTTCCCCTCGGGGAATATGACTCCCGGGCTTAATTCCAAGGCATGCTTGCTCAGATCTTCATCAGTAGGGACTACTTGAAACCTGCCCAGTTGTCGTAATACCCGATGAGGGGCATATGGCTGGATGCTGCGAAGCCCCATTAAGAGAACATGACATTCTTCAGCCGACATGTAGATCACCTCAGTATCAGTCAACCAACCGAATGCCCATTCAATTTGGTCAGCTGTTGTTGACCTTAACCGTGTAAACCATGCTTCGACACCTTCAGGAAATCTGGCGCCTGTCATGCGCTTCTTGAATCCGCTGATACAATTCCTCTCGGTCAACCCGTGGTTCATGTATCCTACTCGGTGATGGAGATGTTCCTGCATCCATAGCTGAAGTAACAGGTTGCAACCTTGGAAGAACTTGCCTCCTTCTCGGCATATAGTCAGAGCCCGGTAGATTTCGGACAAAATCAAAGGAACCACAGTACTATTGGTTCTTTTGATTGCCACGTCGGCCATCCCTACCAGACCTATCTCTATCTTTTTATCCTTCCTTGGACAGACCATGACTCCCAAGAATGCTGTGATAAAAGCCAAAGTACGTCTTGCTTCCCATTTGTTTCTGTTCCCGCCGTGAGTTAGCCCAAGGTTCGGTTCCTCGAAACCCTGCGGGGTTCCGTACCGCTGATACAAGAAATGGAGATCACAACATCCTCTCGATAAATCGTCATGTTGTACCTTCCGACTAATGCTTAGTAGATCCAGAAACGCATGCGGAGACACTGGCCTTGGCGAAAGCAAATATTGCCCTCTTAACCTCTCATTCAATCCCGCATATCCGGCAACTTCCTCAAGTGTCGGTGAAAGTTCAAAGTCAACAAAACGGAATACATTGCGGGTTGGGTCCCAAAATGGTATTAGAGCTTCAAGAATATCTGTCCTCGGCCTAACACCCAACAAATTTACAAAACCTCCCAATATTCTTCCTACTACCTCTTTGCTATTGGCTTCCAAATCATTCCACCACATGTGGAGTTGTAGGGGGACCTCGCTGAGGGCCGAGAATGGTTCATTTTGCTCTGTGCTCATCCTGCACATTTATTAAGGTGACCTTTTAGGCGAAAACAGAAACCTTTATTTTGACTCTAAACAAAAATCTTGGAAAACAAAACAAACAGTATACGTATTTATATACATGTGTATATGTACATATATGCTTTATGGTATATCATTATTGGTAAAATGAAAAAGGGAGTTGGACCCGATGAGAGTTGCCTACGTATCTCACATCCGGTGAGAATCAAACCCGCGTAGTTCGGGTAAAAGAACTATTTTTGAGAAGACCCTTTTCCATTTTCTATTTTTTTAATTATATTTTTCCCACAACAATCAAATAGACTATTATTTTTCATTCATAACAAACAAACAAATTAACGAAAAAACATACAAAAGCATAAAACATTCCTTCTTTTACCTTGCTTAAAAAATATTTTTTTGAATTTTGGATTTTAAAGAAGAATCAAAATGTTTTCGGATTTTTTCCTAATTTTGAATTTTCTTTTGAATTTTTTTTTATTATATATATACTTATTTGGGAACAGATAATAAAATCACGTTAACGCCCGACTCTTTTTATTGGCATTTTCACAGACAACCAAAACAAGATTAAAAAAAATATTTAAAAAAAAAAAAAAAAACAGACCCTTTTTTTTTATTTTTATTTAATGGCACAACAAACTATTTTCTTTTTTGGAAGAAAAAAAACAAGACAGAACAATGATGATTTTTCTTCTATTTTTCCTTTGCTTTTAATATAACAAACTAATAAGACATTTTTTTCTCAAAATTTCGGCAGAGTTTCGATACTACTTGGACATTGCTTTTTTTTCTAGAAATAAGTGGTTATATCTCTACACTGTTATTTTCTCCTTTTTTTCACGATTTTCTAATTTATGGGAAATGATGACAACATACAAAATCTTTTGAATTTTCATGCCTTTATATATATATATATATATATATATATATCTTTTTATATATATATATATATATTTTATATTTATTGTATTTTTCAAAAATGTGGCATGGGGGACATAGGGAATTCCAAGACTTCTTGGATTCCGCAAATGTTCCCCATGTGCTTTTCCCCAAAAATGAAGCCGTGGAGGACATAGGGAATTCCAAGACTTCTTGGATTCCACAAATGTTCCCCATGTGCTTTTTCCCAAAAATGAAGCGTGGGGGACATAGGGAATACCAAGGCTTCTTGGATTCCACAAATGTTCCCCATGCTTTTATTAGAATAACATCAGGTTGGAAATGACCAAATGACCCTTTCGCCCTTGACTAAATACAACATGCAGCACATAGGACACCAAAAGCTGGTCTATTATTTTCAGGTTGCTTGTCCTAGACGGACCCAACCCCTGTGTTGAGTCCCCTAAGTCAAATGCGCATGATGCAAATAACGTTCCTACTAGGGATCCGACATGTGGCTTTGTTATACTAGGTTCAGACCTGGGTGTTTGTTCTAGACTTGGCTTACCCGAGAGGACAACTCGAGCCGAGGGGGGGGGGCAGCGTACCGGGAATACAGAAGCTTCACCGGCTTAGCAACTTGTCCGAACCTCGTTCTAAATTAGGATTTGACACTATACAGAAAAGAAGTCGTACGAAGTACACCCTTCTTCATGATTTAGAAGACTCAGAAAGGATATGAGTTTCGACACAGTTTATATGTACAGTTCAAATAATATCAAAGCGGTAAAAGCAGCATTTAGCACATTAGGCTCAAACCATGTAATCAAATCAGATAATAAATAAAGCCAAATAATAACAATTATTCTAAGCTCGAATTCTTAACCCTGAACCAGTGGTTCTGGGTCATTGATCCCCAGCAGAGTCGCCAGAGCTGTCACACCTCCTTTTTTCGCACCCGAGGGGGCGCAGGGAGTTTTTTCCAATTAAAGGACAATCGAGACGGGATTGGTTTAATTATTTCAGAGTCGCCACTTGGGAGATTTAGGGTGTCCCAAGTCACCAATTTTAATCCCGAATCGAGGAAAAGAATGACTCCATATTACAGTCTGCATACCAGAAATCCGGATAAGGAATTCTGTTAACCCGGGAGAAGGTGTTAGGCATTCCCGAGTTCCGTGGTTCTAGCACGGTCGCTCAACTGTTATATTCGGCTTATTTATCTGATTTTTAATACAATTATGAACCATGTGCAAATTTTATCTTTTACCGCTTTATTATCATTATTTTTTAGGAATGTGAACATCGCTTAAAACATATCTTTGGACTGTGTCACATGAAATGCACCCACAATCCGAAACATATTTTATTTGATGTTTTAGGATTTGGATTTGGGTCGCATGAAATGCACACCCGAGTTTAAGAAAGTAATTTAATTAAATCGCGTCTAAAGAGGCTAACGCGTTATTATCTTTAGGGAAGGCAGTGAAATTCACTAAACGGTCCATCCCAAATTCTAAGTATTTATTATGACTAATTATTGAGGGCCCCGCAATTTGCATTTTTATTTGGCGAGGCTCGTCTCATTCATTATTAAAAAAAAAGGAATTTGCAACGTCATGGAAATGCATCTCATACCACGTCACAGTCAATGTACCCGTGATTAAAGACACATTTCGATTTCGTTGAGATTTGGATTTGGGTCACATAAATGTGCACCCGAGTTTAGGGAGTTAACATTATTAAAGGCGCGCCTAAAGCAACTAGCGCATTATTATTTTTTGGTAGGGCCGCGAAATTTGCTAAACGGCCCGTCCCAGAATCTAAGTATTTAATACACATATTTTGTGAAGGCTTCGCAAGGTGTACATTTTTATTTTTTGGCGAAGCTTGTTATTTATTTATTTATTATTTATTTTTTTTAAAAAAGGATGCTATTTTTATGCCTTTAACCATACTAAACCTTACAGCTTCTTTACGACCAGAGTCTCATAACTTGTTAGAAGTTTAATAAAAGGAGTTTAGCGAATGAAGGTTTCGGGAGTAGTAACAGCATGTACTAATACTAATTTTGTCCGAAGGACCTAAGCAAAAGGAAGGGCGAACCGATTAACATCAAACTTGTGTCATAGAACAACTAATCCAACTTAATTAAATGACATCAAATAAACAAGAATAACATAACATAAAAATGAAGCAAAACGCATACAGTGAAATATGGGCAGAGAATTATTATGCGAATTTTTTATATTGCATCTTCGAACATTTAACGTAGCATTTCCTTATCTAATACTTGAGGTTTACTAACCTTTGAACCTCGGCAAACTCAGGACGACAAACACGACCCCGACGGAACTCAAGCCGGACCTCACTGAACGAGGAACAAAGATGAAACCTCGGAACAAACTCGACGCACCGGACCTCGACTCAACTTTTGGACTTTGGACTGGAACTCGACTTCAACACAAGGTCGAGCAGCTCACCTCCATGAACTCCGGCTCAGCTAGTGGCGTGAGGATAGGGGAAACAGCCGCAGGGTTGCCTGACGTGAAGCTGACGGACTGTTTAGTCGACGATTGTGGGGTCGACGGGCAGTGTTTAATGGCCGGAGGCGTCGCTGGACATGGGGACGACGAACAGCAGTGGTCGAGGGCTGGATTACGGTGGTTTGGACAGTAGGGTGATGGTGTTTCGACGTGAGGGAGTCGATGGGGGAGCTGGTCGCGACTGGTTTTTTGGGTAGGGTTGTTGCTGGTGGTTTGTTGGTTTCGGACGTGAGGTCGAGGAGCTGGGTAGTGATGATGGTGGAGCTGGGAGGAGGAGGGTGGTCTGTTGGAGCAGGTGGTCGACGAGCAAGTGGTTGACGGTGGTTCGACGGGCCTGTTTGGTCGGTGTCGATGGAGGTTTCTGGGTGGTGTGGTTGTTTGGTGGTCGTCTGGAAATGACGACGGGGGGGGGGGGGGGGTGTTTGCTCGGTGGTGAAGGTGGGAGGAGGAGTTGGTTTTTGCCGGTGGGTTTGGACGCGGGGTCGTTAGATGGGGGAAGGTGACGGGGTTTTTTCTTCTTCTTCTTTTTGAAGAAGAAGATGAACAGTGCTAGAGCCCAAAAATTTTCCCATTTTCTTTTTTTTTCTGACCAAAAGTCCCTCCTTTCAAAGTTTGTCCGTGTATTTGTATAGTCTTTGCCCAGAAAAATGAGCCCCACGCGTGGTGGGGTTCGAGGCTTGTGTTCCCCACGCGTGGTGGGGTTCCCCATGTGTCCTGGACTCGGTTTATTATGGGCTAGGTCCGAAAATTAGGCCTAAAACCGGGTAGTTTGAACCCGAATATTATTCTTTTGCCCGGACCCGAGAAATAGGAACACGTTGCTTAACTAGTCCTATGTAAGCAAAATAACTACCGAAAATAAGACTAGTATTTAAACAAAACTATATCTTTTTAAATATTTTTTCAAGATTTAAAATAGCTACAAAATATTAATGGAACTATTTTTTTTGTAATTTTCGTTTTTATATAAAGATAAAATATAAAGTAATATTTTTGCATTTTTTTCCAAATTAAAATGACTACAAAACCTTAATAGAATTATATTTTTTTGTAATTTTCGAAATTATATAAAGTACAAAAATAAAGTGCAATTTTTGATTTTTTTCAAGTTTATGAGGGATACATAAACTATATATTTTTTGTAATTTTCTTTTTGCGAGAAAAATAAAGTAAAAATAGTCAAAATAGCTATATTAGTCCTAAATTAAATATTTAAGCTAAGAACGTAAAAATTCCCGGGGAGGGTCAAAAATCACGTGCTTACAGCGGGGTTAAAGGATCAGGTTGCGGAATGCCAGAAAGATTTGGAAAGAGCCAAGGCTAGCACAACAAGATTGCGGACCAAGTGGGCAAAGGGTACAATGGCCCGGAGGCAGCGCCTGCAACAAGTCATAAGGGATTATGAACTGAGCATCGGGACATTAAGGGAAACGAATTCCACTCTTCAAGAGCGGATCTTCAAGCAAACACGAGATGCCCAAGCCGACAGAAGGCGATGTTACGATGCAATGACCAGAATGGAAAGAGAAATGGAGATGTTCCAGGATCAACTTGCCAACAATGCGCAAACACTAGGATTGAAGAACCGACAGATAAGGCAGTTGTTCACAGAAAGGGATAACATTCGAGGAATGATCGACGAGATTGGGCATTACATCTACATGAGATGTCTGGCATGCGAGCAAATGCCTCGGAAGACCCTCCTTGCTTCCATCATGGGTTGCGTCCACCGAATCATGAATGAGTTGAAAAGCCTGCAGAGGGACCTCACACCAAGGGCCGCGGAAAGGCCGAATGATGCCTCGCGGGCCCCTAAGTTGGAAAATTAATCTTTGGTTGAGTCTTGTTTATTTGGCTTTGTTGCTTTTCCATATGTTGTTTTCTTTTCTTTTAGTCAAAACGGGTTAAGAACTGTGGAGTCTGTACTATTGCTATTCCTTGTTTGAAGTAATTTGTAATAGCAAAATTTTGAGAATGAATTTAATGATTTCACAAGAATTTTGTGTTTCTTTACTTTAAGGCAGAACTACGCCTGGTCTGATTCGCGCGGGGACGTGATACGTAGGCAATCCCCATAAGATTCGACCGCTTTTAATAAAGAAAGAAAAGAAAATACAAAAATAAAATAAAAAAAACAGAAAAGGGGATAAATGAGCAAACCGGGATGACGCATGTTGTTTAAAGCGAAGCATGTAGAAACGGTTAACTGCCTAGGAGCATTGCATCCTCTATGTGTTGAGATTAAATCCGTTAAACTCTAACGCTAACAAAGTTTGTTGTTGTCTGATCAAGACAGTTAGTTGTTAAAGAATTCTGGCAACACACCCTTACCAAACCAGATCCAAAGGACCGGTAGCAATAAGCATGACTACTTCAGAGAATAGTAACGAGGAAGAAAGGCCGATGAGCCAGTTGTTAAAAGAAGCGATGGAAAAGATTGAAAGGATGGGACTAGAGATGAATGCAATGCAGCTAGCTTTAGCCAAAGCACAAAAGAGTCCTGAGCCATTGGGGCGCATGCCGGAATACCCTCATTCCGGCCCTTCCACAAGCCTCCCGAATCCCCGTTATCATCAAGAAAGAAGCCCTCATGATTCCCAAGCTCCACCACCCCATCAACCTCTCCCAACACCAAATATTCCCACTTTTGTGGGACCCCCATCAGCCACCTTGCAAAGAACGACCAGTGAGCCATTGTTTCAGGCCCACGATACGCAGTACTACCCCCCTGAGCCTACATTCCATGCCCCCGAGCCCCAGGCCTACAATCCGCACTTGGAGGTACCGGCAGAGATTGAAAAGCCGGTTAAAGCCCCTGAACAGGATGAAGGTATTGAGAAAGTTCAAAAGCCTGGAGCAGTCCTTCAGGAACCTGCACGGTTTGGGCAACCAAGTCAGCGTAGCTTACAAAGATCTATGCCCTTTCCCGGACGTCCAACTCCCGGCGGGGTTCAAGATGCCTAAGTTTGATTTATATGAAAGGCACAACGATCCCATGGCACATTTGCGGGGATTCTATAGCAAAATGAGAGGGGCAGGCGGCAAAGATGAGCTGCTGATAGCTTATTTCGGCCAAAGTCTGAGCGGATCTGCACTAGAATGGTATACCAGGCAGGATTCCAGTAGGTGGTACACTTGGGATGATCTGGCGCAGGCTTTCGCAGGTCATTTCCAGTACAATCTCGAGATAGTCCCTGACCGTCTCACATTGTTGAGGACTGGGAAGAAACCCGGGGAAAGTTTTCGCGAGTTCGGTTTCCGCTGGAGAGAGCAAGCGGCCAGAGTCGATCCTCCCATGAGAGAGGGAGAGATGGTGGACTATTTCTTACAAACATTGGATCCAACCTACTTTGGTTACTTGGTGACAACGGTTGGGAAATCCTTCAACGAGGTGGTCAAGATAGGGGTCATGATAGAAGAGCGTCTGAGGTCTGACAAAATCCTGAACTACTCGGCACTCAAGGCAACAACCCAGGCTATCCAGAACGGCACGGGAGGTGCGCTGAGAAGAAAGAAAGAAGAAGTTGCATCGATCGAGGCAGGCAGTTGGTCCGGATCTGGCAGGCCACACTACAACCAACCCAGACCTCACAGGACAAACTACCCATACAACCCACCACATAACTACTATCCCCCCCAAGAACCGCATTTCACCGTCCATCAAGCCCAGACATATACCCAACCTCCGGTTCGCCCACAATGGCGTGCGCCGGCTCCCTACACTACATACCCAGCACCACATAATACTACCCACCACCACAAAATACTTACCCTCCACCCAGAGCACACAGGAACCTTCCAGGGACAAGTTTTCGAGGGAGTCAAGCGGCTAAAATTGATAGGCTACAGAAACATAGAGCCTTTACTGAGCTGGGAGAGTCCTATACCGCCGTATTCCACAAGTTGAAACGATTGGGTTTGGTAAGTCCTGTCGAACCCAGAGAACAAAACCCCCCGCCTCAAAATATGAACAGGACGATAAGTTGTGAATATTGCTCAGGGATGCTGGGACATGAAACTGAAAAATGTTGGAGATTGAAGCAGGCGATACAAGACCTCATTGATACTAAAACAATTGAGGTCCAGACACCGGAGGTTCCCAACATCAACCAGAACCCACTGCCAGCACACCACGAGACTCACATGATTGAGTTGGTGTATGAGGGAGGAGAGTTGAGAAAACCCTCACAGACAGTGATGATGATTCAAGCCGCCCCGAAAGAAGAATCAACCAGTGGGGGAACGAGGGTACAGTCGCAGAGGGAAGGCGTCAAGCCAGTAGTGATATTGGGGAAGAGCCCGTCCGCCATAACAAGCAAACCCGAGCCAAACAAGTTGGTAATATTAGGGACTCCGCCCACACCTACGGTTGCGTTGAAGGGGGTATACAGAGAATTGGTCACTATAAAGCCTGTAGTCCAGCTGCCAATGATTGATAGCAAGGTTGTGCCTTGGAAATACGAGAAAGCAGTAGTGATGTACAAAGGAAAACAGGTGGAGGAAGTTAGTTGTGAAGCACAGGGGCTGACTCGATCAGGTCGGTGTTTTGCTCCGGCGGAGCTGAGAAGAACCAACCCGGCTGCAACCAAGAAACCTGTATCTGAAGAAGAGGCTGAGGAGTTCCTGAGAAAGATGAAGGTACAGGACTACTCCGTGGTCGAACAGTTGAGGAAGACACCGGCCCAGATCTCGCTGCTGTCATTACTGATCCATTCTGAGGAGCATCGTCGGGCCCTGATGAAGATATTGAACGAAGCTCATGTGCCCAACGAGATTTCTGTAAACCACCTGGAAACCATTGCCAACAAGATTTTCGAGGTGAACAGGGTAACATTCTCAGATGATGACCTGCCGATGGAAGGTACAGAAGCATAATAAAGCTCTTTACCTAACTGTCAAATGTGAAAACTCGGTAGTTACTCGGGCATTGGTGGATAACGGTTCAAGTGCCAATATCTGCCCATTATCCACTCTGAACCAGTTAAAGGTCGATCACGGAAGAATTCGCAAGAATAGCATCTGCGTCCGAGGATTCGACGGAAATGGAACAGCCACGGTAGGGGATGTTGTACTTGAATTGACCATCGGTCCAGTCCTGTTCACCATGGAATTCCAGGTGCTAGATGCCACAGTATCTTATAACCTTCTGTTAGGACGACCATGGATTCATGCAGCCAAAGCAGTGCCCTCCACCCTACATCAGATGGTGAAGTTCGAGTGGGAAAGGCAAGAGGTCGTGCTACACGGCGAGGACACGACGTGCACCATGGGTGGCGCCATTGTACCTTTCATAGAGACCGATGATGACAAAGGTCCTTGGGTCTACCAGATTTTCGATACAGTGTCGGCAAACAAAATTTCTGAAGGAGAAATCATCCCGCACCCTAGGGTAGCTGCCGCGACAGTCATGATGGTCTAGGAAATGCTGGGTAATGGATTTGTGCTGGGAAGAGGCCTGGGAGTCGAGCTTCAGGGGATTGTCCAACCTGTCACCCTGCCTAAAAATCTGGAAACTTTCGGATTGGGGTTCAAACCCACCGCAGCAGATAGGAAGCAAGCGCGAAAAATGAAGAAAAGGGTCTGGTTTCTGCCCAAACCGGTGCCACGTCTCTCAAGGTCCTTTGTCAGAGCCAGTGCCAAGGGGTCGCCAGTCCCGAAGATCCTAGGACCATTGATTGGTATGGATGGGGACCTGAATCAGAGTTTCGAGAGGCTATTCGCTGATATCAGTATGGTAGAAGCTGGAGAAGGTTCCAGCAGAGCAGAGATACAGTTGGTGGGGCCTAAGGCCAAAACCAACAACTGGACGGTTACTCCTCTTCCTGTCCGAGGGGAGTCTTGGTAGTAGGCTTTGATTTATGTTTTGTTTGTTTTGTTTTGTTCGGATTATTCCAGGGTGTAATCCAAATTTTACTTTTGTTTTGTAAAAGTGTGAACCCTTTTATCCCGCAAGTTTAATAAAGTTCTCTTCTTTTGCCCATTTTAATTTTGTTTTGTTCTTTTTCTTTCTGAACAGTTCTCTTTTTACTGGTTCTAATGACATGGCATGCACAACGGATCATCGACCTAGTCTAATAAATCAATCTGAATCCGACTTAATGACACAAGAGGTCGTTTGTGATGATGAATCTGAATATGACGAAGATAAAGCCTTCGAAGAGATAAACCGAGAACTGCGCCAATTTGAAGAAAAACCCAAACCTAACCTAAATGACACCGAGGCTGTGAATCTAGGGGACGCTGATAATGTCCGAGAAACCAAAATCAGCATCCATATTGAGCCGAATGTCAGGGAAGAATTGATCAAAACCCTCATGGAATTCAAAGATGTTTTTGCATGGTCATATGATGATATGCCAGGATTAAGCACCAATTTAGTGGTTCACAAATTGCCCACTAACCCGGCATACCCTCCGGTCAAGCAAAAGCTAAGGAAATTTAAAACAGAAATGAGTGTAAAGATCAAAGAAGAGGTGATTAAGCAGTTGCAAGCGAAGGTCATTCGGGTCACTCGATATCCCGAGTGGTTGGCCAATGTGGTACCAGTTCCAAAGAAGGACGGGAAAATCAGGGTGTGCGTCGACTACCGCAACCTCAACAAAGCCAGTCCCAAGGACAACTTTCCATTACCCAACATCCATATCTTGATCGATAATTGCGCTGGGCGCGAGATCGGATCATTTGTGGATTGCTATGCGGGTTATCATCAGATCCTAATGGACGAAGGAGATGCGGAAAAGACAGCATTTATCATGCCATGGGGAACTTACTGCTATCGGGCAATGCCGTTCGGACTAAAGAATGTCGGGGCAACGTACATGCGAGCAATGACGGTTGTGTTTCACGACATGATACACAAAGAAATTGAGGTGTACGTCGATGATGTGATCATAAAGTCTTGGCGTCAGGAAGACCATGTAGCAGACCTAAGGAGATTCTTCCAAAGACTCCGAAGGTATGATATCAAGCTTAACCCGGCCAAATGCGCATTCGGGGTTCCATCAGGAAAGTTGTTAGGATTCATCGTCAGTCGACGGGGGATTGAGTTAGACCCATCCAAAATCGAATCCATCCGAGATCTGCCACCGCCAAAGAACAAAACAGAGGTAATGAGTTTGCTGGGTAGACTCAATTACATCAGCAGGTTCATCGCTCAACTCACGGCAACTTGTGAGCCCATATTTCGGTTGCTGAGAAAAGATGTTGCGGTAAGTTGGACGGCAGAGTGTCAAGGGGCTTTCGACCAAATCAAAGGGTATCTGTCTAGTCCACCCGTATTGGTCCCGCTTCAGCCAGGGAAGCCTTTAATTCTTTATCTGACGGTCCTGGAAAATTCTTTTGGTTGTGTACTGGGGCAACATGATGACACAGGAAGGAAGGAGCAGGCCATCTACTATCTTAGCAAGAAATTCACAGTATATGAAGTCAAGTACACTCAACTCGAGAAAACATGTTGCGCCCTAACTTGGGTAGCTCAGAAGTTGAAACACTACCTGTCCTCGTATACTACTTATCTCATATCCCGTTTGGACCCATTGAAGTATATCTTTCAGAAACCTATGCCCACAGGGAGGTTGGCAAAATGGCAAATTCTGCTCACAGAGTTCGATATCGTCTATGTGACGAGGACAGCCATGAAAGCCCAGGCGCTGGCCGATCATTTGGCAGAGAATCCTGTTGATGAAAAATACGAGCCTTTAAGAACGTATTTCCCCGACGAAGAGGTAATGCATACAAATGAGCTGGAGTTACCCGAGGAACCGGGTTGGAAGCTTTTCTTTGATGGAGCTGCAAACGCGAAAGGGGTGGGAATAGGAGCAGTACTCATTTCTGAAACGGGATGCCATTATCCTGTTACGGCTCAACTACGCTTCTATTGCACCAATAATATGGCCGAGTATGAAGCTTGCATTTTGGGTCTACGATTGGCTGCGGACATGGATGTCCAAGACGTCTTGGTCTTGGGAGACTCGGACCTCTTGGTACATCAGATTCAGGGTGAATGGGAAACACGGGACTTGAAACTCATACCTTATCGACAATGCTTGCACGATCTGAGCAAGCAATTTCGATCGGTAAAATTCAAACATATCCCGAGAGTTCATAACGAGGTTGCGGATGCATTGGCCACCTTAGCATCAATGTTGCACCACCCTGACAAAATGTATGTTGATCCTCTGCACATCCAGGTCCGTGATCAGCACGCTTATTGCAACGCCGTAGAAGAGGAAGCAGATGGCGAGCCCTGGTTTCATGATAAAGAATACCTTAGAATGGGGATATATCCGGAACAGGCCACTGAAGACCAAAAAAGAGCCCTTCGGCGTTTGTCAAATGGCTTCTTCCTCAGCGCAGGAGTGCTATACAAAAGGACCCCAGATTTGGGATTGTTGAGATGTATAGATGCCGGTCAAGCCACGACGGTTATGGCAGAGGTACATGCTGGAGTTTGCGGGCCACATATGAGCGGATATGTATTGGCAAGGAAGATCCTTCGGGCAGGGTTTTATTGGCTCACCATGGAACATGACTGTATCACTTTCGTGAGGAAATGCCATCAGTGTCAGATACATGGAGATCGGATTCATTCTCCGCCAACAGAGTTACATACGATGTCAGCACCCTGGCCGTTTGTGGCATGGGGCATGGATGTCATTGGACCTATCGAGCCAGCAGCATCCAACGGTCATAGGTTCATTCTAGTAACCATTGATTACTTCACCAAATGGGTTGAGGCTAAAACCTTCAAGTCGGTAACTAAAAAGGCAGTGGTGGATTTTGTGCACTCCCATATCATCTGCAGATTTGGGATCCCAAAAGTAATCATTACGGATAACGGTGCGAATCTTAACAGCAGCCTGATGAGAGAGGTATGCCAACAATTCAAGATTACACACCGCAATTCCACCCCATATCGTCCCAAGGCGAATGGAGCGGTCGAAGCAGCCAATAAGAACATCAAGAAGATACTGCGAAAGATGGTGGAAGGGTCCAGACAATGGCACGAGAGATTACCCTTTGCTTTGTTGGGTTACCGCACTACAGTCCGGACTTCCATAGGTACAACTCCTTATTTGTTGGTGTACGGAACTGAGGCCGTAATACTGGCGGAGGTCGAAATTCCGTCCCTCCGGATTGTCGTTGAAGCCGAGATCGATGATGACGAATGGGTCAAAACTCAATTGGAACAGTTGAGCTTGATAGACGAGAAAAGATTAGCAGCGGTGTGCCATGGTCAGTTGTATCAGAAGAGAATGGCGAGAACATATAATAAGAAGGTACGCCCCAGGAAGTTTGAAGTAGGGCAGCAGGTATTGAAGAAGATCCTCCCACACCAGGTCGAGGCAAAAGGCAAGTTCGCCCCAAATTGGCAAGGGCCTTATATCGTGACCAGAGTATTGTCCAATGGAGCTTTGTGTTTAACGGATATCGAGGGAAGATGTGTTGACATGGCTATCAATTCGGATGCAGTCAAGAGATATTATGCGTAATTTCTTTTGATTATGGCAGTTATTGGTTCGTTTGTTTGTACTTGGTACTTATTGGATAATGAAATGACGGAGGCAATTCTTTCTTCTATCCAAACACTTTTACCCTTGTTTTCCCCTTTTGAGCTTTAAGTTATTCTTTCATACCCCTCTTTTGGAATCACTAACGGAAAAGATATGAAAAGAGAAAGAAGAAGAAGAGAAAATTTTAAGAGAAAATGAAAAAAAGGGAGAAAAAAAGAGAAGAAGAAAAAAAAGAGAAGAAGAAAAAGAAAAAGAAGAAGATAAGAACCACAAAACAGTGGGAACTACGTTTGACCTGATTCCTCAAAAATGATACGTAGGCGCCTCACGGCTCGGTCATAGTGTGCATCATAGAGTACATAGTGTGCATAGTATACACAAGTACGCATGATAGGCACAGTGTGCGAATGCACATAATTCAACATAGAGTAAAAATAAAATCCCCCAAGCAAGAAAAACTGGGGCAGAGGTTATGTTTTACGGTTCCAACAAAGTTTTGATTCCAAAAGTTGTAGCGTATCACCCATCAAGTTATTTTATTTTGATAGCCTTTCTTTTAGCCCACACCGAAACCAACATCGACGTCCAAAAGACCTCCCGATCAATATCCAAGAGGCGCCAAGTCAGGCAAATAAAGCCGAGAGTAATACACTGATCCCCGGCAAAGAAGAGGAGCATAAAACGGGAAATGAATTGATCTCCAGAAGAGAGGGTCACATCGACAGCACTCCCATCCTCCGTTGAAAATATATAATAAAATGAGAGAGTCTTGGCGGTGAAAACCTTCGCAGGCACCACAAGGCGACGAAAGATGAGGGATATAAAACGAGAGAGTCTTATTGGTGAAAACCTTCACAGGCACCATAAGGCGCCGGGAGCTGAGAGAAAAGAGAGAGTCTCATTAGTGAAAACCCCTCGAAGGGCACTATGAGGCGACGAGACAGATCAACAAAAGGGATCCGCGTTCACAGAGAAATGGACGCCCATTTATCCCCAGCAAGTAAGGTCATCTGGCAAGTTGATTGATACAAATAGACTGGGTCGGGAATCTATGGTGCACGTCATGATCACAAGGACCAGTCCTGTTGTCCAGATAAGTTTTTCTCTTTTCCTTTTTCCACCAAGTATTGGTTCAGAAAGATTTTCTTCTTTTTCTATTTCTTTCGTTTTTCTTTCTAAGAATTCGTGTTGAAAGAGATTTTTCAAAGTTTACTACCAGTCCAAAGTGGTCAGACGCCACAAGAAAGGGAAATCAATCCAGCGCAAGATATCCCCAGGAAATGCAATTCTATGCCTCACAATTCTGGGGGAAGTGAACTCCTGAATGGGGGTAATTTCGGGATTAAAAGCAGACTCCCACGGCATGTCCTAAAAAGAGAAGCAGAAAGGGGGTTAAATGGAAAAACCACCCCAGCAAGCGACGTCGTCCACCAACCAGTTATTGGTGCACAGACCAAGGAAAAGAAAAGGGAGAAATCATCCCCCAACGGAAAGATCACCGTTGCCCCACCATGATTAAAACTAATTAAGTCTTTCTGTCTGCTGCAGGAAAATAAAGGTCGATGAAGGCAGAGGAACGCGATACCAGAAAGGTCACCAAAACAGGGGCAGAAAATTTTCTGCCATTGTCAAAAATTTTCTCGGAGGAACGGGAAAACAAAATCAAATCTGTCTTAGTTTAAATAGGCGCCCACCTGTATAACGAGAGGAATAAATTTCATGTCTTAGTTTAAATAGGTGCCCACCTGTATAACGAGAGGAATATTTTTCATGTCTTAGTTTAAATAGGCGCCCACCTGTATAACGAGAGGAATAATTTTCATGTCTTAGTTTAAATAGGTGCCCACCTGTATAACGAGAGGAATAATTTTCAGTCTTAGTTTAAATAGGCGCCCACCTGTATAACGAGAGGAATAATTTTCATGTCTTAGTTTAAATAGGCGCCCACCTGTATAACGAGAGGAATATTTTTATGTTTTAGTTTAAATAGGCGCCCACCTGTATAACGAGAGGAATAATTTTCATGTCTTAGTTTAAATAGGCGCCCACCTGTATAACGAGAGGAATATTTTCATGTCTTAGTTTAAATAGGCGCCCACCTGTATAACGAGAGGAATATTTTTCATGTCTTAGTTTAAATAGGCGCCCACCTGTATAACGAGAGAAATAATTTTCATGTCTTAGTTTAAATAGGCGCCCACCTGTATAACGAGAGGAATATTTTTATGTCTTAGTTTAAATAGGCGCCCACCTGTATAACGAGAGGAATATTTTTCATGTCTTAGTTTAAATAGGCGTCCACCTGTATAACGAGAGGAATAATTTTCATGTCTTAGTTTAAATAGGCGCCCACCTGTATAACGAGAGGAATAATTTTCAGTCTTAGTTTAAATAGGCGCCCACCTATATAACGAGAGGAATATTTTCATGTCTTAGTTTAAATAGGCGCCCACCTGTATAACGAGAGGAATAATTTTCATGTCTTAGTTTAAATAGGCGCCCACCTGTATAACGAGAGGAATATTTTCATGTCTTAGTTTAAATAGGCGCCCACCTGTATAACGAGAGGAATAATTTTCATGTCTTAGTTTAAATAGGCGCCCACCTGTATAACGAGAGGAATAATTTTCAGTCTTAGTTTAAATAGGCGCCCACCTGTATAACGAGAGGAATAATTTTCATGTCTTAGTTTAAATAGGCGCCCACCTGTATAACGAGAGGAATATTTTCATGTCTTAGTTTAAATAGGCGCCCACCTGTATAACGAGAGGAATGTAGAAGGTTACAACAGGAATATCCAGCGGGTAACAATAAAAATTCCTAGCGCCGGGAAGCAGAGGGCGGCAAACTCAGGCACACGAGTCAAAAGGACGCGTAAGGACGCATTTTGAAAGAAGCAGCTTGTGAACATTGAGTCATGCCCAGCGTGGCAAATCTGATGAAGAGAGCCATACCGCCGAAGGAACCATTGAAAGGCTTGATGAAGAAGGCCATGTCCCCAGCGGATCAAGCAAAATGAAAACTGGTACTCAGAGGAGCAAAAGGCCCGTACCATCCCTCAAGTTCACAAAATAAAAGCATCGGAGGAAAACGCAAGCCGATAAGGAAGAAATCAGGCGTCCACCTGGAGAACAAGGACAAAGAAAAGAAGTAGTCAGGCGTCCACCTGGAGAACAAGGACAAAGAAAAAGAAATCAGGCATCCACCTGGAGAACAAGGACAAAGAAAAGAAGAAATCAGGCGTCCACCTGGAGAACAAGGACAAAGGCGTCCACCTGGAGAACAAGGACAAATGAAGGAAGAAATCAGGCGTCCACCTGGAGAACAAGGATAAAGAAAAGAAATAGAAATCAGGCACCCACCTGGAGAATAAGGGAATACAATTGAAGTATTGAAGCCAAAAGCCCGCTCATATGAGAAGGGAGCACACTTAGAATCAATAAAGCAGAGGAATACAACAGGAATCCCCCGCAGGAAACAATAGGAATCCCCAGCACCGGGAAGCAGAAGGCTACAGCTAAAATCACCAGCATTCAACCAAGTTATAAATAGCAGAAGCTCGCCTCAAGAAGGCGAGTCAACATGCTGAGGTGGTCAACAAAAGCTGGACACAAAAAAGGTATCAAGGTATGCTCAAGGATATGTAGGCAGAACAAATATGGTCTGCTCAAGAACTAGCACCTACAACTAGCAAGTGGCAAGGTTCAAATCCAAAGTCTGTATGAAGCACCATTCAAGACTCAAGATCAAGTTTCAGAAGACTTGAAGATAGGAATCCTTGTAACTAGTAGCTGATAGGTTTAGTTAGTCTTTTTCAGTTATCATTTTTGATGTAATGACAGGACCACGGACCGGAACCTCAGCGGAACGGCACCTCGATCGGCTCTTCACCTCGGTACACTCTACCATCTCTCTCATTTCCGAACTACACGTGGCCTGATTCCTGTATAACCAAGGATATGTAGGCAGCTCAGATACCAGGGCTCGGTCACATTCCCTCCCTTTCCTGAAGTGTAGTCCGTCCAAGTAATGGTCGGGTCAAAAACACGGCTAGTCGTTCTTTGTCGGAAAACTCTTCGTGTTTCCAGTCAAAGAGGGGCAGCTGTAGACACCTGATTTTTGACCTTCCCCGAGAATTTTCACATTTTTAGCTTAAATATTTAATTTAGGTCTAATATAACTATTTTGACTATTTTTACTTTATTTTCGTCGCAAAAGAGGAAAATTACAAAAATATATATATAAATTTTAGTTTATGTATTTTTCATAAACTTGAAAAAATGCAAAAATTGTACTTTATTTTTGTACTTTATATAATTTCGAAAATTACCAAAAATATAGTTCTATTAATGTTTTATAGTCATTTTAATTTTTGGAAAATACAAAAAATGTTACTTTATATTTTATCTTTATATTAAAAACGAAAATTACAAAAAAATAGTTTTATTAGTATTTTGTAGTTCTTTTAATCTTGAAAAAATATTAAAAAAAGATCTAGTTTTGTGTTAATTATTAGTCTTATTTTTGTAGTTATTTTGCTTACATAATCAGTTAAGCAACGTCGTGTTCCTATTTCTCGGGTCCGGGCAAAAGAATAATATTCGGGTTCAAACTACCCGATTTTAGGCCTAATTTCGGACCTAGCCCATAATAATTCGAGTCCACCACACGTGAGGGGACACGCGTGGGGAACACGAACGGAACACCGTACACGGGGAACCCCACCACGCGTGGGGGACACAAGTCTCGAACCCCACCACGCGTGGGGCTCATTTTTCTTGGCAGAAGCTTACAAATGCACGGGCAAAGCTAAAAGAGAGAGAACTTGGAAATTTTTTAAAAAAGAAAGGGACGGATACACTGTTGATCTTCTTCTTCACAAAGAAGAAGAACCAAACAACCCTAACCACCTACTTCCACCTCCGTCAAACCACCCAAACAACCACCCCTTCTGCCTCCTCCATCACCACCGTCAACAAACCACCATTGTTACCCAAACCAGTCCGGCAGCAGCATCGTCAACCCGTCAGCAGCCCTCACCCCGTCGTAACTAAAACCAGTCGCGACAATAACGACCATCGCCTTCCTCCTCCTTGAATCCGCCATTGTTGCCGTTACTAGCTCAGTCCTCGACCACTGCCCCGACGACACTGCTGTTCGTCGTCACTGACCCTCCGCCAACGTCCAAACACCACGTCCAAACCCACCACGACCACCGTCGCCCAGCTCCCTTCATCCCGTCACCTTCCCGACTGACCAAACAGTCCCCCAGCCATTGCCGTTACCAGCTAGGCCACCAGCTCCCCGTCACCCGCGAAACCTCCCCAGTTCGACAGCTCCACGCACAGCCCGAACGAAAACCAGTCGTTTCACCATTTCCAGTCCAACGAGTAGCTATCGCTGCGTGCCAAGCAGTCGTTGCTGCGTTTCCGGGCAGCTGTTGGTTGCCGCGATTCTGCCTTGCCGAGTTTTCTGTTTTCCGTCGAGGTCGACTTTGGTCCGAGCTTTCTGTTTTTCCGGTGAGGTTGCTTTTGCTCGCCGAGGTGTTTGTTCGAGGTTTCGTCATTGTTTCCTCGTTTAGTGAGGTCAGGTTCGAAGTTCCGTCGAGGGCGCTATTTGTCGTTCTAGGTTTGTCGAGGTTCGAAGGTTAATGTTCTTCGTCCTTTGTTTCATTTCGTTCGATTCGCATATTATGGTTTAAGATGAATGTCAACAATGCATTTTTTGTCGTTTTTGTTAAAAATGTTCATCTTATGATTAGTTACTGCATATGCTTAAAGTAAATGTGAGAACATATTGTGAACTTAAGTTTTTTTACGAGAATGTCTACTTCTATGCATATATTTGTGTTTATTAAGGGAACAATTTGACATCCAGTGATTTGTTGCGAACATATGTGCTCGCATATATTATGTACTCTCGTTGTAATAGGTATGTGAACGTCTGAATGAAAAATCATGACTACTAGCGTTTAAACCTTATTTCTCATTTGTTAGTAATAGAAGTTGGGTTTAATAACAATAACAATACGTTAGCAAAGTCAGGACTAATAGGAACCTTATTAAAATTCTTAGAATTCGGGACAGGCCGCTTAGCGAATTTCACGGCCTTTCCCAAAATAACAATACGCTAGTTGCTTTAAGCGCGTATTTAATAATGTTACCTTCTTAACTCGGGTGCACATTTATGTGACCCAAATCCAAGTCTCAACGGAGTCGAAATGTGTTTCTAATCACGGGTACATTGATTGTGACGTGGTCTGAGATGCATTTCCATGACGTTGCAAATTCTTTTAAAAAATAATAATAATAAAATGAGGCGAGCCTCGCCAAATAAAAGAGACAAATTGCGGGGCCCTCACAAAATATATGTATTAAATACTTAGATTCTGGGACGGGCCGTTTAACAAATTTCACGACCCTACCCCAAAATAATAATGCGCTAGTTGCTTTAGGCGCGACTTTAATAATGATATCTCCCTAAATTCGGGTGCACATTTATGTGACCCAAATCCAAATCTCAACTGAGTCGAGATATGTCAATAACCACGGGTGCATTGATGTAACGTGGTTCGAGATATGTTTTCACGACGTTGCAAGTCCTATAAAAATAACAGTGAATGATAAAAGCGGTTAAAAGATAAAATTGGCACATAAGTTCACATTTGTATAAAATCAGATAATCAAGCCGAATATAACAGTTGAGCGACCGTGCTAGAACCACGGAACTCGGGAATGCCTAACACCTTCTCCCGAGTTAACAGAATTCCTTATCTAGATTTCTGGTACGCAGACTGTAATATGGAGTCATTCTTTTCCTCGATTCAGGATTAAAATTGGTGATTTGGGACACCCTAAATCTCCCAAGTGGCGACTCTGAAATAAATAAATAAATCTCCTTTCGATTGTCCTTTAATTGGAAAAACTCCCTTGCGCCCTCTCGGGTGCGGAAAAAGGAGGTGTGACAGATATCTATATTTATAGTATATTGGTTTGCTTAATGAAAATTCCATCCTTTTTTTGTGTACGTCTTTCGTCATTAGAAAAAGAATATTTTTATTTTTAGTTTAAATTTTAAAATAATTGGCTTTGATTAGTTAAAGAATGAAATTCAACTTACAGAAAATCTTGGACTACTACTTCCATTAAATATGTTTCCATTTATAATTCAATTTTTTATGTTGGCTTAAAATTGTCAAGTGACTTCATTTTAGCTTGCCACTTGACTTAATAACATGCTTCACTACTTTCCTTTTAATATAATACATATATACATGTGAAGTGTCATTTCTCGAGAGAAACTGGAAAAATAAGCTTAAGTTTGGGTAATGGTGGACAAAAAAAATTAAAAAACAAAAACTGGCTCAAAGTTTTATATAGGCCAAAGACATCAGCATCAATACTGGCATTGTTCACATGTTGGCATTTTAACAATTTTCCACAGCTGACCTTTTCAATGAGGGGACCATAGGATTTAAACAGTCTACCTAAATTGAAAGTAAACACAAAAATACTTTTGAGTTAATATTTTGGCTACTTCTTTTAAACAGTCTTTCTCTCCTGTTCATGCAATGATCAAATCAACCAACATTGTTTGGCCACTTTTAGGCATGCAGTTCTTCTTCTCTTCTTCTTCTTCAACAACTATTCAGGGCCAAAATTCAGCTCTTTTCACTTTCGATATGCTTTCCAACACACCAACAGGTGACACGTGTCCCATCACAGTTACCCTTTTGCTGTCCAAGTCTATGCTGAATGATGTTACCCCTGCTAATTTAAAATAACTCGAAATCAAACCATTCCCTTTAATAATAATATTTAAGTTATGTACATTAATTTAGTCGGCTATAACAGCATTTTGGAAGATAAGGTCATATGTAGTAATCATGAAACGTTAATCTTTGACGAAATACGATTTATTATGGTCATTATTGGACATGATTGCTCATACTATCATAGAAAAACAGTAGGTAAAAGAAAATTCTTGAAATTGCAAAGGGCATGCAAATTATGCAACTGCTCCATTATATATAATGGAAAAATTGTAAGTCTTCTGCTTCAAGTTGAAACCTTTTAAGTATATTCAATGTGGCTCGTGATCTTTCTTGCTTACATTATTAATCATTGTCTCCAGTAATAACTTAGTAATTAGTTTCCTCCAAATCCAAAATAAAAAATAAAAAATCTCTGCAATTTGACAGTGTTCTTTTTCATTTTTTGCACATATGCTGCATGATAGAAGGTGAAAAAAATAATAACGCTAACTAAACTTCGCTAAATGAAAACTGCAGTGATGTATTTTATTGTCTGATTTTTCTAACTTTACCCGTTTTTCTATGATAAAATTATCAAGAAGGGGAGAAAAAAAAAAGATTTATCAAGTCAAATAGCAGTGGTAGTATTAAGTTTGTATACCTTCCATTTTGGAGAGATGTTTCTTCACTTTACCAGCACAGCCTTGACAATGAAGAGATACCCTCATCACAACGACCTGCATTAATATATGCTACCACCTTAAACACACTATATTTTTTTTTATCCAATGACTAAATTAAATACAAAAATGCTTTTTAGATCATAAAAGAAATATGTAACCTGGAATGTGTTATCTGAAGAGAGTAGTGAAGGAACAACAATTTGGGAACCTTTTTCTTCATCTTTCTTAATAGTCAAAACAGGAACAGAGGAAACAGCACCAACACCATTTCTTGATTTCCTACTAATAGTAGCAGCAGTACTGATCATAGGCATAGAACCAAGTGTACGAGGTACATCCCCTAACCTAGTACATTTGGAGTAGTTGTTAATTAATTTTGCATGTTCTTCCGCCAACATTCTACGTCGCGCCGTCGGCACGACAGCCGACCTTGAATCACAGCTCATGCACACTGCAGTTGCCACTTCAGGCTGGCACATAAATCCTCTGATCATCTTCCTGCTGCCTCCTAATTTTTTGTAGTTCATATCCTTAATTAGCTTTATGTATGAAAATGTATTTTGTGGTATATTTCCTTTGTTTTGGGGATGTGGAAGTAGTAGGGACAAAGTTTTTGAGGTTGTTCTGAAAGATATATGGTGTATAAATATGGGCAAAATGAAGTGAGGAGAGTAGAAGTAATTAAGGGAAGGAATGCTTCTCTTTATGACTTAGCAACCAGTGGGGCTTGGTACTTGCTAGTGGTAGAGTTGCAAACTTCACAGTATTTCTATAATGAATTTAAGCTATATATGCTAATAAGACAGAGAGTTGCAATTTACCATATTATTATATGTTAGTTACTATATTTATAACGTTACGGGTTACCAACTATACTTATGACATAGATTTACCTCGAATAACCTTAAGAGTGACTTGATCATATAAATATAATTTTACACTATGGGTGCGTAGAACTTAAATTCTTGTAGATTTACTATTCTTAAGCCATGTTTGCATATAAGGAAATAAAATAAAGTGGCTAAAACATTAAATCGTCTGCCGATTATTGTATCCCTGAAAGAGACTCAGGAAAAATAGTAGTTATACTTCAGTATTCAAGACAAGTTCTTACTTTTAGTACAATGAAAGTAGCAATAGACTTATTACTCAGGGGCGGAGCTAGAGTGTTGGACACGGGTTCGGCCGAATCCAGTAGCCTTAGTTCGAACCCTGTATTTGTTTTAAAAATTCCATTAAAAATGTATAAATTATTAGTATAGCACCCAATAATTTCAAACGATTAAAATGCCGAACCCATAAGCATGAAATCTTTGCTCCGCCTATGTTATTAGTCATAAAAAGTAGGAGGGATATATTATAAGCTTTGAAGTTGGATGGTCAAATGAATCAGAGATGAACAGATGAGTATCAGTTTTAGTAGTAGCACAATAAATGAATCTGTAAGGTCAAGACTTTGGGCAAATACAGTACAACTCAGTTCGAACTACTACTTTTTTGTTGCTGTCCACAAGGAGCAAAAGTTTTCAAAGTCAGAGATTTGAAATTTGTCCGGATTCCTGTGAATGGAGCCCCAGAATAACAAATACAGTACCAAATGCCATCATAAACCAGTTCAAAAGAAATTGCTTTGATTCTTTTGGCTATTTCTGTGTACAGAAATTTGGTTAAAAACAGCCGAGTCCTTACGGTTTCATTAATTTTCTGTGAAATGTAGATAAAAATGATACACAAAATAGGATATAACATAATTGTTTCTAAGGTTTGGTACATCATGGTAGCTCTTTACTAAAGGCTGCTAACTAGCACTTTTAGGATATGCTCAATTGAGCACCAAATACATCTGTATTTACTTTACATTATAGCAACTTGCTTCTACCAAAAACTAATACATCACCTTCCTTCTTTAGTATATGGGGTTATTGGCGTTGCAGTATCCTAAAGTCAGATGAAGATGACGTCAGAAAACGAGTTTCTTTGGGTGGTCCTAAAGATGGATGACAAATTATATTGTGATAACAACCCAAGCCTAAAAATATTCATGAACATTTATTGGTTGGTTTAAGATTAATAGACACATCCCTTTCCTTCCAGATATTGCATACGCACAGATAAAATACTTTATTTAGTGAAAAAGTCACTCTCAAACTGACCTAGCAAGACAAGATATACATATTACATATGTTTGTACATAGAAGAATCAACTCTTACTATTTTCCCTCTCTTTTTTGTTCTAAAGTACTAAATAGCAAAATCTACAGTTTTGTCTTCATTAATCAGCAATACAATGCCGGAAACTTCTAATTTCATCCTCATTAATCAGCTCAGCAGCATGCACTTGGCCATATACGGTGCTAATCCTGTAATCCATCGTAATTCGTAACTGAATTAACATGAAGTTCTAAAACAGTAGGAGTCAACCGGAGACCATATATTTTCATATGTACAGAGTCTTCGATTGAACAGACTTTGATGGATATAGAGATACATAAAATTAAAAAGGGCATTGTTAGATTCCGGTTAGAGTTCATACATGCTGAGGTTTAGAACACGATATCACCAAAATAAGCAGTTATGCTCTTCAACCTTCCATGAAGCATATTCTCTTCAATCTGCATAAGGAAACCGGTTCTAGTAAAACTGTTTAATGTACCATTTAGCGCAACAAAGAGAAGCAGACTACCTCGACTTTCATAGGGGGAGAAGACAACCAAGAAAGCCCTTCAACTTGCTGTAAGTCCACATTACGAGGCAAATACATAATGACATTTGGTGTTATGCTTTGAGCAACTTGGAACAATGAATAACTGCACAAAAAGTAAAAGAGCTTTTTCAACATGTAACTTATTAAAAAGTCTCAATATAAAAACCCCATCCTGATCCTATTAGACGGAAATAAGGTGCATTTGGACTATAGCTCATTAGACAAGATCGGAACATATTAACATAAGGATTGAAAATATTCTCAGATTTATGTTTTTAAATTTTTAATTTTTGCTAAGTTACTCTCAGATTATCAACAGAACTAGAAATACAAGTATTTATTTATTAAACCATGGACAGCAGTTGAAGATTCGATTAATTATAACTCCTCCTAACCAGACCCAACTTCTCAATCACATCTGGGAAATTTTTATATGAAACAAAGCCTGATGATCAAGCTTTGATTCCCACCTTTCAACTGTACCACCCTTTTTGGCATATTTATCTTTATAGAAAAGTTCTTGGGGTAATTTAAGATAAATCTGAGGGGAAACGAAATGAAAAGAAAACAAAAGTTGAATTGCCAAGTGTATTATTGATTTTCAGTGACACCAAAAGCCAAATATATGGAAAGAAAAATTAACATAGCGTACAAAGAGTAGATATAGATTTTACTGAAGAGTGCAACTGACAATGACAGGTCTAAAATGCAACATGAGAAAGTAACTATGAAATAACAAAAACCCAAGTGACATAGAAACAACTAATTAGCCAAATGCAGGACATACCCATTTTTTGGCTTCAGTAAGTCGAGGGTAAAAGTTTCATTTGCCTTATATGCTGGACCACCCCATGGAGGTGAAAGAAATACTACGTTCCCCTAGTAAAGAGAAGATGGTAACATTTAGGAAGAGAAACTGTAAAGGGGAACTTAGAGAATGGAAAGGATTGAATGGTAGTCCCTCAACAACGCATTATATTTCGGTCTCCCTAAATTTTATGGACTTGCAATGCTCAAAACCTTGCAACAGCGTTATTTATTGATCCTTGGGGAATCTATTATCCAATTCTTTGCTGAGAACATATCACTTGGTGAAAGTACACAAACACATAATCGATGGTCCAAATGCAGCTATCCAACCCATCAAGATCTAACATGCTTTAGTTTCATGCTACTCCAAGGTAAGTGGAAAAATAGCATAGCAAAGAAGTAGAATCTATCAACAGGTAGTTTAAAATCCTCTCACGGTTTAAAAATTTAAGGAGATCTAGTGATACTCTTTAGTGACGGTCAAATTTTGGGATTTAAAAGTTTTACCATCTACTTACAGAACGGGACAATATTTATCGTCAAAGCTACTTCAAGAGGCAATTTCTACGGACATCCAGTGTCAAAATAATTTCATGCAACTAAGGCTGCTTCCAGCAACAAATAAGCAGAGGCTCCTTCCAGTGACAGAAGCAAGCATTTTTGTGGAGACAAATCTGGAATCCTGGATCATACATCATAAGATGGAAACAACGACAGACTTAACCTCACTAGACAAAACAGGATGTTGTATCATCCTCTCTCTCTCTCTCTCTTTTTTGTTTAAAAAAAAAATCAAGAATGTTGTATCATCCATTTTTTTATGCCAATGGCTGCAGAACAGCCTAAGCTTTAGCCTTGACACAATGGTAAATGTGCTCCAGAACAGTTTGCAAGACATAAATGTTTTAAAATCATTTTGGTTTTCAAGATAGTGAAACTAGACGAGGCCATAATTTCAAAGCTTAACGAGACAAAATACACCAGAATCACATTTTCGTTAATCTAAGCCATGTTTATCATTTTTGTTGATCAAATCCATATCTATTATCTAGACCAAAAAAAAAGAAAGTTATAATTAAACTGCCAAACAGAAAGAGCAGTTAACGTGGATCTCTAAATCAAGAGTTCCAAATCAATAGTGCATCATGATTATAACAACCAAACACAATTGTCAAGTTATCTAAATACCAGTAAGATTGCGTGAAGCATAAAACACCTCACTCTTGTGCAGGGGTAAAAGATTGACTTTTGACCATTCCCAAACTGCACGGCATATAATCTCATTCTGCCATCAGCTAAATCCTGACAGTCCCATACTGTTCCTTTCTAAAATCTTAATATCCCGGAAGGATAATATTGAGGCAGCATGAGCCTCATACCAAATGTGAAAATCATGAACATGTTAAACACTTCTAGATATAGAAAGTTAATATAACAAAACAAATGCACGATCCACTTACACAGAAAAACCAACAAATATTCCATAACATCCAGCTTATCATTTCTATCAACTCCAGCTAGATAAAGATACTATAGCTTTTAACAGAGAGGATATACGTATACCCACAATCGACAGGGAGATATAAATATATATAGAGAGAGAGAGAGGGAGGGAGGGAGAGGATGCACCTTCAAGGATGGGGCCAGTTGGAAAAAGTCTCCCACAATGAAATCAATATGCTCTTCAACACCGTATACCTTTGCATTTTCAAAAGCCAATGCAACTTTTCTAGGGTCAATATCAATTGCAATGACATGATGACACCTATGTATGAGATCATGGGAGATAATGATATGTTATGAGTCTAAGAACCATAAAAATCATTAAACTACCATTCTCTTATCAATAGCTTCAAGAAGATATTTCTCAAGACTCATGCAGGTAGCTCATATAGAGGAAGTGCACTAGATTTATGACCAATCACCATAAAAAAATTGCATCTTTGAAAGAAGCAATAGTCTTTTTGAGTTAACATTGAAGTAAATGCAATTTATCAAAAAACAAATGCTTTTTTTTTTTTTGGGAAAATCCACTAGGCGATGAGTCTAGGGCTAGTTTTTATATACATAAAACAAACAAAGTACCATAAGTTATTACAAAGAGTACGGAAATAGAAAATGATAAATACATAACCCCTATTGTCAACTTTGAGTAAATATCACCCAAAATTGACATCACAAATCGACCTAGGTACTGAACATTGCAAAGACAATGCAACTGGTACGTACACTGAACATTACTGCATTCCCAACTCTTGTAGAATTACTATCTGATTTTACTACTTCTTTGAGACCAGACAAGCAATTCAACCAACAGAACATTTCAACTTCTAAACCTATAATCTCACAGAAATACAGGTCTACGAGATTGACTAAGATTTAATGAACTCTTATATACAAAACAAGTAAGGAATAATTCTCATTTTTGCGTATACTAGGTGAATTTCCACTTGAACAACGCACAGACAAATAGAGAATGGCAGTAGAGAAATTAATTAATGGGTTCATTTCCATCTTTTATGTTCTTTGTATTAGAGGCAGACTAAAAGAAGACCCCAAAAAATAATTGAAAACAAAAGGACTCAGCAATAAACGCTACACTACATACATAGTTGCAAATTGGATAGCATTGCCACCAACACCAGCGAAAGCATCAATGACGACACCGCCTCCACAGCGGGCGGCATGCCTGACGGCAATCTGCTCCGGCGTAACCGAAAACCAGCCCTCTTCATCCATCTTAATTCCTTCGTCATATCTTAAGAAAAGATCATATCTTTGGACCCAATACTTCTTCACCAGTGGGCTAACTCCTTCTTCTCCTTTAACAGCTACTGCTTTTTTACTTCTCCGTTTTGCTTTTATCTTGACTATGAAAAGAAAAAAGTTCTCAAACTATTGGGGAATGGTAAAAGAGGTTAGTTTCCAGATTATGAGAGGATAGAAATTATCAATGAAATTGTTGATTCTACTAGCCAAATGGGGTTACCTCTTCTCTTGAAAAACTTGGGTTTGCGTTTTCCAGCAGAGCAACGGCGTTTAAGTAGCGCTGCAACTTCAGTAATCACACTATTCATTTTGGCGTTTCTCTTAATTTTCACAGAGACAGAGAGGGAGAGAGAGAGACTGCAAATGTTTTTTCAATGGAGAATTTTGAGAAATCAAAGCTTTCGAAACGAGATGACGCGGGGTGGGGTTCTTCTAATGGAGAACTGGGGAAAAGGAAAAGAAACAAGCAAAAAGGAACTATAGCTCTCGACTGCTTGTAACGAAAGTTTTGGTGAAAAATGAAAATGGTATAAATGGACCCTTATGTTTGGGAGTAGGTTTAATATAGTCTAAGTATATTATTAAGCAGTTCTGATTTTTTAACTTTATCAAAGGCCAAATACATCGGTCGCCCCTTAAAGTTGCGCTCACTTTTCACTTACACACTCTATCTTAAGCGTGTTCCAATTGAATACTTCAACTATATCTCATATGTTCCATTTAGACAAAAAACTGACATGGCAAGTCAAGTGTTCCTCACATTTTTCATGCGCGTAAAATGGTCCAAAAAAAAATCCTCACCCTTTTTCTCTTTTTTTCTTTTTTCTTTCCTTTTCTTCCTCTCTTACCTCCTTCTTCGAGGAGTGAAACATCAATTTGAATTAGAAAAAACACTTCCCTATCCAGCAATAATTCTCTTGCTTTGAATCCCATTTTAGTGCAACCAATTCACACATACTCCGACAAGGAAGGGACAAAAACTAACAAGATGAGAAAGATGGTACCTGAAAGGGAGGAGAACGCTCAAGTTCGTAGCGAATGAGTCTCAGAATGTTCCCTTCAAATGCTTCCCTTTGCATCTGCAATATGTAATCTCTACTCAAATTAAATATGACTGGCCGGGGTTGCTGCTGAAGCAAAAGCCTTTTGGCTATTCCTCCTAAGGGTCTGACTAATCAACGAGCCATTGTCGATGGAATGAATAGGCAAATTCCCAAAGGAAAGCGAAGGGCTTAAGGAGGGTATAACAATGCTCATTCTCTCATTCCCAAAGACGTCAAGTCTCAAATCTAAAGCTTTGACAAACCTCCAGTAAACTCTGGCAAAGCTTTGACAGACCACCAACAATTTCTAGATGTACTTTCTCAGAGCAGATCTGGGGAAGAAAATAAAAGAAGTGGAGAGTTTACCGGACTGTGCAAAAATAGATCACTAATTGATTACATATGGCAAAATTTGGCCCATAATACGTGAAGCCTCCATGTCCGTGTTGCGGAAGCCGAATATATAGAGAGTGATTAAATCACAACTACTATATCTAATGATAGTTAATAAATAGTAAATAAGACAATAATAAAAGGAACACCGAAAATTAACGAGGTTCGGCAAAATTTGATTTTTGCCTAGTCCTCAGACACAATCAACTCAAATTTTATTTCACTCCAAAAATACAAGTGAAATACTACAAGGGAGAAAGAATAATCAAATGCCTTAGGAGATAAGAAGGCAAGTGAGAGATGTTTACAAATGAACAAAATCCTTGCTATTTATAGAAGGGAAATTGCCCTAATAATGTCATGCATGACATCACATTAAGTATGAACATGCATCTACCAATTTCTTCCAAAAAGAGGCTTCAAATATTCACACTAGTTCACATCTATCTTGACAAATTCAACAAATCTCCACCTTGGCAAGATTCCACATTTTTAATTCTCTTACTGATAATTTTTGATTGTGTCTTCAACTTCAATCTTCAAAGTTCAACAATATTGATTAAGTTCAAACAATGTTGAAACTTGACCGCAGTCACTACTTTCGTTAGCATATCGACAATGTTGTCTGTAGTCCGAATTTTCTGCACCATGGCTCCACCTTCTTCTATAATATCTCATACAAAGTGATATCAAACATCAATGTGCTTCGTCCTTGCACGATAAACTTGGTTCTTTGCTAACTAGATAGCATTTTGACTATCACAAAATAGTGTGATATTTTCTTGACCAATACCAAGCTCTCTAAGCAACCCTTGAAGCCAAATTGCGTCTTTTACAGACTCCGTAATAGCCATGTACTCTGCCTCAGTTGTAGACAAAGCAACTATTGACTGCAAAATAGACTTCCAACTAACTGGTGCCTTTGCAAAAGTAAACACATAACCAGTAGTTGATCTTCGTTTGTCTAGATCACCCACATAATCTGAGTCACAATATCCAACCAGATAATGACTATATTCCTGCTCAAAAATCAATCCAACATCTAGAGTATTACGAATACACCGTAGAATCCATTTCATAGCTTGCCAATGCTCCTTTCCTGGATCATGCATATACTTGCTTACAACTACGATAACATATGAAATATCAGGTCTTGTGAAAACCATTGCCTACATCAAGATACCAACGACATTCTCATATGGCACTCTTGACATATACTCTCGTTCAGCTTCATTCTTCGGCGACATAGCAACACTAAGCTTAAAGTGAGGAGCAAGTAGAGTTCTAACCGACTTCGTGTTGTCATTCACGCCAAATCGATCGATTACTCTCTTCAAGTATTCTTTCTGAGATAGATAGAGTTTCTTTGAATGTCTATCTCTTTTATCTCCATGCCAAGAATTTTCTTTGCCTTACCCAAATCCTTCATCTCAAACTCATTTCTTAGTTGAATCTTCAACTTCTCAATTTCTTCTTGACCTTTGGAAGCTATCAACATATCATCAACGTATAGGAGAAGATATATGAAGGATCCATCTTCAAGCTTGCACAAATACACACAATGATCGTATTTGCTTCTTCTGTACTTCTGCCGCAACATAAACTTGTCAAATCGTTTGTACCATTGTCTAGAAGGTTATTTCAATCCGTAGAATGATTTTTCAAGTTTGCACACCATATTTTCCTTTCCAACAACTTTGAATCCTTCTGGCTGATTCATATAGATTTCCTCTTCCAAGTCTCCATGTAAAAATGCAGTTTTTACATCTAACTGAACTAGTTCCAAATTCAACTGTGCTACCAAAGCCAACAAAACTATAATGGAGGAGTGTTTCACGACTGGAGAAAATACCTCATTATAATCAATTCCCTCCTTTTGAACATATCCTTTGGCCATTAATCTTACTTTGTAGTGAACATCTTCTTGGTTAGGAAATCCTTTTTTCTTTCCAAATACCCATTTGAACCCAATTGTTTTCTTTCCCTTCGGGAGATTGGCCAATTTCCATGTGCGATTCTGATGAAGGGACTACATTTATTCATTCATGGCAATCCTCCACTTATCTTCTTCTGAACTTTGGATTGCGTCTTTATAGGTGGTAGGAACACCATCAGCTACAATTGAGGCTGCACAAGCCACCGTCTCTATGAGACGAACATGTTTCTTCATTGTTCCTTTTGGCTTGCTGGTTGCTATTGATTCAAGTTGTTGTTGAGGTTACTGAGTTGGAATCTCCCCCTCTACTAGATCTTCTTCTAGAGGATAATCTTCATTTGTTTCCTCCGTTGCTTCTTATGTATGAAAAATAAATTTTCCCTCAAGCTCCACCTGCTTAGAAGCACCCTCATCTTATTTGGTATCTTCATCTGTTACCTTATTTACCATAGCATATTCATCGAATGTAACATCCCTTATGAATATTACTTTCTTTATTATACGACACCATAAGTGATATCCTTTGACTCCAGAAGTAATCCCCATAAAAATAGCCTTCTTTGCCCTTGGATCCAATTTTAACTATGTCACATGATAATATGCAGTTGAGCCAAACACGTGCAAAAAGTCATGATCTACAGCAGGCTTTCCATACCATTTTTCAAATAGTGTCTTGCCATCGATAACAACAGATGGTAGATGATTTATGAGGTGGCATGCATATGTTATTACCTCAGCCCAAAAAAAATAATTCCCAAGCCAGCATTGGACAACATACACCGTACCTTCTACAGCAAGGTCCGGTTCATGAGTTCTACCACTCCATTCTGTTGTGGTGTATGTCTGACAGTGAAGTGTCGGACGATGCCATCATTTTCACAGACCTTATTGAAATGATTATTTTTGTATTCACCTCCATTGTCTGTGAAAATACATTTGATCCTCATGCCTGTTTGATTCTCCACCATCGTCTTCCATTTGAGAAAAATTCCCAACATTTCATCTTTCCTCTTCATTGTATACACCCACACTCTTCAGCAAAAATCATCAGCAAAGGTTATAAAATAGTGTTTCCCACCCAATGAAGGTGTTTTGGAAGGACCCCAAATATCAAAGTGTACATAATCCAAAATGTCTTTCGTATTATGGATCGTTGTACCAAATTTAACCCTTATCTGTTTTCCTTTGGCACAATACTCGCAAAACTCCAAGTTGCAAGTCTTTACTCCTTTTAATAATCCTTGATCTGATAGAGTTTTCAAAGATTTTTCTACAGCATGTCCCAAGCGCATGTGCCATAGCCTGGTTGTTTCTGCCTCTTTGTCGTCACTGGATGTCACTGTCACTATCCCAATAACTGTACTACCGTGATAGTGGTACATGTTATTTTTCTTCCGGTTGGCCTTCATTACCACTAGTGCACCGGAGCATATTCTCATCACTCCATTTTCTGTAATGATTTTGAACCCTTTTGATTCTAGGGCTCCCGCGGAGATAAGATTCTTCTTCAAACTCGGTACATATCGAACATATGTTAATGTTCTGATCATTCCATCATGGTTCCTTAATCGTATTGAACCAATGCCATATGAGGTAAGTGAGATGTTATCCGTTGTGTGGATGACTCCATATTCTCCTTCTTGAAAATCCACGAACCAGTCCCTGTTGGGACTGTAATGACCTGACCGACCTTCTTAAGAATTAACGCCTTGATCCTCTATTAACTGCTTCCCCCAAGTTTATTTCTACTATTTTGATTTGCCATGATGTTCGGTTTTGAGTTTCGGAGAGTTTTGGGACACTTAGTCAATAAATGAGAGCTTAAGTGTTGGAAAGTTGACCGTAGTTAGAACAATATGAAGACAGCCTCGAAATGGAAATCTGATGGTTCCGTAAGTTTCGTTAGGTGATTTTAGTCTTAGGGACGTGTTCGGAGTGTGTTTTGGAAGTCCGTAGCTAATTTAGGCTTGAAATGCCGAAAGTTGAGTTTTTAAAGTTTCCGGTTCGACGGTGAGATTTTGATCCGAGGGTCGGAATGGAATTCCGAGAGTTGAAGTAGTTCCGTTATGTCATTTGGGATGTGTGTGCAAAATTTCAGGTAATTCGGAGGTGGTTTGGTTGGGGTTTTGATCAAAAGAAAAATTCGGAAGATTTTTAGAAACTTAGGCTTGAATCCGATGTGTTTTGGTTGATTTGGTGTTGTTTGAAGTGTTTCAAAGATTGGTACAAGTTTGAATGATGTTTTAGGATTGGTTCGCATGTTTGGTTAAGGTTCTGGGGGTCTCGGGTGTGTTTCGGATGCTCAACGGGTCATTTTTGGAACTTAGGAAATTGCAGAATTGCAGGTTCAGCTGTTGCAGGTATTTACTCTTCGCGTTCGCGAGTGGACCCTCGCATTCGCGAAGAGTCAGTGGGAGTCGCTGGAATTTTTGCCTTCGCGTTTGCGAGGAAAGCTTCGCGTTCAGGAAGGGTTGTGATGTTGAGCATCGCGTTGGCGGGAAGGGGACCTCGTTCACGTAAAAGAAAGTGGTTAGCTGGGTTCGAGGTGAAGTTGTTCTTCGCGTTTGCGAGAGGCGTAACGCGTTCGTGAAGGGTTGGTCAGTGGAAGCATCGCGTTCGTGAGGGCTGTGTCGCGTTCGCGTAAGATGACTTTTGGTCAACGTCATTTTGTGCTTCGCGAACGCGAGGCCTTGACCGCATTCGCGAAGAAGGAATTAAAATACCTGGGCAGAATATTTTAAAAGGGTTATTTCGCGAATTTTAGCCTAGTTTCCTCCATTGTTAGGCGATTTTGATGCTTTTTGAAGAGGGCTGAAGAGGGATTCAAGGGGAATCACTTGGAGGTAACATTTTTGACTTTATAACTCATTTTTATTTGATTAAATATCTAATTAGTGGTGGAAAATTTGGGAGAAATGGATAATTAGGGCTTGAGTTTAAGAGACCTAAAAAGGGGTATTTGAGGGGTCAATTGAACTCCGATTTTAGTATTCTTGTTATGCATAGAATAGTGAGAGTATGAGGATTCCGAAAATGTTAATTTTACCCGATTCCGAGACATGGACCTAAGGGACATTTTGGTCATTTTACCTAATTTTGCGTATTAGCTTAGAATTTAATTGTGGAATCAGTTACTTGAGGTGTTATTTATAATATGCAATTGAATTGAATAGATTTGGTCCATTTGGAGTCGGATACTCATGGAAAAATCGTGGTTTCGGGTTGACTTGCGCTTGTTCGAGGTAAGTGGCTTGTCTAACCTTGTGTGGGGGACTTTCCCTTAGGATTTAATATATTTATTAATTGAAATGCCTTGTACGTAAGGTGACGAGTGTGTACTTGTGCAAATTGTTGGAAATCCGATTTTTCATTAAGTACTACTAGTATGATTACTTCCCTATTTTACTGCTTGTACTATTTAAGTCTGTGTTAGCTTAGGAAAGCATGTCTAAGTGATTAAATTGCCTTGTCTGTTAACTGCTTTACCTGAATTTTGTGCAGCATGCTAGGCTAGACTATTTGTTTGCCTTAATATGAAGTTTGATATTCCTGAGCATTTCTCCTGTTGTTGCTGTGTATTTACATTGGGACTACTGATGTGGGATTCTGGCAGCTCCCCCTTGTCTGTTTACATTTGGGACTATGGATGTGGGATTCCGGTAGATCCCCCTGCACAGTGATATGGAACTATGGGAATGCACCCGGTAGATTCTCCCAGTACTGAGTATTTATGTTTGGGACCATGGAACGGGATTTCGGTAGATCCCCGTGTACTATGAGCTGGACTACGGGACGGTATCACGAGAGACTTATTGGATATGTATATTTGGGACTTCAGGATGGTATCCTGGGAGATCCCTGGTCAATATTATTGGAGTTGAGCTATATTTTCCTTCGGTGTTTTCATTGTTTCTGTGTAGTTGTTGCTGATCTTTATATCCTGTATTACTATTACTGTTGCACGTATTTATACTGTTCTATTCTACACTATCGAATTATATCTTTATTTTTAACCTCAGTAGGTCCCTGACCTTCCTCATCACTACTCAACCGAGGTTAGGCTTGGCACTTACTGAGTACCGCTGTGGTGTACTCATGCCCTTTCTGCGCATGTTTTTCATGTGCAGATCTAGGTACCTCTACTCAGGCTTACCATTCTTGAGGCAAGGAGATTTTACGGGACTTTGAGGTATATCTGCCGCGTCCGCAGACCGAGGAGTCTCTTTCTATTCCTGCATTTAGTATTTGGCCCTTCTGTACTTTCTGTTCTTATTAGACATTCCGGAGATTAGAGCTATGCAGTGTTTTTCTCAGCTTGTGGATCCGTGAGTTTCCGGGTTTTGGGATAGTGTATCAGATTTATTGAGGAGTTGTGTGTATATGTCGAGCGACATTTAAATATTGTTTCCTTCAGTTATTTTTGGCTTTTGACTATTTATTCCACAAGTTTAGTTTATTTTCTGCATTGTTAGGCTTACCTAGTCGTAGAGACTAGGTGTCGTCACGATAGTTCACGGAGGGCGAACTGGGGTCGTGACAAGTTGGTATCATAGCTCTAGGTTCATAGGAGTCATAGATCACAAGCCGGTTTATTAGAGTCTCGCTGATCAATATGGAGACGTCTGTACTTATCTACGAGAGTCTATGTAACTGTTAGAAAAATTCCACTTCATTTGATTTCCTTATCGTGCGAGATTTTGATATCATAATTCTAAACTTCTGTCTTCTATTCTCTTACAGATAGTGAGGACACGTGCTACTCGAGATGATCAGGCACCCGCGCCCCCAACTGTAACCATCAGAGGACGGGGGCCGGGGTAGAGGTCAAGGACGCACACGTGGTATAGCCAGAGCACCTGCGCGAGCTGCCACTGAGGAGCCACCAGCAGTGCCAGTCAGGGTCCAGGCACTTGACACACCTACTGCTACTACCACGCCATCACTTCAGGAGACTCTAGCACAGTTTATGAGCATGTACACCACTTTGGCTCAGGTAGGGTTGCTTCCCCTTGCTGCAGCCATATCCCAGGTCGGGGGAGGAGCACAGACTCCCACTGCCCGCACTTCTGAGCAACAACTGCATGTTGATCAGGTCCCAGAGATTATTCCTGTGCAGCCTATAGTCTTGGGCCATCTTGAGGACAGGGCAGAGGCGTCAGAGGATGATCAGCGGAGACTTGAGAGGTTCAAGAAGTATGATACTCCGGTATTCAGTGGATTAGAATCAGAGGATGCCTTGGGATTTCTGGAGGAGTGCTACCGTATTCTCCGTACTATGGGTATATCAGGATCGAGCGGGGTTTTATTCACTACTTTCCAGCTTTGAGGAGCCGCCTATGAGTGGTGGCGCACCTATGAGTTAGACAGTCTGGACGAGGCTGCTTCGCTGACTTGGACTCAGTTTTCAGACCTATTTCTGAGAGAGTTTATTCCTCAGAGCCTCAGAGATGCATGGCGCATTGAGTTAGAGCATTTTCTCCAGGGTGCTATGACTATCTCAGAGTATGTTGTTCGTTATACTAGCTTGGCTAGGCATGCATCGGCCTTGGTTTCTACTGTTCGCAAGAGGGTTCGCCGGTTTATTGAGGGGCTTATTCCCAGCATCAGGTCTAGCATGACTCATAAGTTGGAGATGGATATCCCTTATCAGCAAGTGGTGAGCATTGCTAGGAGGATTGAGGGTATGCATGCTAGGGAGAGAGAGGAGAGGGACGCCAAGAGGTCTCGAGAGTCGGGCCATTATTCTTGTGCCCTTACCCCAGCTGCAGGTCGTCATGGTAGGGGTTATATGAGTCGCCCTATTCATTCAGCTCTTCCAGCAGCCAGTAGTGCTCCAGCTCCTCCTAGGCCTCAGGAGCCTTATTATGCGCCTCTAGTTTCTAGCGGGCCTTCTGCGCGGGGTGCTTTCATAGGTCAGTCCAACAGACCTGGCCTGAGCCAGTCATATCCACCACGCCCTCGTAGAGCTTGTTTTGAGTGTGGTGACACACACCATATGGTGAGGGATTGCCCCAGACTTGGGAGGGGTGTACTTCCATAGACTTCTCAGCCACAGTGTGCCCCACAGAGTTCTCAGGCTATGGTTACAGCTCCAGTTGCTACCCCATCTGCTCAGTTAGCTAGAGGTGGAGGTCGGGGAGGTAGAGGTCACACTAGAGAAGGAGGCCAGACCCAATATTATGCCCTTCCTGCCCGTACCAAGGCTGTTGCCTCTGATTCTGTCATCACATATATTATATTGGTTTGTCATAGAGATGCATCGGTTCTATTCGATCCAGACTCCACTTATTCTTATGTGTCTTCTTATTTTGCTCCGCATTTGGGTATATCTCGGGATTCTTTGAGTTCCCCTGTTTATGTTTCTATTCCTATGGGAGATTTTCTTGTTGCGGACCGCGTTTATCGGTCGTGTTTGGTTGCTCTTAGTGGTTTTGAGACCAGAGCCGATTTATTGTTGCTCAGCATGGTAGACTTTGATATTATCTTGGGCATGGACTAGTTGTCGCCCCATTATGCTATTCTTGATTGTCACGCCAAGACCGTGCTGGCTATGCCAGGTGTACCACGTGTTGAGTGGAGGGGTGCTTTAGATCACACTCCTAGTAGAGTTATTTCATTCATTAAAGCTCAGCATATGATTGAGAAGGGGTGTGACGCGTATCTAGCTTATGTGAGAGATGTCAATTTTGATACCACTTTAGTTGATTCAGTTCTAGTAGTACGGGACTTTTCCGATGTATTTCTAGCTTATCTTACAGGCATGCCTCCTGGTAGAGATATTGATTTTGGCATTGATTTGTTGCCGGGCACTCAGCCCATTTCCATTCCTCCGTATCGTATGGATCCTCCTGAGTTAAAGGAGTTGAAGGATCGTTGCAGGAATTGCTTGATAAGGGTTTTATTCAACCTAGTGTATCACCTTGGGGTGCTCCTATCTTGTTTGTAAAGAAAAATGATGGTTCTATGTGTATGTGTATTGATTATCGCCAGTTGAATAAGGCTACAGTGAAGAACCGTTATCCTTTGCCTCGTATTGATGATTTATTTGACCAACTTCAGGGCGCACAAGTGTTTTCTAAGATTGACTTGCGCTCAAGTTACCATCAATTGAAGATTTGGGATCCAGATATCCCGAAAACTGCTTTCAGGACTTAGTATGGTCATTACGAGTTTCTTGTTATGTCATTTAGCTGACCAATTCCCTAGTAGCCTTTATGCATTTGATGCACAATGTATTCCGGCCATATCTCGACTCTTTTGTCATTGTCTTTATTGATGACATTCTGGTGTATTCCCGGAATCGGGAAGATCATGAGCAGCACCTGAGGACAATGCTTCAGACTCTGAGGGAAAAGAAGTTATAAGCAAAGTTTTCAAAATGTGAGTTTTGGTTAGATCTCGTGGCATTCTTAGGCCACGTGGTATCGAGTGAGGGTATTCGGGTGGATACGAAGAAGATAGAGGCAGTGCAGAGTTGGCCCAGACCATTATCAGCTACAGAGATCCACAGTTTTCTCGATTTGGCGGGTTACTACTGTCATTTTGTGGAGGGGTTTTCATCGATTGCAGCCCCTATGACCAGATTGACCCAGAAGGGTGCTCTGTTCCAGTGGACAGAACAGTATGAGGCGAGCTTTCAGAAGCTCAAGACAGCTTTGACTACAACCCCAGTTTTGATATTGCCTACAGGTTCGGGATCTTATACGGTCTATTGTGATGCCTCGAGGGTTGGCCTCGGAGCGGTGTTGATGCAAGACGGTAGGGTGATTGCCTACGCGTCTATATAATTGAAGATACATAAGAAGAATTATCCTGTCCACGACCTTGAGTTAGCTTCCATTGTTCACACCCTGAAGATTTGGCGCCATTATCTATACTGTGTGCCTTGTGAGATTTATATTGATCATCGGAGCTTGCAACACTTGTTCAAGCAAAAGTATCTAAATTTGTGCTAGAGAAGGTAGTTAAAGTTACTGAAGGACTATGATATCACTATTTTATATCACCCAGGCAAGGCCAACGTAGTGGCCGATGCTTTGAGTCGCCGGGCAGAGAGTTTAGAGAGTTTGGATCATCTACCAGTATCAGAGAGGCCTATGGCGATGGATGTTCAGGCCCTAACCAGCCAGTTTGTGAGATTGGATCTTTCGGAGCCTAGTCGGGTTCTAGCTTGCGTGGTTTCTCGGTCTTCCTTATTCGATCATATCAGCGTGCGACAGTATGATGACCCTCATTTGCTTGTCCTTAAGGACAAGGTTCAGCATGGTAATGCTAGGGATGTGACCATTGGCGAGGATAGAGTATTGAGGATGCAAGGTCAGGTTTGTATACCCAATGTTGATGGGCTTCGGAGCTGATTCTAGAGGAGGCCCACAGTTTGCAGTATTCCATTCATCCGGGTGCCGCGAAGATGTACCAGGATTTGAGACAACACTATTGGTGGAGGCGGATGAAGAAAGATATAGTTGGGTTTGTAGCTCGATGCCTCAACTGTCAGCAGGTGAAATATGAGCACCAGAGACCGGGTGGATTGCTTCAGCAGATAGAGATTCCAGAGTGGAAGTGGGAGCGGATCACCATGGACTTTGTAGTTGGGCTCCCGCAGACTTTGAAAAAGTTTGACACTGTTTGGGTGATTGCAGATCGGTTGACCAAGTCCGCTCATTTCATTCTTGTGTGTACTACTTATTCTTCGAAACGGTTGGCAGAGATTTATATCCGGGAGATCGTTCGTCTGCATGGTATTCCAATTTCCATCATTTCGGATAGAGGTACTCAGTTCACATTACGGTTCTGGAGGGCCATTCAGCATGAGTTGGGTACTCGGGTAGAGTTGAGTACAACGTTTCACCCTCAGATGGACGGGCAGTCCGAGCGCACTATTTAGATTCTTGGGCATATGCTCCGTGCGTGCGTGATCGAGTTTGGAGGGTCTTGGGATCAGTTCTTGCCATTGGCAGAGTTTGCTTACAACAACAGTTATCAGTCCAGCATTCAGATGGCACCGTATGAGGCTTTATATGGTAGGCGGTGTAGATCTCTGATGGGTTGGTTTGAGCAGGGTGAGGCTAGATTACTGGGCACAAACTTAGTTTAGGATGCTTTGGAGAAGGTTAAGGTGATTCAGGATAGACTCCGTACAACCCAGTCTAGACAGAAGAGCTATACGGACTGGAAGGTTCGTGACGTTTCCTATATGGTTGGAGAGCGGGTCCTGCTTCAGGTTTCGCCTATGAAAGGTGTTATGAGATTTGGGAAGAAAGGGAAGTTGAGTCCGAGGTTTATTGGCCCTTTTGAGATATTAAGGCAAGTTGGAGAGGTTGCTTATGAGCTTTCCTTACCTCCCATCTTGGCCCCCGATACCCTATTAACTACTTTCCCCAAGTTTATTTCTGCTATTTTGATTTGCCGGGATGTTCGGTTTTGAGTTTCAGAGAGTTTTGGGACACTTAGTCCCTAAATGAGAGCTTAAGTGTTGGAAAGTTGACCGTAGTCGGAAAAATGTGAAAATGGCCTCGGAATGGAAATCCAAAGGTTCTGTTAGCTCCGTTAGGTGATTTGGGGCTTAGGGGCGTGTTCAGAGTGTGTTTTGGAAGTCCGTAGCTAATTTAGGCTTGAAATGCCGAAAGTTGAATTTTTGAAGTTTTTGGTTCGATGGTGAAATTTTGATCCGAGGGTCGGAATGGAATTGCGAGAGTTGCAGTAGTTCCGTTATATCATTTGGGATGTGTGTGCAAAATTTCAGGTCATTCGAAGGTGGTTTGGTTGGGTTTTTGATCAAAAGCGGAATTCGGAAGATTTTTAGAAACTTAGGCTTGAATCCGATGTGTTTTGGTTGATTTGATATTATTTGAAGTGTTTCGAAGATTGGTACAAGTTTGAATGATATTTTAGGATTGGTTGGCATGTTTGGTTGAGGTCTCGGGGGCCTCGGGTGTGTTTCGGATGCTCAACGGGTCATTTTTGGAACTTAGGAAATTGCAAAATTGCAGGTTCAGCTGTTGCAGATATTTAATCTTCGCGTTCGCGAGTGGACCCTCGCGTTTGCAAAGAGTCAGTGGGAGTTGATGGAATTTTTGCCTTCGCGTTCGCGAGGAAAGCTCCGCGTTCACGAAGGGTTGTTATGTTGAGCATCGCGTTCGCGGGAAGTGGACCGCATTCACGTAGAAGAAAATGGCCAACTGGGTTCGAGGTGGAGTTGTGCTTTGCGTTCGCGAGAGACATAACGCATTCGCGAAGTGTTGGTCAGTGGAAGCATCACGTTCGCGAGGGCCGTGTCGCGTTTGCGTAAAAGAACTTTTGGTCAACGTCATTTTGTGCTTCGCAAACACGAGGCATTGACCGCGTTCGCGAAGAAGGAATTAAAATACCTGGGCAGAATATTTTAAAAGGGTTATTTCGCGAATTTTAGCCTAGTTTCCTCCATTGTTAGGCGATTTTGAAGCTTTTTTAAGAGGGGTGAAGAGGGATTCAAGGGGAATCACTTGGAGGTAACATTTTTGACTTCATAACTCATTTTTATGTGATTAAATACCTAATTAGTGGTGGAAAATTTGGGAGAAATGGGTAATTAGCGCTTGATTTTAAGAGACCTAAAAAGGGGTATTTGAGGGGCTAATTGAACTCCGATTTTAGTGTTCTTGTTATGCATAGATTCGTGAGAGTATGAGAATTCTGAAAATGTAAATTTCACCCGATTCTGAGATGTAGGCCTGAGGGGTGTTTTGGTTATTTTACCTAATTTCGCGTATTAGCTTAGAATTTAATTGTGGAATTGGTTACTTGAGGTGTTATTTATAATATACAATTGAATTGAATAGATTTGAGCCATTTGGAGTTGGATACTCGTGGAAAAAGCGTGGTTTCGGGTTGACTTACGCTTGCTCGAGGTAAGTGGCTTGTTTAACCTTGTGTGGAGAACTTTTCCCTTAGGATTTGATATATTTATTAATTGAAATGCCTTGTACATAAGGTGACGAGTGCGTACTTATGCAAATTGTTGGAAATCCGATTTTTCGTTAAGTACTAATAGTATGATTACTTCCCTGTTTTACTGCTTGTACTATTTAAGTCTGTGTTGGCTTAGGGAAAGCATATCTAAGTGATTAAATTGCTTTATCTGTTAACTGCTTTACCTGAATTCTGTGCAGCATGCTAGGCTAGACTATTTGTTTGCCTTAATATGAAGTTTGATATTTCCGAGCATTTCTCCTGTTGCTGCTTTGTATTTACATTGGGACTACGGATGTGGGATTCCGGTAGCTCCCCCCTTGTCTGTTTACATTTGGGACTACGGATGTGGGATTTCGGTAGATCCCCCTGCACAGTGATATGGAACTACGGGAATGCACCCGGTAGATTCCCCCAGTATTGGGTATTTATATTTGGGACTACGGAATGAGATTCTAGTAGATCCTCGTGTACTATGAGCTGGACTACAGGACGGTATCACGAGAGACTTATTGGATATGTATATTTGGGACTTCAGGACGGTTTCCTGGGAGATCCCCGGTCGATATTATTGGAGTTGAGCTATATTTTCCTTCGGTGTTTTCGTTGTTTCTGTGTAGTTGTTGCTGATCTTTATATCCTGTATTACTATTACTATTGCACGTATTTATACTGTTCTGTTCTACATTATCGAATTATATCTTTATTTTTAACCTCAGTAGGGCCCTGACCTTCCTCGTCACTACTCAACCGAGGTTAGTCTTGGCACTTACTGAGTATCGTTGTGGTGTACTCATGCCCTTTCTGCGCATGTTTTTCATGTGCAGATCTAGGCACCTCTACTCAGGCTTACCCTTCTTGAGGCGAGGCGATTCTACGGGACTTCGAGGTATATATGTCGTGTCTGCAGACCGAGGAGTCTCTTTCTATTCCTGCATTTAGTATTTAATCCTTCTGTACTTTCTGTTCTTATTAGACATTCCAGAGATTAGAGCTATGTAGTGTTTTCTTAGCTTGTGGATCCGTGAGTTTCCGGGTTTTGGGATAGTATATCAGATTTATTCAGGAGTTGTGTGTATATGCCGAGCGACATTTAAATATTGTTTCCTTCAGTTATTTTTGGCTTTTGACTATTTATTCCGCAAGTTTAGTTTATTTTCCGCACTATTAGGCTTACCTAATCGTAGAGACTAGGTGCCATCACGATAGTTCACGGAGGGCGAACTGGGGTCGTGACAGAGACACATATTATAGCTACAAGTCGAGTCCATTAACCATATGTCTGATGATGTTGATGACTCTGTTGTAACTAATGAGAAGTCTGAATCATCATAATCAGCTATATTTGAATCCATAATGGCCTTTCCATTGTTATGTTTGGCCTTATTCTTCAACTTCGGACAGTCTTTCTTCCAGTGCCCCTTTTCTCGACAAAAAGCACATTCATCTTTGTTGAGTCTAGATCTTGACTTGGATCTTCCCTTCTTTGTCCTCTTTTGATTTTGAGAACGACCCCTCACAACTAGTGCTTCTCCTTCTTTGCCCTTCAGTTTTTCTCCCTTTCTTTCTTCATAGCTGTACAAAGCCGAACAAACTTCTTTGAGAGAAACTTCGTCATTTTCATGGAGTAGAGTAGTTTAAAGGTGCTCGTACCCATCAGGAAGTGATCCGAACAACATCAAGGCCAAGTCACCATCATCAAAAGTTGCATTCATATTTTGCAAATCTGTAACCAACTTATTAAAACTGGTGATATGTTCATTTATTGTGGTACCAGAAACATAGGTGAAGCGAAACAGTCTTTTTTTATGTACAATTTATTTTGACTGTTTTTCTTCAAAAAATTATCCTCCAGTGCTTTTCATAATTTACTTTCAGAAGTTTCCTTTGTGTATGGATATTTTTGCTCTCTAGCAAGGTTGGATCGAATGGTATCGCAAGTAACACGATTGATAATTTTTCAATCTTCTTCTCCAATACTGGTTTCCTTTCTTCAAGGGAAAAAGATCTAGCTCTTGTTGAAAAAGGACATCTAGAACCTCACCTTACCACATCCCAAAGTGCCCTGACCTGTCAAACATTTCGACCGTAAAATTCGCATTTGACACAATTCTTGTCATAAGCGAAGATGCCAACGATGACGTATTATTGACACTTGATGTAGATTCTTCATTTTTATTATCTCCCATTTTCGCTACAGATACTATTTAATTGCTGACAATAGAGAACACCCAAGTAATTCTTTTCTGATGTGGAAGTTCAGACTATGCTGCAACCACAGAGCATACTAAGATAGAACCTTGGATCTGATATCAATTCTTGCGGAAGCCAAATATATAGAGAGTGATTAAATCACAACTACTATATCTAATGGTAGCTAATGAATAGTAAATGAGACAATAATAAAAGGAACACCGGAAATTAACGAGGTTCGGCAAAATTTGATTTTTGCCTAGTCCTCGGATACAATCAACTCAAACTTTATTTTACTTCAAAAATACAAGTGAAATACTACAAGAGAGAAAGAAGATTCAAATGCCTTAGGAGATAAGAAGGCAAGTGAGAGATGTTTATAAATGAACAAAATCTTTGCTATTTATAGAAGAGAAATTGCCCTAATAATATCATGCATGACATCACATTAAGTATGAACATGCAATGTAAATACATGAAAAATGCATCTACCAACTTTTTCCAAAAAGATGCTTCAAATGTTCACACTACTTCACATCAATCTTGACAAATTCAACAGTCTGTTTGTCAAGTTCGCCGGACGTTTTTTTGGGGAGTGGCATTTGAGACGATTAAAATATCTGAGCTTTTGCAAGCTTTTGAGAATGACATGGGAAAGAATTTTGATGGAAAAGATTTTGCTCGAGGTGGAAGTTGGTAACAATTTCAGAGATCGAGCAAACATGGTTGAGGATTAGTCTGTTGGGGAAGATGATGATGCGTAGGGTGGGGTTCTTCTTTTACTATATTTTATTTTATTTCCAAATTATTTCTAATTTTTAAAAGGTAAATCCACGTGTCCTCGCTTTATTCATCATTTTGGCATGTGAATTACACGCACCTTTTGTGTTTGGTTGCCTACGAATTTTGTGTCTAAATGACAAAGTAAAGGCCTCGTTAAAGTGTTCAAATGAAACAAGCTTGAGATAAAATATCTAAGTGAAAAGTGAGAATAACTTTAAGGGGCTGTCGATGTATCAAAAGTGTTCAAAAGTATCAAAAGTGCATTTTTTTTATTTCGGTCAAATATTAATAAATTCTTATTGTTAGATTTAATGAAAATTATACAATAACAGGAAAAAAAATTAAACACTTAACGAGTACTCATATTTAGAGGTGCATTTTTTATGATTTTTTATTCTTCTAGTGTCATGTGCATTTTTTTAGGTGAATTATATATTTTTTATTTATTTCTAGTGTGTTACAATTTAGTGTTTCAATGTCAGTAATTTGACGGGACTTTGTTTGGCTAGAACTTTCTTTAACATTCAATGTTTGTTAATAATTAAGTTATTAATAGAGATAAAAAAAATGTTCACTTTTGTCAAATTTAAGAATTCAAAACTGCTCAGGAATATATTTTTTACGGAAAAGGGTCAAAATTATCCTCAGACTATTCGATTTGGTACAAATATGCCCTCCGTTCATCTTTTGAGCCAAAAATGCCCCCAACCGTTATCTTTCTGGCTCATTTATGCCCCTATGACTAATGGTCAATGCCAAATAAAAAAAGGTTTATTTAAATTACAAGTGACAACTTTTTATTAGTTCTAATTTTAAACCATGACCCCATAATTAAATAAACCCACCCTTAACCCATTTTTTTACCTAACCCAAAAATTCGACCCGCCTTAAAAAATAGCCAAACTCTTGATTGTAAAAAAAATTAACCTCTCTATCTTTCCAACTCTACCACCATCATAGCTGTCACCATCCCCTTTCCTTTATAGCAATCACGCTCCCTCCACATTTTTAGTTTAGGGGGGTTTTGGTCCTTTTTCATATTTTTATCATCTATCATCATTTTACATTTACTATTGAAGTTGTCATTTTTCGAAAATGTTCAACCTAATTTTCACATTCAAATGTCACTTACAATGGTGAATCTTTTTTTTCTTTCTCATCGCATGAGATAATAAAAAAACCCATTATGAATTCATTGGATTTAAATTCCGGAGTAGTCTAGTTTTTTCTTCAAAATATTTGTAAAATTTGTAAACTCTTAATAAGTTGTTAGACCCAATAATAATTTATTGTAGAAAATAAAAAAAATTATGATCTAGGTACTCCCCCTTGAGCAAAATCCTAATTTTACAGCAAAAAAATGACATTCAACCGAAAAAAGTTAAAGATTTTCTAATCGGGCCCTTTTGATTAGCATAACATTCTCGTTGTTACTCCTCGAAAATGGAGGAATGGAGCAAACATGAGAATCATAGTTGTAGTGGCATTGTGGTTGTGGAGGAAAGGGGGTGATGTCAGTTATGGTGATGGTTGAGTTGAAAAGATGGAGAAGTTAATTTTTTTAAACAATCAAGAGTTTGGCCATATTTTTAGGTGTGTCTGATTTTGGGGTTGGGTAAAAAATGGTTAAGAGTGAGTATATTTAATTGGGATCATAGTTTAAAATTGAACCAATAAATTTTTTTCATATGTAACTTAAATAAACTTTTTTTTATATTTGGCATTGACCGTTATTCATAAGGGCATAAGTGAGCCAGAAAGATAACAGTGAGGGAAATTTTGGCTCAATAGGTGGACGGAGGGAATATTTGTACCAAATCAAATAGTTTGAAGGTAGTTTTGGCCCTTTTCCTTATTTTTTATAAACCAATTTTGTTATCTTCTTAAAAGCTCTTTTGGTAATAACTTTAAATTACAATTTAAGTTTTATCTGGAACTAGAGAATAATTGGTAATTGCAAGGTCAATTCTACGGAAAATACACGTAATCCCACAATTTTTTTATGAATTGTTTATTTTAAATATTCATTTTAAATAAGCAGTATCTTCCGTAGTCGGGGGTTCCCCATGTCTTAGCACCGATTCAATTTGGTCACTGGCTTCCAGGAATGGGGAGTGCCCCCACAGTGATGCAAGCAGGTCCTCCACCGGAAGCTACAGAGACCCCGCCGGAAATTGATGCAGGAGCTATGAACGCAACAAGAAAACTGACATTCTCTGCAACATCTAGTGGATCTAAGCCTACGATGGTTGAAGTCGTCAAAGGTAATAGAGTGCAAAACTTGGGGCTTAAGCTAGATTACTACCCACCAGTGATGAAGGATGGAATCAAAGTTGTAAAGCTAAACCCCCAGGAAATAGCTGAATACAACCAGATATGGAGTCGAGCCTTAATTGGGTATGTAATTGGTGGAAACCCTACCTTCAAAGAAATGCTCAAATTTGTTTATGGAGTATGGAATTCTGTAAGCACAACACATGTTTTCCTTCATAACAATGGGTACTTCATTTTTAAATTTGATAATGAGGAGGGCAAGGAAGCAATTCTTAAGCAAGGACCTTATACATTCAACTATAGATCATTTATCCTAAAGCAGTGGGATCCAGAGTTCCAAATGAATAAGGAACCTACCCAACTTGTCCCGATTTGGGTGATGTTCCCAAATTTACCAATCCAATTTTGGGCTCCTCCTAATTTGGGAAGAATAGCTAGCTATATAGGGAAGTCTATCTGCACAGACAAATTAACAGCCTAAGAACAAAGGATTGCATATGCAAGAATATTGATAGAAATGGATATATCTCAGCCTCTACCAGATTCGATCTCCCTTGAGTTACCAGATGGAACACACTACTCACAGAGTATTGAGTATGAGTGAAAGCCATTATTCTATCGAGACTGTTTGAAAGTGGGGTATAACACAGGAGATTGCACAAAGCCAGCAAAATACAAAGAGTTTAGATAGAACATTAGAAAGAAACCAAAGAAGAAGGAGTGGATAGCTAAGACTGTCACTATGAATGAAGATCATAAGAAGGAGAAATAAGCAAAACAGTCTGCACACAATGAGCAGACTAAGCAACTAACCAAAGAGGATGGACAACATCAGCAAAAACAAGTAGACAAGGGAAAGAAAATAATGCCAGCTACAACAGTAAAAAAACAAAAGATTGATGAATTGGAATTGATGCTCAGAAGGAATCAGTTTAGTGCTTTGAGAATTAATACAGAGGTTACCACTAGCAATGTGGTAAGGGGAACAAATCTGACTAAACAGCCCCCCATGATCTTTGAATCATGGAATATTAGATGGCTGAACAAGCCCTATAAACAGAAGGAGTTTAAATCCTTTCTGCTTACTAATAAAGTAGCTCTATTGGGCTGCCTAGAAACAAAGATAAAGGCTAGAAGAGCAGAGAAAATAAAAAAGAAAATAGGAGCAGATTGGCAGATTTATAGTGATTATATAAGCTGTCAAAATGGTAGAATTTGGGTATGCTGGAAACCACAGCTGGTGAAGGTGGATATACAAAGTTCAGGGCCTCAAACTGTCCATTGCAAAGTGAAGGACAAATGATCTCTATTTGAATGCTATGTCACATTTGTGTATGGTTATAACACTATGGAAGGGAGGAAGGAAATTTGGAGGCAGCTAAAAGCAATTAACCATATGATGCTAGACCCTTGGACCATCCTTGGGGACTTCAATACAATTTTATCTGTTGCAAATAGGATCAATGGAGCACCAGTCCAACAGAATGAAACACATGACTATCAGGACTGTATAGATGAAGTGGGACTAGGGCAACTCAAAAGGAAGGGATGCCAGTATTCCTGGTGTAACAAGAGGAATCCTGAAGACAGAATTTACAATTTAATTGATTGGGCATTTGGAATGCTCAATGGTTCAACTTGTATTGTAGTATAGAAGCACATTACTTAAATCCTGGTTGCTTAGACCACTCCCCTATACTGTTAACTACTATCACTGTGAGACACAAGCTACCAAAACCATTTAGACTACTCAATGTCTTGCTGAAGCAACAATCAGTCAAGGAAATGGTTGAGGATATATGGAAGACCCAAGTTGATGGCTTTGCTATGTATGGAGTATGCAGGAAATTGAAACAAGTGGAACAAGCTGTTAAACAGATGAATTAAGAAATGAACAAGCTAGAACAAAAGTTGGAGGATCTGCAGGCAAAACTGAAAGAAACACAAGATGCTTTGGCAACTGACTTGTACAGTACCCAATTGATCACATAAGAGAAAGAGATACTACTGGAGATGGAGAAATGGGCTACTATCCATGAAAGAGTTCTTTGACAAAAATCTGGAGCTGTATGGATCAAACAGGGAGATTCAAATTCCAAGTTTTTTCATGCCCAACTCAAAGCAAGACAGGTTAGGAATAACATAGCTACTATTTATAATGAACATGGAATGCAGTTAACTGACCCAAAGCAGGTGCATCAGGAATTCATAAGATTCTATCAAGGCTTGATGGGAAACAGAGCACATTAACTACCTTGGTAGATACTCACATTGCTAAAGATGGTCCTGGTTAAAGAGAGACCAACAATTGCTACTGATTCAGCCAGTCACAAAAGAGGATGTCCTACAGGCATTAAGAGAGCTACCAAATGACAAGGCCCCGGGGATGGATGGGTTCAATGCAGAATTCTTCAAAGAATATTGGTATGCCATAGGAGAGGAGGTGAGTAAGGTTGTTGTCCAGTTTTTTGAAATTGGGAAAATATTAAAGGAAGCAAACTGCACCACACTCACTCTAGTACCAAAGGTAGCTAATTCCACATATGTGAAGGAGTACAGACCCATAGCTTGTTGTACAACTTTATACAAATTGATAGCAAGAATCCTGACAAATAGACTTAAACTAGTTGCAGACACAATTGTTGGACATTCACAGTCATCATTTATAGCAGGAATGAGTATCTTAGATAATGTAATCATTGCACATGAGCTAGTGAAAGGGTATACGCAGAAGGGAGTCTCCCCTAGGTGTATGGTAAAAGTGGACATCAGAAAAACCTATGACTCAGTTGAATGGGACTTCCTTAGAATTGTTTTACTAGAGTTTGGGTCCCCTGGGAAACTTGTTGGGTGGATTATGGAATGTGTAACTACTGTAAGTTGTGCTATATTAATAAATGGAGGGATAACTCCAAAGTTTGTGGCAAGAAAGGGATTAAGACAGGGTGACCCCATGTCCCCATACTTGTTTGTGTTGATTATGGAGTACCTAAACAGATCCCTCAAATAGTTACAACATAATCCTGACTTCAATTACCACCCTAGATGCAACAGGATGAAGCTGGTACATATATGCTTTGCTGATGATCTACTCATATGCTGCAGGGCTGATAGAATTTCAATCCAACTAATAATCTAAGCTTTTAATCATTTCTCTGATGTGTCTGGGCTGAAAGCAAATTTGGACAAGAGTTCCCTATACATTGCTGGAATTACTCAGGAACTGAAGTAGCAGATTTTGAACGAGATGCAATTTGCACTAGGAGAACTGCTATTCAAATACCTGGGGGTTCCACTTTCTTCAAAGAAGATTACTGTATAACAATGTATGCCAATTGTGGAGAAGATGATATCAAGAATCAGATGCTGGACTACTAAATTTCTATCCTATAGTGGAAGGGTGCGGCTGATCAAAAGTGTTCTCGTTGAGATGCAAACATACTGGGCTCAGATTTTTGTCTTACCCAAGAAGGTTGTTCAACTCATCACAAGTATATGCAGAACCTTTTTATGGATTGGAAGTTGTGAAGCATCAAGGAAAACTCTAGTCTCGTAGGAATCATTGTATATGCCAAGATCAACTAGAGGCCTAAAGTTGATAGACTAAACCTTGTGGAACAGGGCAGCCATATGCAAACTCCTATGGGCAGTATCTACAAGGAAGGAATCGCTTGGGTGAAATGGATACATGGTTATTACATAAAGAACAAGGAGATAGAGTCCATGAAAATACATACACAAGCTTGCTCATTTGTGAGGAAAATATTTGATGCAAGAAATTGGTTTGGCAACAGGAACCCAAGGTGGAACTGGGCAAGTGCAGCAAGGGTGATAAGTTTAGTATCAAGGCAACTTATTTATCCTTTCAACCACAATATCAAAAAGTTCAATGGAAAAGTCTGACTATGGAGGCAAGGCAAATTCCTAGACATCAATTCATTCTACGGCTAGCCATAAGACAAAGTCTTGAAACTGTGGACAAACTAGAGAGATGGGGAATAAATGTTCCAAAATAGTGTGTTTTATGTTCCATAGGAGCTACAGAATCACTATCTCACCTATTCTTGGAATGTAAATATGTAAGAGATATCTGGTATTCTCTATTGAAATGGATGAATGAAAACACAACTCCTAAAACATGGAGCGAGGAGGTATGCTGGATGGCAAAGAGGTGTAGAGGAAGCAGAGCTAAAGGCCAAGTACTAGCATGGCTGTTTGCTGCAACAATATACCATGTATGGAGTGAAATGAATGCTAGAATATATCAAAATGAAAAAAGAGAGAGTCATCAGAGACTTAAAGAAATCAGCCTCCAACTGCACATTAGAGGATAGAGTTATAGCAAATGGAATAAGATACTAGATAGTTTAAATAGTTTTCCTAGTTAAGAGTAGATAGCTTATGAATGTAAATGCATAGTTAACACTCTTATATAGAAAGAGATAGAGATGACTAGTTCTTGAGTCCAAATGGAACTAGTGGCTATAAATATACAACTTTGGTTGAATAAAACTTTTACTTTAACAAAAAAAAAAACTAATTATGCCATGTGGCTTTTTTTAGGCTACCACTTGGCTTAAGGAGAGGGCTTTGTTCGCGGATGCGCGGACACTAATCTTGTCAAATATTTAAGTTAATTGGATTGTATATAATCTTAAAATTTCACTTTCTCTGTAAAAATAGATAATCATTGATATAAACTACATAAAAAAATTAATCATTTCTTCTATTTTTTTTATATCATTCTTGCCGGTGTCACTGGATCCTAAAAATAGTCAGGAAGCAAAATAATAACTCATATTTATGGTAAAACAATCAAATGTTGAGACAATGAATGACCCTTTGGATAAGACTTAACTCTTTTACTACTACTTGAACTCTTATTTTGTCACGACCCAAAATCCACTAAGGGTCGTGATGGCGCCGGACATCGCTGTCAGGCTAGTCAACTATAAATACTTAATTAAATTCTCATTTTAATAATTTTGAAAACTATGATTTTCTTTCAATTTTTACTAGTAAAGATAATCATTTCAAGTTAAATATAAGTATTAATAAGTCAATAGAAAATATCCCGTAATTATCCCAGAATCCGGTATCACAAGTGCATGAGCATTTACTAGGGAATGAAATAAAATATAGTAACTGTTTGAAAAACAATTGGATAGGAATGAAAAATACAGTACAATACTCTGAGGGAGACTCTGATTGCTGCGGATCGTCTCACAAAATGCAGCTCACCTAAGTCCCCGCATTAACCATGCTGCACTAGCCACACATAAACCTGTGCAACAAAATGCATAGCAAGTGTAGTATGAGTAACGTGTACCCAGTAAGTATCCCATCTAACCTCGAAGAAGTAGAGAAGAGAGGTCAACTTCGACACTTACTAGTGGTCCAATAATAATATATTAATAATGCGAATAATTATGGATTCATTAAAATAGCAGTAAACTCAAGTAAGTCAAGAAACGAGTAAACATCCCTTTTTATATTTAGGAGTCTCCAAATTTATAGTCCATTATTTATCAATTTATCTCAGGCCAGGAAGAAAATATCAATTTGTAAATCTCAAGCAAGCATTACAAGCATGGCAAATCATGTCGAGGTCATACGGTCGGATCCAATAAATATTTAAACTATGCACTGCCAGAGGATCGAATGGCGCGAACCATAGATGCATTTATTACCCCGCTCGCGAATCGTACGTGCGATGCGGTCAAATATAAATAATAAAGGTACCCCGCTTGCGAATCTTACATGCAATGCAGGTACTCATAGATACACACATCCAAACTGTCAATTAAGAATTCATCAGGAAACATTTATCCAAGGAAAAGCCAATTCTCTTTTAACGATTTATGAAAATAAAGTTTAACCCTTTTAGAAATTCTTTTCCTAATTCAATATGATTTAAGCAATTTAAGTTGTCAATAAGATTACAAATAGTTTAGGTATAGCATGCTTTTGGGTCTTAGACTACCCGGACTAAAGCACAATAGTAGCTATGCACAGGCTCTCGTCACCTCGTGCGTACGTAGCCCCCACAAATAGTAGCACATAACCAATTATTTTACCTATGGGGACAATTCCTTTTTACAAGGTTAGAAATGATACTTACCTTGCTCTGAAGCTTACTTCCAAATTCAAGAATGCGCTCCAATCCTTAAATTGGAGCCAAACGATCCCAAACTATTCAAATGGGGTAAGAACTAATCAATATACGCTCAAGAGTTCATATTCCATCTATTAAAATAACTTCCAACCCTAAATACAAGTTTTTTAAAATTCATCTGTGGGGCCCACATATCAGAACCCAACAGAAATCACGGAATATCAACCCCCATCCAAGCACGAGTCCAACCATTCCAATTTTGCAAAATTCCGACATCAACTCGACCCTCAAATCTTCAATTAAAGTTTTAAAAGATTTCTACCATTTTCAACCCAAAAAACAAGTAATCCTGATAGAATATTCAATGATAATCCCATATTATTGATTAAAAATGAACACAAGTGACTTATCTCAAGTTTACCGTGAATTCTTGCTCAAAGATCATCCAAAAACAAAATTGAAGATTAGGGTATAGAACATTACCTCTTAGATGAAGATTTTGTGATTGGGTTCCTTGATTCTTGAAGATTGATGCAAGATTGGATGATTTGAATGTTGGATTTCCTCCTTATCTCTCTAAAATACTCTCACCTCTCTCTACAATGCTCAGAGATCACCCCAAAATAAACCCCAAAGCATATTTATCAAAATGGGGTCGGGTTATAAAAATAGGAAGATTAAGCCTCCGAAACAAGGTCTGCGATCGCATAATGCGTCGCAAATCATCACATAACTCAGTGCCCAAAAATGGGCAATTCTGGCCCAGTATGCGAATTGATTTGCGGTTACATATCAAGTATGCGGACCGCATATTTGCTATGAGATCGCATAATTTCTCCTTCAGGATCACATTTTCCAGACTTTGGTAATTTGGTCATAACTTTGTGTAGGAATGTTCAAATGACGAACGGTTTGAAGAGTTGGAAACTAGAATCGGAGATCTTTAATTTGATAGGTTTTCCATTACATAAAACCTTATATACATGTAGATATGCCCATCCAAAGTGGGGTCTTGTGCGCATTCTATGTGAAATTTTAGTCTATTATGAAAATTTTCAACTGGGCTTAGACTTAGGACTTTCCTTAGACCCCATATATCTTATAATATGCCTCATACACTTATTATCATATCCAATTAATATCCATCATATTAATAGTCCTCATATGCACACAATGTAATATAATTAGAACGCGCCGACTTCTTATTGACGCTTATGAAACTAAGAACTTCCGACTTCTATGTTCGATGCCGAAACCAATCAAATCAAGTCCGATTGGCCTAAAATTTTGCACACAAGTCATATTTGACACTACGGACCTACTCCAACTTTCGGAATCAGATTCCGACCTTGATATCAAAAAGTCAACTTCCGGTCATACTTCTCAAAAACCTTCAAATTTCTAACTTTAGCCAAATGACTCCAAAATGACTTACGGACCTCCGAATTTATTTCCGATCACGCTCCCAATACCAGGATCATTGTACGAAGCTATTCCCAAACTCAAAATCCCAAACGGACATCGATAACACTAAAATGAACTTTAACCCAAACTTATGAAATTCTTCTAAAATGATAACTTCCACAATAGGCATCGAAATGCTCCCGGGTCATCCAAAACCCGATCCGAACATACGCCCAAATCTGAAATCATCATACAAACATGTTGGAACCTTCAAATTCTAATTCCGAGGTCGTTTACTCAAAAATTCAATCTTAGTCGATTCTTCCAACTTAAGGCTTCCGAATGAGAATTCTCTTTCCAAATCAATTCTGGACTTTTCGAAATTCATTTCCGACCACGTGTACAAGTCATAATACCTAAAATGAAGCTGGTCATGGTCTCAAACTGCTGAACGGTGCGCTGGAGCTCAAAATGACCGGTCGGGTCGTTACATTATCTCCCACTTAAACATACGTTCGTCCTCGAACCTAAAAATAGCCACAAAGTGAAATAATAACTCACATTTATGGCAAATCACAAAGGTTGACACGATATAAACGATTCTTTGATTACGACGTGATTCTTATACTACGACTTGAACTCTTATTTGGTATGATTTTATCTTTCAAAAAATATTTCTATTTTGAAATTTCAAATTCTAAAACTTTATATATATTATAGTAATGATTATCTTTATAATGATGCAACGATATTATCCTTAATTTAAAATTCACTTAAATCGGCTATCTAAATATTTAAATGATTCTTTGGCCGGATTTATTTCAGTATGACTCCACTTTAAGTTTATCGAAATCTCTAGCCCCAGAATTTGAATGTTTAATACCCTATATATACAAAAATTTTGTTCTTTAAATCATTAAATGTTAAATTAGTTGATTATTATTATAAAATATTACATATATTGTTTTAAAATTATCAAGTAGTTTATTTTTCGACACCATACTTGGCTTAACCTCAATGTAACTACTCAGTTTGCATTCTAATTCAAATTCGAATATCATATCAGTTTGTTAGTAATAGTGTTGTTAAAAAATGACACAATAATGTAAATTAAAAAAAATATTCTAAGATATTCTTATCTTATAATCTATGTATTTGAGTTGAAAAAAATATATATTTGAAATCGATGAGATTAACTTTTAAATTTTTTATACTCAACAAAGATGAAACATAAGAATAAATTTATTGTCATCTTTTATTTCTAGTTTTTAGATCTTTCTAACATTTTTTTCAATATTTATTTTCTTTTATCTTATTTTTTATGTCGTTATTTCTTATGTTACAAAAAATTAATTTATTTCACTATAAAAGGATGAATTTTAATAAAAATTCTACGTATGAACTTTAATTATATTTTTAGTTTTTTCTTGAAGGTATTTCATATTTTTCTTTTGGCTTTATCTAATCAGCCTAAATAGGTGCTCACCTGACCACTTAAATTAAAAACTGAGTGATGTATAATTTATATATAATCCATATATAATATGTGTATAATCATGTGTTGTCGGTATATAATCTATTTATATTAGCTATAAAAAGTAAATAATAAATATGGACGGATATTATGTAAATTTTCAATAAGATTTCAGTTTTTTGAGTTTATCCATGATATAACTTCTATTATAATAATTTTGAAACTCTCTACTAATGTTCAAAAATATCTTATATTTGAATTAAAAAAAGTAAAGATTTTTTTCAAAATAATTTGTTTATATTTTAAAAAATATATTTTACGTCATACCATTTTTTTTATATATATACTCTTTGTTACACTTAAAAGTCGCTATAGAAACTATCAATTAGAAACCAATTTCTCTCTTGTTGAGTTAAAAAAAACCTTTCACATAATCTAATGATTCAAAACTAATATTCATCAACGAAAAAAATATTATATCCTTGCAATATTGGCTTGACTACACCTAAATAAAGGGGTTTCAGCTTATACCCTTCAATTTCTTGAATGTGCTAAATTGAAATTAATGTGTATAACCAAAGTTTTGTTATTTTTTGATGTCCATTTATGCAAATTGATTCGTCAAGCAAATATTCTTCAAGGAGAAAAAAAACGACTTTTTTTAGTACCAACTGATTTTGTGACGTTTCTTTCTCCAACATGTATGTTTACTTTATTATATATGTAAGCAAACTTTTATTTGATTTTGTAAACTCTTTTCTGATATTTAGATAAACATAGACGTGTACTCTATATATTACTTTTATTTTAAAAGAATTTCATTTTATTCAAATCTAGCTACAGCGTATCAAAGAACTATACTTATAGGATTTTAAATGTGAAAGAGTTTTATAGTTATATGGAGTAGTTTTTTTTTTTGCTAGAGGCGAAGAAGTATTTAAATAAATAATAAAAAAAAAAAGTTCCTAACATGACTGCATATGATCATTAACCGAATTAAGTATTATAACATGATAAAAAAAGATAAATTTTATTTTTATTTTAAATTCGAATGTTAGAACTTTATTTATAAATTCAAAACTATATTTTAATTCAAATTATATTATATTATATTATATTATATTATATTATATTATATTATATTATATTATATTATATTATATTATATTATATTATATTTGTATTTAATTAAAATAGTCAAATATAGAATAAAGTTACCTTATACTATTGATATTTATTAGTTTGACACTTGGCTTAACCATACTTAACCACAATGCAAACTTTCTTTCTTTAATATATATATATATATATATATATATATATATATATATATATATATATGCCATGTGAACCGTATTCTAGGCTACCACTTGGATTAATATGATGCCTTTATCTTTGGCTTATAATAATATTGTGATGACCTAAATTCTTTGTTCTGAGGACTTAAAACCCTCCGTTTGTCTCACCTCGATTTGTGTGCAGTTCGAACATTTATCGGGAAAGCCATTATATGAAAATCTGTAAAAACAATGATAATTTCACCTTTAAATTGAATTTAAGTTGACTCTGGTCAATATTTTGGGTAAACGAATTCAGACCCGTGATTCGGCGGTCCCAGAGGATCTGTAGGAAAATATGAAACTTGGGCATATGCCCGAAATTGAATTCCGAGGTTCCAAGCCCGAGAAATGAATTTTTGAAGAAAATTATTTAACTAAAATTATAAGAGTTTTTAGAAATTTAAATGTGTTTAAATTTGACGGTATCGGTCCCGTATTTTGGTTCCGGAGATCGGTACAGGTCTTATATGGTATCTAAGTTGTGCCTGTAAAATTTGGTAAGAAACGGACATCATATGACTTGAATCGGACTCTCGGTTGTGAAATTTGAAACTTAAGAGTTCTTGAGATTTTTCTTTGATTTTGATGTTAAATTCGTTGTTAAAGATGTTAATTTGGCAATTTGATCGCACGAGTAAGTCCATATGATGTGTTTGAGTTAGTATGCATGTTTGATTTGGAGCTCCGAGGGCTCGGGTGAGTTTCGTATAAGTTTCGGGTTGTTTTGGACTTAGGATTTTCTGCTGTATTGATGTTTCTGGTGTGCTGGTGTTTTGTTCTTCGCGTTCGCGAAGGGACTCTCGCAAACGCGAAGGGTAAGTTATTATGAAGGAAAATTCCTTCTACGCGAATGCGAAACACAGGTCGTGAACGCGAAGCCTTGGGGGTGTTACCCTTCGCGAATGCAAACCTTCTATCGCGAATGCAAAGGCCTTTTGGCCTGGAATTGGGGGGAAGAGATTTTGTTCTACGCGAACGTGGCCACTTGACCGCGAACGCGAAGGTCTGAGGAGCTAAAGCTTTGCGAACGCGAGCCATCCAACGCGACCGCGAAGGCCATCTGGGCCTGACCCATCGCGATCACAACAGACCCATCGCGAACACGATGAAGGCTTGCCCAGCCATTTTAAAACATATTTCAAAACGGGCAGAACTCATTTTCTTCATATATTCGAACTCCCAAGAACTAGAGGCGATTTTCTTCACTCAAATTTATCCCTAAAGTGTTGGTAATCAATTCTAAACTTTACTCTTTCAATTACCCAATGTTTTTCATCACTTTTAATCAAGAATCAAGAGTTTTCATGGTAGAAATTAGGGATTTGGGTAGAGTTAGGGCTTTTCGAATAATTGGGATTTAGACCTCGTTTTGGGGTCAGATTTCGAAACTAATTGTATATTCGGGCTCGTGGGTAAATGGGTGATCGCGTTTTGATCCAAACCTCGGGTTTTGACCAAGCGGGTCCGGGGTCGATTTTTGACTTTTTGGGGAAAATGATACAAAACCTATAATTAAGCATTAGAGTTGAATTCTATAGTATTTATTGATATTGTTAAGTTAATTAAGGTTAGATACAAGTAAATTGGAGGCGAATTCTAAAGAGAAAGGGGTGCTTGAGGCTTGAGTTTGGCCGTGGAAGTTGAGGTAAGTGTTTGGTCTAACCTTAGCTTGAGGGAATAGGAGTTGTGGTCTTATTTGCTATGTGTTATTGTTGCGTACGACGTATAGGTGTGGTGACGAGTATCTATACATTGGTGTCAATCATGCCCGTGAGTCTTATATTGTGGTTGTTGTGGCTCCGTTGTGTATTATTCATGCCTAATATGATGATTATCATTGTTGAATAAGATTTATGAAAGTATTCTTGGTAATTGACCATTGTTGAGTATTGGCTCAAGTTGAGGCTTATGTTGTGAAGCGATTGTGGAAATGAGATGAAATATGTTGTTGACTTCCTTGCCGGGAGGTTATTGTTTATGATATTATTTCCCATGCCGGGATGTTATTGCTTTCGATATTGTTTCCCTTGACGGGATATTACTGATAAGCTATTGTTCCCTTGCCGGGATTCTATTGTAATATTATTGTTTCCCTTGCTCAAATTGCTTTGTGATTGTTCCTTGGGTAAGGAAGAGTGTAAAGCATGAAGGGAGATGTTGTGCGTAATTTTGATAGTGCTAATATATGAAGGGTGATGTCGTGTTGATATTTTGATTATTAATGCACGAAGGGTGATGCCATGCCATGATTTGAGTGTAAAGCACGAAGGTTAATGCCATGCTATGATTATGTGAGGTAAAAGCACGAAGAGTGATGTCGTGCCGATTCTATTGATTCTTATAGTGAGGATGAGATTAAAAGAACGAAGGGTGATGTCGTGCACGTATTATTGAGTTCCCGATTCTTGTTGATAATTGAATTACGACGTTCTTTACATTTCTCTATTGGTATTTCTGTTGTTACCTGATATTCCCCGCAACATGTTCCCCCCTCCTATCTTTAACTGTAAATTTCTGCCTTTATATTTCTGATGTATATGATTTAACTGCACAAGTTTATTTGGTAGTCTTGTCCTAGCCTCGTCACTACTTCGCCGAGGTTAGGCTCGACACTTACCAACACATGGGGTCGGTTGTGTTGATACTATAGTCTTCACTCTTTTTGTGCAGATCCTGGTACTAGAGCATACAAACCTTAGCTAGGGGTTGCTGCCTTCAGTCCATCAGAGACCCGAGGTAGTCCTGCAGGCATCCGTAGGCCTTGGCGTTCCCTTCCTATCTAGTTTATTTCTGTTCTTTTCTATTCCAGAGACAGACATGTACTTTCTTTTTCCGTCCCTGTTTGTAGTTTTTCTTAGATAGTCCGTGAGATCGTGACACCCTGGGTGGTTTATGTTTATGGACTCGTATTGGTGTTAGTTTAATTATTAAACTTCATTCTTCCGTATTATTATTATTTACGCTGTTTATAATATGTTAACTTGAAATTGTTAAGAGATTAAAAATGAAAAGAGTAATTAAATCGGAATGGTTGGCTTGCCTAGCTTTCACTAGTAGGCTCCATCACGACTCCTGAGGGTGGGAAATCCGTGTCGTGACAAGTTGGTATCAGAGCTCTAGGTTACTTAGGTCTCACAATTCACGGACAAGCTTAGTAGAGTCAGAGGGATCGGTACAGAGACGTTTGTGTTTATCCCCCATAGGCTACAGAGTTAGGAAAAACTTCACATCTATTATTTCCTGTCGTGCGACTTAATTTCTCAATGCTAAGTTAACTTCTACTCTGTTCTTTCGCAGATGATGAGAACATGTACCGCTTCATCAGCTGGCCAGCATCCCGAGCCCCTAGTAGTAGCTCCTACAAGGGGCAGAGGTAGAGGTCGTGCTAGGGCCCGAGGTAGAGGCAAAGCTTAACCTAGAGCTCGAGCAGCAGCACCAGCAGCGGAGCCTCAGGTTGAGTTTGATGATGAGGTTCCAGCCCAGTCAGTTCCACTAGGGCCAGCTCAGGTCCCAGAGGGGTTCATCGCCACCCCGGTACTTCAGGATGCTCTGATCCGTCTAATAGGCCTTATGGAGAGCGTCACTCAAGCAAGACTATTTCCTATAACACCAGCTGTCTCTCATGCTGGAGGAGGAGCCCAGACTCCTGATACTCTCACTCCGGAGCAGATGGCTCCCCAGTTTCAGACTCTAGTAGCTCAGCCAGTTGGGGTAGCTCAGTCTGGTATTGTGGCACAGACCGATGATGGGTCAGCTATGTCTGCTGATGCTTTGTGGAGGTTGGACAGGTTCACCAAGCTCTTTACTACCACTTATAGCGGTGCATCTTCTGAAGATCTCCTGGATTATTTGGACAGTTATCATGCGATTCTGAGGAACATGGGGATAATGGAGACCAATGGAGTTGATTTTGCTGTTTTTAATCTATCAGGATCCGTCAAGACTTGGTGGAGGGATTATGGTTTGGCTAGACCAGTTGGGTCACCGGCTTTGACTTGGGATCAGTTCTCTCAACTATTTCTGGAGAAGTTTCTTCCTATCACTTAGAGGGAGAACTATCGGAGGCAGTTTAAGCGTCTCCAACAGGGTTCTATGACTGTTACTTAGTACGAGACCAGGTTTATTGATTTAGCCCATCATGCTCTTCTTATACTTCCCATTGAGAGAGAGAGAGAGAGAGTGAGGAGGAGGTTCATTGAGGGACTCGTTCAGCCTATTCAACTTCAGATGGCTAAGGAGACGGGGAGCAAGATTTCCTTCCAGGATACGACCGATGTGGCCAGGAGAGTTAAGATGGTTCTATCATAGGGGAATGGTCAAGGGTCTGACAAGAGTCCTCGTCATTCTGCTAGGTTTAGTGGTGCCTCATCTAGAGGCAGGGATTCTTTTAGTAGGGGCCATCCTCCCAGGCCATTTCATTCAACATTATAGGATTCTCACGATGCTCCAGGTGGCCGTGGTTCTCATATGCAGTATTCTGATCAGTAGTCGTACAGTGCATCGCCAACTCTTTAGTGCACCTTTGATCCAGAGTTTTCAGGGTTGTCAGTCCCAACAGCTGAGGGCTTGTTATACTTGTTCGACACGAGGCATATTTCTCGATTTTGCCCTCGAGCACCGAGCAGTTCTCAGCACCAGGGTTCCCTTTCCATGGTTGAGGCACCGAGTGTTCCACTGCCCGCTCAGCTAGCTAGAGGTGGAGGTAGGGGAGCTAGAGATGGAGGTAGAGGTATTAGAGGTGGAGCTCATGCTGCTAGAGGTGGAGGCTAGCCAACAAGAGGTCGTCCCAGAGATATAGTTCAGAGTAGTGGGGCCCAACCTCAATTTTATGCTCTTCCAACCAGGTCTGGGGCCGAGGCCTCCGATGCAGTTATTACAGGTACTGTTCTGGTTTGTATTAGGGATGCTTCAGTGCTATTTGATCCAGGGTCTACATACTCCTATGTGTCATCTTATTTTGCACCGTATTTGATCATGCCTAATGATTCTTTGAGTGCTCATATATATGTGTCTACACCGGTGGGTGATTCTATTGTAGTATATCATGTTCATCATTCTTGTATAGTTGTGATTGGGGGTCTTGAGACCCGAGTAGACTTGTTACTGTTGGATATGGTTGATTTTGATGTCATATTGGGGATGGACTGGTTATCACATTACCATGCTATCTTGGACTACCATGCCAAGACTGCGACCTTAGCCTTGCTGGGGTTACCTCATTTAGAGTGGGAAGGGACTCTTGGTCATTCCACACGTAGGGTTATCTCATATATGACGGCTCGGCGTATGGTTGATAAGGGATGTTTGGCCTATTTTGCGTATGTTCAAGATTCTAGTGCCGAGGTTCCTTCTATGGATTCTGTGCCTGTTGTTCGTGTGTTTCCTGAGGTATTCCCTTCAGACCTGTCGGGGATGCCACCCGACAGGGATATTGACTTCTATATTGATTTGTCCCAGGGCACTCAACCCATTTCTATACCTCCATATCGCATGGCTCTGCCAGAGTTGAAAGAATTGAAGGAGCAACTGCAAGACTTGCTTGATAAGGTCTTTATAAGACCTAGTGTCTCGCCCTGGGGTGCGCCGGTGTTATTTATGCAGAAGAAGGATGGGTCGATGAGGATGTGTATAGATTATCGGCAGTTGAACAAGGTTACAATCAAGAATAAGTATAGTATTGATGATTTGTTCGATCAACTTTAGAGTGCCAAAGTGTTTTCGAAGATTGATTTGAGATCTGGCTACCATCAATTGAGGATTAGGGCATCCGATGTCCCTAAGACAACTTTCCACACTCGGTACAGGCATATGAGTTCTTGGTGATGTCATTTGGGTTGACAAATTCCCCAGCAACTTCTATGGATTTGAAGAACCAAGTGTTCAAGCCTTGCCTGGATTCCTTTGTGATTGTCTTTATTGATGATATTTTGATTTACTTCCGCAGTTGAGAGGAGCACGAGCAACATCTTAGAGTGGTTCTTCAGACGTTGAGGGATAGTCAGTTGTATGCCAAGTTTTCGGAGTGTGAGTTCTGGTTGAGGTCAGTTGCTTTTTTGGGTCATGTTGTATCACTCGAGGGTATTCAGGTGGACCCAAAGAATATAGAGCCAGTCAAGGACTGGCGTAGACCCGCATCAGCTACAGAGATCCGGAGCTTCTTAGGTTTGGCGGGGTATTACCGTCAGTTTGTAGAGGGGTTTTTATCTATAGCATCCCCTATGACTAGGTTAACCCAGAAGGGTGCCTAGTTTAGATGGTCGAACGAGTGTGAGGCAAGCTTCAGAAGCTCAAGTCATCTTTGACTATGACACCGGTGTTGGTTTTGCCCACAGGTTTAGGGCCATACATAGTGTAGTGTGACGCATCTCGCATTAGACTTGGTGCGATGTTGATGCAGGATGGCAGGGTTATTGCTTATGCTTCACATCAGTTGAATATTCATGAGAAGAACTATCCAGTCCATGATTTAGAGTTAGCATCCATTGTTCACGGTTGAAGATTTGGAGGTATTATTTATATGGCAAGTCAAGTGAGGTATTCACAGATCACAAGAGTCTACAGTATCTGTTCAAGCAGAAGGAGCTAAATTTGAGGCAGAGAAGGTGGTTGGATCTATTGAAAGACTATGATATCACTATCTTGTATCATCAGGGGAAGGTCAATGTAGTGGCCGATGCTTTGAGTAGAAAGTCAGTCAATATGGGCAGTCTTGCGTATATTCCGGTCGGTGAGTGACCGCTTGCTTTCGATGTTCAGGATTTAGCCAATCAGTTTGTGAGGTTGGATGTTTCTGAGACCAGCCGTGTTTTATCTTGCACAGTCGCTCGTTCTTCATTATTGGAGCGTATCCGAGATCGGCAGTATGATGATCCCCATTTATATATCCTAAAGGACACGGTGCGACACGATGGTGCCAAGCAGGTTACTGTTTGAGATGATGAAGTGTTGAGGATGAAGGGTCGAGTATGTGTGCCTAATGTAGATGGACTTTGAGAGTTGATTCTAGAGGAGGCCCATAGTTCCCGGTACTCTATTTATTCGGGCACCCCTAAGATGTATCAGGATTTGTGGCAGCATTATTGGTGGAGACGGATGAAGAAGGATATTGTTGCGTATGTTGCTTGGTGTTTGAATTGTCAGCAGGTAAAGTATGAGCATCAGATACGTGGTGGTTTGTTTCAGAGAATTGAGCTTCCTGAGTGGAAGTGGGAGCGTATCACTATGGACTTTGTTGTTGGACTCCCACGGACTCAGAGGAAGTTCGATGCAGTGTGGGTTATTATTGATAGGCTGACCAAGTCAGCGCATTTCATTCCTATGGTAGTCTCCTATTCTTCCGAGAGGTTAACTGAGATCTATATCCAGGAGATTGTTCGTCTTCATGGTGTGCCCGTATCTATCATTTCTGACCGAGGTATGCAGTTTACCTCACATTTTTTGTCACAACCCAAAATCCACTAAGGGTCGTGATGGCGCCGGACACCATTGCCAGGCAAGACAACACTAATTAATTAGTAACTTCTTGTTTTAGGTAACTCTTAATTTGCTTCTTTTATATATTTAAACAATAATGAATAAGTTCCACTGTATAAATAAAAATATCTTTAACAATTTCATATACCGAATAATCCCATGGACGTCCCAGAACCCGGTGTCACAAGTGCATGAGCAATTACTAAGAGGATCGAATAAAGTACAATCACTGTCCGGAATACAAATTGTATAGAAGCAAATACAATACGCCGGAAAAGACTATACTGGTTGCGGGTCGCCTTGAGAAATGCAGCTCACCTAGTCTCCATATCATCTACGTTGCTACGCCCAGTAGGCCGCTAGATATACCTATACCTGTACAACAAAATGCGCCGCAAGTGTAGCATGAGTACGAAAACAACGTGTAGTCAGTAAGTATCCCGCCTAATCTCGAAGAAGTAGACACGAGAGGCCGACTTCGACACTTACTAGTGGTCCAATAATGATAAATCGATAATGTAACAAATTGAGGATTTATATAAGCGTGATTGTAATTCAATAAAGTGAAGCAAGTAAGCAATTCTTTCTTTAATAGGAAATTTCCAAATCGCTTTTCATCATTTATACAATTTATTCTTAAACCGGGAAGAAACAATATCACTTCAATAAATTTCAAGGCAAGCAATACAAGCATGCGCAAATCATACCGAGGACGTACGACCCGATCCAACAATATTTAAACTGTGCACTGCCAGAGGGTCGAATGACGTGAACCATAGATGCATCTATTACCCCGCTCGCGAATCATACATGCGACGCGGTCAAACATAAATAAACAATCACCCTGGTCGCGAATCATACATGCGACCCAGGTACATATAGAAACACATACTCAAACAGTCATTTAAGACATTGATCGAGGAGACAATTATTCGAGGAGGTGTAAATTTCTCTTTTTACAAGCCATGAAAATGAAGTTTTACTCTTTTAGAAAATCATTTGCCACTTCGATATGATTTAATCAATTTAAACTATCAATGGTTACAATTATCACAAGTAAAACATGATTTTGGGTCTTAGACTAACCGGACATAAGCATGATAGTAGCTATGCACGGACTCGTCACCTCGTGCATATGTAGCCCCCACAAATAGGAGCACATAACCAATTAACTCACCTATGGGGACGATTCCCTCTTACAAGGTTAGAAAGGAGACTCACCTTGCTCTGAAGTTCCATAACTGTTATTCCATGCCCTTCCGAAAACTCAAATCGATGCACATTGCTCCAAAACTAGCCAATAATTATGTAAACTCATTAATATATGGTCAATTACTCATTAAAATTCAATTTATAACAATTCCTATCCCCGATCAAAAAGTTGACAAAATTGCCCTTGGGCCCACGTGCCCGAATTTTGAAATTTTTCGAAGATAAAGTCTACCCATAACCTCACGAACTCAAATATATAATTTACTCCCAATTTCGTTCCCAAATCGTGGTCAAATTCCAAGAACACCAAATTTCTAGGTTTTTCTTCAAAACCCCAATTTTCACTAATTCCCCATGATTTTCCATGTTAAAATCTAGATACAATCCAAGTAATTAACTTGCAACAGGTGAGAATCGCTTACCTTGACATGGATGATGAAAATGGAGCTCCAAAATCGCTCCTAGGTCGGCTCCCATGGAGGAAATGAGATGAAATAAGCCAAACCCATTTCTTTAAACTTATACACTACCCATACGACTCTCCTTCTCGTTCGGGAGACTATGGTCGCGTTCGCGAAGAAGAAAATTCCCCAAAACCATATTTCAAACTCTTCTCAGGCAGCCTCTAGTATAATGGCCATAACCTTTTGCACAAAACTCCAAATAATAAATGGCTTAATGTTTTGAAAACCAGACACCAAGATCTACAACTTTTATGTTTTGGAAATTTCTCAATTCCTTATAAATTTTGATAAATAAGCTGCCAAAGTCAGCTATATGCAACACAAATTTCTTATTCCTCTTCCCAGATAGCCTGTAGTGTACTAGCTATAACTTTTTATACACAAATCCAAGTGCTAAATAATTTACCTTTCTGAAAACTAGACATAAAGGGATACAACTTTCACTTTTGGATCATTTCAAATTCTTTATAGATTGAGAGATATGAGCCTTCGAAGTCAGACCTGTGCAATAGAGATTTCGTTCTCCGTGAACGTGAGGATGACTTCGCGAACGCGAAGTAGAAAGTCCCTGAAGCCAAATCCTTCTACGCGAACATGAGAGGATCCTCGTGAACGTGAGGAACAACACCAGATACCAACATTGGCTATTGCAAAATAGCCTGAAATGATCCGAAACCACCCCGAAACACACCCGAGGCCTCCGAGACCCCATCCAATCACACCAATCAGTCCCATAACATAACCCGGACCTGCTTGAGGCCTCAAATCACATCAATTAACGCTAAAACCATGAATCACACTCCAATTCAAGGTTAATGAACTTTAAAATTTCAAACTTCTACATTTGCTGCCGAAACCTATCAAATCACGTCCGATTGACCTCAAATTTTGCACACAAGTCATATTCGACATTACGGACCTACTCCAACTTTCGAAACCGGAATTCGACCTTGATATCAAAAAGTCCACTTCCGGTCAAACTCCTCAAAAACCTTCAAATTTCTATCTTTAGCCAAATGACACCAAAATGATACACGGACCTACAAATTCACTTTCGATCGTGCTCCCAATACCAGAATCACCATACGGAGCTATTCCCAGCGAAATCCTAAACGAACATCGATAAAACTGAAATGCACTTCGACCCAAACTTATGAAATTCTTTCAAAAATGCCAACTTTCACAATAGGTGCCGAAACATTCCCGGGTCTTACAAAACCCGATTCGGGAATACGCCCTAGTCTGAAATCATCATACGAACCTGTTGGAACCTTTAAAACCCAATTCTGATGTCGTTTACTCAAAAATCCAATCTTAGTCAATTCTTCCAACTTAAATCTTTCGAAACGGGAATTCTCTTTCCAAATCAACTCCGAACTTCCCGGAATTTAATTCCGACCATACGTACAAGTCATAATACCTGAAGGGAAGCTACTTAGGGCCTCAAACCGTTGAACGACACGCTAGAGCTCAAAACGACCGGTCGAGTCGTTACCTTTTTGGAGGGCAGTTCAGCATGAGTTGGGAACACGGGTCGAGTTGAGCACAACATTTCATCCTCAAACGGATGGGCAGTCCGAGCATACTATTCAGATTTTAGAGGATATGCTCTGAGCTTGTGTTATTGACTTTGGAGGCTCGTGGGATTAGTTTTTGCCTTTAGTGGAATTTGCCTACAATAATAGTTACCAGTCGAGCATCTAGATGGCTCTTTTTGAGGCTTTATATGGTAGGTGGTGTCGTTCGCTGATTGGGTGGTTTGAGCCGGGAGAGGCTCAGTTTATGGGTCCAGATCTAGTGCAGGATGCCTTGGATAAGGTGAAGATCATTCAGGATAGGCTTCGTACAACCTAGTCTAGGCAAAAGAGTTATGCCGACTGCAAGGTTCGTGATATGGAATTCATGGTTGGAGAGCGGGTATTGCTTCGAGTGTCGCCTATGAAGGGCGTGACGAGAATTGGGAAGAAGTGCAAGCTAAGCCCTAGATTCATTGGTCCTTTTTGGTATTGATGATCGAGTGGGAGAGGTGGATTACAGATTTGCGTTGCCGCCGAGCTTATTAGTCATGCATACAGTGTTTCATATGTCCATGCTTTGGAAGTATCATAGCGATCCATCCCACGTTTTAGACTTCAGCACTGTCCAGTTGGACGAGGACTTGCCCTATGAGGAGGAGCCAGTAGCTATTCTAGATCGGCATGTTTATCAGTTGAGATCGAAAAGTTTTTCTTTAGTTCGTGTTCAGTGGAGGGGTTAGTCTGTTCAGACAGCAACTTTGGAATCCGAGTCCGATATGCGGAGCCGATATCCCATTTTTTCTCCGACTCCGGTACTTTTCTTATGTTCGTTCGAGGACGAACAATTGTTTTAGAGGTGGAGAATTTGATGACCTAAATTCTATGTTCTGAGACCTTAAAACCCTATGTTTGTCTCACATCGATTTGCGTGCGCAGTCCGAACGTGTATATGGAAAGCCATTATGTGAAAATCTGTGAAAAATTATAATTTTGCCTTTAAATTGAATTTAAGTTGACTTCGGTCAATATTTTGGGTAAACGGATCCAGACCCATGATTTGGTGGTCCTGGAGGATCCATAGGAAAATATGGCACTTGGGCGTATGCCCGAAATTGAATTCAGAGGTCCCAAGCCCGAGAAATGAATTTTTGAAGGAAATTGTTTAACTGAAATTATAAGAGTTATTGGAAATTTAAATGTGTTTGAATTTGATGGTATCGGGCCCATATTTTGGTTCTAGAGCCCAGTACAAGTCTTATATGGTATCTAAGTTGTGCTTGTAAAATTTGGTAAGAAATGGACTTAATATGACGTGAATCAAACTCTCGGTTGTGAAATTTGAAACTTAAGAGTTCTTGAGATTTTTCTTTGATTTTGATGCTAAATTCGTTGTTAAAGATGTTAATTTGGTGATTTGATCGCACGAATAAGTCCATTTGATGTTTTTGAGTTAGTATTCATGTTTGGTTTGGAGCCCCCAGGGCTCGGGTGAGTTTCGTATAGGTTTCGGGGTGTTTTGGACTTAGGATTTTCTGCTGTATTGTTGTTTCTGGTGTGCTGGTGTTTTGTTCTTCGCGTTTGCGAAGGGACTCTCACGAACACAAAGGGTAAGTTAGTCTGAAGGAAAATTCCTTCTACACGAACACGAAACACAGATCATGAACGCGAAGCCTTGGGGGTATTACCTTTCGCGAACGCGGACCTTCTATCGCGAACGCGAAGGCCTTTTGGCTGGGGACTAGGGGAAGGGATTTTGTTCTACGCGAACGCGGCCACTTGACCGTGAACACAAAGGTCTGAGGAGCTAAAGCTTCGCGAATACGAGTCATCCAACGCGAACGCGAAGGCCATCTGGGCCTGACCCATCACGAACACGACAGGACCATCGCGAACGCGGTGAAGGCTTGCCCAATCATTTTAAGACAGATTTCAAAACGGAAAGAACTCATTTTCTTCATATTTTCGAATTCCCAAGACCTGGAGGCAATTTTCTTCACTCAAATTATCCCTAAAGTGTTGGTAATCAATTCTAAACTTTACTCTTTTAATTACCCAATGTTTTTCATCACTTTTTAATCATGAATCAAGAGTTTTCATGGTAAAAATTAGGGATTTGGGTAGAATTAGGGCTTTTCAAATAATTGGAATTTAGACCTCGTTTTGGGGTTGGATTTCGAAACTAATTGCATATTTGGGCTCGTGGGTGAATGGGTGATCGGGTTTTGGTCTAAACCTTGAGTTTTGACCAAGCGGGCCCGGGGTCGATTTTGTAATTTTTAGGGAAAATGATAGAAACCTATAATTAAGCATTGGAGTTGAATTCTATAGCATTTATTGATATTGTTAAGTTAATTATGGTTAGAAACAAGTAAATTGGAGACGAATTCTAAAGGGAAAGCGTTGCTTGAGGCTTGAGTTTGGTTGTGGAAGTTGAGGTAAGTGTTTGGTCGTGGAAGTTGAGGTAAGTGTTTGGTCTAACCTTAGCTTGAGGGAATAGGAGTTGTGGTCTTATTTGCTATGTGTTATTGTTGCGTATGACGTATAGGTGTGGTGACGAGTATCTATACGTTGGTGTCAAGCATGTCCGTGAGTCTTGTATTATGATTGTTGTGGCTTCGTTGTGTATTATTCATGCTTAATATGATGATTATCATTGTTGAATAAGATTTATGAAAGTATTCTTAGTAATAGATCATTGTTGAGTATTGGCTCAAGTTGAGGCTTATGTTGTGAAGCGATTGTGGAAATAAGATGAGATATGTTATTGACTTCCTTGCCGGGAGGTTATTGTTTATGACATTATTTCCCTTGACGGGATGTTATTGCTTTTGATATTGTTTCCCTTGCCGGGATATTACTGATATGCATTGTTCCCTTGACGGGATTCTATTGTGATATTATTTATTCCCTTACCCAAATTGCTTTGTGATTGTTGCTTGGGTGAGGAAGAGTGTAAAGCACGAAGGGTGATGTCGTGCTTGATTTTGAGAGTGTTAATGCACGAAGGGTGATGCCGTGTAGATATTTTGATTGTTAATGCACGAAGGGTGATGTCGTGCCATGATTTGAGTGTAAAGCACGAAGGTTAATGCCGTGCTATAATTATGTGAGGTAAAAGCACGAAGGGTGATGTCGTGCCGATTCTATTGATTCTTATGGTGAGGATGAGAGTAAAAGCACGAAGGGTAATGCCGTGCACGTGTTATTGAGTTCCTGATTCTTGATGGTAATTGAACTATGGCATTATTTACATTTCTTTATTGGTTTTTCTGTTGTTATCTGATATTCCCCGCAACATGTTTCCCCCTCCTATCTTTAACTGTAAATTTCTGCCTTTATTTTTCCATTGTATATGATTTAACTGCATAGGTTTATATGGTAGTCTTGTCCTAGCCTCGTCACTACTTTGCCGAGGTTAGGCTCGACACTTACCAGCACATGGGGTCGGTTGTGCTGATACTACACTCTGCACTCTTTTGTGCAGATCCCGATACTAGAGCATACATACCTTAGCTAGGGGTTGCTGCCTTCAGTCCATCGGAGACCTGAGGTAGTCCTACAGGCGTACGCAGGCCTTGGCATCCCCTTCTTATCTTGTTTATTTCTGTTCTTTTCTATTTCTGAGACAGACATGTACTTTCTCTTTCAGACCCTGATTGTAGTTTTTCTTAGATAGTCCGTGAGATCGTGACACACTGGGTAGTTTATGTTTATGGACTCGTATTGGTGTTAGTTTAATTATTATACTTCATTCTTCCACATTATTATTATTTTCGCTATTTATAATATTTTAACTTGAAATTGTTAAGAGATTAAAAATGAAAAGAGTAATTAAATCGGAACAGTTAGCTTGCTTAGCTTTCACTAATAGGCGCCATCACGACTCCCGATGGTGGGAAATACGGGTCGTGACAAATATATAGATATATATTGTAACGACCCAGCCGGTCGTTTCATATGTCACCGCTCTGTTTCCCCCATTTCTGCTTTTTTATGCTTTATTTATCCGTATTATGTGGTAGTGGGTTAGTCGTTTTGAATCTGGAATGGTTTTGGTAAGGTTCGAGAAACTTAATCTCTTTTGAGTAAGCTTAAGTTGGAAAAGTCAACCAGATATTGACTTGTGTTGAAAGGGCTCAGATGTGAGTTCTGATGGTTCGGATAGCTTCGAGATGATTTGGGACTTAGGAGTGTGATCAGAACGTGTTTTGGAGGTCCATAGTAGGTTTAGGCTTTAATTGGTGAAATTGGAATTTTGGCATATTTGATAGGTAAGATTTTGATATAGGGGTCAGAATAGAATTCTGGAAGTCGCAGTAGGTCCGTTGTCGCATTTGGGATGTGTGTACAAAATTTCAGGTCATTCGGACGTGGTTTGATAGACTTTTTGATCAAAAGCGGAATTTAGAAGATTTTTGGAACCTTAGGCTTGAATCTGATGTTATTTGGTTGATTCGATGTTGTTTGAAGTGTTTTGAAGATTGGTATAAGTTTGGATAGTGGTATGTGACTTGTTTGTGCTTTTGGTTGAGGTCCCAGGGGCCTCAGGGTAATTTCGGATGGTTGACGGAAAGTTTGGAATGGGGAGTTTGCAGCTGAAGATTTATAGTTGTTGTCAAAACTGCATCTGCGGTTGGGAGGCCGCAAGTGCGACTCCCGTAGAAGCGGAAGCAAGCTGCAAAAGCGGCCAAGGGGGAATCAACTGGAATTGCAAAAGCAACTAAGGGAGCGCACACGCGGTAGCGCATGTGCGGGCATCGCATCGCAGATGCGGAAATAGACTCAAAATTGAAAACCGCAGATGCGGTAGCGCTGAAGCGGGATTGGGCCGCAGGTGCGAAAACCCTGGGCCAGAAAGTATATAAACCCTCCTTCGCAATTTTCAGCCTTTCTTCACCATTTTTAAATCGATTTTGGAGCTTTTTGGGGGATTTTGGAGAAGGAATCAGAGGGAACTTCATTGAGGTAAGGTTTTTGAACATAAAACTCGTTCCTATGGTGTTATTTCATTGATTAGGCTTGAAATTATGGAAATTTGTGGGTAAATATTGAAGAAACTAGGGCTTGAGATTGGAGACCTTTAAGTAAGGGTTTGAGGGGTCATTTGTGGTTGGATGTTAGTACTTTTGATATGTATGAACTCATGGGAAGATAAGGAGTTTATTGATGTATTTTTTATCGAATTTCGAGACTTGGGTTCGGGGGTTGGGTTTGGCCAATTTCGGAATTTGTGTTGTAATTTGATTACTTTCGAGTGAGCTTTGTTCCCCTAGCATATTTTGATGGTTATATACTAATTTTGGTTAGATTTGGAGCATCCGGAGGCCGATTTGAGAGGCAAAGGCATCACGGGTTAGAGTTTGGACCAGATATAGGTAGGTAATGATTGTAAATGCTGTCCTGAGGGTATGAAACCCCGGATTTCACATTGTTATGCTATTGTAAGGTGACGCACACGCTAGATGACGAGCGCGGGGTCGTGCACCGTTGGAGATTGTGACTTAGTCCATCATGTATGATTGTTTAACCACGTATTTGATTGAAAACTATTTGCTATCATCATTTTTTGGGTTGAATGCCATATTTTGACCTCGTGCCAACTGTTCTGGACCCTTAGGGGATGTTTTTAAGCACGTGATTTTTGCCCTATGAAAGAATTACTCCCAAAAAATTCAAAATAAAACGATTTTCCTTTATGCGCAATTTTTGAGAATTTTTGTGACATTTTTGGATAATTATTTGTATTTGTCTGTGCATGTTTATTTGTTAAAATGATAAAAATATAAAAATATGTCGCATTTGCATTTAAAATTTAATTCTACAATTAGGAGTAATTAAGTTTGTTTTACCAGAATGAAAATTACAAAAATATGCATTGTTTGCATTTTTAGCATTTAACGTCCAATTGTGCAATTTTATGCTTAATTATTACTTAATTGTATGTTAATTGTTATTGGGAGTTAATTTGCGCTTATATAAATTAATTTAGTTCTATATGATAATTTAAGGAATTTAGAATTTAGTTTCAGTTTAAGAAAAATAAAAGAAGAAAAGAGAGCAAAAATATAAAGAAAATCGGAATTGGGCTCTTCTTCAAATTCAAACCACAGGCCCAAAAAATACCCAACCTTACCCATGACCCGGTCCATCTCAACACGGGTCGACCCGGTCCACACCATAACCCCAAATGACCTAACCCCTCTTCAATTTTCATTTTTTCCCAAAAACAAAACAAAAACAAAAAAAACCCAAACCCTAAAAACAAACCATCCGCCCCCCCCCTCTCTCTTTCCCTCTTCTTCTCCATCACCTTCCCCAAGCAAGCAGCCATGGATGCTGCCCTTCTCCCTCACATGACCTCCCCATCCCCATCGACAACACACACACACACAGCAACACACACACACTCACGCAACACACAACACACACACACACGCAGCAGCCCATCCATGGCTGCTGCTCCTTCTTCTTCTTCGCCACGTCCAAACGAGCTACTGCTTCACCACTGTTGCTTCTGCTACATCCAAACAGACCCCGCTGCCACTGCTTCGTCTTCTTCGTCGTCGAGCTTGAGCTCGACACCCATGGCTGCTGCTGCGTCTTCTTCTCTACCCCGTCACCTACTGTTTCTTTTGCATCGTCTTCAACCAAATGACCCTACTGTCCCGTCGCTGCTGCTGCTTCGTCTATCTCGAGCCCGTCAATGGCGAACCTTTCACTTTCTTCTTCTTCGCTACGTCCAAATAGACCGCATCGCTGCTGCTCCAAAACCAAGCTGTTGCTGCTACGCTTGCTGCATCCAGCCTCGTCGAGCATCTGGTTCGAAACCAAACCCTATCGCTGCTGCTTCACATTTGTGTTCGTCGCTTTCAGTCCAGTCCAAAAATGAGACTCAACCATCTCGTTTGTTCGAGCTTTGGTCGGTTTTGTCGAAGTAGTCCATACACAGTCGAGGACGTCGAGTTGTAGTGCGTCGAGGTTGTCATTCGAACCCAATCCCTTTTAATATGGTAAGATTCCGACCTATTTTTGTGTTGTTGTTAGCTTTCGTTCATCTTCTGTTCAATTCTCGTTCCAGGTAAAATTAAACGTTTGGTTTATTCTGATTTTTATCCTTCTTTGTATCGTTGCGTATTTCAAGTTAGAAAGTTCAAATGTTTGGTTTGAACTGTGGCTATTCCCATGAGTGTTTATTATTGTTTGGTTCAAATGGTTTCGTTTTGTGTATTGTTTGGTTTCCTGCTTTTTGTTGTTCATCATATGATTTCAGTTTGCATTTTCGTTTCCGTTAATTATGATTCATGTTGTTTCAGTTTACTTTTGTTGTTAATATTGTTGTCTCCTTGCTCGTTCATTTGTGTCTAAGTTAACCAGGATTGGTTCCCAATATGGTTAACTTATTCCCATTAATTTGATGTTGTTCAATTTGTGTTCATGAGATTTGTTGTTTGAATTTGTTTAGAAATTGGTTATATTTGTTGTATTTTGGTTGGGATTGATTAGGTGAATTGGTTATAGCTGACGGGGGTAGATTGGTAAATTGTAGTACGTTCAGGGGTAAAATGGTAATTTCAGTAAGGTCGGAGGGGTATTTTTGGAATTGAACATTTGAACAATTATTTAATCTAAGTGCTATGTCCACTAGGCATTAACAATATTAAAATAATATATTGTGGGGGACAAGACATAAATTAGTGGGGAGATGATATAATTGTTTAATATAGTGGGGGATAAGACATAATGTAGTGGGGGGAATAATGTAATTATTTAAGTTAAGCATGGGGGACGAGACATAATGGGTTGGTAATAATTCTTTAATTTAATATAGTGGGGGACAAAACATGTAGGCATGGGGAACAAATGAATTAAATAAGAAAAACATTAAGTAGTGGGGGGCAAGACATGCAATTAAAAGAATATTTCGGGTTAGTGGTTCAAGACAAGAGTCTTGCTATAAATAAGAGTCACTTGGACTTAGAGAAGGGGACGGGTTGGAGAAACATCTTTTTAGGGAGGATTTTGAGGAGAACATTTTAGGAAGGCATTTTTACAAAGATAGTTTTAGAGAGGATTATTTTTGGAGAGAGGAAAACATTCTGAAAATCCTAAGAGAGTGTTGGAGAGTTTAAAAAGAGAAAATAAAAACAAAGGGAGAGACGACTTTAGTTTCGGGTTTAATACACGTGGGGTTGAGTATGTTTGTGGTGATGTGGTTTGTTGCTATTTAAGTCTTTTAAAAACTTTTGGGTTTGTTCTATCGAGCTTGCTTGATTTTCTTCAAATTTTTCTGGGTCTTGAATCTGGTTTGAATTGCTGCCATGGGGTTGCTGTTGCGTTGCTGTGTTACTACTGCTGCTGACTCTCTCTTCTTTTCTCATTGTATTACCATTTCCGGGTACACATTTGTACACTCTTGTCTTGAGGTGAAATGAAGTATTGACCAGGCTTTGTTCCTGTTGAATTCCCCCTGTTTAGATTTGTGCTTGAATAGAGTTTTCCTTTCTTTGTATAAAAATGTAGTTGACTGATTAATGAGTAATGATGTTACATATGTATAACTTCTTCATCTAATAATGTTAGTTTAAATTAATCAAAGACTAGCTAATTTGTTTTGATATTATGGTGTGTCAATCTCATGTTCCAGTATTATTAAATAATAGAATATAGAGCGAAAGCAATCTTTCTTTGTACAAACTCGGTTGCAATTTTCCATTCGCATTAGCCGTAAACTAATGACTAATAAGTTACGTCTTTTTTTAGCATGTAATTAATCGGGAGGTTTTCTTTTATTTTAGAGACGAACTTAATAGAAAGAATGTAGTCACTGTAGGTTTATCCTTTTAAATAAAAATGAGACGAGCCTCGCCAAATAAAACGCACAGATTGCGGGGCCTTCACAAAAATGTATGTGTTAATTACTTAGAACTCGGGATAGGCCACTTAGCGAACTCCACGGCCTTACGCAAAATAACAATACGTTAGTTTCTTTAGGACGCGTCTTAATTAATCTTACTTTCTTAAACTCGGGTGCACATTTATGTGACCCACCAAATCTCAGCGGAGTCGAAATGTGTCTCTAATCACGGGTACATTGATTGTGACGTGGTTCGAGATGCGTGTCCATGACGTTGCAAATTCCTTTAAAAAATAAGAATGAGATGAGCCTCGCCAAATAAAAATACAAAATTGCGGGGCCCTCAGTAAATATTTGCTTTAAAATTGCTTAGACTTCGGGATGGACCGTTTAGCAAAATTTCACGGCCCTACCCAAAGTAAATGATACGCTAGTCGCTTTAGGCGCGTCTTTAATAATTTAATTTTCTTAAACTCGGGTGCACATTTATGTGACCCAAAATCCAAATCTCAACGGAGTGGAAATGTGCCAACAACCACGGGTGCATTGATGTGACGTGGTTCGAGATGTATTTCCATTATGTTGCAATTCTTGATAAAAAAAAATAATAATGACAAAAGTGGTTAAAAGTTAAAACTTGCACATGAGCTCATAATTGTGTAAAATCAGATAAACAAGCCAAATATGATAGTTGAGCGACCGTGCTAGAACCACGGAACTCGGGAATGCCTAACACCTTCTCCCGAATTAACAGAATTCCTTATCCGGATTTCTGGTTCGCGAACTGTAATACAGAGTCATTCTTTTCCTCGATTCGGGATTAAATTGGTGACTTGGGACACCCTAAATCTCCCAAGTGGCGACTCTAAAATAAATAAACAAATCCCGTTTCGATTGTCATTTAATTGGAAAAACTCCTTCACCCCTCTCGGGGGCGGAAAAAGGAGGTGTGACAGCTCTGGCGACTCTGCTGGGGACTGACAACCCATAACCATTGGTTCAGGGTTAGAAATTCGAGCTTAGATAAATTGTTATATTTGGTTTTATCTGATTTTGTTACATGGTTGAGCTCAATGTGCTAAATGATGCTTTTACCGCTTTGATATTATCTGAACTGTATATAAATTGTGCCGAAACCCTTCTCTTCTTACCTCCGGGGAGAAGCTCGCTGGTCGAGACTCTCTATTCTGTTAGTGTCAATACCTGAAATAAGAAAGAGGCCGGACAAGTTACAACGCCGGACGACCGCAGGTCCCCGGTATGTAGCCCCTCCTCGACTCGAGTTGTCCGCTCGGGTACACAGTCTAGAACAAATACTCAGGTTATGAATCTAGAATAACTCAGCTTCATGTCGGATCCCTAGTAGGAACGTTTGTTTGCATCACGTGCATTTGACTTTGGAGGCTCAACACAGGGGTTGGGTCTGTCTAGGACAGGTGTACCAAAAATGAAAATGACCATCCTGATGCATCTTACTTACTTCTACTTGTGCATTTATTTGATTCGGACTTGTGTATTGACCGGCTTTTGAATATCAGGAATATTGTGAAATTGAGGGGGAAAAAAAAGAGAAATAGCGGTTAGAGAGTTAATTGTTTATTTTTGAAAAACCCAATGCCCAAATACTGTCGAAACTCTGCCGAAATTTTGAGAAAATGAAAAAAAATATTTTATTAGTTTGTTTTACTAAAGGCAAAGGAAAAATAGAAAAAAAAGAGTCGTTGTTCTGTCTTGTTTTCAAAAATAGAAAAGGAAAATAGTTTTGTCTTCCCATGAAAAATGAAAATGAAAAGAGTCGTGCTTTGAAAGTGGTTTTGTTAATTGCTGCCAAAAATGAAAAAAAAAATCCTGTTTTAAAATAGTTCAGTTAATTTCCTGAACTACGCGGGTCTGATTCTCACCGGATGTGAGATACGTAGGCAAACCTCTTCGGTTCCGGCTCACCATATTCCAAAAAATCTAAAAAATATTCTCCATTACTCAGTCTTTTAGACCTCAATTAAAAAAAAATAATACAAAAATATTTCCTTTTAATCTCTCTCAAAATCCAAAATATTTGTTTAAAAATTCAAAAGATAATTAAAAATTCAAAAATATTTTTCCTTTTCTTTTGTAGTATTTCTTTCAGAAATTCAGAGTAATAGTCCAAAAATATTTCCTTTTTCTTTAGAAGATTTTTCAAAAAAAAAAAGGGAAGTTAAAATACAAATAAAAAATATTTCTTTAGTCGTCGTTTCTTTCAAAAAAAAATCGAAATTCAAAAATATTTTCTCTCTTCTTTGTAAGTATTTTTATTCGAAAAAAAGAGAGTTAGTTTATTTCCTTTACTTCTGATAGGCGAACTACGCCGGTTTGATTCTCACCGGATGTGAGATACGTAGGCAACCCTCATCGGGTCCAACCTCCCCTTTTGCGAAAATAGCCAAAAACAAATAAATAAATAAAAAACGTGTCAATTTTAATTTTGTCATAAATAAGTCGGGTGGTGTCCAACCCCCCCTTTTGCTAAAATAGCCAAAAAATATGTCAAATTTTAATTTTATCATAAAGAAGTCGGGTGACGCTGTTTTGTCAAAACATAGCCGAATGTTCCCGAAAGGGACGCCGGAAGGCTGACTTTGCATAAACAACCACATTTGGGTCATTGTTTTAGATTTGGTCCAGTTGACCCACACAGCCTTAAAAATCTTCGTCCCCGAGGCGCTGAAAGGCCGTATTTGCAACACCAGGTTTTTATTGTAATTTGAAGAAAAAAACAAAGAGTCAGCGGTCAGGTGAATACCATTTGGATTTTTGGTCAAAATAAGCTGAGCCAGCTTCGGCAGTGTCTTAAACCATTCTTGCCGAAATAGCCTTAGAGTATCTTTCAGTTGTCGAAAGGTTATTTTCGTAAAAGAACGGACAAGTTTGTAAAGTGTCATAAAATAATCCTCCCCGGCCTCAAAATTCATGTGAAATTTGGAAGGGGCCACGTTTGCAAAAATAGCCGTTTGGTTGCATTTGTCAAACGGAGAAAGGAAGCTGGCCGTTTGTTTTGAGTTTGTGAATCTTTTGATTAGAATATGTGGGTTGTTTGATTTTCGAGTTTGTAGGTCATCTTTAAACCTTGGAAACCCAGTTTGTTTTAATATGAAAATTGAAAATTCAAAAAAAATATGTTTATTATTATTTATCTTTGATTGGTCCGAACTACGCAAGGTCTGATTCATGCGGGGTCATGATACGTAGGCAATCTCCATAAGATTCGACCACAACAAAAAAAAAGAGAAAAAAAATGAAAAAAAAAAGAAAAAAAGGGAAAAAGATGTTGTTAATATTGAGGACCGACTGAGTCCATTCTAACCTGCTTTGTTTTGAATCACAAAGAAAGTTAAGGTGGTTGGTTTGTGGTAAGCCGGAAATACAAGATCCAGAAGCACACTTTGCGGGGATCAGGCCTGATGACAGAAGCACTCGAGTCCTATTGGGAACTTGTTGACTAAGATTGATGATATTGAAGTTGGTAATGGTCTTGGCAATACTGATGCGAGGCTCAGTGGCTAAGATGCCAGTTTTGATAAAGTGGGAGGACGCTCCGTTCCTTGGTTAGCAAGAGAGAATCTTTTGGTGGCTTATTTTGTTGTCATTTCTGTTGTCCGGATTATTCGTAGGATTGTAATACGGATGTTGTCTTGTGTCAAACCTTTTTATCTTTCCATTTTTGTTATAGCGGTTTGTGTAGTTTTGTCCAGGTTTGTTTTAGGATTTTTATTCTGGTTTGTTTTTGTTTGTTTTGTTATTCAAACCATTTCACCGTTAGTCTAATGCAAATCTGGTCTTTTATTCCAGTCATCTTTTTGTTTAGTCCTTTTATCATTTTGGTTCAGCACCGATTCTAGTAACATGACATGCGCACACAGTTTGGGCCTAAATCTTAAAAGTTAATCATAAAACCCCGGAAAGGTGATCAGAACATTTAAAGGAAATAAGGACGGTTTGAGATTATTCGGAGCTCGAGTCATGCGGAACTGGGGCAAGTAAAACATAAAGCAAACCGTTAAAAGCAGGATTCGCCAAATTGACATGAGGGTCGTTCATGATAATGAGAGTGAGAGTGTTGCCAAACGGTGCTTTAGAGAGGACAAATGAAAAAGCAAATGTGTGAATATAATTGTCAAGTCCAGCACCATCAGAAAAGGCTACAAATCTTTGTTCAATTGTGTTGTTTGCACTTAGCGTGTTTTGAAGACTGGAATGACGAAGGCATTTTGTTCTGCTACCTAAACACTTTATCCTTCGTTACCCCTTTTGAGCCTTATTTATTTTTCTTTTCATACCCCTCATTCGGAATCAGTAACAACAGGATAGAAACACAAACATGGAAGATAAAGAGAAAGAAAAAAAAACAACAAAACGACAAAAGAGAAAGGAGAAATGAGAAAAAGAAAAAAAATAATAGGTAAATGAAGAAAACAGAGGAATTGGGAACTACGTTTGACCTGATTCCTCAAAGAGGATACGTAGGCGCCTCACGGCTCGGTCATAATGTAACAAAAAATTAAAAAATCCCCAAGCAAGAAACTGGGGCAAGTGTTGCGCTTGTTGTAAACAAATATGGTTCTGAAGGTTGTAATTTTGAACCCTAAATTGATTTGTTTTTGAGCCTTTAAAACCCTTTCTTTCTAGCCTATCCAAAATCCCACATTACGGTCCAAAGAAAGACTTTCTGATCAGTTTTCAAAAGATACCAAGTCAGACAAATGAGAGTCTTACCGGTGAACATAACACTCTGTTCCACAGCAGAAAGGACCCTAATCCCCAGCAGAGAGAATCATACCGGCAACACTCCAAATCCTCAGCTGGAAAGTGATACAAATGAGAGAGTCTTATCGGTGAAAATCTTTACGGATACCATAAGGCGATGAAAGCTGAGAGAAAAACCAAAATGAGAGAGGCTTGATAGTGAAAACCCTTCGGCCACTACAAGTCGAATAAGATTGAGAATCAGATGGGGAATCACCAAGTGAAGATCTTGAAAGACGATTGACGACAGATGATAGGCCACATGTGCATGTCATGATTATTTAAGTCGGTATCTGCGTTTGATAGGCTTTTATTTATAGTTTCTCTTGTTAAAGAGTCATCTTTTTCCTTTGTCTTTTATTCGGTTCCCTTTTTATTTATCTTTCTCCTTTCATAGAAAAATTCCCCAATAGAGTCTGTTTGGTCAGAACAAGTGAGAAATGACTTTAAAATATGCCATCAGCTTTCCAATTATGCAAGATAAGGTCTGACTAGTACATCCAAGTGGTATAGTCAGCAAGGAACAAGCGCGAGGCCAGTGTCAAGAAAGATATCCCCAGCAAAAGGGAATTGACAAAAGGATTGACGAATATCCTTGCCGAAATCAAAGGTTGTAAACCTCAAGGCCAAGGCCCGTGGACAAATCAAGGAGAGCAATGAGCATGATTTATTCATACGAGACTAAAAGTCAGGAAAATGCCAGTTTCCGAGCTATACCATAAAAGAAGAGGGATATCCCCAGCAAAAAGGGATCATTCCCAGCAAATAATATCATCCCCAGCAAGTTTTTTGGAACGCAGAGCAGGGAAGGAGAAAGGGAAAAGCCATCCCAGTAGGAGTATCACAACCAACCACCGCGTTTCAAACTAACAAATTCGGTTTGATTTGAAACAGGTAAAGGAAATGGCAATGATGACGGAAATGCATGCCATAAGAGAGATTACCAGACTGGGGTAGAAAATTTTCCTTTCATTTAGAAAATTTTCTGGAAGTCAGGTACCCATTTAGGGAAGAATAAAGATAGTACCAGTCTCAAGGGAAGTGGTCTTTGAACCAGTGTTATCCCCAACATAATAAGTTTTAATGAAGGAAGTTGTTCCCCAGCGGACGGAACAAAAGGATGAAACTTGTGCTCAGAAAAAGCAAAAGGCCAGTGTCATTCCCAACAGCCTTCAGAAGAGTGAAGCACTAGTTTTGAAGGAATCAAAATCCCCCAGCAGTGTTATCCTTGACAGCGTTGTCCCCAACTGATAACATTTTATCCCCAGCAATGTTGAGAGAGAAAAGTTTTGAAGGAAGTAGTTTTGGAAAAAAAGGAAGAAAGGAGATTCCCCCAGTGGTATTATCCCCCAATAGGTAAGTAAATAATTCCCCAGCAGCGTTATCCCCAGCAGTTTCGAGGGAAGACAACACAAGTTTTAAGGACAACAGTTCTGTAAAAAGGTAATTCAGGAAGAAGGAAATGGTTCGCGCATAAGAGACGTACTTCCTAAATTAAGTTTTAATTAATAGGAGATTCACTTCCTAGTTTAAAGTCCTTAAAAAGTTTTACCCATAGGAGATGCACTTCCTAAGTTTATTTTTACCCCTAGGAGACGCACTTCCTAAGTTTAATTTCATGCATAGGAGACGCACTTCCTAAATTAAGATTTCATGCATAGGAGACGCACTTCCTAAATTAAGTTTTCATTAATAGGAGACGCACTTCCTAGTTTAAAATCATTAAAGTTTTACCCATATGAGACGCACTTCCTAAGTTTATTTTTACCCCTAGGAGACGCACTTCCTAAGTTTAATTTCATGCATAGGAGACGCACTTCCTAAATTAAGATTTCGTGCATAGGAGACGCACTTCCTAAATTAAGTTTTCATTAATAGGAGACGCACTTCCTAGTTTAAAATCATTAAAGTTTTACCCCTAGGAGACGCACTTCCTAAGTTTATTTTTACCCCTAGGAGACGCACTTCCTAAGTTTAATTTCATGCATAGGAGACGCACTTCCTAAATTAAGATTTCATGCATAGGAGACGCACTTCCTAAATTAAGTTTTCATTAATAGGAGACGCACTTCCTAGTTTAAAATCATTAAAGTTTTACCCATAGGAGACGCACTTCCTAAGTTTATTTTTACCCCTAGGAGACGCACTTCCTAAGTTTAATTTCATGCATAGGAGACGCACTTCCTAAATTAAGATTTCATTAATAGGAGACGCACTTCCTAGTTTAAAATCATTAAAGTTTTACCCCTAGGAGACGCACTTCCTAAGTTTATTTTTACCCCTAGGAGACGCACTTCCTAAGTTTAATTTCATGCATAGGAGACGCACTTCCTAAATTAAGATTTCATGCATAGGAGACGCACTTCCTAAATTAAGTTTTCATTAATAGGAGACGCACTTCCTAGTTTAAAATCATCAAAGTTTTACCCATAGGAGACGCACTTCCTAAGTTTATTTTTACCCCTAGGAGACGCACTTCCTAGTCTGGTTCATTTAAGTTCATTCGTAGGAGACACACTTCCTAGGTTAAATCATTGAAGTTTCACCCCTAGGAGACGCACTTCCTAGTTTGGGTCTTTCGGGTTATATTTTTGCTTTAGGAGACGCACTTCCTAAAAATGAGAGTTTACCACTAGAAGACACACTTCCTGATTTTGGTTCACACAAGTTTTACTCGTAGGAAACGCACTTCCTAGTTGGGTTCATCCGCCCTCAAATAGGATATGTTGGGTTCATCCGCCCTCAAATAGGATATTTTGGGTTCATCCGCCCTCAAATAGGATATTGTTGGGTATCATCCGCCCTCAAATAGGATATGTTGGGTTCATCCGCCCTCGAATAGGATATGTTGGGTTCATCCGCCCTCGAATAGGATATGTTGGGTTCATCCGCCCTCGAATAGGATATGTTGGGTTCATCCGCCCTCGAATAGGATATGTTGGGTTCATCCGCCCTCGAATAGGATATGTTGGGTTCATCCGCCCTCGAATAGGATATGTTGGGTTCATCCGCCCTCGAATAGGATATGTTGGGTTCATCCGCCCTCGAATAGGATATGTTGGGTTCATCCGCCCTCGAATAGGATATGTTGGGTTCATCCGCCCTCGAATAGGATATGTTGGGTTCATCCGCCCTCGAATAGGATATTTTGGGTTCATCCGCCCTCGAATAGGATATTTTGGGTTCATCCGCCCTCGAATAGGATATTTTGGGTTCATCCGCCCTCGAATAGGAAATTTTGGGTTCATCCGCCCTCGAATAGGATACTTTGGGTTCATCCGCCCTCGAATAGGATACTTTGGGTTCATCCGCCCTCGAATAGGATACTTTGGGTTCATCCGCCCTCGAATAGGATACTTTGGGTTCATCCGCCCTCGAATAGGATACTTTGGGTTCATCCGCCCTCGAATAGGATATTTTGGGTTCATCCTCCCTCGAACAAGATATTGAATTTAATCCTTTCTCCAAAGGACGTTTTGATTTATTTCGACCCGAGTGGTCCTGCTGTATGAACATTGCCAAAACATATGTTTCATAAATCATTGCCAATGGCATTTTATTTTCAAAGTTGTTGTCAGTAGCCCCCCCTGAAGAACATAATGACGTTTTATTTTTAAAAGTTGTTGAAATCTCGCCAACCTAAAGAAGGGAATGACATTTTATTTTCAAAGTTGTTGTTGAAGTCAGGAGCCCGCCTGCAGAGAGGAAAGGCGTTTTAATTTTCAAAGTTGTTGTTGAGGTCAGGAGACCGCCTGAAGAGAGAAAAGGCATTTTATTTTTAAAAGTTGTTGAAATCTCGCCAGCCTAAAGAAAGGAATGACATTTTATTTTCAAAGTTGTTGTTGAAGTCAGGAGCCCGCCTGAAGAGAGGAAAGACGTTTTATTTTTAAAAGTTGTTGAAATCTCGCCAGCCTAAAGAAAGGAATGACATTTTATTTTCAAAGTTGTTGTTGAAGTCAGGAGCCCGCCTGAAGAGAGGAAAGGCGTTTTATTTTTAAAAGTTGTTGAAATCTCGCCAGCCTAAAGAAAGGAATGACATTTTATTTTCAAAGTTGTTGTTGAGGTCAGGAGCCCGCCTGAAGAGAGGAAAGGCGATTTATTTTCAAAGTTGTTATTGAGGTCAGGAGCCCGCCTGAAGAGGAAAGGCGTTTTATTTTTAAAGTTGTTGAAATCTCACCAACCTAAAGAAAGTAATGACATTTTATTTTCAAAGTTGTTGTTGAAGTCAGGAGCCCGCCTGAAGAGAGGAAAGGCGTTTTGTTTTTAAAAGTTTTTGAAATCTCGCCAGCCTAAAGAAAGGAATGGCATTTTATTTTTCAAAGTTGTTGTTGAAGTCAGCAGCCCACCTGAAGAGAGGAAAGGCATTTTATTTTTCAAAATTGTTGTTGAAGTCAGGAGCCCGCCTAAAGAGAGGAAAGGCGTTTTATTTTTAAAAGTTGTTGAAATCTCGCCAGCCTAAAGAAAGGAATGACATTTTATTTTCAAAGTTGTTTGTTGAAGTCAGGAGCCCGCCTGAAGAGAGGAAAGACGTTTTATTTTTCAAAGTTGTTGTTGAAGTCAGAAGCCCGCCTGAAGAGAGGAAAGACGTTTTATTTTTCAAAGTTGTTGTTGAGGTCAGGAGCCCGCCTGAAGAGAGGAAAGGCGTTTTATTTTTAAAGTTGTTTAAATCTCGCCAACCTAAAGAAAGGAATGACATTTTATTTTCAAAGTTATTGTTGAAGTCAGGAGCCCGCCTGAAGAGAGGAAAGGCGTTTTATTTTTCAAAGTTGTTGTTGAGGTCAGTCGCCTACCTGTATAACGAGAGGAATACTTTTCAGTCTTTACATTTCATGTCGGGCGCCCACCTGTATAACGAGAGGAATACTTTCCAGTCTTTACATTTCATGTCCTAGGCGCCCACCAGTATAACGAGGGAATACATTTCTGTTTTTTCATTTCATGTCAGGCGCCCACCTATATAACGAGAGGAATACTTTCCAGTCTTTACATTTCATGTCCTAGGCGCCCACATGTATAACGAGAGGAATACTTTCCAGTCTTTACATTTCATGTCCTAGGCGCCCACCAGTATAACGAGGGAATACATTTCTGTTTTTTCATTTCATGTCAGGCGCCCACCTGTATAACGAGAGGAATACTTTCCAGTCTTTACATTTCATGTCCTAGGCGCCCACCAGTATAACGAGGGAATACATTTCTGTTTTTTCATTTCATGTCCTAGGCGCCCACCAGTATAACGAGGGAATACATTTCTGTTTTTTCATTTCATGTCCTAGGCGCCCACCAGTATAACGAGGGAATACATTTCTGTTTTTTCATTTCATGTCCTAGGCGCCCACCAGTATAACGAGGGAATACATTTCTGTTTTTTCATTTCATGTCCTAGGCGCCCACCAGTATAACGAGGGAATACATTTCTGTTTTTTCATTTCATGTCCTAGGCGCCCACCAGTATAACGAGGGAATACATTTCTGTTTTTTCATTTCATGTCCTAGGCGCCCACCAGTATAACGAGGGAATACATTTCTGTTTTTTCATTTCATGTCCTAGGCGCCCACCAGTATAACGAGGGAATACATTTCTGTTTTTTCATTTCATGTCCTAGGCGCCCACCAGTATAACGAGGGAATACATTTCTGTTTTTTCATTTCATGTCCTAGGCGCCCACCAGTATAACGAGGCAACAACAGTAACATTGCAGTACCATGGTAGTCCCAGCTACCAAAACTTCCCGAACTACATTAACCTGATTCCCTTCTAGCTAGGGATATGTAGGAAACCTTTGAAGCAAAGGTTCGGTTAAATCTTTTTCTAAAAAAAAATGCTTCACACGGAATACTCGGATGGGCAAAAATCGCTCACTTTATCTTTGCACGAAAACCCTTCGTGTCTTCGGGCAAAGAGGGGCAGCTGTAAGCACGTGATTTTTGCCCTATGAAAAAATTACTCCCAGAAAATTCAAAATAAAATGATTTTTCTTTATGTGCAATTTTTGAGAATTTTTGTGACATTTTTGGATAATTATTTGTATTTGTCTTTGCATGTTTATTTGTTAAAATGATAAAAATATAAAAATATGTCGCATTTGCATTTAAAATTTAATTCTACAATTAGGAGTAATTAAGTTTGTTTTACCAGAATGAAAATTACAAAAATATGCATAGATTGCATTTTTAGCATTTAACGTCCAATTGTGCAATTTTATGCTTAATTATTACTTAATTGTGTGTTAATTGTTATTGGGAGTTAATTTGCGCTTTTATAAATTAATTTAGTTCTATATGATAATTTAAGGATTTTAGAATTTAGTTTCAATTTAAGAAAAATAAAAGAAGAAAAGATAGCAAAAATATAAAGAAAATCGGAATTGGGCTCTTCTTCAAATTCAAACCACAGGCCCAAAAAATACTCAACCTTCCCCATGACCCGGTCCATCTCAACACGGGTCGACCCGGTCCGCCCCATAACCCCAAATGACCTAACCCCTCTTCAATTTTCATTTTTTCCCAAAAACAAAACAAAAACAAAAAAAACCCAAACCCTAAAAACAAACCATCCGCCCCCCTCTCTCGTTCCCTCTTCTTCTCCATCACCTTCCCCAAGCAAGCAGCCATGGATGCTGCCCTTCTCCCTCACATGACCTCCTCCTCCCCATCGACAATACACACACAGAGCAATACACAGTAACACACACACACACACGCACACACACACTCACGCAACACACAACACACACACACACGCAGCAGCCCGTCCATGGCTGCTGCTCCTTCTTCTTCTTTGCCACGTCCAAACGAGCTACTGATTCACCACTGTTGCTTCTGCTACATCCAAACAGACCCCGCTGCCACTGCTTCGTCTTCTTCGTCGTCGAGCTTGAGCTCGACACCCATGGCTGCTGCTGCGTCTTCTTCTCCACCCCGTCACCTACTGTTTCTTTTGCATCGTCTTCAACCAAATGACCTTACTGTCCCGTCGCTGCTGCTGCTTCATCCATCTCGAGCCCGTCAATGGCGAACCTTTCACTTTCTTCTTCTTCGCTACGTCCAAACAGACCCCGTCGCTGCTGCTCCAAAACCAAGCTGCTGCTGCTACTCTTGCTGCATCCAGCCTCGTCGAGCATCTGGTTCGAAACCAAACCCCATCGCTGCTGCTTCACATTTGTGTTCGTCGCTTTCAGTCCAGTCCAAAAACGAGACTCAACCATCTCGTTTGTCCGAGCTTTGGTCGGGTTTGTCGAAGCAGTCCATACACAATCGAGGACATCGAGTTGCAGTGCGTCGAGGTTGTCATTCGAACCCAATCCCTTTTAATATGGTAGGATTCCGACCTATTTTTGTGTTGTTGTTAGCTTTCGTTCATCTTCTGTTCAATTCTCGTTCCAGGTAAAATTAAACGTTTGGTTTATTCTGATTTTTCTCCTTCTTTGTATCGTTGCATATTTCAAGTTAGGAAGTTCAAATGTTTGGTTTAAACTGTGGCTATTCCCATGAGTGTTTATTATTGTATTGGTTCAAATGGTTTCGTTTTGTGTATTGTTTGGTTTCCTGATTTTTGTTGTTCATCATATGATTTCAGTTTGCATTTTCGTTTCCGTTAATTGTGATTCATGTTGTTTCAGTTTACTTTTGTTGTTAATATTGTTGTCTCCTTGCTCGTTCATTTGTGTCTAAGTTAACCAGGATTGGTTCCCAATATGGTTAACTTATTCCCATTAATTTGATGTTGTTCAATCTGTGTTCATGGGATTTGTTGTTTGAATTTGTTTAGAAATTGGTTATATTTGCTGTATTTTGGTTGAGATTGATTAGGTGAGTTGGTTATAGCTGACGGGGGTAGATTGGTAAATTGTAGTACGTTCAGGAGTAAAATGGTAATTTCAGTAAGGTCGGAGGGGTATTTTTGGAATTGAACATTTGAACAATTATTTAATCTAAGTGCTCTGTCCACTAGGCATTAACAACATTAAAATAGTACATTGTAGGGGACAAGACATAAATTAGTGGGAAGATGATATAATTGTTTAATATAGTGGGGGACAAGACATAATGTAGTGGGGGGAATAATGTAATTATTTAAGTTAAGCATGGGGGACGAGACATACTGGGTTGGAAATAATTCTTTAGTTTAATATAGTGGGGGACAAAACATGTAGGCATGAGGAACAAATGAATTAAATAAGAAAAACATTAAGTAGTGGGGGCAAGGCATGCAATTAGAAGAATATTTTGGGTTAGTGGTTCAAGACAAGAGTCTTGCTATAAATAAGAGTCACTTGGACTTAGAGAAGGGGACGGGTTGGAGAGAACATTTTTTTAGGGAGGATTTTGAGGAGAACATTTTAGGAAGACATTTTTACAAAGTTAGTTTTAGAGAGGATTATTTTTGGAGAGAGGAAAACATTCTGAAAATCCTAAGAGAGTGTTAGAGAGTTTAAAAAGAGAAAACAAAAACAAAGGGAGAGACGAGTTTAGTTTCGGGTTTAATACACGTGGGGTTGAGTATGTTTGTGGTGATGTGGTTTGTTGTTGTTTAAGTTTTTTACAAACTTTTGGGTTTGTTCTATCGAGCTTGCTTGATTTTCTTCAAATTTTTCTGGGTCTTGAATCTGGTTCGAATTGCTGCCGTGGGGTTGCTGTTGCGTTGCTGTGTTACTACTGCTGCTGACTCTCTCTTCTTTTCTCATTGTATTACCATTTCCAGGTACACATTTGTACACTCTTGTCTTGAGGCGAAATGAAGTATTGACCAGGCTTTGTTCCTGTTGAATTCCCCCTGTTTAGATTTGTGCTTGAATAGAGTTTTCCTTTCTTTGTATAAAAATGTAGTTGACTGATTAATGAGTAATGAGGTTGCATATGTATAACTTCTTCATCTAATAATGTTAGTTTAAATTAATCAAAGACTAGTTAATTTGTTTTGATATTATGGTGTGTCAATCTCATGTTCCAGTATTATTATATAATAGAATATAGAGCGAAAGCAATCTTTCTTTGTACAAACTCGGTTGCAATTTTCCATTCGCATTAGCCGTAAACTAATGACTAATAAGTTACGTCTTTTTTTAGCATGTAATTAATCGGGAGGTTTTCTTTTATTTTAGAGACGAACTTAATAGAAAGAATGTAGTCACTGTAGGTTTATCTTTTTAAATAAAAATGAGACGAGCCTCGCCAAATAAAACGCAAGATTGCAGGGCCCTCACAAAAATGTATGTGTTAATTACTTAGAACTCGGGATAGGCCGCTTAGCGAACTCCACGGCCTTACACAAAATAACAATACATTAGTTTCTTTAGGACGCGTCTTAATTAATCTTACTTTCTTAAACTCAGGTGCACATTTATGTGACCCAAATTCAAATCTCAGCGGAGTCGAAATGTGTCTCTAATCACGGGTACATTGATTGTGATGTGGTTCGAGATGCGTGTCCATGACGTTGCAAATTCCTTTAAAAAATAAGAATGAGATGAGCCTCGCCGAATAAAAATACAAAATTGCGGGGCCCTCAATAAATATTTGCTTTACAATTGCTTAGACTTCGGGATGGACCGTTTAGCAAAATTTCACGGCCCTACCCAAACTAAATGATACACTAGTCGCTTTAGGCGCGTCTTTAATAATTTAATTTTCTTAAACTCGGGTGCACATTTATGTGACCCAAATCTAAATCTCAACGGAGTGGAAATGTGCCAACAACCACGGGTGCATTGATGTGACGTGGTTCGAGATGTATTTCCATGATGTTGCAATTCTTGATAAAAAAATAATAATAATGACAAAAGCGGTTAAAAGTTAAAACTTGCACATGAGCTCATAATTGTGTAAAATCAGATAAACAAGCCGAATATGACAGTTGAGCGACCGTGCTAGAACCACGGAACTCGGGAATGCCTAACACCTTCTCCCGGGTTAACAGAATTCCTTATCCAGATTTCTGATTCGCGGACTGTAATACAGAGTCATTCTTTTCCTCGATTCGGGATTAAATTGGTGACTTGGGACACCCTAAATCTCCCAAGTGGCGACTCTGAAATAAATAAACAAATCCCGTTTTGATTGTCCTTTAATTGAAAAACTCTTTCACCCCGCTCGGGGGCGGAAAAAGGAGGTGTGACAACGTTTACTACTATTCCTCACTGTTTTGACTTTATATTTGTACTTAGTCATGCTATATTCTACTGTTTTCATAACTCAACCATGTTTACTCTATTTTGACATCTTAAATGATATTTTGAGCTGAGCATCATATTTTACTGTGCCCGAGTGAATTTTAGAGATTTCTAACTGAGTAGGGCCGACGGCCTGTGTTGTGAGGTTATTATGGGATTGGGCTACCCGCCGCAGCGGTATTGTGCTGATTCACGATTATGAATCCGAGGGCCTGAGTTGTACGCCACAAGGTGGCTTGATATGAGGTCAGGAGCCTATTTGATTATGCCACGAGATGACTTGATATTGCGGTAGGGACGTAAGGGAAACCTCCCATAGTATGTACACCCCCAGTGAGCGCGGGTACCCGGTGTGATATGTGATATAACCCGAGAGGCTGATGTTTTTCCAGGTTCTTGCCCGAGGGGCTGATTTATGCATATATCTTTTCTCCTTGTTTTCATTTACTTATTGGAACTGCTAAAAGATGTTTTAAAGAGGTGTTTTTGCTGGACTAAGGTGTTTTTATAAGTTTTCACTGTTTTATTGCATTATATTGACTTTATACTGCCTCTTTGTAGCATTTTGCTGTGTTTTACGTATTTTCTTATCGTTCAGTTGCCTTTACTATTATTACTTACTGAGTTGGCGTACTCACATTACTCCCTGCACCCTGCATGCAGATTTAGGAGTCTCGGGTCCTGCTAGCGAGGGTTGATTGCTTCCAGCAGGCTGTTCGGAGTTCACTAGGTAGCTGCTCGACGTTTGCAGCCCAGTGTTTTGTCCCTCTTATCTTACTTTCCTTTGTACTAGATCAGTATTAGACGATGCAGTCTTTTTCATACTCTTAGACAGCTGTTTAGATGCTCATGACTGGTGACACCCCGATGTCGGGCTGTGTTTATTTTCGCGTTTGATCTATTTCACTTTACTTTAGGATTTATCACTTGTTAATGACTTGAATTGAATTATTATAACTGTTTAACTGGATTGGGAGTTTGTGTTAGCTGGCCTTGTTTCACGATAGGTGTCATCACGATCGGGTCCGGTTTAGGATCGTGACATATATATATGGTTTTGAATTAGCAATTTTTTATTTTCTTATTTCGATTTCTATTATAAAATAATTTTAAAGTTCCAATTTTTTGGAGCTTTGTCCTAAGAATATACACTTGTTGTCTTATGGTTATACCACTTGAGATCATATAATTATTTACTTCTCTTTAAATATATATATATATATATATATATATGGTAGTTATTTTTTTTTATTTTCGTTTTTATATATATTTAAATTCATAAGTAATAACCAATAACTAATTATTAACTAAGTAACTAATTATACTCCGTAGCTATATATATATATATATATATATATATATATATATATATATATATATATATATATTTACACACACACATATATTAGAAAGAAACTACTCCATAATTTGAATCAAAAGTTTTTTTATTTATTTATTTTCGCTTTTTTATTTTAAAATAATTTTAAAACTCCAACTTGAAACTACTCCCAATTTGAATTGATAATTTTTTTTTTATTTTGTTTTTTATTTTAAAATTATTTTAGAACTCCAACTTAAAACTACTCCCCGATTTGAAAGGGTAATTTTTCTTCTCTTTTTTTTTTGTTTTTTTTATTATAATTAATTTTATTTTATTTTCTTGTTTTTTTGGTTAAAATAAAATAATTTTAAAACACCAACTTGAAACTACTCCCACCCAATTTGAATGGATAGTTATATTTATTTTTTATATATATTTATATTTTTTAATTTTTTATTATAGTTATTATAAGATATCTATATTTATTAATTCAAATAAAGTAACCTCTATATATATATATGTTGTACTATCTAATAAGAGGGAGTTAGCAGGCAGCTGGACGACATGTTTGCTTGGGATTTAAAGGGTAATATGGTAATTCCAGTTAAAATGGAACATAATGATTGGTCAAAATAAAATTTTACTGTAGCTCGTGGATAAATTTTGCATGCCTTTGACTAAGTTGCCCTTTCTTTATATCATTATCCATCCCTTTCCTTATATCATTATCCATCACTACACACATTCCCATACAACAACTTTTGCTGCCTTACTTTGTACTTCCCACGTGGACCCCAAGTCCAGCCCCACCCAAACTGTTTCTCTATGTAATGTGTTGCCGTTGATTTTTTCTTGGTTGTTGTGGTGAGTGTTTTCTATGTTATTAACTTTTTGTTTCACGATCATGCTGTTTGGTTTTTTTCTTTTAAAAAAAATTGAATTAATGGTGTAAGAATATTTGGATTGATGATTTAGAATATGGGTTGTTGTCTATTTTTTTTCTGAATCAGATAAAGATTGGTGATTTTATGTGTTCTTTGCTTCAACCTGGAAAATGGGAGTACAGTTTCATTTTTAATTTTCACCGTGCTAAAAAGGGGTATTACCCTTTAAATCCCAAGCAGACATGTCGTCATAGTATAATAGAATAAGTAGTGATGTAATACTTCCCTCTGTTAACTGCTGCACACACTTATTTTATTCTTTTAACTTCTGTTTTTGTAATTAGTATATACTGAATTACCACTATATGTGAATTATATGACTAATGCTTTTGGAATCCATGCACATTAAAAAAAAAAAAATCCAAAACGGGCTTTTGCAAAATACCTACAAGTTGCATAAATATTTTATGAATAAATTAGAAAAAAATTCTGTTGGACGTAAGCATATTAATTTATGGTTGTCCAATATCTCAATCATGCAAAATAAGACTAAGACAGTGCTGACAAGGATTCGCTTAATAATTTATTAATTTTAGATATTTGATTATCAAAATTTATTTTAAATTCAATTTGATTAATTTTTAAAATAAATGAGAAATTAATTACTTTTACATTAATGCAATATTCTTACCAATATTGGTTTTTTTCTTCTTCACAATAACAGATTACATCATTTGTATTAGAATAAATTTTTTAATTTGTGGTAGATGAATTTCCTAATACTATAGAAGATGAGAGACGATTATAAAACATTTAGGACATTTAAATTATGAAAACAAGTCCATAAAATTGCAAGGCAAAATTTAGAGAAAATTTACATAAGAAATTAAGAGAGAGGATTTAGATTGAACCCTCCCCCCAAATTTTGTTATTGCAATTTGGACGTTTCTACATGAGTATCCTTTCAAATGATTTTTAATTAATTGTTGTATTTATTTTTTGAACTTTTTATTAATTATGTTTACTCCAAGGCTTTTAATTAGAAACTTGACCATGCAAAGGAGCTGTGAATTTAGATGTTCGTTTTAATTTTTTTTACATCTTTTAGGAAATATCTTAAAATTATTAGAAGATTTTCGTTCTTGAATTTTTTTAGTTGAATATGATTAAAAATGTGGTTGTTAAGGATTAGTGCCTAAAACGCTCTTGGTTTCTTTACGACTATCCTTATGTAGCTTAATTTCAATCCCTACAAAAGGTTATAGATTGCCATAACCAATAGCTTAGTTGAGAAAAGGCAGCCCGATGTACTAAACTCTCGTTATGTGCATGGTTCGGGAAAGGGCCTGGTCATAAGGGTCTATTGTACGTAGCTTTATCTTGCATATTTGCCAAAGGCTATTTCCACGACTCATAATCAAATTGAGTAATGCGCTTAGAATCATCAAAAGCTTTACATGTATCCGATTAAAATAAGCCCATCATTTCTAGAAGGCAAAAATACGTTGAAACAAACGATATTGTCATAGAGAGGTTGGCGGTGTAAAACACAAAACACAAGTTAAAAAAAAAGACTATACATAATATAACTACTTACATATATCAATATCTCACGAATATAGCTATTGGGCCCGTGCTCAGCATGGACCAACTTTAACTAGTATATATATGAGAAATTTTCATAAAACACTATCTTTTAATAGTAATTAGTCATCTATAGATATCATTTGCTATATTACGGATTATAGATACTTTTTATGTGGTTATAAGATATATTTGATGTATTTAAATTATTGTATTCATGAATACAATAACAAAAATAGGCGTGAATTAGGGAAGTCCAGCTAATCAGTTGTTGTATTCGAAAGTATTCGACTGTATTCATGAAGTAAAACATGGGATTACAGTTGGACAGATTATTGTATTCGACTGTATTCACGGCGTGAAATAGGGGATTACACTGTTTTTAAAACGGAAAGTGAATCAATTAACATAATAGACTCATAATATAACTCAACAAACTCAATTATAACACACAAAATTTGTATTTTCAGTTATAAAAAAGATTCTCAACCAAAAAATATACCAAAAACATAGCAATCTTCACAGAAATTATATAATACATGTGAATACATAAATTATATTAATTTAAAAGAACTTATGAATACATTTATGGCATATAACGAGACAGTTAATACGATGAAATACATAGAATACAACATGATACATTGAAATACAATGAAAAAAAGACAGAGAATACAATAAAATAGTTATATAAAGACAATGAAATACATGGATTACATTGAAATACAATGAAAAAAAGATAATGAATATATTGAAATACATAAAATAAACTCTGTCGTCTTTTCTATATCTTCTCCTTCTTCGTCTTCAGATTCTCGTGGAACTGGATATTAACGTAGTTCGTCGAAACGATATTGTTTATAACGGAAACGCATAAAGGCAGACAGGAAATTTGAAACTTTTTACATTAGTGGGGTCGAAATAGCTGGCTACTTAATTGCTAAGCCAGTCACATCCAATTAAACTTGATCAAACCTTATATTCGAGTCCGGAATCAAAATGTGGTTTTTTTTATTCAAAATACGCAAATAAGTGTTAAAAAAAAGTTACCAAACTATATATAGCGCCACAACTGACACATCTTACATAACGCCACTATTAATGGCGTTATACCCCTTATTACCTGACCCCACCAACAATTTCTGGGTTCAATAATTCAAAAGCGTATAAAACCACTTTTTGTGGCGCTATATACAAAAAAAAACCCTCCTCGGCTAGCCATTTCCTATATAAACATCGTAGAATCGCCACAACTTCATTCAAAATTTTTTTTAACTCTTGTTGGTTTCTATTGTTGTTAAATTCTCCAGCATTTTTTCATTATGTCTGAAGAAGGTAGAATAAGAGTATCATTATATTGGGGGATGAGGTTGTGATGGAGAATAACTCTGTGGGCTACAGTTTACCTGCTAAGTGTAATGTTAAATTGCCACTTTCAATGGAGTACGAAACATTGATATCGTTGTTATGCAAAAAAATGAGTGTGAGAAAACGTTCAGTGATACTCAAAGTAACCGGAAGATATCCGTATTCCGTTACGCCGCAAGGGGTTGCTTTTTACTCAGAGTTTAACATCGACGATGATGACACTTTGAGTGATTTCTTGAGGACTCCGGACGAATGCCGGGAATTTCTTGTAATCACAATGTTGGAGATGTACGTGAAGGTCGAAGACGTTCCAAAAAATGAGGTTGTGCGTAGTAGAGATAACCCCCAGTCATCGGGTGGTTATTCTGGATCAGTTTTTGCCGGACATGTTCCGGATGAAAGATTTTTTCTTGATTTAAATTTATCACCGTCGGCGAATGAGCAACGAGAAAATAATTTATACCCTACTTTCCATAATTCACAAGAAGAGTGGTAAACTTCAATTTTCATTTGTGTTAATTATGTATATTTTTGGCGTATTGAATTAATTTTAACGCTCATTTATTTAATAGGGGGTACCGGCCGGATATGAATTTTACAAGTGGCCCATCCGATAGTCATCACCTAACTGAAAACGTCCATCATGGAATGTCATCACATTACGACTTGTAAGTGAAATGATATAGCCATATATAAAACATTTATTAATTTAGTAGCTTATATTTTTGTTGAAATGTGCAGTGAAAACGAGCAAGTTGAACTACCCGTACTCACTCAATTGCCCGAAAACGACGTATTACATCAGGATCTGGCAGATGCACAAAGTGAGGAAGAGAACAGCGATTACGATAACAATACCGATGAATCGGGAGATGAGACACCATTTGCTCGTGAGGATGGTGATGAAGAGGACGAGGAGGAAGGACCCGATTTGAAGAGAGCCCCCATAGACGAAAAGTGTACGAGTCTGAAGTGCCGTTTCATTCAAGGGAGATTCCTTATATTGATAACTTGCCAGTCGTGCTGGATGTGGAAGCTCTCACAAGGGATTTTGATGAAATCCGGACAGCAATGTAGGATGAGTCTAGACCAACGGTGCTTGCAAAGGGGATGTTTTTTCCTGATAAAGCACGCGTAAGCAGGGCTTGTAAAATGCACAATGTTAAAGAGTGTCGTGAGATGCAGGTATCGGAGTGTCAAAATTACCCAACTGCGCTGTCAGCCAATCAATAAATGTGTCGTCCACCCTCATCCGATCATCCCTCTCATAATGTAAAGGATCCCATGCAGGCCGAGTCGGTATAGGCTACGGAAATCCAAACTGACGAAATACTCGCTCTGAGGCATGATGCTCGACAATATCGAGACACGTGAGAGGGATGGAAGCCCTCCAAATATGGCGGCCGTGCGTGCAATACGCTGGCAGGGTACCTATTAGCTCTTCGCTGTACGACGTCTAGATGAACTATCAAATAATAACACAAACAGTTAGTATGCGCAACACCTAGTTAAACAATAATTGGTAAGTTTAGTTAGATATTCACCTGTGCGTCCTCCAGAAAATCCAACACATCCCTATAGAAGGGGAGATTATGATGGCCATGATACTCTCGTGCAAGTCTACGACGCAATACCCACCTACAAGCTAGAGGGAGATCAGGAATATGTACATTAGCCGGTAGCTGTGGTAGAGGTGGCCGAAGCTGCAGAAATCGCTCCCACACCCAAACCTAACATACAAAGTTGACGTAAAGATTAACTATAACTAGGTAGAATTGTAACTAAAGGACATATTATTTGAATAAGTTGTCACCTGTAGAAGTGGCAGAAATCCAGAAACGTCTCTCTGTGTGCCCATGGATGCCCGACATATCTGCCTGTACAAAAATGATAGGACAGCACCACCCCAGCTGTAGCTGACTGTATCATCGAAGTCCGCAATATGATGCAGAAAACGGAGGCTCACTAGGTTCCCCGAAGTGTTCGGGAACAAGACCCCCCCAAATAGAAGGAGCAACAACAGCCTCGTATATTGCTCCACATCCACCTCCGCTGAGTCGTCGGTGATAGTATCGTGGATCTGCACCAAGTGGTCTCTAATGGGGACCAACTGCATACGACTGCTCCCAATTGCTACATCTGGGTCCTCGGACCTGAAGCCCGTGAGCCTGTGCAGCATATCCATATATGAAGCCCGATTAAAATATCTCATATTCCCAGGCAGTAAAACTGGCAAGCCATCAGTGGACAGGCCATATAAAATCTCGACGTCCTGGAGTGTGATGGTGGCTTCGCCGATGGGCAGATGGAAAGTGTGCGTCTCCGGTCGCCACCACTCAATCAAGGCCGTGATCAAAGCATAGTCGAGCTGTATCCGACCAATGCTAATGATCCTATATAATCCCATCTCCTCTAGGTGATGGACCACACGGGGATGTAGAACGCGGGGAGGAGTCAAAAACTCCCACAATAAATCCACTCTCCTGCCCCGAAAAGTCTGCGTAAGCAACTCCCCCCCCCCATATATGCTCGAATCTATGCTGGGGATGTAGGGGTAGTAGCTCCAACGTCCGAGGGCCGGGATGTATAGGTGCATCCATGTCGTCAACTGTAAATTCATAATTTTTAATAACTATCATTAATAATTATGTGTTTTTTTATAATTTAAATTCATATTTTTAACAACTTAATTGTAAAAATTATATATATACTTATGGGTTTCGTGCTAGATTTTCTGAGGCCTAGTGGTACCAAACTATCATTAATAATTTTATATTTTTTTAATAATTTTTATTCATATTTTTTAATAACTTAATTGTAAAAATTATATATATATATATATATATATAATTTTTATAATTTTTAACAACTTAATTGTAAAAATTATATATATACTTATGGGTTTCCTGCTAGATTTTCTGAGGACTAGTGGTACCAAATTATCATTAATAATTTTATGTTTTTTTAATAATTTTTATTCATATTTTTTAATAACTTAATTGTAAAATTTATATATATATATATATATATATATATATATATATATAATTTTTATAATTATGGGTTTCGTGCTAGATTTTCTGAGGCCCAGTGGTACCAAACTATCATTAATAATTTTATATTTTTTTTATAATTTTTATTCATTTCTTTTAATAAATTAATTGTAAAAATTATATATATATAAATTTTTTATAATTATGGGTTTTGTGCTAGATTTTCTGAGGCCCAATGGTACCAAACTATTATTAATAATTTTATGTTTTTTTTTAAAATAATTTTTATTCATATTTTTTAATAAATTAATTGTAAAAATTATATATATATAATTTTATATATATACCTATTGGTTCCGGGCTAGATATTTAGAGGCTCAGTGGCACAATATAAGATAATTAAACAAAATAAATTCTAAGCTAAAATACTACACAATACTACGCTACAAGGCTCTAAATTTTACTACGCTAAAAGGGTCTACGTTTTACTACGCTAAAAAGGTCTACATTTTACTATGCTAAAAAATAATCTAAACTAAACGGCATAAAAACACATAAATATACATGAGGATATTAACAAACACATTTTTTAGACTAATTTACATATTTTTATACAATACTAAAATTAAATACCGATAAAATTTAACATGCTAGTTTCGGAAAAAATAAACACAAACCGAAATAGAACACATACAAATCAAGTAATATGCATTGTTATAAAAGTTTCAACTTAAAATAAATCGAAATACCTCGATTTAGAATTTTCGGAATGTAAATAGATCGAAATTTTGACTCCGGAAGAGTGAATCCACAATAACACGAAGCTCTACTCGACTGTGGGACCACCAATCTTCAACTTTTATGTGTCGGGAGGACCCAATTTTTTTTTTAAAATGGGGCAGAGGGGGGGGGGGGGGGACCAAAAGGGAGTAAAATAATGGAGATGAAACGAAGAAGAAGAAGACGGAAGGATTTTTAATAAGGGGTATAGCGCCATTAATAGTGGCGCTATGCAAGATGGGATTTTGGGGTATAGCGCCACTAATAGTGGCGCTATGTAAGATGTGTCAGTTTTACTATATATATAATGCCACAAAAAGTGGCGCTATACAGTAACGGTGCAGTTACCGTTACTGTATAACGCCACTTTTTGTGGCGTTATATATAGTTTGGTAACTTTTTTTTAACACTTATTTGCGTATTTTGAGTAAAAAAAAACACATTTTGGTTCCGGACTCCCTTAGATTCAAATTGGGTCCACAAATCTTGGTAGGTAAGAGACCAAATTATTAAGGAATGGTGTCGTGTGAGGTGGAGGGATCGGGCGGTGCAGCTATTTGAGATTGGGGGAAAAGGGGAAATAGCGATGAATTATTTGGTGCTTCTTCGATTTCTTCCATGGCGAATTAGGTTTCAATCTTTTGTTGTGTGACAAGTTATATATAAGAAACAATTATAAGAAAATACAGAGAATCATGGTTGTATTCATGGAGAAAGATTGACGTTGAGAGAGAGAGTGAGAAAAAATCTGAAAGAATGAGAAAGAAAAATAATACAAATCGTATTTTATGGCTTAAGGGTAGGAACTGACCATAAATAGATATTTGGCTATAAAAATCAAAAGGTAGCTATGGAATATAATCTTTTAAAAGGGTATTTAATTAAAATAAATAAGGTATCAACCTTTGCTATAGGAGGTAAAAATTCCTATATATATATATATATAGATGGTAGTTACTTTTTTATTATTATTTTCGTTTTTATATATATTTAAATTCATAAATAATAACCAATAACTAATTATTAACTAAGTAATTAATTATGCTATGTGTTTTTTTTAGGCTGCCACTTGGCTTAAGGAAAAGACTTTATCCTCTCCTTTTAATAACATATAGATATATAGATTAGCTTACACTTTCTAAAGATTCTTTAATTTATAGACTAAAGTTTTAACACACTCATTAACAAAATAATCTGATACTAGGATTTATCACAAGCATTATTTGATTAAATTACACTTATATTCTTTTAATGAGTAATAGATAGCTACATACCTTGGAGTAATAATGGTGGAACTGAAAACATATAGGGTGTGTATGGTAGGGATGAAAATATTTTCTGAAAAATATTTTCCTATTTTCTCATGATTGGTTGACTTAAATGTTTTGAAAAATAGTTTCCTCATGATCTCATTTTTCTCCAATTGAAAGAAAATATTTTTGCTATCAACAGAAGGTAAAACATTTTCCAAAACTCTTTTTTAACCTTCCCCATCTCCACCAACCCACCCTCACACCTCCAACCTACCCCCACCCCCACCTACCCACTCCACCCCTCCCCAACCTTTTTTTTTGTTCAAATTATATTGCCTAGGCCTCCAGTTGATAAACTTGAAAACACAAAACTAAAAAAGAAAAATAAAAACATTAAATTACTACCACGACAGTGCGAGAAAACACTTAGATCCCGTTTGGACATAAGAAATTTTTCCTTCTTTTCAATTTTTTTTTAACTTTTTTTTGAAATCTGCGTTTAGTCATAAAATTTTCAATTTTCACTTGAATATGCATTTTCGAAATTTTAAACAATTTGAAAAACTCCCAAAAACTGTTTTTCAAAATTTTCACTCAAATCACTCATAAAACTATAAAAGTAACCCAAAATTATTTCATGTCCGAACACAACTCTAAATTTCAAATACCATTTTTTCACTTGAAAAAAAATTTCACCATATTTTGGAATTTTACAATTCTTATGTCCAAACGACCACTTAAATTGACAAGTAATTTTTTTCTAGTATTAAGTTTGCTTTATAATTTAAGATGTAGTAAAAGTATTTTCTTTCATTTCAACAAAAAGAGTATTTTCTTTTCACGATATAGAAAAAGTATTTTTTTTTTCATTTCAACAAAATATTATAAGTAGAAGAAATGGTAACAAGCTTATGGATTATACCCTTCCTTGCCTTCTCTGAATGGTCATCTGCAGTTCCAACTTCACTTTCTTAGAAGACTATATCTCTGCTTCTAATGGCCTTCTTCTTTAAAAGGATCCCACAATCTGTACCCAAACTCTTCATCTCTATATCCGATGAATATACAAGGAACAAATTTATCATCCAACTTTATTTTATACTCATTTGGTACATGTGCAAAAGCTCTACAACCGAACACCTTCATATGTGAGTAGGACACCTTCTTGTCGGTCCAAACTCTCTCTAGGAAGTCAAATTCCAATGGAACTAACGAACTCCTATTGATCAGGTAACTGGTTGTCTAAACTACTTCACCCCAGAATGACTTAGGCAGCTTAGACATTCTAGGAATGTGTCATGACCCATTTCCGTAATAGATCGTGATGGTGCCCAACACCATTGTCAGGCAAGCCAACACGGTAATCTAATTAAATTCTCATTTTACTTTTACCAAAAAATAAGTGCAACAATTTTAAGTTAAAGTCAAAAACTAGAAATGATCAATAATGTGCCAAAATACTTATACAACCCCAAAATAATAGTATACTAATGTGTGTGCCAAGACTTGGTGTCACAAGTGCGTGAGCAGCTAGTAGAATATACAAAAGAATAATACTATCCTACTATCTGAAATATAGTAGACAACTAAAAGTAAAGAAAAAGACTCCATCGGGCTGCTGAACGACATAAGAAGGGATCAGCTCACCGTGGAATTCCGGTCGGTAAAGGGTACGCACCAGCCTGGTAACCAGATGTACCTACCTCAGATCCTGTACAATTAAGTATAGAAGCGTAGTATGAGTACATAAACAATATGTACCCAGTAAGTATCCCGTCTAATCTCGAAGAAGTAGAGGCGAGCGGTCGACATGACATTTACTAGGGTTAAATAACATGATAAGTGATGTACTAAGTATGGATAGCACAATAATTAATAGTTTATAGCATGAAGCAACAAGTCCTTTACTAGATGCTATCACAGTTAACCATTTAAATTTCGGGGCATATAACAAAGTTCCATTCACAACAAATGCCAATCAATAAGCATGCGCAAATAGTGTCGAGGTCATACGGCCTGATCCAACATAAAAATAAAGTGTGCACAGCCGGAGGGTCGAATGACGCGAACCATAGATGCATATATTACCCCGCCCGCGAATCATACATGCGACGCGGTCAAAAGTATTTAAACACAACAACAGGCAGACAGAATAGTCATCAGGAGAGCAAGTACTCACAAATTATCAACTTCTCTTTAAAAGGGGCAAGAAGTAGTGTTCCAATTATTAGATCTGTTTACCCTACTAGACATGATTTAGGCAAATCTCAAATTAATCATAGAGTCATAAGACATTACATAGAACATGCTTTAGAGTCCTAAACTACCCAGACTTAAGCATAATAGTAGCTACGCACGAACTGTCGTCACCAAGTGCGAACTTAGCCCCCGCATTTAGTGGCAATTTATTCAATTATTACGCCTAGAGGAACAATTCCCTCTTACAAGGTTATATAGGAGACTCACCTCGCTCCAAAGTGCACTTCCAATACCAAGAACGAACCCAAACCCTCAATTCGGAACCGAACGATCCAAAACTAGATAAATAAGGTAGGAACTAATCAATATAAGTTCACAAGATTGTATTCTAGCTATTGAAGCAATTTCCCAACCCTTACCGCAAGTTTCCTAAAATCCGACCCCGGGCCCACGTGCCCGGATTCCGAAATTTTTCGAAGGAAGTTGTTCTCTATAACCTAAGGATCAATAATATATGATTTCTAATTCATTCCATAACAAATTTTGTGGTTAAATCTAACTTTTGTCAAAACCCTAGGTTTTGTTCTAACCCCATGATTTTACCTTAATTCTAGTGTTTAATCTACCTAAAATACAAGTATTAAACTAGGAATAGGTGGGATAAGCTTACCTCAAATCGCTAGGTAGAAATCCTCTCTCAAAAGCTCCCAAAATCGCCAATGGAGGAGTGAAAAGTGTCAAAAATGACTTAGAACCCGTATTAAATGAAGCTCACTACTTCAGCGATTTCCGCTTCTGCAGTCCCGCATCTGCGGAATTGGCTAAAATGGTTGGGACCGCTTCTACGGTCTAGAATCCGCATCTGCATAGCCGCTTCTAAGGTTTCTCCTGGCCAGCTCTGGGCCGCATCTGCGAGGCTACGACCGCTTCTGCGGTCTTGCACCTGCGGTTAAACAACCGCAAGTGCGGTTATGACAGAAGTAGATGCTTCAACACTTCTCAATGTTTCCAACTTCACTCGAGCCTCGTCCGTTTGACGCTCGGGGCTCCCGAGGCCCGCCCGAACACACTAACAAGTTTGAAATCATGAAATGGACCTACTCAAACCTTCGGAACGTCCGAAACAACGCTAAATCTAAGAATCACCCCCTAAAACTAAATGGATCAAACTTATGAACTTCAAGTTCTTAATTTTCATCTAACGAGCCGAAACACGCTTAAACTACTCGGATTGACACCAAATTTTGCGGGCAAGTCTTAAATGTTATATCGGACCTGTATCGTGCTTCGGAACCAACATACAAGCCCGATACCTATGTGATCGATCACTACTTAGTTTCTTTAAATCCTTAAAATTTTAGATTAACAATTTCTAATAAAAATTCATTACTCGGGCTAGGGACCTCGGAATTTGATTCCGGGCATACGCCCAGGTCCCATATTTTCCTACGGACCCTCCGAGGCCATCAGAACACGAATCCGGGTCCGTTTTCTCAAAAATGTTGACCAAAGTCAAACTTAGCCTTTTAAGAAAATCCTAAGAAATCAAACGAGCATATATCAACCCAAACTCCAACCATCCCCGTAGGTCATAAATTAGTTAAAACAAGCGCGAGAAGTTTTATTTAAGGGGACGGAGTTCTAAAAAGCAAAATGACCAGATGGGTCGTTACATTCTCCACCTATTAAACAAACGTTCGTCCTCGAACGAACATAGAAAAGTACACGTGCTGCTGAATAAATGTGGATATCTGCTCCGCATGTCTTCCTCGGACTCCCAGGTCGCCTCCTTGACTGGTTGGCCCCTCCACTGCTTAAATCCTCTTGGATTTCAACTGGCGATCCTATCTATCAACAATGGCAACTGGCTTCTCCTCATAACCCAAACTCTCATCCAGCTAAATAGTACTAAAGTCCAGCACGTGGCACAAGTCGGCATGATACCTCCGGAGCATGGATGCATGAAAAACCGGATGAACTCCCGATAAGTTGGGGGGTAAAGCAAGCTTGTAAGCAACCTTCTCAACTCGTCTCAACACCTCAAATGGGCCAATAAACCTTGGGCTCAACTTGCCCTTCTTCCTGAACCTCATAATACCCTTCATTGGCGAGACTTTCAAGAGAACCTTCTTGCCAACCATGAATGATACATCACGCGCCTTCTGATCTGCATAACTCTTCTGCCTGGACTAAGCTGTGCGAAGCCTCTCCTGAATCAACTTTACCTTGTCCAAGGCATGTTATACCAAATCTGTACCATATAAATTAGCCTCACCCGGCTCAAACTACCTGATAGGAGAACGACATGCCGATCATATAAGCCTCAAATGGGGCCATCTCAATACTAGATTGATAGCTGTTGTTGTAAGCAAACTCTGCCAAGGGCAAAAACTGATCCCACTGTCCTCCAAAGTGAATCACACATGCTCTGAGCATGTCCTCCAAGATCTGAACTGTCTGCTCCGACTGCCCATCGGTCTGTGGATGAAATGCTGTGCTAAGCTCCATGCGGGTCCCCAACTCACCCTGAATCGCTCTCCAAAAGTGGGATGTGAACTGAGTATCTGATATAATGGAAACAAGCACACCGCGCAACCGGACTATCTATCGAATGTAAATCTGAGCCAACCTCTCTGAAGTGTACGTAGTCACAATCGGTATAAAGTGTGCCGACTTGGTAAACCTATCCACAATGACCCACACTGCATCAAACTTCTGCAAGGTCTGGGGAAACCCAACTACGAAATCTATAGTAATGCGCTCCCAATTCCACTTTGGTATAGACAACTGCTGAAGTAGGCCACTCGGCCTCTAATGTTCATACTTGACATACTGGTAATTTAAATACCTAGCCACATACTCCACTATGTCTTTCTTCATCCTCCACCACCAGAAATGCTGCCTCAAATCACGGTACATCTTCGTAGCACCCAGATGAAGAGAATACCGCAAACGGTGAGCCTCCTCCAGGATCCTCTCCCTTAGACCATCAACATTAGGAACACATAAGCGACCCTGGAGTCGTAGAACACCATCCTCGCCCTTAGAAACCTCCTTGGCACTACCCTACAACACCCTCTCTCTAAGAACCGCCAAGTGGGGATCATCGAACTGTCAGGCCTTGATCTGCCCCAATAATAAAGACTGAGCAACCACACATGCAAGAACTTTGCTGGGCTCTAAAATGTCCAACCTCACAAGTCTGTTAGCCAAGGACTGAATGTCCAAAGCTAGTGGTCTCTCCTCCGCTGGAATGAATGCCAAGCTACCCATGCTCTCTGCCTTCCTACTTAAGGCATTCGCGACCATATTCACCTTGCCCGAATGGTAAAGAATGGTGATGTCATAATCCTTCAGTAACTCAAGCCACTTGCGCTGCCTCAAATTAAGATCCCTATGCTTGAACAAATGATTTAGGCTGTGATGATCAGTATAAACCTCACATGACACTCCATACAGATAATGCCTCCATATCTTAAGAGCATGAACAATCGCGGCCAGCTCTAAATCGTGCACATGATAATTCTTCTCATGAATCTTCAGCTGAAGCAAAGCATATGCAATAACTTTCCCCTCCTGCATCAATACACATCCCAATCCAACGCGTGAAACATAGCAATATACCATATACATCCCTAAACCGGAAGGCAATACACGAACCGGTGCCGTAGTCAAAGCTGTCTTGAGCTTCTGAAAGCTCTCCTCACAATCATCAGACCAACGGAAAGGAGCACCCTTCGGGTCAATCTAGTCAAATGTGACACAATAGATGAAAAGCTCTGCATGAATCATCTGTAATAACCTGCTAACCCCAGGAAACTCCTGATCTCGGTCATTGAAGTAGAGCGTGGCCAACTCTACACTACCTTATTCTTCTTGGGATCCACCTTAATACCCTTTCCTGACATAATATGCCCCAATAATGCCACTAACTCTAGCCATAACTCACACTTAGAGAACTTAGCATATAGCTTCTGCTCTCGCAGGGTCTGAAGAACTACTCTTAAATGCTGCTCGTGCTCACCTACGCTACAGGAGTATATCAAGATGTCATCAATGAATATGATGACAAAAGAATCAAATATAGGGCCCGAACACCCTGTTCATCAAGTCCATAAATGTTGCTGGGGAATTAGTCAAACCAAAGGACATCACCAGAAACTCATAATGGCCATACCACGTCCGGAATGCGGTCTTCGGAACATCTGAGTCCTGAATCCTTAACTGATGGTATCCCGACCTCAAGTTGATCTTAGAGAACACCCTAGCACCCTGTAACTGGTCAAAAAGATCATCAATATGCGACAACGGGTACTTATTCTTGATGGTAGCCTTGTTCAACTGGCGGTAGTCAATGCACATCCGCATAGTCCCATCCTTCTTCTTCACAAATAACACTGTTGCACCCCAAGGTAATACACTAGGCCTAACAAACCCCTTCACTAATAACTCCTCAAGCTACTCTTTCAAATCCTTCAGCTCTTTAGGAGCCATACAGTACGGTGGAATAGATATGGGCTGGGTGCCTAGAGCCAAATCAATAAAGAAATCAATATCACAATCCGGCGGCATGCCAGGAAGATCAGAAGGAAACACATAGGAGAACTCCTGAACTACTGGAACTGAATCAATCGTCGGAGTCTCTGCGGTAGTGTCCCGAACATAAGCCAAATACGCCAAACACCCCTTCTCGACCATTTGTCGAGCCTTTAGGAAAGAGATAACCTGACTAGATGTATCAACTGTGGAACCCTTCCACTCCAACCCTGGCATCACTAAAGTAACACTCTTGGCATGGCAATCTAGGATGGCTTGATACGGATATAACCAATCCATGCCCAGGATAACCTCAAAATTGATCATATCAAGCAACATGAGATCTGCTCTAGTCTCGAAACCATAGAATGTGACCACACAGGACCGGTAGATCCAATCCACAACCATAGAATCGCCCACTGGAGTGGACACATGAACAGGGGTGTCTAAGGGCTCAGGAATAATAACCAAAAAACGAGCAAACAGAGATAACACATACGAATAGGTAAACCCTAGATCAAACAATGCCGAAGCATCTCTACCGCAAACGGAAATAATACCTGTGATGACAACATCTGAGGCTACTACATCTGGCCTAGTTGGAAGAGCATAGAATCTGGCTAGAGCGCTGGCTGGCTGGCCTCCACCTAACTGAGTAGTAGCTGGTTGACCTCTCCCTGACTAACTTCCACCTTTAGAATAGCCCCTACTAGTTTGCCCTCCACCCCTAGGTGGTAGGGCAACCGATGCTGAAATCATAGGCTGTTGACCCTGCTGTACTGCCTTGCCCCGAAGCTAGGGACAGGTGATCTTCATGTGGCCTAGGTCTCCACACTCGTATCAAACTCTAGGCACTATAGCCTACTATCCAAAAGCTTGGCCTTGATGGCCTGAATACCCACTGGAGGAACTAGAAATGGCCGGAAGACGTCATGAACTCTCCGGCGTAGCACTAGAATAGGAACCAGAAGAACCCTAGGGACTTGAATGCCCACTGGTGGAACCTTGAATAGCTGGCAGGCGATAAGAACTCTCTGGTATGACGCTGAAATAGGGGCACGCTGGAGCACCCTGAGTAGGTGGTAGTGCTAGATGTGGGGGCCTGCTGGGCTAAGCCCTCCCAAACTGGCCTCTACCCCTAGCCGGGCGCCTCCGAACTCTCCGGAGAATCGGGCCATCTTGTCCTGTTGCGCCTGCTCTCTACCTCTCAGACGGTAGCCCTCAATCCTCCGAGTAATCTCCAACACTAGCTGATAAGAAGTCCCCATCTCCACCTCTCGGGCTATGTTGGCCCTAATGCCTGAATGCAACCCTACAACAATCCTCCGCACCCTCTCTGTGTCAGTAGGAAGTATCATCAATACATTGCGGGACAACTCAGAAATCCTTGCCTCATAATCGGTCACAGACATCTGACCCTACTTAAGCTGTTCAAACTGATACTGCAACTCTTCCCTCTCAGAGGGTGGAATATACCTATCCAGAAATAACTGCATGAACTAGATCCAAGTGATAGGAGGAGAACCCGTTGGTCTGCCCAGAACATAAGACTGCCACCATCTACGGGCCCTAATCTCTAGCTGAAAAGTAGTGAAGTCAACCCCATACGACTCTAGTATTCTCATGTTATGCAGTCTGTCCCTGCACCTATCAATAAAGTCCTGAGCATTCTCATGACGCTCACCCCCGAAGACAGGAGGGTGAAGTCTAGTCCATCGATCCAATAGCTTCTGCGGGTCAACATCTGCAGCTGGTTTGGGCTCAGGTATCACTACAGCAACTGGCTAAACCCCCTCCAGGAGTAGTGCACCCGGAGTCTGATACACTGCAGCTGCATAACCATGAGCCTAAGTAGTAGGGGTCTGTGCTCCCCCTCCTGCCTGTGATGTAGCTGGATCTGCTGGAAATAAACCAGCCTGAGTCATGGTGTCCATGAATCGTAGCATACGACCCATGACCTCTTGGAATCCCGGTGCTGTCATAAAGTCCATCAGGGTAGGCTCAGTTGCGGGCATCTCGCCTTGCTCCTCGATGATAAGATCCCTCGCAGGATCTAATGGTGGTACTACTGGGATAGTTTTAGGATGCCCTCGTCACCTACCTTGGGTCGGTGCCCTCCCCCAGCACCTACCTCGGCCTCTCGCAACGGGGGAGCAGCCCCACCCAGTTCTGGAACATCAGTCGTGCATGTCCTCACCATCTGTGACAGAATAGAAGAGGGAAATTTGGTATACCAACCACTGCACGATAGAAATGAATAAAGAGTAGTATTCCTAACACACTATAGCTTCTCGAACATAAATACAGATCGTGATGGCGCCCAACACCATTGTTAGGCAAGCCAACGCGGAAATTTAATTAAGTTCTCATTTTACTTTTACCAAAAATAAGTGCAGCAATTCCTTAAGTTGAAGTCAAAAACCAGAATGATCAATAATGTGCCAAAATACTTATACAACCCTAAAATAATAGTCTACTAATGTGTGTGCCAAGACCTGTTGTCACAAGTACATGGGCAGCTAGTAGAATATACAAAAGAATAATACTATCCTACTGTCTGAAATAAAGTAGACAGCTAAAAGTAAAGAAAAAGACTCTATCGGGCTGCTGAACGGCATAGGAAGGGAGCAACTCACCGTGGAATCCCGGTCGGTCAAGGGTACGCACCAGCCTGGTAACCAGATTTACCTGCCTCAGATCCTGTACAATTAAGTACAGAAGCATAGTATGAGTACATAAACAATATGTATCCAGTAAGTATCCTATCTAATCTCGAAGAAGTAGAGACGAGAGGTCGACATGACACTTACTAGAGTCAAATAACATGATAAGTTATGTACTAAGCATGGATAGCACAATAATTAATAGTTTATAGCATGAAGCAACACGTCCTTTACTAGATGTTATCACAGTTAACCATTTACATTTCGGGGCATATAACAAAGTTCCATTCACAGTAAATGCCAATCAATAAGCATGCACAAATAGTGCCGAGGTCGTACTGCCCGATCCAACATAAAAATAAAGTGTGCACTGCTGGAGGGCGAACTATAGATGCATCTATTACCTCGCTCGCGAATCATATATGCAACATGGTCAAAAGTATTTAAACACAACAATAGGTAGACAGAATAGTCATCAGAAGAGCAAGTACTCACAAATTATCAACTTTTTTTTAAAAGGGGCAAGAAAGTAGTGTTCGAATAATTAGATCCGTTTACCCTACTAGACATGATTTAGGCAAATCTCAAATTAATCATAGAGTCACAAGACATCACATAGAACATGCTTTAGGGTCCTATACTACCCGGACTTAAGCATAATAGTATCTACGCACAGACTCTCGTCACCAAGTGCAAACGTAGCCCCAACATTTAGTGGCAATTTATTCAATTATTACGCCTAGGGGGACAATTCCCTCTTACAAGGTTAGATAGGAGACTCACATCGCTCCAAAGTGCACTTCCAATACCAAGAAAGAGCCCAAACCTCAATTCGGAGCCGAACGATCCAAAACTAGATAAATGAGGTAGGAACTAATCAATATAAGTTCACAAGATTGTATCCTAGCTATTTAAGCAATTTCCCAACCCTTACCACAAGTTTTCTAAAATCCAACCCCGGGCCCACGTGCCCGGATTCCGAAATTTTTCAAAGGAAGTTGTTCTCTATAACCTAAGGATAAATAAAATATGATTTCTAATTCATTCCATAACAAATTTCATGGTTAAACCCTAGGTTTTTCTCTAATCCCATGATTTTACCTTAATTCTAGTATTTAATCTACCTAAAATACAAGTATTAAACTAGGAATAGGTGGGATAAGCTTACTTCAAATTGCTAGGTAGAAATCTTCTCTCAAAAGCTCCCAAAATCTCTAATGGAGGAGTGAAAAGTGTCAAAAATGACTTAGAACCCGTATTAATTGAAGCTCACTACTTCAGTAATTTCCGCTTCTGCGGTCAGGGGACCGTATCTGTTGTCCCGCATCTGCGAGAGGAAACTGTATCTGTGGAATTGGATAAAATGGCTGGGACCGCTTCTGCGGTCTAGAAGCCGCATCTGCGTAGCCGCTTCTGGGTTTGGCTTGGCCAGCTCTTGGCCGCATCTGCGAGGCTACGATCGCTTCTGCGGTCTCACGCATACGGTCAAACAATCGCAGGTGCGGTTATGACAGAAGCAGATGCTTCAGCACTTCTTAATGTTTCCAACTTCACTCGAGCATCGTCCGTTTGATGCTCGGGGCTCCCGGGCCCCGCCCGAACATACCGACAAGTCTGAAATCATGAAAGGGACCTACTCGAACCTTCGGAATGCCTGAAACAACGCTAAATCTAAGAATCACCCCCTAAAACCAAATGGATCAAACTTATGAACTTCAAGTTCTTAATGTTCATCTAACGAGCCGAAGTGCACTTAAACTACTCGAATTAATACCAAATTTTGCGGGCAAGTCTTAAATGTCATATCAGACCTGTACCGGGCTCTGGAACCAACATACGAACCCGATACCCATGTGATCGATCATTATGTAGTTTCTTTAACAACAACAATAACAACAACAACCCAGTATAATCCCACTTAGTGGGGTCTGGGGAGGGTAGTGTGTACGCAGACCTTACCCCTACCTTGTGGTAGAGAGGTTGTTTCCAAATAGACCACAGTCATCCTTCCCTCCAAGAAATTCTCACCTTGCTCTTGGGGAGACTCGAACTCACAACCTCTTGATTGGAAGTGGAGGTTGCTTACCATCCGAGCAACCCCTCTTGTCTACTCATTACTTAGTTTTTTTAAATCCTTAAAATTTTAGATTAACAATTTCTAATAAAAATTCATCACTCGAGCTAGGGACCTCGAAATTCGATTCCGGGCATACGCCCAGGTCCCATACTTTCCTACGGACCCTCCGGGACCGTCAGAACACGAATTTTCATATGTTAAAAGTTTCGTCTTCAGTTAATTGACATCGAAGCGGGAATGAGCTCATTTTGACGTTAACATATTTACGTTATTTATACCAAGTGATAAATAAGTCTCCTGAAGGATAAAGGGTACACGAATTAAAGAAAACAAGTTTCGTTGAAAGTAGCCAATTTGGAATAAAATAAGGGTCGAGCGATAATACCCGATAATTATGAACTAGTACCATGCAAGGTACCATATGACCATAGTAGTATAATATATAAAGTATATATAGTATATTAAAAATAAATAGAATTTTAAGTAATTTGGGGCAATTTTTAAATTATGCGGGTAATCGATTATTTATCGGGAAACGGGACATTACCCTGTTAACTAATAAGTTGGTAAAGATTAATAATCTTCCCCCAACCTTCCACATGGCATAAAGCCACAAAGGCAAAAGATGTGTCTTGGTCACTTTGCCAGATGGCTACTATGTAATAACCAAAATCATGACTTAAGTCTTGATAAGTTTTATCTATGACATTTAGTAGGAATGCCTTGTAAAGGCTTCAAAACTACAATCTGCCTTTGTCTTAAAAGCCAAGGACATTGAAGCAGAAACATTCCATTTCAAAACAAAAGCTTCATTTGAAGCAATTTCGTCCAAACTCCAACAAATCAAAGCAGGATTTTGTTCCTCAATTTCAAAGCGCAGAAGCTTAATCCGATTTTTAGGTTCTAAGTTCAATCCATGAAGGTTTCCAACGGAATATTATATGGAGTTTTTCCTAGTCCAGGTATGGTAAGGCTATCCGCTCTTTCTTTTGGCATGGTCCAAATTATACCGAAGAAACGAGAAAACGCACAGTTTCCAGAAATTACTCTATTCATAGAAATATTAGGGGTATCTATATTCTTGATTCCCCATGTAAATTATTACTATATTCTGTTTATTCAGAAGGAATATTGAGATTATTACGTATTTTTCATGCATTTCACCCATTTATACATGAGCAATACCCATGACCAGATAGAGTTATATACGTGTTTATATGTAAATATATGTATATGGGATATGGGAAAAGGTTACGGCGTTATATACGCACCACCACCTAATTAGCTGGCATATGTTGATGATGTTGCCCACAGTGGCTGAGACGATATGATGGGATGCCCTCAGTGACTTGATGATATAATGTACACCCATACCTATGCATGGCACAACATTTATACTCACGTGCATGACATTATAAATGTTTTAGAATTTATAAAGTTATTCAGATTTAAAGATGTGTTTCTATATTCCATGTTTCATCTATGTCTTTTACATACTAATTTTCATGCCTTACATACTCAGTACATTTTTCGTACTGACGCCCTATTTCACGGAGCTTGCATTTCATGCCTGCAGGTGTAGGTAGGCAAGCTGACGGTCCTCCTTCTTAGGATCCCTGATCAGCGAGAGTTGGCGTGCTCCACTTGATTCAGAGCTGCTTTTTATTTTGGTACGATACATTTGTATATATATATATATATATATATGGGTATTACGTGGCTCAGTACCGTCTTTGTACAGTTATGTTTCTATTAGAGGTCTGTAGACAGTATGTTTAGTTGGATAGTATGTGGCCTTTTTGGCTTCCAGTTTTGAGATGTATAGTTGTCTATAGCAGCCTTGTCGGCTCACCCTACGTATGTTGTACCTATATGTATGCATGCCTTTTTTGGGCAGATTTCCTTCATGTACATTATTCTCGTAACTCATCAGATGTTATACAGGTTTATATCTTAGACACATGCTTAGGAGTGTTTGACAGGTAGGAATCAAGTACCCATCACGGCCCATCGATTTGGGTCATGACAACTGAAATCCAACACGTGCGACAGATCACCGTGATACCTCCGGAGCATCGAAACATGAAATACCAGATGAAGTTATGCCAAGCTGGGAGGTAAGGCGAGCTCATAAGCAACCTCCCCAACACGCCTCAATATCTCAAAAGTCCCAATAATCGGACTCAACTTCCCTTTCCTCCCAAATCTCATAACGCCCTTCATAGACGAAATCCGAAGCAAGACCCGCTCTCCAACCATGTAGGAAACATCACGAACCTTCCAATCCGTATAACTCTTCTATCTGGAATGGGCTGTGTGGAGTCTTTCTTGAATCACCTTAACCTTCTCCAAAGCATACTGAACCAAGTCTGTGCCAATAATCTAGCCCCACCCGGCTCAAACCAACCCACTAGAGATCTACACCGCCTACCATATAAAGCCTCATACGGTACCATCTGAATGCTGGACTGATAACTATTGTTGTAGGAAAACTCTTCCAATGGCAAGAACTGATCCCAAGACCCTCTAAACTCAATCACACACGCACGAAGCATATCCTTAAGATTCTAAATAGTGCGCTCGGACTGTCCGTCTGTCTGAGGGTGAAATGTTGTACTCAACTCCACCTGAGTACCCAACTCATATTGTACGTCCCTCCAGAACCGTGATGTGAACTGAGTACATCTATTTGAAATGATTGAAACCGGAATACCATACAGACGAACAATCCCCCAAATATAAATCTCTGCCAGTCGCTCCGAAGAATAGACAGTACACTTAGGAATTAAATGCGCGGACTTGGTCAGCCGATCCACAATCACCCAAATGGAATTGAACTTCCTCAAAGTCCGCGGGAGTCCATCTACAAAGTCCATGGTGATCATCTCCCACTTCCAATCTGGAATCTCTATCTGCTGATGCAACCCACCCGGTCTTTGGTGCTCATACTTCACCTGCTGACAATTGAGGCACCGAGCTACAAACCCCACTATATCTTTCTTCATCCGCCTCCACCAATAGTGTTGTCTCAAATCCTGGTACATCTTCGCGGCACCCAAATGGATGGAATACCGCAAACTGTGGGCCTCCTCTAGAATCAACTCTCGAAGCCCATCAACATTGGGTACACAAACTCAACCCTGCATCCTCAATACCCCATCATCACCAATGGTCACATCACTGGCATCACCATGCAAAACCTTGTCCTTGAGGACAAATAATTGTGGGTCATCAAACTGATGCTCCCGGATACGATCAAACAAGGAAGATCGAGAGACCACACAATCTAGAACCCGACTGGGCTCCAAAAGATTTAATCTCACAAACTGGCTAGCTAAGGCCTGAACATCCATCGCCATGGACCTCTCTGCTGCTGGTAAATAAGCTAAGCTCCCCAAACTCTCCGCCCGACGGCTCAAAGCATCAACCACTATATTGGCTTTGCCCGGGTGATAAAAAATAGTGATATCATAGTATTTCAGTAGCTCTAACCATCTCCTCTGACACAAATTAAGGTCCTTCTGCTTGAACAGATGCTGCAAACTCCAGTGATCACTATAAATCTCACAAGTCACACCGTACAAATAATGGCACCAGATCTTCAAGGCACGAACAATAGCAGCTAACTCGAGATCATGGATAGGATAATTCTTCTCATGTACCTTCAACTGTCTGGACGCGTAGACAATCGCCCTACCTTCCTGCATCAACACCGCTCCAAGGCCATTCCTTAAGGCATCACAATAGACAATATAAGACCCCGAACCTGTAGGCCATATCAAAACTGGTGTTGTAGTCAAAGTTGTCTTGAGCTTCTAAAAGCTCATCTCACACTCTTCCGTCCACTAAAATGGAGCACCCTTCTAGGTCAGTCTGGTCATAGGTGCTGCAATAGATGAAAACCCCTCAACAAATCGACGGTAGTAACCCGCCAAGCCAAGAAAACTGCGGATCTCTATAGCTGAGAATGGTTTGGACCAACTCTGAATTGCTTCCACTTTCTTTGGACCCACCTTTATCTCCTCACTAGATACCACGTGACCCAAGAATGCCACGGAATCCAACCAAACTCACATTTCGAGAACTTTGCATATAACTTCTTTTCTTTGAAAGTCTGGAGCATTGTCCTCAGGTGTTGCTCATGATCTTCCCAACTCCGGGAGTATACCAAAGAACGAGTCAAGATTTGGTCAGAACACACTGTATATCAAATGCATGAAGGCTACTGTGCATTGGTTAGCCCTAATGACATAACAATGAACTTGTAATGACCATACCGAGTCCTGAAAGTAGTCTTCGGGATATCTGCTCCCGAATCTTCAACTGGTGGTAACCTGAACGCAAGTCAATCTTAGAAAACACTTGTGCACCCTATAGTTGGTAAAAAAAATCATCAATACGAGGCAAAGGATAACGGTTCTTCACTGTAACTTTGTTCAACTGGCGATAATCAATGCATATACGCTTAGAACCATATTTTTTTTTCACAAATAAGACAGGAGCACCCCTACAGTTGATTCAGTCCCAGTACTACGAGATTTCTCTGATGTGTTTCCAAGTGATCTTCCGGGCATGCCGCTCGATAAAGACATTGATCTATTGCGGGGCACTCAACCCATTATATTCCTCTGTATAGTATAGCTCCTCCTGAGTTGAAGGAATTAAAGGATCAGTTATAGGAATTGCTTGATAAGAGTTTTATTCAGCCTCGGAATGGAACTCCATTGGTTCCGTTAGCTCCGTTGGGTGATTTCGGGCTTAGGGGCATATTCGGATTATGTTTTGGAGGTCCATAGTTTAATTAAGCTTGAAATGCTGAAAGTTAAAATTTGAAGTGTTTGGTTCGATAGTGAGATTTTAATATCGGGGTTGGAATGAAATTGCGGAATTTGGATTAGCTTCGTAGTGTTGAATGTGATGTGTGTGCAAAATTTCAGGTCATTCGGATGAGGTTTGATAAACTTTTTGATCGAAAGCGTAATTCGAGATTTTTTGAAGTTCTTAGGCTTGAATCCGATGTTAATTAGTTGATTCGATGTTGTTTGAGGTGTTTTAAAGATTTGTATAAGTTGGATAGTGGTATATGACTTGTTCGTGCTTTTGGTTGAGGTCTCGGGGGCTTCGGGTTGGTTTCGGATGGTTAACGGGAAATTTTGAGTTGGGTTTGGCAGTTGGAGTTTTTCTATTGCTGTTATAATCGCACCTGTGGCCAGGGGGTCACAGGTGCGGAGAAGGAGGCTTTAGTGAAAACCGCAGAAATGGTTCCCTTGACTGCAGAAGCGGTAGCGCAGAAGCGGAAATTTGGACCGCAGATGCGGTATCGCTGGCCAGAACATATAAATAGATGCATTCACGAATTTGAGTTATTTTTCATCTCTTTTTAAACGGGAAGAAGCTTTCGGGAGCATTTTCAAGGGATGATTTTAGAGGGATTCAAAGCTCGTTATTATGGTGATTTTATCATTCTAAGCATGAAATTTGAAGGAAAATCAGTGGTAAATTGGGGGTTAGGGCTTGATTAATTGGAGAGCTTTAAGTGGTGATTTGAGGGACCATCTGAAGTTCGATTTTGGTACTTTTGGTATGAATGAACACGTGAGAGTGTGAGGATTTTGAATTTTTAAATTTTACCCAATTCTGAGACGTGGGCCCGGTGGCGTTTTGGTCATTTTTCCTAATTTTGCATATTAGATTAGAATTAATTAGTGGAATCAGTTACTTGAAGTTTATTTACATTATTCAATTGATTTGAATAGATTTGGGTCATTTGGAGTTGAGTACTCGTGGCAAGAGCGTGGTTTCAGGTTGATTTGAGCCGGTTCGAGGTAAGTGGCTTGCCTAACCTTGTGTGGGGGAACTCTCCATAGAATTTTGTATTGTTGATATTTGAAATGTCTTGTACGTGAGGTGACGAGTACGCACTTGTGATAATTGTTGAAAATCCTGTTTTCATTAAGTAACTAAAATTGTGTTTCCTTTCCTGTTTATACTACTTGCAATTTAAGCCTGCTGTTAGCTTAGGGAAGCATGTCTAATTGACTTAATTGCTTATTTTCTCAACTGCCTTATTTGGATTATGCGCATCATGCTAGGTTAGAAAACCTGTTTTACCTTGGTGTGAAATTTGAATTGAATTGAGTATTCTTCCTGTTGCTGCTGTGTGTTTACTTTGGAACTACGGTACGGTATCCCGGGAGATACCCCTGTATGTTTACTTTGAGACTACGTATTTGTATTCCAGGAGATCCCCCTATACTTTTATATTGGAACTACGGCACTGCACCCGGTAGATTCCCCCAGTACTGGGTATTAATATTTGGGACTACAGATCGGGATTCCGGTAGATCCCCGCGCACTATGAGTTTAACTACAGGATGGTATCCCGGTAGATCCACTGGATATTTATATTTGGGACTACAAAACGGTATCTTGGGAGATCCCCGGTTGGTATCCCTATGCTGAGCTATATTCTTTCTATGATTAATTCTGTCTATGTAATAGTTGTTATTCTTATTATCCTGCATTATTTCATACCGTTAACATTTAATTATATTTTCGTATTCTATACTGGTTTATCTCAGCTGTCAGTTATAATCAGTAGGGCTCTGACCTTCCTCGTCATAACTCGACCGAGGTTAGGCTTGACACTTACTGAGTACCGTTGTGGTGTACTCATGCCCTTTCTGTGCATGTTTTTCATGTGTAGATCCAGGTACTTCGACTCAGCCCTACTACCCTTGAGGTGAGGTGATTCTCCAGAGACCTCGACGTATATCTGCTGCGTCCGCAGACCGAGGAGTGCCTTTCCATTCTCTCTTATAGTATTTGCCCTTCTGTATTTACTTTTATTTAGACATTCCGGAGTTAGACACTTGTAGTTATTCAACAACTTCTGATTTCTTGAGATTCCGGATTTTGGGATTTTTTTTAGTTTTGAGAGTTATATTGTATATGCCGTGCGACATCTTTAAACCTTCACTATGTTTATTTCGCAAGTTTTTATTTGTTTTATCTGTTGTTTTTCCTTGTTTTCCACAATTGTTAGGCTTACCTAGTCATAGAGACTAGGTGCTATCACGATAGTTCATGGAGAGCGAACTGGGGTTGTGACAAGATTCTTTCCAGGAAATCACTAAATTCTTATGCCAAAGGTACAACGGTAAAGCCATGTGACTACTGTTTATTTGGTATGCAACATATAGTCTCATTTTAGACATCGTCCAAAAGAAAATTGAATATACTTGATTCAATATATTTTGATGTTTATTTGATTCGGTATATTTTGATATTTGTGGTCTAATGGAAATTGAGTCGATGGGCGGTAACACATATTTTGTTATTTTTATTGATGAAGCTTCACAAAAATTGTGTGTTCATATTTTGAAAACCAAAGATCATGTGTTTCAAGCTTTCCAGAAGTTTCATGCTCTGGTGGAAAGGGAGACAAGAGAAAAGGTAAAGCGTCTCCGAAGGGAAAATGGAGGTGAGAACACTTCAAGGGAATTTGAAGAGTACAGTTTGATACATGGGATCAGACATGAAAAGAAAGTTCCTGGACCCCCACAACACAATGGTGTAGCTGAGAGAATGAACCGCACTATTGTTGAGAAGGTGAGAAGCATTCTATAACGACCCGTCTGGTTGTTTTGCTTTTTAGAACCCTGTCACCTTAAATAAAACTTCTCACGCTTGCTTTAACTAATTTATGACCTGTGGAGATGGTTTGTTCGGGATTTGGAAGAGTTTGGGTTGATATATGCTCATTTGATTCCTTAGGATTTTCTTAAAATGCTAAGTTTGACTTTGGTCAACATTTTGAGCAAACAGACCCGACGCAAGATGTAGCATCCTTCCCCCCTTAGAAATATTCGTCCTCGGATGTTTAACCTTCTGGGATCTATATAACCTTGGCAGAGTCGCCCTTGGTAACAATACTACAACTAATTCTTCCTATAGAAACTTAAGGTTATGACGTCTCAGTCGGATCCTTCTATTGAGGAGGAAATAAATAGGAATACCTAGACTTCATGTCTTCCTCGGCCTCCTAAGTCACTTCTTCCACATTGTTGTTTCTTCAAAGTACTTTCACCGAAGCTACGTCTTTAGTTCTCGATATCCGAATTTGTCCGTCTAATATAGCAATGGGAGTTTCTTCGTATGATAGCTGCTGTATGACATGAACTTCGTCAACTAACACAATTCTAGAAGGATCTCCGATACATTTACGGAGCATAGACACATGAAAGACTAGATGTACAAACTCCAAGTCCAAAGGCAAGTCTAATTCATATACTACCTGGCTTACTTTGCGTATGCTCTTTTATGGTCCCATGTACCGAGGGCTAAGTTTTCCTTTCTTTCCAAACCTCATAACACCTTTCATCGGTGATACCTTTTTGGAATACCCAATCGTCCACCTGAAACTCCAAGTCTTGTCGTCGATTATCCGCATAAGTCTTCTGACAGTCTTCAGCTGCCAATAGACTTTCCTGTATAAGCTTAATTTTCTCGATTTCCTGTTGTACCAATTCTGGTCCTACTAACGTAGTTTCCCAACATCGAACCACCCTATAGGTGACCTGCACTTTCGTCCGTAAAGGGCTTCGTATGGAGCCATCTGAATACTAGAATGGTAAGTATTATTAGGCGGCAGTTGATCATCCCAGCTACCTTTGAAGTCTATCACACAAGCTCGTAACATATCCTCCAGTGTTTGAATAGTACGCTAAGCCTGTCCGTCTGTCTGAGGATGAAATGCTGTACTAAGACTTACTTGAGTCCCCAATCCCTTTTTGGAAGGACCTCCAGAAGTTAGTTGTAAATTGAGCTCCTCTATCCGAGATAGTAGATACAGGGACACCATGCAGTTGTACTATTTTCTTAATATAAAACCTTGCATAATCCTCTGAGGAATATGTAGTCCTAACGGGCAGAAAATGGACTGACTTTGTAAGCCTATAAACAATCACCCATATCGAATCGAACTTACGCTGGGTACGAGGTAAGCCTAAGATAAAATCCATATTGATTACTTCCCATTTCCAAGTCGGAATCTCCATAGCCTACAATAATCCCCCGGGTTTTTGATGCTCAATCTTATCCTGCTGACGTAGGACGCTGAGCAACGAACTCCACTATATCCTTTTTCATTCCATCCCACCAATAAACACCCCTGATATCATGATACATCTTTATCGCTCCTAGATGGATAGAATGATGAGAATAGTGAGTTTCTCACATAACCTGCTGACGCAGCTCCGCAACATTATGACACATACTCGTTCTTGATATCTAAGGACTCCATCTTCTGTAATCTCAAACGGTGTCTTATCTTTATGAGGGGTGGTATCCCTATAATGAACTAACATAGGATCCTCGTACTGGCATTCCATTACTTTAGTTACTAAGGAGGATGTTGTCGTATCCTGAATAGTAATTCTAATATCGCCTAAGTCTTGTAACCGAACTCTAAGACTAGCTAGCTGGTGAACCTCATGGGCTATTCTCCCCCTTTTTCTAGCTATAAATATGACAGGCTACCCATAGATCTACGGTTGAGGGCGTCAGCTACTACGTTCGCTTTCCCCGGATGGCATGAAATATCAACGTCATAATCTTTAAGTAACTACAACCATCTTTTTTGACGTACATTCAATTCTTTTCTTCTTCTTGAAGATTTACTGAAGGCTCTTATGATCTGCATAGATACCAACATGACTGCCATACAAGTAGTGCCTCCACATCTTTAGTGCATGAATCACTAAGGCTAACTCTAAATCGTAGGTCAGGTAGTTCTTCTCATGCTTACTTAGTTGTCCAGAAGCATAAGTTATAACCTTACTAAGCTACATCAGCACGCGATCCAATCCAACGCTTGAAGAATCACAACAAATAACATAACCATCGGTCCTTTCTGGGAGCAGTAGAACCGGTGCTAAAGTTAACCTGTCCTTTAATGCCCGGAAACTCCGTTCGCAAGGATTGGTCCATTGAAACTTAGTTCCCTTCTGGGTTAACTTACATGGGTATCCTAATTTTTTTATAATTCAGGAAATTCCCCTCTTCGAAGGCCCAAACTTCATCCTTTATCCATCATAATTACGCCCTTATCCCACCATTAGGGTAGTATTTCACCTATTCTAAATGTTACTAGTCTTAGACTCCTTTAAGTTCTTTCACGCTATACTGAGTCTTCTGTAACTTAGAGAAATCATCAGCTTTCTTATGAACTTATTCCCAAGGACTTATCCATTCTCGTTACCTTTTTCACTCATCTTTTCTTATCCATCCTCCTTCTTCCTAAAACCTTGTCGTTCTACCATACTTTAGCTTGCGACCTACACATATCTATTTATACTTATTCACAACCTTTCTTCAACTTGCTTGCCCCATAGATTTCCTTATGTTATTCCAGTACATCAAGCGAGATACCACATACCACTTTGGTCAATGGTGCTTAGAAAAGAAGAAAATTTCATTACAAGTTTTTTGTAATAACCTTCCAAATGGAGAAGCTACGAACCTTCTTCGGTGTTGTGGGTCTAGTCAAAGTCTTCACTGCTTCAGTCTCATGTGTATCAACTCGGATATCTTCACCCAAAATAATATGCCCAAGGAAAGCTACAGAGTTCAACCAGAATTCACATTTAGAGAATTCTGCATACAACTTCCCTTTTTGTAGAACTCTGGGTACAATACACAAGTGACCGGCATGCTCAGCCTCTGAACGAGAATACACCAATATATCATCGATAAATACAATTACGAATAGATCTAAAAAAAGCCTGAACACATAACAGGGGAAGTTAATTTCCGGTTGCTATGTTGTGAATAATAACACCATCACTATTCACGACTCATAACTCCGGCGTCTGGCAAGGTAACATTACAAGATTGGTATCAAAAGAGCCTCATTCTCATTGTGAATAATCTCCTTTTGGTTTTATCCTAAATTCTATAGCCATACGCAACAGATCTTAAATTTATTTTCCGAAGTACTGTAGCATCCAGTTTTTCTTCACCAAACTTCAACATTACTATTTTGTAGTGTGAAGTTGTTCTCTCTATGGAGTGTTGAAGAAATCCATGGATGCATAGTTTAGCTCTTGATTCACAGTTGGGTTCGAAGGTCACTGTAGTGTAAAAGAATCTTGGCTGCTCTAGGAGAAGAAACACGAACAACTACATAGAAGTCGTTCCTGGCCTCTAAGGCCGCGACCAGCCTCCTCCAATGGCTGGTCAGCCCCCCCAAGCATCCCCCTCCATCCCTAACAACACCACAACAATACCCAAGCCTTTAGATTATTCAAACATTCTGAAACCAGCCACGATCAATGCACCAGTTAAAGGAAACACGTCAAAACAATGTTCTGGCGATACAATTTCATTTCATCGACCAGTGTTCTTTCAAGGACAGCCTATGGTGAAGTTCACTGAATCTGAGGTGGATCGAATGAACGAGCTCGAAGGTTTGCAATATGCAGTAGTGTGCAAATTTTCGTATGGATGTCCTGAGCTTAATGAACTACGTCGAATTGTCCCGATTCAATGTGGAATTAAATGCGAGTGTAATATTGGATACCTTCGTGATAGGAATGTGTTAATACGATTGACGTTATGGCAAGATTTTATTGATTTCTCATCGAAGAATGTGTATTATGTGAAAGATAAGGCTGGCCATGAATACCAATTGCGAACTTTGATATATGATGCTAAATTCAAAGCCGGGGAGGAAACACCTAAGATGATGGCGTGGATTTCGTTTCCAAATTTGCTACCAACATATTTTGTGAAAAAATGTCTCTTTTCATTGGCATCTACTATAGGAAAGCCACTGCATCTTGACTTGGCTACTATTAACAAGACAAGGCCAAGTTGTGCATGAGTGAAGGTTTTAGTTGATTTAATAGCTGAGCTTCCTAAAAAGGTGCGTATGGATATTGTTAATTCAGAAACAGAGGAAGTGAGAACTGAGTGGGTTACGATTAGATATGATTACCTACCAAAATACTGTAAAGAGTGCAAGTTGCAAGGGCATGATATGATGGAATGTTGGAGAATTCATCCCGAGTTAATGGAAAGTAACACTGTCCAGCAACAAGAAATTAGAGGGACTGTGGGTCAAGGCAACATGGAATCTGCAAAACAAGCTGCTCCATTGATGATCCTTAGTAGTGGTAAGGTGGTTGAAAATGTTGGCCCTCAATGGAAGGACGTTCGAGATAATAAGGGACAAAATAAAGGTAAACAAGCTGAAGGTAATTGTGCAGATGGGAAAGAAATTGCTCTTGTTGATAATGATGCTGCAAAACAGGTACAAACAGCTAATGGTGGTATTGGTCAGTTACAGTTTAATAAAGAATTAGTTCCAGTCAGGGATACTGGTCATGTGCAAACTTCGAATCAATTTGCAATCCTTGAGGGTGATGACAGTGGTGATATGTAGAACAATCAACTTGCAATAGTAGAAGAAGTCCAGGAAATAATTCAAGTAGATAAGGGTACTTCAAGTAAGGGTGGGAAATCCTTGAATCAAGCAACAGCTAAGTCGAACCATGGAGGTAAGGGTACAGTCCATAACCAAGTGATGAGAAGTCCTAGAAATAGTCCTAGGAATTTTGGGAGACTAAATGCAGCAGCAACGGTGTTTGATCCTACTAAAACGGGAATGAGAGCTACAAAAGAAGGAGTTAGCTCTAATCCTTCAAGGAATATGAACAAAGAACCTACAACTCAATGGGTGAATAGAACCTTCCCAGTCCCCAATGTTATTACAAATCAGTCATGCCAAGAAATCCCCTCTCAATCTTTAGATACAAGTGTTATACCAGAACAAGAAAATTTAAAGGATCGTGTCAACCTTATTGGAGGTAGGCTGTGGTGTCAGCAATATGAAGAAGAATCAGATGAAGGAGAATTTCTTGAAGGACATGAGGATGTGGAAGAGGTACAGGTAGAAGATCCAGATGTGGAGGAACAAAGTTTTAATGGCAAGAGGGATAGAAGTGAAGTAAAAGGAGCAGATGATGGCACCAATGATAAGGGTGCAACTGATCAACCCCCTCAACTTGATCACCACCATAACAATCCAAATCCACTCTCAATACCTAACCATGACTCTAGCCCTGTGGAGATGCAAGACCCTATAGCTCAACCCAAGGATCTAGGAGATACAAGAGATCCAGGTGATAACAGTGCAGCAGTACAACAACAACAATATGAAGGAATTCAAAAGGGTGTGGAATTAGATATGCAGCAGAATACAGGACATGATGCACAAGGTGATGGATCAGTAGCTTCCACACAGATGTAGGAGACTATAAGTTGTCCTAATCCAAAGGTTCCAACTGAAACAATGAAGAAGAAGAATAGTCTCAAGAGTCTGTTTCCTAAACCTACCAAGAATCAGTTGATTAGTCAGGAAAATAATGAAAAAGAGGAGCAAATGCAGGGGGCCAAAGGGAGAGATATGGATGCAGAATCTACTACTCAGAAGTTTATAAATGTAGCCAGACAAGGTGACATCTCTCCTAGACAGATGGAGATTGGGAAATCAGCTGGTAGAGGGAAGAAAAAACAAGCAAGGGATACTACTACAGTGCAATTTCCAGGAGTTCAAACAAGAAGAACCTTATCCAAATCAATTAATTGACGATGAATGCTCTGATTTGGAATATTAGGTCATTTAACACTATGCAAGCCTTTGAAAGGGTTATTACAATAGATAGACAATTCCATTTTGATTTTATTGCTCTGATGGAACCTAAGCAACACACCAGGACCGTGGATCAATATAGGAGAAGGCTTGGTTTTGAGCAAGTTGTGGTTAATGTATCCAACAAGATATGGGTTTTGAAAGATCAAAAATTTGATTTTGACATTCTTGTCAACGTGGGGCAACAGATCACTTTGAAAATGACTGACACTGATGATCATAAGGAATTTATCATTACGATGGTTTATGTTAAATGCGATGCAATTGAAAGAATTGAGCTTTGGGATACTTTGTACTCTTTAGCCAGTGATATGACTTTGCCATAGCTCGTTGGTGGAGACTTTAATGATATGCGATGAAGAAGAAAAATTTGGAGGACTTCCAGTTCATTTCAATGAGATAGATGACTTTAGGCATTGTATTAATACGTGCAATTTGTTTGATCTTGGATTCAAGGGAAACATCTACACTTGGTGGAATGGGAGAGCTGAGGAGGACTGCATTTTTAAAAGATTAGATAGGTGTTTGGGAAATGTGGAACTGCAGCAATTCTGGCCAGGTTTGGAGATTAATCACTTATCTAATATAGGCTCAGATCACAGCCCTATGCACCTTAGTTATAACCCCAATGCTGGTCCAATCAAGAAAGCTTTTAAATTTTTAAATTTCTGGATCAAACACGACACATTCCTAGATGTTGTTAAGGAGAGCTGGCATGCAGACTTTCAGGCGAGTCCTTTTATAATGTTCAATCACAAGTTGAAAAAAATGAAGAAGGCTCTATCTTTATGGAGTAAGGCAACCTTTGGTGATATATTTCAAAATCTAGCCAGTTTGGAGGAAGTAGTTAAGGTGCATGAAACTCAATTCGAACTGAATCCAACAATTCAAAATCGTGAAAGGCTCCAAAGAGTTCAAGCTGATCTGATTCGTGTGTGGGCTATAGAAGAAGATTTCTGGAAGCAAAAAGCAGGTATGGCTTGGTTTAAAGATGGTGATAGAAATACTAAGCTTTTTCACGCTCATGTGAATGGTAAAAGAAGGAAACTGCAGCTCAAAAGGATACAAGACAGGAATGGGATTTGGCTGGAAGATTCTGAAAGTATAGCCAATGATGTTGTGCATCTTTTCCAATAGCAAGACAGTATTCCTACTGACTTTTCAATACTGGATCATGTACCCTCAATGATGACAGAGGAACAGAACAGTGATCTCACAAGGCAGCCTACACGAGAAGAAGTGAAGAGGGCAGTATTTGGATTGAATGGAGACAATGCAGGTGGACCGGATGACTTCAATGGCAATTTTTTCCATGCTTGTTGGGAAATCATTGGGGAAGATATAGTACAGATGGTGAAGGCTTTTCTCAATGGACATGAACTTCCTAAATTTGTGACTCACACAAATTTAGTCTTGTTACCAAAGAAGAAAGATGTGCAAACTTTCTCAGATCTAAGGCCAATTAGCTTGAGCAATTTCACAAATAAAATCATATCGAGGGTCATTCATGAAAGGTTAGTGGATATACTTCCTAATATTATCTCAGATGAGAAACCAGGCTTTGTGAAGGGAAGGAATATTGTTGAAAATGTTTTACTTACTCAGGAAATAATAACTGATATCAGATTAAGAACAAAAGCAGGTCCTAATGTAGTTATTAAGCTCGACATGATGAAGGCATATGATAGACGGTCTTGGTTGTTTCTCACTAAAGTTGTGAGGAAGATGGGGTTCTCAGAAAGGTTTATTGGATTGATTTTTGGTATTGTATCTAACAACTGGTACTCAGTACTTGTGAATGGACAACCATATGGTTTTTTAAGTCGACTAGAGGGGTAAAGCAAGGTGATCCTTTGTCACCTGCTTTGTTTATCTTCGCTGCAGAAGCACTTTCAAGGGGGCTGAATGCATTGCATCAAAATATGTACTTCTGTGGCTATGGATTGCCCAAATGGAGTCCCAAGATCAACCACCTTGCATATGCAGATGACACAATTATATTTTCATCGGCACATACCACTTCTCTGAGACTGATTGTGGAGACTCTGAACTCTTATGAAGCAGCTTCTGGGCAACTAATTAACAAATCCAAATCTGCAGTATATGTTCATCATTCAACAAGTGAGGAAGTTGTGAGAAAAAATAGAAAGAGTTACTGGAATTGAAAGGCAAGACTTCCCATTCATCTATGTTGGTTGTCCTATTTTCTACAAAAGGAGAAGGATGGACTACTATGAAGGATTAATCACAAAGGTACTTGATAAACTACAAGCTTGGAAAGGCAGACTGTTGTCTATTGGAGGGAGGGCAGTACTAATAAATAGTGTACTGCAGAGCATGCCTATTCACTTGCTTTCAGCAGTAAATCCACCTAATTATGTGATCAACAAGCTGCACAAGTTATACTAGGTTTTACCGGAGTAATTCTATTGATGGTAGAGCAAGACACTGGGCATTGTGGGACACTTTATGCCTACCTTATGATGAAGGAGGAGTAGGATTTAGATCACTACATGATATGTCCAAAGCCTTATTTTGCAAATTATGGTGGAATTTTAGGACTAAGCCATCCTTGTGGAGTTCTTTTATGAGCCAAAATTATTGCAAGAAGTTGAATGCCATTGTGGTTCCTTGGAGGAATGGATCACGTATATGGAGGAAGATGTTGGACTGTAGAGATTTTGTGGAGCATCAGATTTTCTGGAAATTAAAAATGGGATCATCCCTTTTTTGGTTCGACAATTGGACATGCTTCGGAGCTCTTTACTTTGTAACGCCTCCGGAATTCATTGTTGATGAATCAATTAACAATGTGAATGAGGTGATGTTCGAAGGATAGTGGAATGCAGAGAAGCTCAGAGAACCTTTGCCTGATGATTTAGCATTGCACATTCTGGAAAGCATACCATGTCCAGCAATCTTAGAAGAACTGGACAAGCCTATTTGGAGCCTAGAAACCAGAGGGCAATTCACAGTTAAGTTTGCCTGGCACTACATAAGGAGGAGGAAAGATCCAGCTATTTCATACTCTAATATGTGGATTAAGGGGCTACCTTTTAAAATATCTTTCTTTATGTGGAATTTATGGAAAGGCAAACTACCACTGGATGATGCACTAAAAAGAATGGGGTACTTCATGCCTTCAAAATGTTGGTGCTGTGTAATGCCAAATGAAGAGACAGTAGGCCATGTGTTTATCCGATCTTACACAGCCACAAGAGTTTGGTCATATTTTTTCTCATATGCTGGGCTATCACTGGAGGAGTTAAACTTGCAGCAAGCTATAGTGAAGTGCTGGACATTGAGGGTGATGCCTAGACTAAAGCCCATTTTCTAGCTCTACCTTGTATCATTGTTTGGGAACTATGGAAAAGGAGGAATAGCAACAAACATGGGGAACCGGTGTCTGTTAACAGGGTGGTCTACTAAGTGTGCACAACTGTGTAGTCACTCATTAAGTTGAGGAAGCCTGGGATTGTTCATGTACCTTTCAAATGGCCTGATATACTTAAAATGATGGAAAAACACACTCCTAAGCTAAAGTTTAATAAAGTGTTATGGGAATTACCAATGCAAAGGCGGACAAAGATCAACACTGATGGAGCCTCGAGGGGTAATCCAGGAAGAAGTGCAATTGGCTATTGTTTGAGAAATGAACAGGGTGACCTGCTGTATGTGTGTGGAAAGGAAATTCAAGAGGTGAAAAATACACAAACATAAGCTATGGCCATTCTGGAGACTTTGAAATATAGCATGGCCAATGATATATTCAATATCTGGGTGCAAACAGATTCAATGATGCTAAAGAATGTGATTGAAGGAGTTTGGAAGCCACCTTGGGTTATTGAAAAAGAAGTAAATGAGATAAGGTATATGTTAGGCATGTGCAATGGCAGAATATCACATATACATCGAGAGGGGATCAAGTTAGCTGATCAGTTGGCAAACTATGCACTCGATCAAGGGCTCATTGAATGCCACTCTTTCCATCATCTTGACACACAAGGCAGGAGACTGGTTAATGGGGATAAATTGCAATACCCATATTTGAGAGTCAAGGTGTCGAGACAGTAGAAGGAGAGGTGAAGAAAAGGCCAAAGGAATTGGTGACGGAGATGGAAATAAATCAGGATCAATATACTCAAATCATTGTGGAGGAGATGATGTTGATCTATTTTTTCACTAACCTTGTGTTCTTTTTTACAGGAAACGATACTGAGCTCATGCATCGTCACCTAATATGACTTCTATGGGTGGTATTAGCACTATGTGCTCATTCCCTTGAAGAAGGAAAAGTGACATGCACAAGAAGGAGGAGACATTGCTGGAAATACATTAGTTTTGGCATGACAAAGAACTTGAATTGGTAGATAATTCTGGAAAAAATGCAGACTTTTAGTCATAAATACTCAGTGCTACATCATAATTTAGCATATGAGGAATCAAATAAGACTTCAACAACATATAAAGGGACAACACACGACATTGGTGTCAAAAGGGACAGTAGCAAATATGATCACAGCAAGCACAAAGCTGATGATCAGGTCTGCAGATGGATCACTTCAATTTTTAATTGGAATCCATTTGCACATACAGGGAATCAGCCAACAGGAATACAACTGAAGAGTCATTTGAGTCACAAGGAAGACGTGGAAACAGCTGGAAAATTCAATTATAAATAGCATACAATGTGCAAAACATGGAAAATGTAGTTGTTTTTAGTTGGATTTAGGGGGGGTGGTACTTCAGGTTAGAGGAAGGAAATCAACACATTCAGATAGCAGGATATACAATGAACACAAGAGGAAAGAAGAAGCTACTGTGTCCATGCCCAACCATTTCAGGAAATTTCTTGTGGTGGTATTAGTACATTGTACTCAGTCCGCAGAAAGGAAATCGAGCGTAGGTACAAGCATGGAACCAAGGCATGCCTTTCCAGGTGCGAAACTCTCTCTTTTGGTGGTATTAGTACTAAGTACTCATTCCAATGAGAGTGAAGTTGTGGAAGGCACAAGCATGACACTGTACATTAATCACCACATGTTGCGAGATTATGAACACGATTATCACCATGTTCTAGCAAACATGAATAGTCGACATTTCTACAGCACGTCTGAGGTGAGGCAACAAAGTGCAGAGGAACTCAAGTCAGTGTGCAATGTCACACAATGTCTAGAGTACCAATGTCGCGGCAGCAGTTAACACATGGAATTATGGAAGAAAAATGTTGTATAACTATCACAGCAAATAAGAACTAGGCATTGCTTGTAGCAGATAACCATGGTTGGAATTCTGAAGAATTAAAGAACTGTGAATTCATACCAAAATTTAAAGATCGAAAAGAACATGTGCAACCGAAGACTGCCCATTTTTTATACTTGTATCTGGAGATCACATTTCTACTGAGGAAGTTTGACATCTGTTCAAGAAGGATATATAGCATAACTGAATTATTTGATCATATGGATCAAGAGGAAGCACAAATGGCGTGGAAATGGAAAGATGAATTTGAAGTCGCATGCGGCACAAAGCAAGGAAAATTACATACTGCGAAGGAAATTTTTTATCATGTCAGTAAAGAACAAGGACTGTTGATACTCAATTTGGATGCCGCAGCAGGTGTGAAAGGTTTTCTACAGGATACTTTACACTCTCAATTAATACACCATTAGGAAGGAGACTAAAGATGCGGCAAAGCGATACTTTCTAAAGCATTTATGTGGGAAAACATATCATGGCTATTTTTTATATCTCATTTATTTTTTCTTATTAGATTAAATAATGTAATATCAATGTTGAGTTCATTGCTCAATATTGGTAATAGGAGCTATGTAATCAACAATGTTTATTTCTTTCATCGTCTACGACCTCCTAACAATGTATTTGATTTTTGACTTTCCATTTATATATAAAACTAGCCCTAGACACTTGCCTACTGGAGTGCCAAAAAAAAAGTCCATGAATACTGCTGGGGCATTGGCCTGGCTGAATAACATAACCCGAAACTCAAAGTGACCATATCTAGTCCTGAATGCTGTTTTTGGAATATCTTTATCCTTAACCCTTACCTGATGTACCCGAACCTTAGGTCTATCCTTGAAAAACACTTGGCACCTTGCAACTGATCAAATAAATCATCAATTCTCAGGAGTGGGTACTTATTCTTGATCGTCACATTGTTCAATTGTTTATAATCAATACACATTCGTAAGGAATCATCTTTCTTAAAAAACACAGGTGCTCCCCATGGTGACGTACTAGGCCTGATAAAGCCTTTTTTAAGTAAGTCCCTTAATTATTCTTTTAACTCTTTTCAGCTTTGTGGGGGGGGGGGGGCATTCTATAGGGAGGAATAGATATTGGGTGAGCATCTAGTAGTAGGTCAATAGCAAACTCAATTTATCGCATTGGCGGGAGACCCTAATGTTCATTAGGAAAAACATCAGGAAACATTAACCCCAGGGAAGGACTGAATGGTTGGTAATTCTAATTCCACATCCCAAACCCAAACTAAGTGATAATATAGTCTTTTATGATCATCTTCCTTGCCTTGAGATAGGAGATAAATTTACCTCTTGGTGATGCTATATTACCTTCCCATTCTGAAACAAGCTATTCTGGAGGCTGAAATTAAACCATCCTTGACCTATACTTGATGTTAGCATAGCAAAAAGCCAACCAATCCATACCTATTATAATATTAAGTTCTACCCAACTGAACACCATATACCTTATCCTTGTTTATTATCAAATCTATCACAGGCCATTACGGCGACATCCATATATATAAGTAACAATATTAAGACTTAACTCACATAACTAATTTAGAAAAAGGTTTATATACATAGGGGTCGACTAGGCCGTAGATATATCATACCCAAAACTATATACATGATACTATCTGCAAAACCTCTAAGTATGCATAACCATAATAAATACAAGTCGGGACGGGGCTCCCTACATCCTCATAAAACAACCTAACACATTTAGAACCCTAATTTGGTAATATTCCAAGAAAAGGTGGAACTCACCAACCAAAAACTGACACTTGGAGGAAGTCTATAGTAGAGGGTCATTGCCTCGTCCTATATAACAACCTCGATCGGACACACTTCGAAGCGGAATCTTCATGTCCTTATCAGTTACCTTTCTCCTCTTTGCCCGACTGCTATCTTCTTCCTCTACATATCTCATAACATACACCGACGAACTTTGATTGACGGACTCCCAAGACTGTGGACTATCCGGAACCTCATAAGAGCTGGTGTCCACCTTGACATAGTTTTGAACCTGAGGGAATACCGGATGTTCCAATCCATGCACTACTCCCCTCATACCCTGATCAATGGGCTCTAAAACTAAGGGCCTTGGTGAGGTCGGAACTCCTCTCACCCCATCTACTATCGGAGTGGTCGAAATAGCTCGAACGGATGACTCATATGGATCCTCCTCAATAGAACCCATGATCTCCGATGGGTCTGAATCCATAGCATAACTTTTCTCCCTTTCTAACACCTTCGTAGCCTTCTGACCCGTGCTAGCGGTTGTAGTCTTCGGAGGCATCACTAAAAACGTAAAACATCATTAGGAACATAAATACTTATATCACACGATCTAAGATAAGAAGAGAGGACAACATCCTATATGTCCTATAGCCTATTGTCTATAACTGTGGTTCACAACACACCTATAAACAAGACTCTACTAGACACGGTCTGTAGACAACCCTAGGACTGAACTGCTTTGATACCACTTTTGTCACGACTCAAACCGATGGGCCGCGATGGGTGCCTGAGTCCTACCTGTCAAACACCCCAAAGCATGCATCTAAGATATGAACCTGTATAATATCTGCTGAGTTACGAGAATAATGTACATGAAGGAAATCTTCCCAAAAAAGGCATGCATACATATACGTACAACATACGTAGGGTGAGCCGGCAAGGTTGCTATAGACAACTATACATCTCAAAACTGGAAGCCGGCAAGGCCACATACTATCCAACTACACATACTATCTACAGACCTCTAATAGAAATATAATTGTGTAAAGACGGGACTGAACCACATCATACCCATATATATATATATATATATATATATATATATATATATATATATATATATATACACAAATGTATCGTACCAAAATCAAAAGCAGCTCTGAATAAAGTGGATTACGCCAACTCTCGCTTATCAGGGATCCTAAGAAGGGGGACCATCAGCTTGCCTAACTGCATTTGCTGGCATAAAATGCATGCCCCTATGAAATAGGGCGTCAGTACGAAAAATGTACTGAGTATGTAAGGCATGGAAATTAGTACATAAAACACATAGATAAAACATGGAATATAGAAACACATCTTTAAATCTGAATAATTTTATAAATTCTAAAACATTTATAATGTCATTCACGTGCGTATAAATGTCTTGTCATGCATAGGTATGTGTGTACATTATATCATCAAGCCACTTAGGGCATTCCATCATATCGTCTCGGCCACTGTGGGCAACATCATCCACATATACCAGCCGATCAGGTGGTGGTGCGTATATAACGCCGTAACCTTTTTACATATCTCATATACATATATTTACATATATACGCGTATATAACTCTATATAGTCGTGGGTCAATGCCCATGTATAAATGGGTAAAATGCATGCAAAATAGTAATAACCTCAATATTCCTTCCGGATAAACATAAGATAGTAATAATTTACATGGGAAATCAAGAATATAGACACCCCTAATATTTCTATGAATAGAGTAATTTATAGAAACTGTGCGTTTTCTCATTTCTTTGGTATAATTTGGACCATGCCAAAAGAAAGAGGGGATAGCCTTAACATACTTGGAGTAGAAAAAACTCTATATAATATTCCATTGGAAACCTTCGTGGATTTAACTTAGAACCTAAAAATCAGATTAAGCTTCTGACCTTTGAAATTGAGGAACGAAATCCTGCTTTGATTTGTTGAAGTTTGGACAAAATCGCTTCAATTAAAGCTTTGTTTTGAAATGGAATGTTTCTGCTTCAATGTCATTACAAGGCATTCCTACTAAATGTCACGGATAAATCTTATCAAGACGTAAGTCATGATTTTGGTTATTACATAGTAGCCATCTGGCAAAGTGACCAAGAGTGAGCTTTTGCCTTTGTGGCTTTATGCCACGTGGAAGGGTGGGTGAAGATTATTAATCTTTACTCATTATTAATTAATTGGGTAATGTCTCGTTGCCCGGTAATTAATCAATTACTCGCATAATTTTAAAATTATCCCAAATTACTTAAAATTCTATTTATTTTTAAATATATATATACTTAAAATTCTATTTATTTTTAAAATACTTCATATATACTTTATATATTATACTACCATGGTCATATGGTACCTTGCATGGTACTAGTTCATAATTATCGAGTATTATCGCTTAACCCGTATTTTATTCCAAGTTGGCCACTTTCAACAAAACTCGTTTCTTTAATCCGTGTACCATTTATCCTTTAGGACACTTATTTATTTCTTTTTATAAATAATGTAAATACGTTAACGTCAAAATAGCTCATTCCCGAGTCTACAACAATTAACTGAAGACGAAACTTTTAACATATGAAAACGTGAGACGTAACATCAGTTCAGTCTAGTTGGACAAGGATCTATCTTATGTTGAGGAGCTGGTGGAAATATTGGATAGGCATGTTCGAAAGCAGAGGACAAAGAATATTGCATCAGTGAAGGTTCAGTGGCGGGATCAGCCGGTCGAGGAGGCGACCTGGGAGATCGGGCAGGATATGCGCAGCCGTTACCCTCATCTTTTCACTACTTCAGGTATGTCACTATGATCGTTCGAGGATGAACGAATATTTAAGTGTAGGAGGATGTAACGACCCGACCGGTCGTTTTAAGAATTAACACCCCGATCCCCTATTAACTGCATTCCCCGTGTTTGTTTCTGCTATAGTGAGTTGCCGGGAGGATTTATTTTGAGTTTCGGAGTGTTTTGGGATACTTAGTCACTAAATGAGAGTTCAAGCCTTAGAATTTGGACTGCAGTCGGAGTAGTGTGAAGATGGCCTTGGAATGGAATTCCGTTAATTTCGTTAGCTCCATTGGGTGATTTCGGGCTTAGGGGCGTGTTCAGATTGTGTTTTGAAGGTCCGTAGCTTAATTAAGCTTCAAATACCAAAAGTTAAATTTTTGAAGTTTTTGGTTCGATAGTGAGATTTTGATATCAGGGTCGGAATGGAATTACAGAAGTTGGAGTAGCTTTGTAGTGTTGAATGTCACGTGTGTGCAAAATTTCAGGTCATTCGGATGAGGTTTGATAAACTTTTTGATCGAAAGCGTAATTCAAGAGTTTTTGAAGTTCTTAGGCTTGAATCCGATCTTAATTGGTTGATTTGATGTTGTTTGAGGTGTTTTGATGATTTGTATAAGTTGGATAGTGATATATGACTTGTTCGTGCTTTTGGTTGAGGTCCCGGGGGCCTCGAGGTGGTTTCGGATGGTTAACGCGAGATTTTGAGTTGGGTTTGGCAGCTGAAGTTTTTCTATTGCTGTCATAACCACACATGCAGCTAGGGGACCGCAGGTGCAGACTCGCAGAAGCGGACAAGGAGCCACAGATGTGGCCACAAGTGAAGGCAGTAGAAATCACAGAAGCGGGAGGTGTACCGCACATGAGGGACCGCAGATGCGGAATCTGGGTCACAGATGCGGAGAAAGAGGCTTTAGTGAAAACCACAGAAGTGGTTCCCTTGACCGCAGAAGCGTAAATTTGGACCGCAGATGCAGTATCGCGGGGCAAAACATATAAATATATGCCTTCGCGAATTTGAGTTATTTTTCATCTCTTTTCAAACGGGAAGAAGCTTTGGGGAGCATTTTTGTATGCGGCGAAATCAGAAGGCCTAATTTCTTGCTATCAAATCACTTCAGAAGAATGTCTCGAGACCCCGAAGATGCACAGTTGCGACCGAGTTCCCTCCCTCGGGGCTCGTCGAGGACCGACTCAAAGAAGACGAAGATCGAGGCTAGAGCAAAAGGGGGAATTCCCAAGGCACATGACTAAGTCTGACAGAGTCGGCCTACTAGAGCCTGTATCAAGGCGTCGAGTCTATCCGTTCCATCTCTATGCTTTTACAATTAGTATACATTGTACTATAACAGGATTCCCCTCCAATATAAAGGGAATCCTCACCACTTTGTAAAGGGCGGCTGTCACTCGAACTATTCTTCAAAAGATCAATAACAATTCTCTCTCTTTTCTCTCTAACTTATTTGCTCGAGGCTACTCTTTCCATTTATTGCTTTCATACTTGTTCTTCATTTATTGCTTGTATTGGCCATAAAGAGCCTCCTTTAATTGTATCCTAACTGTTATCCCCTTCCCGATTACCCCCGATAGCTCGAGATCGAGTCGAGTATCGACCTCGAGGCCTTTCATCGATCAGTCCGAAGCCCGGGTAGCAAGCCTCTCGGTTTGATTACTTCCCCGTTTTAGCTTGTACTTCGTCATTAAATTTCATACGCCTAGCATCAACTGCTCTAACAACTAGCAAAAAAATAGATCATATATTTTTAAAGTCCAATTTACAAATTTAATTGTTATTACCATTTTCACGGTAAATAGTTTGGCGCCCACCGTGGGACTAAAAATAATAGTGATTATTTTCTTGCTGGTTTCATTACAAAAACGCAAGTTATCTTTCACACTTTTTCTTGTCCAAGATTTTTTGATTTCAGGACAAAATGTCTGGCTTAGTAAACAGAGTCGAGAACGACAACCTCGAAAACCATGGGGAAAACGGTGTGGTTGTTCCAGTTGTCGGCTCGCCACCGCAGAATCTCGATAATGCGCCCGGATAGATTTTAACGGATGCGGATTAACAGGACACACAGCAGGTCAACAAAACCTCACACACCGACAGGAGCATACGTCATGACGACCAATAGGAAGCCCAAAAATCCCTGGCCCGGGAAGAATAGGAAGTTATCCTTCATGTTATTTTTGAAATGTTGCAGGCACAACAGTTGGCTATCGCTTAGTTACAAAGCCATCTGAAGACTCCCAGTACAACAACACTGGAAACAGCTCCCCTGGCCGAACAGGTACCCGAGAGATCGAGTAATAACGGATCGATAGCCGACCCGGCCATAGTAAAAAATGCTTGAGGATCTCACCAAAAGGATCGAATCGGGCAAGAAAATGATAGCAGCCAACTATAGGAAGGTCGAGACCTACAACTCTAGGGTCGACCAGATCTCGGGTGCACCTCTGATTCTCAAAGGAGTGGATTCGAAGAAGTTCATACAAAGGCCTTCCCCGATGAGGCGGCCCCGAAACCCATTCCAAAGAAGTTTAGAATGTCGGAACTCCCTAAGTACAACGGGACCACTGACCCTAATGAGCACGTTACAACCTACACAAATGCGGTAAAAGACAACGATAAAAGAATGACGAGATCGAGTCCGTATTGTTGAAAACATTTGGGGAAACACTCTAGAAGAGGTCCATGATGTGGTATCACAACTTGGCTCCTAACTCCGTAGATTCATTTGCCATGGTAGCAGACCTCTTCGTAAAGGCACATGCCGGTGCCATCAAAGTAGCGAAGAGAAAGTCCGACATTTTAAAAATCAAGCAAAGGGAGAACGAGATGTTACGGGAATTCATGTCTCGCTTTCAGATAGAATGGATAGAGCTACCGCCAGTCTCTAATGAATGGGCAGTGCAGTCCTTTACTCAAGGTCTGAACAAACGAAGCTCGGTGGCTTCAAAATAGCTGAAATAGAACCTGATCGAGTACCCGGCTGTGACCTGGTCAGACGTCCATAACCGGTGCCAGTCAAAGATCAAGGCCGAGGATGACCAGCTGGGATCCCCTTAGGGATTAGTATAACCGAGCAGGCTCCTTGCAAAGGAACCAAAACTAAACAAAGAAAAGTATCAGACATACCTCAAAGATAGGAGCAACACCCCGAGGCGCAACCTACCTCGTAATGATCGGAGAGTGGATCGAGGAAAGGATCCTCGAGGGCTCATCAACAGAGCCAGGTTCGATCACAACGTAGTGATAACGGGTGCGCCCCACTTGTCAGAATACAACTTCAACGTCAATGTATCAGATATAGTGTTAGCCATCAGTAAAATCATAGATGACAAATGGCCCAAACCTATACAATCAGATCCTTAGCAAAGGAATTACAACTTGGTAAGCGAATTTCATAACACGCACGGCCACAGAACCGAGGATTGTCATCAACTACGAGAAGAGTAGCTCGACTGCTTAACAAAAGGACATCTCCGGGAATTCCTTAGTGATCGAGCTAAAAATCAGTTCTGAGAAAGGGAGGCAACAAAGAAGCATAAGGAAAACGAGCCGCAACACATCATCCTTATGATCATGGGAGGGGGGGAGATGCCCTGCAGAAACCCATAATGAGAAGAACGATAATATCCATCACCAGAGAAAAGCAGACTTGGGGATATATTGTCGAGGACGCCCTCACATTCAGCAAAAAGGACACTGAGACCATGTCTCAACATCACAATGATGCACTGGTAATCTCCTTCCTTGTAAATTCTTTTCAAATAAGATGTGTACTCGTGGATCCAGGTAGCTCGGCCAATATTGTCAGGTCGAGGGTAGTAGAGCTGCTCAGATTGCTCAACCAAATCGTACCCGCCACTCGAGTCCTCAACAGATTCAACATGGCAAGTGAAACAACGAAAGGAGAAATCATCCTTCTGGTCACCGTGGCTAGCACGACCCAAGACGCCAAATTCCATGTCATCGAAGGAGACATGAGGTATAATGCCTTATTCGGGCGGCCGTGGATACACTGCATGAGAGCGGTACCGTCCACCCTTCACCAAATGATAAAGTTTCCAACAAAGGACAGAATTAAAACCGTCTACGGGGAACAACATGCGTCAAGGGAAATGTTCGCAATATGCGATGTGGCACCAACGCTCGTACCTCCGCCCCTGAATGAACCAAAGGGAAAATCAGGCCTCACCCTCGATCAAACTTGATGAAATGAAGTAAAGGACCGTATCGTGTCCTTACCTCGGGCAATTGAAACAAATTAGCCCTCACGATTGTAGCGTATCAATCCCCGAGGCATCGCTAGCATATCTCACTTCAAGGTACGACTATCTCCCTTTTTTATTTCGAATTAAGGACTAACCCTTATGCAGACACGGAGCGGTCAGAACGCCAACCCCGCCAGAAGACCATAAGGTTCTAAAATCACCCGTTGCACTCTTTTCCTTCGATCGAGTTTTTATCCCAAAACAAGGGTTTTACTGGCAAGGTTTTTAACAAGGCAATGTCTGCATGCTACCTAAAAGAATCTCAACAAATGCTCAAAACTTCTTTTGCAGACAACTTTGAACGCTGGGGGCATTCCTCCATGAAGCCACCCGCTTGGAAAGGTCATGAAACGCCAAATGGGGTCCCTATAGGAAAGTAATGTACCAAACGATCAAACGAACTGTGTCCATATAAACAGGCTCCCATCGACGAATACATGTACTATTGTACTGAATAATCAAAGAATATCTTTGTCAAAAACACCTTCACAAGATAATGCAACAGTTCCTCCGCCGGAAATGTCCCGAACACTCGGGGACTAATGTCGACAATTCAACACTCAGACGACCTCCGGGTCGAAACTTTGAAATCATAAAACCTTCAGGTAAGGCAATGGGGAAATCTCTAATCATCTCCAAACATCGAGGGTACGTTAAATACTCAGAGACTTAGCACAACAATTTGGCACCCATACAACCTCTGGGTCAGAAATCCGTGCTCACAAGGCCCTAACGAGGAAATTCCGAGCTCACGAGTAATGGTATTCGAGCCTAAGAAAACTCGATGACTCAAAGACTGTCGTCAATCGCCATTCACTAAAAAACCCGAGGCCGTAAGATCTCGAGCGGGCAAACTCGGTCTAGCCAGATCTATTTTACATAACAATAAAACACTGTAAGACCTTAATAGGCATGAAAAAACTATAAGACCTCAAAAGGCATGAAAAAGTATAAGACCTCAACAAGCATGAAAAACTGTAAGACCTCAACAGGCATGAAAACCCGTAGTACCTCAACATCCATGAAAATTTTGTAAGACCTTACTACAGGCATAAAACTCAAACCCTAAGTTTAGGCTATGTGTCGCATTTGAAAGACTCCCTAAAGGGCATACCCTCGATGTAGATTCCTAAACTATTACACTCGGGATCAAAACGACTCCGGCCAAACACATATGACTACGGTCAAAATGGCTGCACTAGCCAAATTAATGTGAATCGGGGACGCCCGACCGTCGCTAACAAAATCACAGGCCATTACTCCAAATCTACTTCGAAAAGAACCGATTAAAACAGGATACCCTCAACAGGAAAACGAGCTTCGACCATGTCATCTCCATATCATAAGGCTTCGAGCTACTTAGCTTGCAAGCTAAACCTTCCGAGGTGCTCGAACATCGCGCTAACAACTTGAAATCGAGGTTCTTCTCGAACCGATGATGGGTCAGACAAAATCATTTCAAAAAGTCCTTAACGAGAGGAAAACAAAGCCTACATATGCCCACGAGCAAAAGCGTAAGAGCCATTGTCGCCAGCCAAAAGAGCCTTAGGGCTACACATTAAAAGTTCGCAACGACCAAAAGTGTAAGAGCCACTGTCGCCAGCTTAAAATTTGAAAACCTAATGATTAAAATGAGCACCCAATTCAGAGACCAGATCCAAAATAGTTAACTATACATGCCTAAGGGCATAGAGTAAGAGCCATCGTCGCCAGCTTCACAAGCCTCAGGGGCACATATATAAAAGGTCGTTTCGACCCAAGGCATAAGAGCCACTATTGCCAGCCAGGAAAATAAAAACTTGAGGGTTGATTGACCTCGAGTCGCAACCCGACTCGGAGACTAAACCCAAAATAGTGGAAGTAAAAATGCCCAAGGGCAAGGCGTAAGAGCCGTTGTCGCCAGCCCACGAAAATATGAAACTTGAGGGTCAATTGAGCTCGAGTCGCCATTTGACTCGGAGACTGAACCCAAGATAGTCAAGCAAAAATGTAAGGCTCCCACGCCATCTTACACTAAAGGTCGCGTCGACCAAACGCGTAAGAGCCCCTAGGCATGCCTGATGAGCCCCGGAGCCATATTCCGAATCAAAGGATTTTCGCCAACTCCGAAACCAGCACGCCTGGTCAAAAGCAAAGCAAAGAGAGGTACGTTAAAAATAAAGCTTCAAGCTTCCCCTTTTACATACAAAAGAAGGTGCATTCTCCGCCTACAAATGCGCTATGAAGATATCACATACAAAATGGAAAAATCTACGCCTCGTCCCTAGGGGCTACAGCCTATCGGCCTCATCTTCACTTTCCTCGGTGTCGGACAAAAGTAACCGAGCTCCACGCTCGTCTGCCCTCGCTCGTGCAGGCTCTTTCGGAAGAACGAAACCCCTGGCGGCGATCTCCTCAAGTACCCTTCTTTGGTATCTACAAGAAACATACTCCTCGGTCTTCTCCTAACGATCAAGGACCCTCTCTAACTCTACTTGGGCACCGGTCGCATCCCTCAAATATATCGACATCTCCTGATCGGCCTTGGTCTAACCCAATGCTGCTTCAGCCCGAGCATCAATGATCTTAGACTTGACCTTCAAAAGTGTGGACTCAAGCTTCGTGATCATATCCCCTTGAACTAAAGCGTTGTCATGAGCTAAGCGGAGTTGTACCTCGAAGGTAGGAACTCTAGCCAAGGCACGTTTCTCTTCTGAAGCTTGAACCTATGCCCGAGCTCTTAGCTCGGTGCAATCATTCCTGATACATTCAACTTCACCCTTTAGGCATTCCATGGCCTCCATCCTTTTCTGCAACTAGGATAGGAAAAAGTTAACCCGAAAGGTTAAAAGGCGAAGCACATACTGAACTAGAATGGGAAGTTACCTTCTCCGTCAAATAACTCTCGTAATTCGAGCTTTGGTACGCCTCATGTTACCGGTATACCAACTCAACTTCCTTCTCCTCGCAAAGGATCCTTAGCGATTTACAATTATCCAGAGCTTTTAGAGCTCGGGCCTAAGCTTGCCAAAGGCCTATACACGAAACATTCGATAAAAAAGAGAAAGCACGGGTTTCGAAAGACCTACAACAAAGCTCACCGCAAAATGAAGTTGGTAGACTTCCTCGAAGGCCGAGCGCACATCTGTTGGTCCAGTCCCCTCAACCATGGAAGGATCAACCCCGGTCGAAGCGCAATCATTCTGAGGGGCCATCTTTCTGGAACTAGAAGCTTCGGGTGCAGTAGACTCAGATTATATCTCCGCCTCAGGGGCTTGGCCCCGCTCTGCCTTGACATGATCGCCATCGCCCTGTGAGTATGCACCCCACATATTATTGTCATCTTTCAGCTCGGAAAATAGAAATACCTTCCCCCTTTCGAAAGAGCACGGTCTCGCCTTTGGAGGCTCTTCGATACCTACGATAGCAAGATTGAAACATGAAAAGGGAGAGAATGTCTCTCCAAATTATTAAGGGACAAGGAAGAAGTAGTATATGCACGCTCCATGAAGTTTCGCCTCCCATGTGCCTCGGGATATGGCTCGCCACCAACGCTCATCGCACGTCGAGTGGGTCGCCAACTTCCAAACCCAATCAGGCAGGTCAGGAACGTCGCTCGATGCCCATGAAATCGCTGTAGGAAAGGAAGAAACACAATGACTAAACTGGTTTTCGCTATAAGAGAATCTAAGAAAGCACGAGACACTCCTCTCACGCGCATAATTCCATCCCTTGGGAAATGGCATGAGCTCCACGAGGATAATGTCAGTCGTCCGGACCTGGACAAATAGACTGACCCACTCTAGATCCCCATCTTCCTCATCATGAACAACAATAGGGGTGGATGAACAACACCACAAGGTTAGCAAACCTTGTTCATGAAAGGGCTGGTACAACCTAACTAGGTGATTGAGCGTGAATTCAAGCCCCGCTTTCTCTGCAAAAAACCTCATCATCAACATTATCTGCCAAAACGACGGGTGTATCTGTGCTAAGGTAACCCGATATTGCAAGAAAAGGTCAAGCACGACCCTATCAAGGGGGCCTAGTGTGAAGGGATACATGAGCACATTCAGGAATCCCTTAGCTTGGTCTGTGATACCCTCATCCAGGGGAAGCACATGTAGCACTATTTCCTTCTCCCATCTGCAATCTCTCCTCACTGACTCGAGATGATTCTCTCTTATCAAAGACGTAGCCTTCAAGATAAACTCTCACTGATTCTAAGCACTAGGAGTGGAACTTTCCCCTCTCTACTGGACAGACCCCGGAGTCACAGTCATATCTACGGCAAGACTAACAAACTGAAGCAGGAACCTATACAAGAACTCTGTTGCTAAGGTAATGCCGAAACGGGAAGATGGCTATCTAGAATAATGGGATCTCCCAAGAAGAGGAAGTAACCCCGTATATATGCGAGGAAACGACAACGGTCCATCTACCCAAGTTAGGCCCCAGGAGGTTGATGACTTAACTGCCAATCCCGAGGTAGTATCCAACATCGAACACCTCCATCAACAAGAAGTTAGGCTTCGAGGAGCTAACAACAGCATCTCCAGTCCCGATGTAGTACCTGATACCTTTTCTATTAATAAGAAGACAAGCTTCAAGAAGCCAACAACATCATCTCCGGTCTCGAGGTAGTATCCGATCACGAGGACCTCCATCAACAAGAAGACAGGCTTCAACAAGCCAACAACATCATCTCTGGCCCCGAGGTGGTACCCGACCTTGAGGACCTCTATCAACGAGAAGTCAGGCTTCAGAAAGCCTTCAGTGCCGTTATAAAACTCGAGGTGATATCCGATCTCGTAGTTTTCCTCTCTAGAGAGAAAAGAAGCACTTTGAGCTCTGCCTATGAGGGCTCGAGGCATCGCCCAAATATAGGCAACCCCTCAATGGAAGTCTATCCACTACGCCTTAAAAGACTATCTATATCGAGTTCAAAGTAAACCCCCAGGTACCCGAAGCCGACCTCCACTCAAGATACCATTCTCAAAAACTTCAAAACTTGGCGTACTATCTCCATGAAACTCGAAGGGCCCGACGGCCCAAATCTAGCGAACCAATTTAGGCTTGGTCCGAGGTACGACAATGTGCTCGGAAAAGAGCCATGTCAATTGGCAGAAGATCATAAAGAATGCTCACACCCGAGTTAGATATCAACAGTCAACAACAAAGGAAAACATTCAAAAGCCTCTAAGTGCACAAGAACATACAATAATAGGGCAAGTATCAAAGATAGAAATCAAGAAGGTATCTCTACATTCATGAAATCAAGAAGGTACAACGGCCCTCGATGGGCCCTTTCATATGATTACAAAAGCCTACAGAAGATCCGTATGCAGAAACAAAGAAACAAAAGGGTACACACCTATGGTGAAAACCTAAGAACCTAGTCCATCCTCGAAGGTCCATCTCTGGTATCAGCATCCTCGAGCGTCGCCCCCTCAAGCTCGCATCCTCGAAGGCAATTACTTCGACTGCCATCTTCTCTAGGTTACCAGATCAATCCTGTGGGAAATCCTCACCGAGAGAAAATATGAAGAAGAGGAAAAGGAGGGGATGCAGCGGAGGCAGAGAAAAGAGACATAGCCCGCCGAAGCCAAAAGTTGAAGACTTGGTGGGCCCCAGCCTCGACGATCGGTGGTGCCATTTTACCTTGCAGGAAAAGAAAAACCCAAGGGATGAAGTGCCACACCAGGCCAGGGTAGGAGAGTGAGCAGCGAGGCATAGTCAGAATGATTTTCTAAAAAATGGGAGAATCGATTCCCCGCCTGTCGTCATCTCGAGCAGATAGGGACAACGGCAGCAGACGTAACAACAACTACAACAGCGACAAGACAGCATAGTCGAGCTCAACAAAGAGGAGCTTAGGCAAAAGGCTGTGACACGGCCTATCGGGACAATGCCAAATGACCTTAATGCCGTGAACTCCAAACAGGATGATCGACAATAGAGAAGGATGGCAAGAAGAAAGGGATAAGCGAGTGAGTGGAGAAAGACACCTGGATAGAAAATTGATGCCAAAACGCCCCATTTATAGGGGATAATGACACAACCATCAATGCCTTTGGAATACTGACCGGCGGATGCAATTACTATGTTCTTGAAGAACCAAATCGATAGCGGTACTTTCACCTCGGAGAACGGGAATCGACAGTGCATTGAATGATATCGAAAACACAAGTCCATGGGATGTCCCGATTATTGCAAAAACTCGTGCCATAGGTTGCATCATTGGTATAACGTCATCACGAGAGGCCTGAGGAGTCGGGTATTAGAGTCATTTCCCATCGCTTCGTTCTAAGAAACATGGAGACTATATGTATGTGGCTAAATCAGAGGGCCTAGTTTCTTTCTATCAAGTCACTTCAGAAGAATGTCTCGAGACCCCGAGGACACGGAGTTGCGACCGAGTTCCCTCTCTTGGGGCTCATCAAGGCCCGACTCAAAGAAGACAAAGATCAAGGCTAGAGCAAAAGGGGGAATTCCCAAGGCACATGACTAAGTCTGACAGAGTCGGCCTACTAGAGCCTGTATCAAGGCGTCGAGTCTATCCGTTCTATCTCTATGCTTTTACAATTAGTATACATTGTACTATAACAGGATTCCCCTCCAATATAAAGGGAATCCTCACCACTTTGTAAAGGGCGGCTGTCACTCGAACTATTCTTCAAAAGATCAATAACAATTCTCTCTCTTTTCTCTCTAACTTATTTGCTCGAGGCTACTCTTTCCATTTATTGCTTACATACTTGTTCTTCATTTATTTCTTGATACTGGCCATTAAGAGACTCCTTTAATTATATCCTAATTGTTATCCCGTTCCCGGTTACCCCCGATAGCTCGAGCTTGATCCGGGTATCGACCTCGAGGCCTTTCATCGATCAGTCCGAAGATCGGGTAGCAAGCCCCTTGGTTTGATTACTGCCCCGTTTTAGATTGTACATCATCATTATATTTCATATTCCTAACATCAACTGCTCTAACAACTAGGTTAGAAATACATGTTTTACCTTTGTGTGAAATTTGAATTAAATTGAGTATTTTTCGTATTGTTGTTGTGTGTTTACCTTGGGACAACGGGACAGTATCCCAGGAGATCCCCCGGTATGTTTACTTTGGGACTACGGATTTGTATTCCGGGAGATCCCCCCTGCACTTTTATATTGGAACTACAGGACTGCACCCGGTAGATTCCCCCAGTACTGGGTATTTACGTTTGGGACTACAGATTGGGATTCTAGTAGATCCCCGTGCACTATGAGTTGGAATACGGGACGGTATCCTGGGAGATCCACTGGATATTTATATTTAGGACTACATGACGGTATCCTAGGAGATCCCCGATTGGTATCCCTATGCTGAGCTGTATTCTTTCCATGATTACTTCTGTCTCTGTAATAGTTGTTGTTATTCTTATTATCCTACTTTATTTCATACTGTTAGCATTTAATTATATTGTTGTATTCTATATTGTTTTATCTCATTTGTCAGCTATAATCAGTAGGGCCCTGACCTTACTCATCACTACTCGACTGAGGTTAGGCTTGGCACTTACTGAGTACCGTTATGGTGTACTCATGCCCTTTCTGCGCATGTTTTTCATGTGCAGATCCAGGTACTTCGACTTAACCCTACTACCCTTGAGGTGAGGTGATTCTCCAGATACTATGAGGTATATCTACCGCGTCCACAAACCAAGGAGTCCCTTTCCATTCTCTCTTATAGTATTAGCCCTTATGTATTTACTTTTATTTAGACATTCCAGAGTTAGACACTTGTAGTTATTCAACAACTTGTGATTTCATGAGATTCCAGGTTTTGGGAATTTGTTTAGTTTTGAGAGTTACATTGTATATGCCGAGCGGCATCTTTAAGCCTTCACTATGTTTATTCCGCAAGTTTTTATTTGTTTTATCTATTGTTTTTACCTGTTTTTCGCGATTGTTAGGCTTACCTAGTCGTAGAGACTAGGTGCCGTCACGATAGTTCACGGAGGGCGAACTGGGGTTGTGACAAGATTGTGCAATCCCTTCTTGCTCATACGACCAATTCTTTTGTGTCACAAATCTGCATAAATATCATCTTGTGTCGCGTTCAATTCACCTCAGCATATTTCTGCATTTGTCCTATAGAATGTGCCACGAGCAACTCCCTTTCCAATCACCATTGATCTCTTGGTGAATCTCCACTTTTGATTTGCAAAATAGTTCTCGTATCTATCTCGGTCTAAAGCAATTCCCAAGATTAAGTTCATCCGCGAATCATGTACATGCACACGTCCTTTAGAACCAATGTGCATCCGACATTTGTCTTGATACAAATGTCATCAATCCCCGCAATATTTGAGTAACTTGTGTTACCCATTCTCACAGTGCCAAAATTACCTACTATATATCTACAAAAAAATTCTTACCGGTGTGGCGTGTTAAGATTCTACTGTGTCAACCATCTATTCCGACTCTGAACCTGCCAGGTGCATGCATTCCTCTTCCTCATTTATGAAAAGAACAACATTATCATTATTTTGCACTATGGCAGTTGTGTTATCATCATTCTTATGACCACTAGTTTCACCTTTGCCCTTCCTTGGATTTGGGCAATCTCTTCTGAAGTGAGCTAGTTGATCGCAATTGTAGCAATTTCTGTATTTTTATTTGGATCGGTTCTTGGACTTCCCATGACATTCAGATCTACAATAATTGCTTGACTCTTTTGGTAACTCCTGCCTCTACATTTTGTGATGAGGGCTTATCCCTGATTTTCAAGCTTCTTTCTCACCTTCTCATTGAGTAGAAGAGTCTGTGTAACGTCTTTCAACTCAATGGAGTCTCGCCGTGCAGGGTGATTGTTGCCAAATTATCGTACAAAGATGGAAACAAGTTCAATAACAAGATGAATTTATCTTCTTCCTCGATTTTCACTCCAAGGTTGGCGAGCCGTGTGATAAGTCTGTTAAACACTTTTAAATATGATAAAAAATATGTACCTTCACCTATGTATAGGGCGCATAACTGTTTCTTCAGGTATAATTTATTTGTCAGCATTTTTGGACATGTATAGGCTTTCTAACTTCGTCCAAATGCCATATACGGTGTCTTTATCAATTATGTTATTTACCGCATCATGTGATAAGTGCAACCTGATTGCACTAGCAGCCCTTTCATCCAAGTCAGCTGAATCCTCAGCTTTCATGATCAACATCTAGTACCTTGTGTAATCCTTGTTGGACTAGCAGATCCCTTATCCTTCTTTTCCATATTGAGAAACCGCTATCTCCGTTGAATTTTTCTACCACATACTTTACTCCGGATATTTTTTCCATCAAGTATAGTACTACTGACAGTGAATAGTATTCCTGTGAACGAACAAAACATGTGCTCTGATACCAGTTATTGGGAATAAAGCCCCAACATAAATAATATTTCCTGTAATAACAATGGAACAATTACCGAGATACGGTAATCAACATGAATAAAAAGAACATCAAGGACACAATGATTTTTAACGTGGAAAATCCTTCTGAATTAGGAAAAAAATCACGAGCCCGAGAGGAGCAAAGTAATCCACTATAATGAGAAATTTTACACCTTGTAGTCCTGAGTAAAATACTCTATTTTTCCTCTACACAATCTATTTCAATGCTTGAGAAATACTCTCTGCAACTACTGTGTTGCCTCTCTTTCTGTGTGTTGTAAAATGAGAAGCAGATAGCTCCCTTTTATAGGAGAAATAGCCGACCTCTTCAACCAATCAAATTGACTGGCTTTAGCAAGTTCCTGTTGCAATTTGCCAATTTGCAAGAATGCAAATTGTATCCAAAATCGATTTTGGTAAAACCTGTTATGGAATCTGGCATTCCTTTTTTTTCATTATGGGGATGGACCCCACAATTAGGACATCTAGAAGGATAATTATTTGAAATGCTCTCTACATTCGAGTAAAAATGAAACGGCTAAAGTCCGACCTGAAAGTCTTGAGGAGCTCCTTATAAATCTATTGCCTTTGCAAGTGTATTGAAATCCCGGGAAAAGCCAAGGGTTCTGGAATTCCTTCGAATGCTTATCTGAGGCACAAATTGATTCTTTTGGTATTCTTTTGGACCAGTTGAAAGATAATTCTATATATAATGTCTTTGATAGTAATTCTAATTTCTACCATCTTATACATATTTGTATCAGCGGATGTTACTGCAAACGCATACGTTTTTTAGGTAACATATTTGTGTAGTCTTTTATTTATGTTCTGAGTACAACTCAGTAATAGCCCTGTAGTCTTCCCTCGACACAAGCTCATCCCTTGAAGATATTGTCACTACATATTTTACTTACAATAGTATAGTTCTGTTCATGTTTGGCCCGAGATATGCCCACTAGTAGTTTGGATGCTTGGCTAGAAAAGAACTGGCACCCGACCTAAAATATAGCTGAACTTTCAAATACCCTTTTTAAAGTTCAACCAAATATTATTTAAATTATTAAGTAATATAATTGATTGCAATTGATTTGGAACGAGGTCTTTGTGTTTTGACCTATATGTGTTAAGTAGTGTAGCTTATTAAGCTTAAACTCTAGAAGTAATATTATCAATAAGGATTAATATATTAACCCTAGCTTATTTGAGATTAATGTGTAATATTTTTGTTGAAAGGTGTCATGACCCGAAATTCCAACCACGGGACCATGATGACGCCTAGTATCTGCTTGCTAGACAAGCCAACATTAGCTAAACAATCAAGCAGTTTAACAATTTAATAACATAATAATGAGAAATTAAGATTGAAATATACTGAAATATATAATAACTCCATAAACAATGGTCTATGACTATTCTCAGAGACTGGTGTCACAAGTACATGAGCTACTAAAATACTACAAATAAAGTCTGAAACGAAATACAAAATTGTCTGATACAAAGTAAACAACAATAAAGATAGGAAGGGGGTTTGCGAACGTCGTGCAACAATACCTCACCATTGTACGCCGTTGGGACCAACACCGGGATCTACCCAAGAAGTGCAGAAGCATAGTATGAGTATAAACAACCTCATGTACTCCGAAAGTGCTGAGCCTAACATCGACGAAGTAGTGACAAGGCTATGACAAGACACCTACTAGAACATGTACGAGTAATCGGCAGAGAAACAACAATGAGATAGAGAAGAGACTAACTACATAATTAACGGAACAAGAAATTAAATGACAAAAGGCCCTATAATGGCATCACTTCACAATCCTTCAACACAACACAGTAGTGGAATCTAACAACTAAGAATAACTACAATATATCCTCTTTGTTGCTGAGCAATACCCGATCTACATATCAATATCAATATCGGTGTGACATGCAACTTGATCCACCTATATACCCCCCCTAATTTTAATTTATATGAACATATTTGATTGTGCACGAAATTTAAGAAAAAAGATAAGACTTCTAAACTTGTGCTGGAAAATAAGGCACACATATTTTGTGTGGCTATATATAATTCCATAAAGGTAAATTGTTTCCAAATATGAAAAGAGATTATTCTGTTTGGCAAGGACTAAAAAGAAAGTAAGTTCACATAAATTGAAATGGAGAGAGTATATAATACTGTTGCAACGTGCAAACCTATCCCCCCCCCCACAATATATCAAACTGGGGAAATCCATTTCCCGCCATTGAGGTATGTTTGAAGTACCCTAACAACATATCGAGGCCATAGGATCATGATCGATCTCCTTATCTCGAGTATCATCCACAGATCTGCAGTGGCTCGAGTGTCAGAGGATCTGTCCACGACTTAGCAGAAGTCACGAAGACGAGAAACTCCCGAGGAGATAGCCAGAATCAATAGGTTCTAGTGTATTGTCCAGACATCCCATCCCCATATCTTTACATTTAATGCGCCCTGTACTATACCGAGTCCCCTCACCTATATAAGGGGGACTTACCCTACCTTGTAAGGGACTGATGTTGCTCCACTTATCCACAAATGTAATAATATCTCTCTCTCTCTCTCTCTTTCTTCTAAATTGTCTATCTTCATCGACCTCGAGGTCGCCTTAGCACTTTATCGTTTTGTCGTTTGTTCTTCGCTACTTTGCTCAATATTGATATTATAGAGCCTTGTTTAGCTATATTTTACCTATTATCCCCTTCCCGACTACCCTCGATATCCCGAAATAGGCTCGAACCTCGGCCCTGAGGTGTGTGCTGGCTGATCTTATGCCAGGGCAACAACCCCCTACTGGTTCGATTACTGCCTTGCCTAACTCGCTTTTTTATCATTTTACCTCACGCTTTAGCACTAAATACTTTTACAAACTAGCTCGGGAATAGATCACGTATTTTTAGAATCTCATTTACAAATTTAATTGTTGTTACCATTTTCACGGTAAATAGTTTGGCGCCCACCATGAGGCTAAAAATAATAGTGATTATTTTCTTGTTAGTTTCATCACTCGAACGCATGATACCTTTCTCACTTTATCTTGCCCAAGATCTTTCGATTTCAGGTTATTGTCCAGCTCGATAAGGGAAATCGAGAACGATAACCCCAAAAATCACAAAGACAACAATATGGTCGTTCCAACGGCTGGTGTGACACCACCGGACCCCGATAATGCATCTAGATCGGTTCGAGCGGATGCGGGCCTGCACGCCGCGCAATGGGGCAACAAAGTCTCGCACACCAATGACGGCATACAACACGTTGACCAACAGGAAGCCCCAAAAATCCCACCCGGGTAGAACAGGAAATTAATCTTCATATTATTTTTGAAATGTTGCAGGAACGACATTTGGCTATCGCTCAGCTGCAGAGTCGCCCAGAGACTCCCAACGCGGAAGCACCAGAAACATCTCCTTATGTCGAGCCGTTACTCGAGAAATTAGGCAACGACGGACCAGCAACCTACCTCGTCGTAGTAAGGATGTTAGAATACCTCATCGAAAGGATCGAATCATGCTCGCAGAAACTCCTACAGCAACCGTCTCCCGAAGATACGATCCCGGAACTCATTTCACAAAAATCAGAAACGACAAATCTCCCTAGGTGTGACAGGACCTCGAATCCTTACGAACACATCACCACTTATGCATGCTCGTCCAGGAACAACAATCTACAAAATAATGAACTCGAGCCCGTCCCGATAAGGAGATTCGAAGAAAATCACCCAAAAGAAACCGTGACACAACGCCATTGCCCGGCACCTGACCTCATAGACCAGCTCACTGTACCAGCGCGGTCTGTGGAAGCCGGCGCCATCAAAGCAATACCAAGAGGGCCCAATGCACCTGAGGCCGAACGAAGAAGAAATAAAGTGTCGCAGGAAGCCGCACCTCGCTTCTCGATAGGACGAACAAGACCGCTCCCGGTTTCGAGTAGTTGGGCGGCACAGGCCTTCATCCAAACCCTAAACGAAGCATACCCGGCTACTCCAGGGCATTTCAAGCAAAGCCTAGTCAGATATCTGGCCAAGGCTTCGTTGGATGCCCGCAACCGACACCAGTCCCGAATTAGGGCCATAGACAACCATCCGGGAACCTTCTCGGGTTCGGCATATCCAGGCAGATTCCCGGCAAAGAAGCTGACACCGAGCGAATGGAGGCATCATCCGTGTGCCGCGAATGGAAGAGATGACTTTAGGTACAACATGCCTCGCAATAACAAGGCAATAGCCCGAGGACAACACCCTCGAGGAACCTCTAATGGTACCAGATTCAACAGGACACAGCTGGCAAGGAAACCTCGCCCGATGGAGTACAACTTCAACATTACAATACGAAGCATTGTAATCGCCATAAGCAAAGCCAGGAACGCCAGGCGACTTGGACCTATTCAACCGGAAACCCTCCAGAGAAACCATGGCCCGCCATGGGAACCACGAGGCGCTCGGGGTCACAGGCCCAAAAGAGCAACAACTATGCCATTCAACAAAGGTCACCACAAAGTATCATCGAGCGGGAAGACCTAGATACAGCTCCACGAGAGGAAGGAGATCGGGAAAAATGGAGCCGGCGAGCCACGGCTGTAAAAAGACGGAGGCACCCCATAAAGACCGTAGAGTGTAGAGCGCAAGTGCCCATTACCGAAAAGGGATGGTCCTGGAAAATGCTCCCAAAGGACACCCTCGCGCTCGAGGGAAGGGACGCCGAGATTCCACCTCGGCATCGCATTAACGTATTGGTAATCACATCTTTCATTCGGCTTATTTCAAATAAAGCATGTGTTTACGAGTACAGGTGGTTCGGCCAACTATACCGACAATGTCAGGCCAAAGCCGATAGGACAATCCGAACCGACATCGCTCTCGCGCTGAATCTCTGATAGGTTCCTGATGGCAATCGCCACAACAACCAGATCACTCCCTCTGTGCAACCCGCCCGAGCTCGGGCTGATACATCGAGTGCACAGGGTGCAGACGCTTTATAAAGACAATAGTGGATATGTTTCCCAGAGGCGACTCCGACCCCACTCCACCAAAGGGGTGAAACCCCACGACAAATGCAGGGCTAATGTATTTAGCTACAAGCGACGAGAAGAGATCCCTTACCATATGACCCATCGTCGGCATTGCCCTCGAAGGGGTCAAAGGGTAAGCATAACCACATCTTCGGTCAGGCCTGGTCGAACGTGGCAGAGGGTTGCGGCAGGACTCGCTCCCCAAAATGCCGCCTTTGCACTTCGCATAAAGGAAGAACTACTCCGCCCCTTTTGTCATTTCCTTTCTTTTCTTTTCGCTAACCTATATGCAGGCAATAAGCTGAGGCATTCGGTAGCTCTGAACCTCACTCGGAGATCTGTGGCCCTAACGGGACCCGCCGAGCATTCTTTCTCAACCGGATTTTTAACATGAAGAAGGTTCCGCCAACAAGATTATTAGCGGAGCTGCATACCCCCAAGAAGGGGGATCTGACGAGATCGCAATCCTCTCTTCTAAGTTCCAATGCGAAATCACATAAGCACATCGGATAATCGGAGAAGTCATACCCATGTGGGCCGAACTTACAACAATGGGACGACATGTATTTACAGCATATATCTTCGCCAAGCAGTATAGAATATTTTTTAGGAATTCCACGCTTCGAAGAAGACTATTTCGGCGTATTCACAGCAAAACCTCTCCGCCAGATGTATCTCGAGATACTCGGAGACTTAAAAAATTTGGTGCCCGGATTACCCCAGGGTCGGGACGCCGGACTCATCAAGCCCTTATGAGGCAACTTCGAGCTCATGAGAACTGGTCTTCAGGCTTAAACAACTTGATGACTCAGAGACTACCGCCAATCTCTACGTACTAGAAAATCCGAAATTGTAAGACCCTAGTAGGCAGCCTCGGTATAACTAGATCTATTCTCCATAAACTATAAGACCTCAATAGGCATGGGAAATTGTAAGATCTCAACAAGCATGAAAAATCCCGAAGTTTAGGCTATATGTCGCATTTGTAAGAATCCCTAAAGGGCATACTCTCGGTATAGATGCCTAAAACTACCGCTCGGGATCAAAAATGGCCACGGCCAAACACATATGACTACGGTCAAAATGGCTGATACAGGCCAAATAATGCAACTCAGGGACACCCGACTATCACTAAAAAATCCTCCGAATATACTTTGGAAAGAATCGGTTAAAAAAACAGGCTTCCCTCAACAGGTAAAAGACGAGTCCCGACCACGTCGGTTCCAAAATTGCAAGAGCATCGATCTAGTCGACCTATGAGCTATGAACCTTGCGAGGTGCTCAAAACATCGCCGACTAAGACTTGAAATCGCGGTTCTTTCAGAACCGACGACGGGTCAAGCAAAAATACACAAAAAGACCTTAACGAGAAGAAACAAATCCTACAAAAAGCCCCCGGACAAAACCAATGTAAGAGCCGTTGTCGCCAGCTAAGCAAGCCTACAGGCCTCATATTAAAAGGTCTCTACGACCCTACAGCGTAAAAGGACTCTACGACCATGCAGCGTAAGAGCCATTGTTGGCAACTTAAAAATTGACAGCTTGAGGATTAAAGCGATCTCGAATCATAACCCGATTCGGAGACCGGATCCAAAATAGTTAACTATGCAAGCCTACGGGCCATATAATAAAAGGGCTCAATGACCAAATGACAAAAAAGCCACCATCGCTGGCCGAAAACTCAATGAGATTTTAGGGTCGATTACAGCTCGAGTCTCAACGCAACTCAGAGACTTTCCCCAAAAATTATAATACGCCCGAAGGTACAACATCAATGCTACTACTGCCGACCGGAATCTCCAGAAAGATTGAGGGTCAATTATAGCTCGAATCGCAATGCGACTCGAAGACTGGACCCGAAAAATTGCCAAACGCCCAAGGGCAGGAAATAAAAACCACTATCGCTAGCCCGAACGGGCTCAAGAGTTTATTAAGCTCGAGTCGGATCCTGACTCGGAGACTGAACCCGAAGACAGTCAAAGCATGCAAGCCTAAAGGCTAATCTGGGATCGATTCGGTCTGATGAAAACTAAAGCAAGCAGAAATACAGAAGTTACAAGTTACAGGGTTTCCCCCCTTATTGTTACATATTGATGATGAAGCATAATCTCAGCCTGTGTCGTATAATGAGAGCTATATATATACACAACAAAGAAGGCAGGGAATATTTGTTCCCCATTTTTTCCTTTTTTCAGTAGCTACGGCCCGACGGCCTCCTCATCATCATCAGATATCAAGAACTTGGCATCAAACTCCGCTCCTTTGGCTTGTCCAATCTCCTCCGAGAGATCAAAGCCTCTGGCATGAATCTCCTCGAGGGTCTCTCTCCGAGATATGCACCTCTCATATTCCCTAATATTTCCTACACGATTGAGGGCCTTCTTCAGCTCGGCCTTAGCGACAACAACACTTTTTGAATAGGTCATCATCTTTTGCCTCGCCCGGGTGTTATTCATTAAAACCTCGGCCCGGACGTTCGCGACCTCGGTTTTCGACCTTGATAGCTCAGATGATAACCTTGCGATCATCTTTGCTCGAGCAAAATCATCCGGACGAGCAGCCTAAATTTGCGTTTCAAGAACGGATGTCGCAGGCTGAGCTCTCTCTTTGGATTCAGAATAGGCACTAACGCGCGCTCGCAGCTCGGTAAATCCACGTTTAGCAGTGCCAACCTCACCCCAGAGTTGCTCCAGCTTATCCTCTTTGCCTTACAACTGGAATAGTAGTCCTTCAAAAGCCGGCAAGACAAAAAATAGGAGGGGGAGGGGGGGGGAACGCAAGCCAATGCAGAAGGCGAAATACCTATTTCTCCTAGAGGGCCTCCCGAGCATGGCTTCGATCAGCCCCGCACCATAAAGAAACGAGCTCATTTTCCTTTGCCACACAGAGAAGTTTGAGGGTTTTTTCCCTTTCCCGAGCTTCCCACAGTTGGGCCCTACGATGAATCAGCTCGACTTTGAGCCTATCAAAAGCCTGAAAAAGAGGATCCAGGCTTGTGAAGAGAAAAGAAAGGAGCACAGGGCCAGAATGTCCCTATCGCAGCCGAAAACTCACTGCAAGGCCAAGATGATGAGCCTCATCGAGGGATGAAGCTATGTCCAATAAAGCTTCAGCCCCGAAAGCTAGCCGATCGACCGAATCATTTCCTCTCAACCGTTGAGGAGAAGACGCCTCACCATGAGCCTTCTCATACCACGGAACATCTTTCCTTTTACCAACACTCCTCGATTCCTGAACCGGCAATCTTGCCTCGAATGAACTTTCGGCACCTGCAATAAAGGAACCGAGCAAGTCAGCAAAGAGGAGGCCACCCTTAAAAAAGAAAAAGGGTGGGAAGAGAATGCCAGGCACCTACCATGATGCTTTACCTCCCACCTCCCTTTTGAAAGATCTTGCCACCACCTCCTATCATGAGTCCAGCATGCCGCCAGCTTACGAGACCATCCGGCTAAGTCTGGCACCTCATCGGGCAACCAATGAGTTTCTATAAACAAAGGACAGGAAGAAATCATTATGGGTACGACCTCGTATGAAGAAAAAGACAGTTCAAACAGAGTGCTTACATATGGAGCTCCATTTCTCAGGAAACAGTAAGAATTCTCTAGGGATAATGTCGATTGTCCGAACTTGAATGAACTAGCTCATCCATCCAAGATCTTCATCCTTTTGGCCGCCGATCATCAGAGCTCGAGTAGACCTATACTGAAGAGCAACCAGGCCCCATAAGCATAATGGACGGTACAACCTTATGAGGTGACTAAGGGTAAACTCTAACCCGACCTTATCAACCACACTATAATCCAGAAGAAGGGGTGAACCTGCGCCAGCGTTACTTGATACCTTCTACAAAAATCAAGCACAACCCGGTCCGAGGAACCTGGCGCGAGAACATGGGTGTACATGCTCAAGAAACCTTCAACATACGTTATGACATTATCCTCGGGGGAAGGGGCTTGTAGAACCATGCCTTCCCCCATCCGCACTCTCTCCTGATCGCCTCGAGTTTATCCTCTACCACTGATGAAATAATCCTTGACACATGCTCCCGATGGCCCGGAATATTGGGAGGTTTCCCCTGCGTAGAAACACTCTTTAAGGTAGTATACTCCGAGCGTCGCTCCCCCGACATCGGGAGAGGGCCACTATCGCCAGCCAAAGGTGGAACACAGGGAGGAGTCCCCTTCATCCGACCATCAGGTGTCGAAGTGGCGGCCATGGCCACAACAGAATAATGAGAAGGAGAGGGGTATCCAGGCAAAATTCCCTAAAGCAGAGGTGTGAAAAGGCTCGCACAAAGCACCAAGCTCTACAGAAGAGATGAGCTTATCAAAAAACTACAGAATCGTCGCTTGAGGGGGGATAGACGAATATATAAGGTCCAGGCAACAACTGCCCAATTGCTTAAAGATGCCAACTAATTCTGGCCGCGTTAACATCACCCTCCCCTTAGGGAATGAAATGGAGGAATTATTCTAGGCTCCCACATAATTCGTGGAATCAGGGGACCTCGGGGAATCCCTAACGTCGGTTCGAAGGAGCTATCGACTCAACCTCGGCTCCAACCTACAAAAAGGTTCTGAAGGCCCGATGCTCGATGCTTTTAAGCAAGAAGGACTACTAGAATAAAGGCTCCTTTCATATATATTAACAAAACGGAAAAACATCTTTGCAGTATTTGTTTCCTAGATGGGAGAACATATGAAACAAAAAAGGGGAATACAAAAAAGAGAAAGGAGGCTTAGAGACTACTCCTCGCCACTATCCTCTTGCCCCGGTCGGGGGCAATCAAAAGCTCCAGTTTCTCCACCACCATACGGGCCTCGTCTAGGTCAGCAGATAACTCGAAGCCCCGGGTCTCGAGTTCTTCCAGAACCTCCCTCTTCCCTTTTGCCTTGGCATATTCAACAGCTCTAACTAGTTTCTGCTCAGCCGTCAGGGATATATCATGATCCATCGCATGCATCGTAGCCGCGTCCTCCTTATAAGCGGTAGCATCTCATTCGATATCAAGCTTATCCGCGACTAAAGCAACAATCTCCCTACGGGCGTTTGAGAGAAGGCCCCGGGATGTTGCCAATTCCCCGGCCGCAAGCTCGCTCCATTCCCTCAGGAGACCTTCGCTTCCAACTCATCGATCCTCGAGCTGCTCTGCTCGACCTTCAGTAAGAAGCAAGACGATGAATATGTGAACACAGAACACATATAGATACTAAGCAGATAAGCAGATATGAACAAAGCGGAATACCTTAACAACTAGAGTAGCCTTCTTCTGAAGCACCACCTCTAAAGAGGATCGAAGCTCCTTCAATTCTTTATCTCCCCGGGAACCTCGAGACTCCGAGCCTTGCAGCTTCGAAGCAATGGTATCACGCTCCTTCTCATGGCATGCAAGTTCTCTACGGAGCTGGGAGATGACATGGTCATATATCTCTTTACACTATGGCACAATGGGTAAGTCAAGAAAAATAATGAATAATGCCCGAGGGCGAAAAGAAACACGCAGGGAAAAATCATCACCTGCTGCAAGGACTTCTCTGCTGCATTAACGGCGTCAGAAATGTCGAAGTCAGCTCTGTCAGTTATTCCATCGAGAATGTTGGCAATAAAGCCTTACCCTCCAAAAGAAGTACCAGTTGTGGCACCAATCATCCTCTCAGCATCTCTCAAATCTCCCGATGAGACTGGGTAGTTTCGAATAAGGTCGTTCGGGTTGCCAACTCCATCGAATAGCAGCCACGCCCTTGGAAGGCCCCGAACTCCGACCCATCTGGACCTATAGCCCTGCTAGTAGAAGCTACATTGAATCTGGCCAAGCTATTCGAAACCACATCGGCATCCTCTTCGAGGACCTCCGACTCCTTAGCCTTACCGGTTCCAGCCGTCCCGGACTCAGCAGCCTCCGACCAGGGCACCTGCAAATCCCTCTCACTGGGCCTCGCTCTCCTCCTCAACGGACTGCCATCATCATCTTTCCCCTCAACATTAGGGTTCGGCTCGGAGGTTAGGACAACAGTCTCATCGGGGCGAGCAATGGCCACCCTGACTTCTTTTTCTTGTTCGTGTCGAGCCCCAAGGCCTCCACTTCACTATCAAGAGGTGTCCTCATCAGCATATTCTCTCTAAGGCCTGCACCAGCACGATAAACGCGATATGCTATTGATTAGAGCTTGGGGGAATACAAAATATGGGGCACATGTATAAAAGAAACCTCACCGTGGTTCTTGGCCACCCAGTGCTTCTCGGCCATAATGGTCCAGGACCGGAGATGATACGGGAACCTTCTATCCAGATGCTCGATCCATCCCGCAAAGTCTGGGACCTCCTCGGGGTGCCAAGCAGAAGCTGGAGGAAATTGCAAAGAGATTATTGCGACACTCAAAAGAATAATTGAGAAACGGCTAAAGGAAAATGCACTTACGTCGATCGTTCCACCGTTCGAGAAAGGGCATCCATCGGACCAGGATGATATCTAAGGTTTACACTCGAACAAATCTGCCCATCCACCCTCGGTCCTTCCTTTCATCAACGCTTGTAAAGAAAAAAAATTTGGACCATTGTCGAAGCTTGATCAAGCCTCGATACAGCCGAGGGCGGTATAATCTGATCAGATGGCTAGGGGTGAAAACTTCACCTACGACCCTTTCAGTAAAGTGCCTGAGCATCAACACAATCCTCCAAAATGACGGGGAGATCTGTCCAAGGTCACTCGATATTGAACGCAGAAGTCGAGGTTCACCGGATCGATTTCCAAAGGAGGAGATTGAACGAATTTGTCGGGGCCCAGGGTGAATAGATAGGTGTATACGTAAAGAAAGACATCCTTAAAATCGGTAATTTTGTCACTGGGGGCATGAATTTCTACTACCACTATTTTACTCCATCAGAAGTCCTTCTTCACTTTGTTGACATCAGTCACGATGCTAATATATCGAGATACATGCTTGCATCGACCCGGCGTAGACGTAGGAGTCTCGATATCGAAATCGCTCGATGTATCCATTTTGGGAGGGGTCCACTACCCTAAAGAAGGAACCAATTTATCCCCCCCTAGTCGACTGGGACAACGACGCAGTGTCGTTCTGATGAGGCACCATCCTAGAAGTCCTGGCCATGAATAATGGTGAAACCTTTTCGAAAAAAAGAGAGAAAGATGTGAATGTATCAAATAGCTGAGATTCTGGTTCACGATCCTGGAGGAAGGGCGGAGATGATGAGCACCTAGAGATTGGAGCATTTTATAGGAATCGATTGGGGAAGCAGAAGGGACAAACCTGTAGCAGTTTGTGGATTCTTCGATTGCCGCATTTGATGGCGACCCTGCACGGTTCCCTGGGATATGGAATTTAATGCTCTTATATGTATGATGTCATAGTAATAATGGCCTCGAGATGATGATTCAATATCGTTTCCTATCACTTCGACATAGGAAATGCGGAGATTATCTATGTGCGGTAAAATTGGGGAAATCCATTTCCCACCATTGAGGTATGTTCAGAGTACCCTAACAGCATATCGAGGCCATAGGATCGTGATCGAGCTCCTTCTCAAGTATCATCCGCGGCTCTGCAGTGGCTCGAGGGTCAAGGGATCTGTCCACGACTTAGCAGAAGTCACGAAGATGAGAAACTCCCGAGGAGATAGCCAGAATCAATAGGTTCTTATGTCTTGTCCAGACATCCCATCCCCATATCTTTACATTTAATGCGGCCTGTACTATACCGAGTCCCCTCGCCTATATAAGGAGGACTCACCCTACCTTGTAAGGGACTGATATTGCTCCACTTCTCTACAAATGCAATAATATCTCTCTCATTCTCTTTCTTCTAAATTGTCTATCTTCATCGACCTCGAGGTCGCCTTAGCACTTTATCTTTTTCTCGTTTGTGCTTCGTTACTTTGCTCAATATTGATAATATAAAGCCTTGTTTAGCTATATTTTTACCTGTTATCCCCTTCCTGACTACCCTCGATAGCTCGAAATAGGCTTGAGCCTCGGCCCCGAGGTGTCTGCTAGCTGATCTTACTTCAAGGCAACAGCCCCTACTAGTTCAATTACTGCCTTGCCTAACTCGCTTTTTTGTCATTTTATCTCACGCTTTAGCACTAACTGCCTTAACAAACTAGCTCGGGAATAGATCACTTATTTTAGAATCTCATTTACAAATTTAATTATGTTACCATTTTCACGGTAAACAGTTAAATTGTTTACCGTGAAAATGGTAACACAATTAAATTTGTAAATGGGATTCTAAAAATAAGTGATCTATTCCCGAGCTTGTTTGTTAAGGTAGTTAGTGCTAAAGCATGAGGTAAAATGACAAAAAAGCGAGTTAGGCAAGGTAGTAATCGAACTAGTAGGGAGTTGTTGGCCAGGCGTAAGATCAGCCAGTAGACACCTCAGGGCCGAGGTTCGAGCCTATCTCAGGCTATCGAGGGTAGTCGGGAAGGGGATAACAGGTGAAAATATAGCTAAAAGAGGCTCTATACTATCAATGTTGAGCAAAGTAATGAAGAACAAATGAGAAAATGATAAAGTGCTAAGGCGACCCCGAGGCCGATGAAAATAGACAATTTAGAAGAAAGAGAGAGAGTGAGAGAGAGAGAGAGAGATTATTGCATTTGTGGAGAAGTGGAGCAACCTCAGTCCTCTACAAGGTAGGGTGAGTCCCCTTTATATAGGAGGGGAACTTGGCTATAGGTACATGTGTATTTATTTGCAAAACTACAAAGATGGGACGGCTTGATGTAAGGCCTCATATAGGCTCTAGATAGGTCGGGCCTATCAGATACAGCCATGGGCCTAGGGGGCTTCCCCTTCTGTCCTGGCCTCGGCCCCCATTTCCTCCGAAACGGGCTTCAACGAGCCCTAAGTCTGAGAACTCGATCGCGGCCTCCCACCCACGGGGTCTCGGGGCAAGCTTCCGAAATGTCTCGACAGCAAGAAATCAAGTGTTCTGATTTTGCCGCGTACAGATAGTCTCCGCGTTTCCCATATCAAAGTGATGGGAAATGATTCTGACACTTGACCCCTCGAGCTCCTTTTGGCGACATTATGCTGGCGATTTGGATCGTGGCGCAATCTTTTGTCATAGATGGCATATATCATAAATTCCTGCTCAATACTCTGCCGTTTCCGCTCCTCAAGGCAAAAGTACTGTCGTCGATTTGTTTTTTCAAGGAAGCAGTAATTGTATTCGCCGGTCAATCTTCCAAAGCCTCGATGATCGTGTCGTTTTTCCCCTATAAATGAGGGTGTTTTGGCATTATTTTTCCCATCTCAATACTTTCGTTGGCATGATTGTCTCTTCCTTCTCGTCATCTTCTTTTACCTTTGAACATCACTGTCACACCTCCTTTTTGCGCGCCCCCGCCCCGAAGGGTTAGATGCGCGGGTGGAGTTTTTCCAATTTAAGTGACAATATTCGAAATGGGATTATTTATTTAATTCAGAGTCGCCACTTGGGAAAGGTTTGGTTTTTGGTGTCCCAAGTCACCGGTTTATCTTGAATCCCAAATCGAGGAAATTTTCGACTTTTCCAAATGAAGTCTGCGAACCAAAAATTCTAAGTAAGGAATTCTGTTGACCCGAGGGAAGGTGTTAGGCACCCTCGAATCCCGTGGTTCTAGCACGGTCGCTTAAATTGTTATAATGGCTAAATAACTGATTTAAATACATGTTGTGATTTATATGCTTCTTATTAGATTTATACCGCTTTTATTATTATCATTTATTTTTATAGAATTGCAAACGTCGTGAAAATGCATGTCGAACCACGTCACAATCAATGCACCCGTGATCGTCGACACATTCGGACTTCGTTGAGATTCGGATTTGGGTCACATCAATGTGCACCCGAATTTAAGAATATGATTTAATTAAGCCGCGCCTACGGAGTCTAACGCGTTATTATTTTGTAGAAGGCCATGAAATTTATTAAATGGCCTATCCTGAATTCTAAATAATTATCACGGTTATTTATTGAGGGCCCCGCAATTTTGCATTTTTATTTGGCGAGGCTCATCTCTATTTTAGAAAAGGATATCCTAAAGAGACTACATTTCTAATGTGTTTGTCTCTAAAAATAGAAGAAAAGATGCATGCTAATTCAATTATATGCTTTGGCCAAATTAAGATTTTAGTTAATCGTCTGATCAATTATTTACAGAATGAAGAGACGTTGTACCTCATGAAACATGCTTTTAACTTGATAGAAGAATTATATACAAGATTGATGAAATGCTACGACTGCTGCAAGAGCTCCCTAACCCTAACTTATTTAGGCAAGATTAATTAAAACTACTTATTAGAAAAATGCGACTAATGATATTTGAAACTCATCCTATAAACTGCTTCATGAAAAACTGAAACTCAAGAGTTTGAAACTGTATTGTCTTTAGCTAGATCTAAACAATTATTTGTCCTTACATATTCGAAACATGCTGAAAGAGCGAGTTTGAATTAGCAATTGTATTAAATGGCTCTGCATATTTCACGGATTGTATTTACATCTTGTGTACTCCTAAACGAATAAAATGTCACAGTTTCCAATTGGCATAAACTTTAATTAAATACAACCTTACTAATCTGTCTCCATTAGGCTAACAGACCCAGAAACTGCATATCTTAACAACATTTATATAAAAAATTTGTAAGCAATGCAACAGATGATTATAACATCCTTCAGATCTTTCGATTCAACTTTCATTGCAACATCAGACAGATTCGAAATGTGTACCTGAGGAAATGCTTACAATGAAGAAAGTAAGGCAGTCAGTTGAGCAATAGAAACGATACCAAACAGCAGCAGTAACAGTAGGTTCCAATAGAACAAAAAATCCCAGGGCAAAAGACCAGTAAAGCCAATGGAGGAAGGGCAGAATGAAACAAATTTCCAGTAGTACGGAATAAGAGATCTAGGCAATCCAATTCCAGAAGAAACAAACAATACAAATCCAAACAATAGACTTAGCCAAAACTTGAAAGAAGATAGAACTAATTTGGACAGTTTGAACAAAACTGAGAATCGAACAAATAGTAGGAAGAAGACAATTTCTGATCTTTGTGATATCCCTTTCCTTATCTCCTTTCTTTTCAAATTCAAATGTCAATCCTCAGTTTTGAAATCTATTTGGGTTATCAAAAAGAATTCTTTTCCAGTTTCTGTTTTCGGAATTTGAACTCTCAGGTGTTCCCTCTCAGTGTCTCTCTCTATCTCTGTAGGCTCTCAAGGTTCAGTGTCTATCCCCTCCTCTCTAATTCTGTCCCCCTTTATAAGCCTCAGAACTATCTCTTTTAACAGCCTGTTTTCAGAATATCACCATGCCCCTCCCATGTGCCTTCCATTTTCAGTCCCACTTTAGCTAATTAAGTATTAAACCCCATTCACATTCCCTGGCAGATTCAACTTTTCCATTTTATTATCTAAAAGCAAGTATGGGCAGTAGAATATATCTGACAGCATATGCTGTCAAATTGTTTAAATCTTAAAAGCCTTCTTATGCAGAAAAACAGGCTGTGCACAAGGCACATGAGGTGCACCAATGCACATGCTGTGCACGAGTGCACATGCCTTCCAATTCAGAATTTAAACATAAACAATCCTTTTTACATTAACTGATCAATTCAAACAATCTATAAGTAAGCAAAAACTGGTTCTTAATTGGCTCAAGGCAAATGTTCATCAGAAGCAAATCGATTTACTTTTTCAGACAGTTGAAACTAATTGACGACACATGTCGACTCGACTATATTAGCATTAACATACACAATCGTAGCCAAAAATCAGACATTTAAATAGTGTCGATACATGGTTCGAATTATACTGACAAAGCAGAAATACACTCGAGGAGTCACTAGTCAGTCCAAACTTGAAAATCAGCTACTTGCACAACATTTATATACATTATCAGAGCAAATGGAAAGACTTATTCAAACAAACAGAAGTTCAGGCAAAAATGGACGGGGCACAATTGACAAAATTCAAAGACATAAAAATCAAAGCATGAACAGACTTTAACACAATCAAATGGGCCAAAACAAATAAAGAAGAGAAAGAAACTCACCTTAAATCTTGAAAAATCAAAACCTCAAACTCGGACTCGGACAAAACTTTCTTAAGGCTGAACGGACTTTAATCGAAGTGTTTCTCAAATGAGAAACACTTTGATTAAAGTCCATCAGACCTTAACCTCTTTGGTTTGAACCGGTTTGAACCAGTGACGAGGGACCTCGTGGTTTCAAAACTCAGATCTAATATTCGTGCTTCCCTGGTTAGATTCGGACCAAACCAAGTATGGTTTGGTCACGAGGAGGGTCCGGGGAGTGTCTGGTATGAAGCTGGGGTTGTTTGGTGTAGATCGAGTTTTGACTCGAATCTTTCAAATGAAGATTCGAGGACCTGGGGGGTGATTCGAACCAAACGGTTAACAGGTCTATGTTCAGGGTGGTGAGGGGGTTCTATGGTGTTCATGGCGAGGTCACCGGCGTTCATGCCGCCGGTTTTCATGGTGAAGAGTGCAGGGGCGGCTCTAGGGTTCCAGGGTTCTTTGTGAGGATGATGAAGTGCAGGGGTATTTGGACATGGGGGTGGGGTACGAGGGGCAGTTTATATATGGAGTGAGTGGATGGACCTCAGCCGTTGGATGAGGCATGATGAAAGGCCAGGATCCTTCCACTCGAGGGAAACGGTGTCGTTTCAAGTGTTGGGGGCAGAGTTGGTTCGGGTAACGGGTCGGGCAGATGGGGTTACGGGTGAGAGATCCGGACCGTTGGATCGGCTTGGTTTGGATGGTTGGGATGGATTGGCATTGAAACGACGTAGTTTTGGCGTTAAACTACGTCGTTTTGATGCCTGGGGAGTGGGCTGTGTGGACCGGTGGATTGGGCCATTCATTTGGGCTTCAGTTTTCAAATGTTTTGTAACCCAAATTCATTTTAAAACAAATTTTTTGTCTTCTTTTTCTTTATTTCTAATTTCCTAAATACACAAACTAATTAAATAAAACTAAGCACCACTAATTAAACTTAACATATTTATTTCACGCGTATAAAAATGTTAAAAGTAGGTAAAATTAAACAAAGCAACAAATCAGGACAAAAGAAAAAATGCGTATTTTTGTAATTTTCCATCTAACAAACGGGTCATGGTTTAAATTATGCATGACACATACATTTTTAATTCTTTTGGAGTGATTGTCGCGTAAAACAAAAATCACGTGCTCACAGCTGCCCCTCTTTGTTCGGAAACACGAAGAGTTTTCGTGCAAAGATAAAGTGAGTGTGCATGAGCGATTTTTGCCTATGGACTACTCCGTATGAAGCATGTTTTTTTTGAAAGATCTGACCGAATCTTGCTTCAAAGATTTCCTACATATCCTGGGCTAAAGTCGAATCAGGTCAATGTAGTTCGGGAAGTTTTGGTAGCTGGGACTACCATGGGATTGCAATGCTTGCTGCTACTGCTGTTGTTGTTGTCACTGCTACGTCACTGACTGCTTTATTACAACCAAATGGAAATTGGAAACTGAGCTAACTACTTGTGTGTATGTCAACTGCTAGTTACAAGATTCCTATCCATGATTCTTTTACGACTTGATCTTGGGTCTTAGCTGATTTTGCTTGCAGACTCCGATCTGAATCTTGATGCTTGCGAGTTGTGGTGATCTGTTTAATCTCTGGGATACTGAGTGAGGCGCGACTGGCAGGGTTCAGGACCTTAATTAAATGCTGGAGTCAATCCGCCTTCCTTTTACTCCGAATCTTGGGACACCTCTTTTCTTCTTTGATTTTGAGTTGAGACTCATCTCATGGGTCATTTCGATTCGTGTGGCTCGAGGTTAGACCTGCGGGAAAAACAAACAAACGAACGAAATTTTCTGCCCCAGTTTCACTAGGAAAATTTCGTTAATTATTCACCAAGAAGTTCATAAAATTGATGAAAGAGGATATGCATGCTCAGTTCAGGGTTGGAGCCCTAACACCGGCTAGTTGGGGAGAGGTTCGGTTTGGGGTTTAAAACCCTAACGCCGAACAAAAGAAGAATTTAGTTTAGGGTTTAAAACCCTAATGCTGATTGCACAGAAAAGCTCAGTTTAGGGTTTAAAACCCTAATGCTGGCTGGAAGGAAAAGTTCAGTTTAGGGTTAAAAACCCTAATGCTGACTAAAAGGAAAATTCAGTTAAGGGTTTTAAAACCCTAATGCTGACTAAAAAGAAAATTCAGTTTAGGATTTTAAAACCCTAATGCTGATTGCATGGAAAAGCTCAGTTTAGAGCTTAAAACTCTAATGCTGGCTGAAAAGACAAAGTTCAGTTTAGGGTTTAAAACCCTAATGCTGACTAAAAGGAAAATTCAGTTTAGGGTTTAAAACCCTAATGCTGATTGCAATGGAAAAGAGTTCTCGGGTTATGCCGAAAAGATTCATCGAGTCATGCTGGGAGGATTTATCGGGTTATGCCGAGAAGATTTATCGGAATATGCCGAAAAGATTCATCGGGCTATGCCGGGAGGATTCATCGGGTTATGCCGGGAAATTCATCGGGTTATGCCGGGAGGATTCATCGGGTTATGCTGGGAGGATTCATCGGGTTATGCCGGGAGGATTCATCGGGTTATGCCGGGAGGGTTTATCGGGTTATGCCGAAAAGATTCATCGGGTTATGCCGGGAAGATTCATCGGGTTATGCCGGGAGGATTCATCGGGTTATGCCGGGAGGGTTTATCGGGTTATGCCGAGAGGATTCATCGGGTTATGCCGGGAGGATTCATCGGGTTATGCCGGGAGGATTCATCGGGTTATGCCGGGAGGATTCATCGGGTTATGCCGGGAGGATTCATCGGGTTATGCCGGGAGGGTTTATCGGGTTATGCCGGGAGGATTCATCGGGTTATGCCGGGAGGATTCATCGGGTTATGCCGGGAGGATTCATCGGGTTATGCCGGGAGGGTTTATCGGGTTATGCCAAAAAGATTCATCGGGTTATGCCGGGAGGATTCATCGAGTTATGCCGGGAGGATTCATCGGGTTATGCCGGGAGGGTTTATCGGGTTATGCCAAAAAGATTCATCGGGTTATGCCGGGAAGATTCATCGAGTTATGCCGGAAGGTTCATCGGGTTATGCCGGGAAGATTCATCGGGTTATGCCGGAAGGATTCATCGGGTTATGCCGGAAGGATTCATCGGGTTATGCCGGGAAAATTCATTGGGTTATGCCGGAAGGATTCATCGGGTTATGCCGGGAAATTTATCGGGTTATGCTGAAAAATTTATCGGGTTATGCCGAAAAGATTCATCGGGTTATGCCGGGAATTTGGATAAAAAGGGCTCCTTGGGTTATGCCAGGGAGATCCGGGGTTTATACCGGGATAGTTGAGGAACGAGGTCCTATGCTACCATGATTTGTTTTTCTTTTGAGATGTATATTCCTTGTCTTCTTTCTTTCCTTTGGTTCTCCCCTTTCTCTATTTTTATTTATCAGAAATGCACGAAAGAATTATGGGGAAACTTACCATTGGTCGTTTTCCCGCTGCAAGGCTGTTTCAATGCTTGTGTGCTCCATTTCTTTGGGCTACACCAGCTTCATGCATGGCTGATTTGGGTCGTACCTGTCTCAATTTCCTACACAAAGAAAACATTGTCAGTTTGGAAATGACGGTTGGTTTTGGGGGCCTTGATCGTTCCAATTGCTTTGTCTTAGCCTGATTCTTGTTGACCAACTCTGCCATTGATGTGAAACCCTTTGGACTACTCAGACTTGCGTACCCAGATTTGTGATGATTTGCCTTATAAGGCTTTAGTTTTCCCGTCCCGTTCCGCTTGGGGATTTTCGGTGGGGATTTCATTAGGGAGACTCTGTGGGGATTTGTACAAGGAAATCTCCGTGGGTATTTGCCCAATGCGAACTCTGTGAGGATTTTTTTTTTTTTTTGATTTTTGATTGTAGCAGACTTGCGGGGGATGTGCTGGGGTGGACCTCTTTGGGGAATTGTACCAGGGGGAGACTTCGTGGGGATTTGTAACAAGGGATACCCTGTGGGGATTTGTCGGTTTTGGAAGCAAATCAACTACCATGGCCAGTCGGGGTGGGACTGACACGCCACTGAGGTCGTACATTTATTTGACTCTTGCCAAACGGAGCCTTGTAAAACCGGTCCTGCAACCTTTCTTTGCGGTCATTATGGAATTAAGAGTTAGATCAAAGAAAACTATGTAAAGGAGAACATATGAGTTTAAAGAGAAAAGCCCCTTTCGGGGGGAAAAGAAAGACTTATCTGGAGTGTATGCCAGTTTCAAACTGACATGACATGCCTTTTGGACTGGATGCCCGAACTCCGAGAACTTGCATTTCCTCATGAATCAAAACAGGTCTATATTTTTCAAAGCCTGGGAACCTTGCCAGGACTTTCTGAGGTAGAATCATCTTTTTGGCCGACAACGCCCTTTGCGGGTTTTCGCTAGTCGACCTCTCTCATTTCTCTTCTCACTGTCGCCTGCTAGTACTCTTTGCGAGTTTTTACTAAACAAGCTCTCCCATTTTCAAATTCTCTTCTCGCATCGCCTCACGGTGCCCAACAGTTTTCACCGACAAGACTCTCTTATCTTTATTCTCCTCATTTGTTGTATCGGACCCAAATAATTCCGTCTTCCTATTTTGGAATACTTCGTTGATTGATCGGAAGGACTTGAAAAATGTTTGGGGTGAAAAGAATTTGGATTGAACTACAACTTTGGAACCTTTTGGGTGGGATTATTGCTGAATCGTTATAACTTCTGCCCCAGTTTTACTTTCAGGGGAATTCCTGGATTTTATTGTTGGTGTGACTGAACCCCAAGGAGAGGTTGCCTACGTATCCTTTCGGAATCAAGTCAAACGTAGTTCATAGATTCTCTTTTTTTTTTATCATTTCCTCATTTTTCCAATTCTTTCTTCTTCCTTCTCTCTTTTTTTTCAATTTTTTTTTCAATAATATTTTTCAAGTTTCAAAGAGGGTAATCAAAGAAGAGTAACCAGCTCAAATGGGTTTGCAAAGGGTTGATAGTGTTTGGGTAGCGAGAATGAAAGCCTTCGTCATCTCAAACTGTGCAAAGATATCGCTAGAGTGATTTAGACATATCACTGCACCTGCTTTCCAAGCAAGGCTGACGTCGTTTCTTCCGACGTCGCCCAGATACAAATGCTCCATTTGGTAACATTTTTGATGACGTATGGACCCTTATTTCTTGGTATAATTGCTCGTGACAAACCGCAATTATTAAGGTTATCATTCTGTATGGGTCTAAATCCTTTTACTGCTCTCAAACTCTGCCTTTGTGACGGACATTTTCCAAACCATGAACCACTTTTCTTTAGTTGTTCCTACTTTTCAAATTCTTTATATCTCAAATTTTGACTCATTATTTGAAATCTGATCGGAGTTCTCGTGATCCGGCCATGAAGTCCGCAAACATGTCATGTTATTTAAAGCTGCATTCATCAGAATTGAAGAGAACACAAAAGAAAACATAGAAGAAGAAAGTGAGTAATCAAGCATGATTTCATTTCTTGGCATTTTGGGGAAGATAAAGAAAAGGTTGACATTCAAGAAATTAAAAACACGAAAAATGAAGAAAACATCTAAGTCACCCTCTGGGGTAATTCGTAATGCAGAGAAGGTGGCAAGGCAGGTTCATTAGGACTTCCGTTTGATCAAGAATGGCGTAGCCTTCTAGTTTTGAAACTAGGTGCTTGGTCCCATGTACGATACTTCAACGGTGCTAGTGCCCTCTCCTGGCTGGACCATGTGTATTTCGCATAGCTTTTCCCTTGTTGCTTCACATATTTCCTCGCTCTCGTCGAGCGGGGACACCTCATCATCTCCCTCTTTGTTGTATTTCGGTTCCCGTGGTATGCGTCCGACAAACACTGGCTCGTTCGGCCGAGGTTGTTTGATCGTCCCCCATACCATGGAGGCCTGCTTGAATACATCACTTATTCCTTTTTCTTGCTCCGGAGTTACCCTGGGTCCTTTTCCTGTATCAGCAACAGCAATTATGGCTTTAAGTGCCGGATCAACTTCCTCGTCTTCACAAATCATCCCAACTATCGGCCCATTGTTGTGGGCGGGCAACGGATTATTGGTCACATTTGGGATATCCTCGTCTCTCAACACAATCTTCCTCTGGTCTAACAGATTCTCTACAGCTTGTTTCAATGTCCAACAGTCATTGGTGTCGTGCCCTTCTACCCCTGAATGGTACGCACATCTGACACCCCGCCGATATGATGGTGATCCCGGGTTCTGCCCGTTCGGTGGTATGGGCTGCAACAAATTCATTTGGACAAGCTTAGGGAATAGGGTGGAATAGGGTTCGCCGATTGGTGTGTAGTTGGGTCTCCTGGGTGGTTCCCGAGGACGGAAATTATTTTGAGGAGGTCGAGGATTGTAGTGGTTTCGGTGAGGAGGCTGATTCCTAGGATGTGGGGCCTGCCCCCGATTGACTGGTTGTGTCCGCTGTATATAAGGCTGGGTGCTCATGACCATGTAGGGCTGAGGAGCGTAGGTCGCATTTTGGTGGGGGAAATACTGTTGCGAGGTTCTTTCCGAAGAACAAAGCCCGGGATTATGATATTCTCCCACCTCTGCCACTGTCATGGACGTTTCCTCTTTTTTCTTCCCTCTTGCCATTCCTCCAGACCCGCTTTGGACGGCTTGGGAGGTTGCCCTTATGGCTGCCTGACTCAAAATTCTTCCCGTTTTCAGACCGTTCTCCACCATCTCTCCAATCTTAATCGCTTCTGCGAAAGGCTTTCCCATTGCTGACATCATGTTTTGGAAATAGTCGGACTCTTGAGCCTGGAGAAAAGTAGTGACCATCTCTATCTCGTCCATGGAAGGTTTTACCCTTGACGCTTGCTCACGCCATTTGATGGCTTATTCTCTAAAACTTTCCGAGGGTTTCTTCTTCAAATTTGACAAAGCATTTCTGTCTGGCGCGATGTCGATATTATATTGAAACTGCCCTACGAAGTCTCTGGCAAGATCATCCCATATATGCCAGCGAGATATGTCCTGGTCCATATACCATTATGAAGCGACTCCCACCAAACTTTCTCCAAAATATGCCATCAGCAGTTCTTCTTTTCCGCCAGCTCCCCGTAATTGATTGCAGTATTTTTTAAGATGTGCAATGGGGTCACCATGCCCATCGTATTTCTCGAACTTTGGGGTCTTGAAACCTGCTGGCAAGTGCACGTGAGGGAACATGCATAGGTCGGCGTAAGAGACGCTCTTCTGTCCGCTCAATCCTTGCATATTTTTCAAGCTTTGTTCAAGGCTTCTCATTCTCTTGGCAATCTCATTTTGTTCTGCAATTCTGGGGTTCTGATCCTGCCTGGGTGCAAGCTCGCACTGAGGCGGTAGAGGATTAGTGCTGGTAGCGAACCTAGTTGGTTCCATTGAGAACGATGGAGCTTGGAATGTAAAAGAGGATGAGTCAAAGCTTGGCTTGTACGTGGCAGGCTGTGCCGTAATCGGGCAAGGCGATGTAGTAAAGATGTTCATGCTTGCATCGGTGGCTGACATTCGGGGATGAGAGTCAGAAGGTGATCCAGCAGAGAAGGCTGAGGTGGCTGGGTACCCGAATGGGGTAGCAGGATAATTTATGGGAACATTTGAAGTCCCACTTGACCTGGAGAATAATTCAGGGAATCTGGGGACGACACTTGGCGACTCTTTCCCATTATTCCATTCGTCCAGCATTTCCAGCATGCGGAGCCGTAGGATTCTATTTTCCTCCGCAGTTGCGGACTCAGGTGTGAGGACGGCTGAGATCGAGCTTTCCTCGGAAACAGGGATTGTTTGCAATGGAATTTCTGAAGACATTTCCACACTTCCTTTCGACCTGGTGAAGTAAGTGTGAGTACTGCTTCTGGTCCTAACAACAGGTAGCTGAACACTTCTCCTTGACCTCGTGAAGTATGAGTGCGAGGCCAGACTTTCACCAAACCCACCGTTTTTCCAAAAACCCTGGATATACTCATCGACAAGCGCACGGTTAATTTGCAGCAAATAACAGATAGTTAATCTCATGTTGGGCATGATGCACCTATTCAGTTAAGTGGATCACTATATGTTTGCTGCGAGAGCATGCGTCATTCCGGCGTTTTTTATTAGTTTTTTTTTTTTTGTTTATTTTTTTTTTATATATTTTTTTTTTGCAGTAAAAGAAATGTGACCGGATCCGATGAGGATTGCCTACGTATCACGATGCCTACGTGAATCAGATCATTACGTAGTTCGAAACTAACAAGTATAAAAATAAAGAAGCAAGTGCTCATTTAGCATAGGGCTCGAAAGATTTGACTATTCTTTGCTTATTTACTTATTCAAAATTCTTTTTTTTTTGAAATTTTTTGAAGGAAATACTTTAAAAGAAGAAAGAAAATTTGTTTATTTTGATTTTTGTTTTTTTTTTTTTTTTTAAGAAAGACTTCTACAATTTATTTGCTTTTGTCTTGAATTCTGGAAATTTATTAAGAAAAGAAAATATGTTTGGTCGGTTTTTTTTTTTTTTTTTTACCTTTTCTACGGAAGTTTATTATGATGTTGCCCCTTAAATTTTGAAAGAGGGACTTTTAAGAAAATGATGTGAAATTCTGAGTTTTATTTATTTACAAAATCACTTCCAAAGAAAAAATCCTAACATTCAGATTTTCAAATATATATATTATTATTTTTTTATTTTTTTTAAAAAAAAAACATTTTACAAAAGAGAGACTAAAAGCAAAGAGTATTGTTTTTTTGAATTTTTATTGCTGGTTTTTAATTCTTATTACATTATTTCAACATGAAAGATTTCAGAAAGAAAGAGACTATTTTTATTTGAGTTTAAGAAAACTTCTATATTATTTTTCGTTTCTTTTCTTTTTATGTTTTCCAAGGAAAAATTTATAAAGAAAGAACTAAAGGGAAACATATTTTTTTTGATTTTGAAAATTGGGGCCGGAACCGATGAGGTTTGCCTACGTATCTCGCATCCGGTGAGAATCAGACCCGCGTAGTTCGGTCCAATTAACCGAATTATTTTAGAACAAAACTCTTTCCTTTTCAACAAACAACTTTCCCAAAAGACTATTTTTCTATCTTTTGTTGTTTTTTTTTCTTAGTAAATAAAACATTTTCACCTTTTATTATTGCAAAATTTCAACAGCGTTTTGACGGTAATTGGGCATTGCTATTTTTCAAAGTAGAAAATTAGTCCTATACACTGATATTTTTATTTTTTTTTATTTTCAAATACTCCAAAGTCAGGTAACATGCATGTCCGAGACAAATAAATGCGCGGAAACAAATAGGATGCAACAAGATGGTCTTTTCATTTCAGGTTGCTAGTCCTAGACGGACCCAACCCCTGTGTTGAGTCCCCTAAGTCAAATGCAACATGATGCAAATAAGCGTTCCTACTAGGGATCCGGCATGAAGTCGAGTTATACTAGGTTTAAACCTTGGTATTTGTTCTAGACTGTGTACCCGAGCGGACAACTCGAGTCGAGGAGGGGCAACTTACCGGGAACCAAAAGGCCGTCCGGCTTCGTAACTTATCCGTCCTCTTTCTTATTCCAGGTATCGACACTAACAGAATAAGGAGTCTCGACCAGCGAGCTTCTCCCCGGAGGTGAAGAGAGAAGGGTTCGGCACAGTTTATATGCAGTTCAGATAATATCAAAGCGGTAAAAGACAACATTTAGTATGTTATGTCAAAACATGTAATATATATCAGATAGTGAGGCCAAATACAACAATTATTCTAAGCTCGAATTATTGAACCCTGAACCAGTGGTTCTGGGTCTAATTCTCCAGCAGCGGTTTTGTTATACTGGGTTTATAACCTGGGTATACGTTCTAGACTGTGTACCCGAGCGGACAACTCGAGCCGAGGAGGGGGCTACGTACCGAGGACCCGCGAGATCGTCCGGCTTTGTAACTTGTCCGACCTCTTTCTTATTTCAGGTATTGACACTAACAGAATAGGGAGTCTCGACCAGCGAGCTTCTCCCCGGAGGTAAGAAGAGAAGAGTTTCAGCACAGTTTATATACAGTTCAGATAATATCAAAGCGGTAAAAGACAACATTTAGCACATTATGCAAAAACATGTAATAAAGATCAGATAATAAAGCCAAATATAACAATTATTCTAAGCTCGAATTCTTGAACCCTGAACCAGTGGTTCTGGGTACATCCCCAGCAGAGTCGTCAGAGCTGTCACACCTCCTTTTTGCGCGCCCCGCCCCGAAGGGTTAGATGCGCGGGTGGAGTTTTTCCAATTTAAGTGACAATATTCGAAATGGGATTATTTATTTAATTCAGAGTCGCCACTTGGGAAAGGTTTGGTTTTTGGTGTCCCAAGTCACCGGTTTATCTTGAATCCCAAATCGAGGAAATTTTCGACTTTTCCAAATGAAGTCTGCGAACCAAAAATTCTAAGTAAGGAATTCTGTTGACCCGAGGGAAGGTGTTAGGCACCCTCGAATCCCGTGGTTCTAGCACGGTCGCTTAAATTGTTATAATGGCTAAATAACTGATTTAAATACATGTTGTGATTTATATGCTTCTTATTAGATTTATACCGCTTTTATTATTATCATTTATTTTTATAGAATTGCAAACGTCGTGAAAATGCATGTCGAACCACGTCACAATCAATGCACCCGTGATCGTCGACACATTCGGACTTCGTTGAGATTCGGATTTGGGTCACATCAATGTGCACCCGAATTTAAGAATATGATTTAATTAAGCCGCGCCTACGGAGTCTAACGCGTTATTATTTTGTAGAAGGCCATGAAATTTATTAAATGGCCTATCCTGAATTCTAAATAATTATCACGGTTATTTATTGAGGGCCCCGCAATTTTGCATTTTTATTTGGCGAGGCTCATCTCTATTTTAGAAAAGGATATCCTAAAGAGACTACATTTCTAATGTGTTTGTCTCTAAAAATAGAAGAAAAGATGCATGCTAATTCAATTATATGCTTTGGCCAAATTAAGATTTTAGTTAATCGTCTGATCAATTATTTACAGAATGAAGAGACGTTGTACCTCATGAAACATGCTTTTAACTTGATAGAAGAATTATATACAAGATTGATGAAATGCTACGACTGCTGCAAGAGCTCCCTAACCCTAACTTATTTAGGCAAGATTAATTAAAACTACTTATTAGAAAAATGCGACTAATGATATTTGAAACTCATCCTATAAACTGCTTCATGAAAAACTGAAACTCAAGAGTTTGAAACTGTATTGTCTTTAGCTAGATCTAAACAATTATTTGTCCTTACATATTCGAAACATGCTGAAAGAGCGAGTTTGAATTAGCAATTGTATTAAATGGCTCTGCATATTTCACGGATTGTATTTACATCTTGTGTACTCCTAAACGAATAAAATGTCACAGTTTCCAATTGGAATAAACTTTAATTAAATACAACCTTACTAATCTGTCTCCATTAGGCTAACAGACCCAGAAACTGCATATCTTAACAACATTTATATAAAAATTTGTAAGCAATGCAACAGATGATTATAACATCCTTCAGATCTTTCGATTCAACTTTCATTGCAACATCAGACAGATTCGAAATGTGTACCTGAGGAAATGCTTACAATGAAGAAAGTAAGGCAGTCAGTTGAGCAATAGAAACGATACCAAACAGCAGCAGTAACAGTAGGTTCCAATAGAACAAAAAATCCCAGGGCAAAAGACCAGTAAAGCCAATGGAGGAAGGGCAGAATGAAACAAATTTCCAGTAGTACGGAATAAGAGATCTAGGCAATCCAATTCCAGAAGAAACAAACAATACAAATCCAAACAATAGACTTAGCCAAAACTTGAAAGAAGACAGAACTAATTTGGACAGTTTGAACAAAACTGAGAATCGAACAAATAGTAGGAAGAAGACAATTTCTGATCTTTGTGATATCCCTTTCCTTATCTCCTTTCTTTTCAAATTCAAATGTCAATCCTCAGTTTTGAAATCTATTTGGGTTATCAAAAAGAATTCTTTTCCAGTTTCTGTTTTCGGAATTTGAACTCTCAGGTGTTCCCTCTCAGTGTCTCTCTCTATCTCTGTAGGCTCTCAAGGTTCAGTGTCTATCCCCTCCTCTCTAATTCTGTCCCCCTTTATAAGCCTCAGAACTATCTCTTTTAACAGCCTGTTTTCAGAATATCACCATGCCCCTCCCATGTGCCTTCCATTTTCAGTCCCACTTTAGCTAATTAAGTATTAAACCCCATTCACATTCCCTGGCAGATTCAACTTTTCCATTTTATTATCTAAAAGCAAGTATGGGCAGTAGAATATATCTGACAGCATATGCTGTCAAATTGTTTAAATCTTAAAAGCCTTCTTATGCAGAAAAACAGGCTGTGCACAAGGCACATGAGGTGCACCAATGCACATGCTGTGCACGAGTGCACATGCCTTCCAATTCAGAATTTAAACATAAACAATCCTTTTTACATTAACTGATCAATTCAAACAATCTATAAGTAAGCAAAAACTGGTTCTTAATTGGCTCAAGGCAAATGTTCATCAGAAGCAAATCGATTTACTTTGTTCAGACAGTTGAAACTAATTGACGACACATGTCGACTCGACTATATTAGCATTAACATACACAATCGTAGCCAAAAATCAGACATTTAAACAGTGTCGATACATGGTTCGAATTATACTGACTAAGCAGAAATACACTCGAGGAGTCACTAGTCAGTCCAAACTTGAAAATCAGCTACTTGCACAACATTTATATACATTATCAGAGCAAATGGAAAGACTTATTCAAACAAACAGAAGTTCAGGCAAAAATGGACGGGGCACAATTGACAAAATTCAAAGACATAAAAATTAAAGCATGAATAGACTTTAACACAATCAAATGGGCCAAAACAAATAAAGAAGAGAAAGAAACTCACCTTAAATCTTGAAAAATCAAAACCTCAAACTCGGACTCGGACAAAACTTTCTTAAGGCTGAACGGACTTTAATCGAAGTGTTTCTCAAATGAGAAACACTTTGATTAAAGTCCATCAGACCTTAACCTCTTTGGTTTGAACCGGTTTGAACCAGTGACGAGGGACCTCGTGGTTTCAAAACTCAGATCTAATATTCGTGCTTCCCTGGTTAGATTCGGACCAAACCAAGTATGGTTTGGTCACGAGGAGGGTCCGGGGAGTGTCTGGTATGAAGCTGGGGTTGTTTGGTGTAGATCGAGTTTTGACTCGAATCTTCAAATGAAGATTCGAGGACCTGGGGGGTGATTCGAACCAAACGGTTAACAGGTCTATGTTCAGGGTGGTGAGGGGGTTCTATGGTGTTCATGGCGAGGTCACCGGCGTTCATGCCGCCGGTTTTCATGGTGAAGAGTGCAGGGGCGGCTCTAGGGTTCTGGGGTTCTTTATGAGGATGATGAAGGGCAGGGGTATTTGGACAGGGGGTGGGGTACGAGGGGCAGTTTATATATGGAGTGAGTGGATGGACCTCAGCCATTGGATGAGGCATGATGAAAGGCCAGGATCCTTCCACTCGAGGTAAACGGTGTCGTTTCAAGTGTTGGGGGCAGAGTTGGTTCGGGTAACGGGTCGGGCAGATGGGGTTACGGGTGAGAGATCCGGACCGTTGGATCGGCTTGGTTTGGATGGTTGGGATGGATTGGCATTGAAACGACGTAGTTTTGGCGTTAAACTACGTCGTTTTGATGCCTGGGGAGTGGGCTTGTGTGGACCGGTGGATTGGGCCATTCATTTGGGCTTCAGTTTTCAAATGTTTTGTAACCCAAATTCATTTTAAAACAAATTTTTTGTCTTCTTTTTCTTTATTTCTAATTTCCTAAATACACAAACTAATTAAATAAAACTAAGCACCACTAATTAAACTTAACATATTTATTTCACGCGTATAAAAATGTTAAAAGTAGGTAAAATTAAACAAAGCAACAAATCATGACAAAAGAAAAAATGCGTATTTTTGTAATTTTCCATCTAACAAACGGGTCATGGTTTAAATTATGCATGACACATACATTTTTAATTCTTTTGGAGCGATTGTCGTGTAAAACAAAAATCACGTGCTCACAATCACGATGGAAGCTTTCTTTCTCAAGGCTGTTTGGAGGAGTTCCTTCGGACTGTGTCGTGGCATTCTGCCGGGGCCTCCCTTCGTTAAACATAAACATGTTGTTCCGATACTGCTGTTGGCCTGAGGTCGTGATGGATGGGGGGTCGGTCTCCCTCCTATGTAGGTAGTCATTCGGGTTATGCACCGCTGCTCAAAAAGGGGCTCAGAATATCTATCGCTGCTCACCTTCATACCTCGACTCGACGTGGAACTCTGCTTTGAGCTGGGAGCTTGCACGGTGTCACGCCCCAACCTCAGGAGGCACGACTGGCGCTCAATCGAGTGAACCCAACTGAGCAAGCCTTATCAAACACTTCCTACCCAACTCGATATGAATAAGGAAAGCATGCTTCCATTCATTTATTTAGACGAGGAAAGACAGTACATTCTACAATGTTAGTTCATTTTAAATCACAGCATTAAACCGTCAATAAGTTCCAAGATTCCATACAATTACACTTTAGAGAAGCGAGAATTAGAATTACAACATAGTTCGTAGACCCATTCAACGCCCGTATAAAACTCACACATATGTCTATGGAGCCTCTATGGATGTAACAGACAAGTAAGACAATACCGGTGACAAGACCTCGGCTATACCTCGAAAGTGGAAGTCCACAACAACAAAATATGTACAATATAACCCCTTGAAGGAGAAAGGGGCTCACCAAGACTTTGAGAAGATGGTACTCCGCTATGCGCGATCGACACTACCCACAATGGGCTAGTACTAGTATGTATAACTAAACACCATCTAGTTAGAAAGAACTTTCATACCAAACGTAAAGAAATCACAAGTATAACTCAATAGCTTTAAACGATCACAACATTATCAATGTAGAAGAATCATGCAATTTTTCACATTATGTTTCTATAGCCTTTAGTATGGGGCATTTCATACTGTTCATCCTTGTTCGCTATACCACCGCTAGCTTGAGCAGAGTCCGATCTCGAACCGATCGGCTAGGTTGCCTCATTTGAGACATACACTTCAATCACAACACTTCCTTTTTTATCCGGGGTTCAGTATCAACATATTACCATCGTGTGTGCGGCATGGCATCCGATCTCGGCCTGATCGGCTAGGCCACCTTACCAAGGCATTTCCCTTTTCCATTAATCATCTTAATTCAACCTTTGTTTCATATATATCGTTCCATAGGCACATGGGGCCACAACTATCACGTCATATATTTGGCACTAGGCCACATTTCACATTATTCCCAATTTCGATGTTAGATTTGTAATTTAGGATAATAAGTGCACACAAGAGCAATTAAAATTGTAGGCATAGAGGAGACTTCACATATGTGGCACAACATATGCAGCTTCAATTTCAATTTAAGGTCTAAGCATTTCAATTCATGATTCATAGTCCTTGCACCTTTTCAAGTTATCAAGAGTAGCATATTGATCATATTGAGACACACTTCCCACGCATGTAAGTTTGCAACACCAATTCAAGTGAAATAACAATCAATACAACAATTCAATTTTAATCTTACCGTATTCACATACCCACTGATAAAGCTCAATTTCTAAAAGACGGGGCTTTAGCCATACATACCTCAACCGAGCTTTCATTAATCCTATAACGTTTCAGAATGTTCACACTTCAATCTATTTAAGCAATATAGCACAATTTATCTCATAATCAGAAAAAGATCATAATCTACGCTCTCTTGAGCATCTTATCGATCATTTAGTGTTTATTAAGGCCTGATGGTTCTTTTATGCAAGATTACACTAGCTCATTACCCATGCCTCTTTATTTATAATTCCTCGTATTCTTCAAGAACCCATGCATGCAATGCAATCCCCCTTAACCCCATGAATTACCTCACTAATGACCCCTTGTAGCTATGTATGCACTTTCACTCTCTTAGACTCCTCTCTCTCACTCTAAAAGTGTCAGGAAATAGGCTCAAAATGAGATATTGCACAGGATATAACGACCGGGGGTCGGGTTTAAAATTTAGAAAATTGGAGCCCCGACTCAGGTCCACGATCGCATTTGTGATCACAAAGTTGACATGCGTCCCGCATAATGGACCGCAAAATGCTCCCTAAGCGTGAAAACACTGTTTGGGTATGCGACGAAAATGCGGCCCGCATACCCATTTTGCGGTCGCATAATGCACCGCAGAACTGCCCCTCACAAAAATCCCAAGGGAATTATGCGACGACTTTGCGGCCCACATATCGATTATGCGATCGCATAATTGACCGCATAGCTGACCTCAAATTGACTAACACACTGTTTTATTCTGCGATGACTATGTGGTTCGCATAGCTGTTATGCGATCGCATTCTCGACTGCAGAATCGCATTTTTTTGGAAAACATTATTCCTTGACTTTTTAATGCATAAATCAGTCCAAAGGGTCTCAACCGCGGCGAGCAAGCTCTCCACGAAGAATTTTTTAAAATTTTCAAACACATATTCCTAACTTGGCACTACGAGCTCTCGGGTTTTATGTAAAAGGTTTCACGGGCCTTACATCCTCCCCTATTTAAGATCATTCAGCCTCGAATGAGGATCAAGGTTCACTCATTAGCAAATTTTCTTCATGCAATCTCAGTTTCTCACCATTATGGAGCACCTCAATAGCTCCGAATTTGGCTAACTCCCTAAATTTCTAAAAGTTTCGCCAGAGTTTCCTTTGTATCTAGGTCCATCCACCTATCAGAGAGCCCCCGAGACATATCCTAGCAGCATATACATATTCCATAGACACAACATAACCTGTACAATACTAACCATGGCCGCATAGGCAATCATATAACCAAAATGAAACAGAATAGGTTTACATAGATCAAATCAAGGATATAGGGTTCATAGGGACCAAATAGATGAAAGCTATTACATGGCTATACAAACAAATGTGGGTACTTCCTCCTCACTTCTTCCTCGTCTTCCCAAGTAGCTTCCTCAACCTGCTGGTTTCGCCATAACACCTTTGCGGAGGCAATTTCCTTATTTCTCAATTTCCGGACCTGCCTATCAAGAATGGCAACTGGAACTTCTTCATAGGACAGTTTTTCATTGACCTCAATAGTTTCAATTGGTATAATAGTGGACGGATCTCCCACTACTTTCTTCAACATAGACACATGAAAGGCTGGGTGTACCAATGACATCTCGGGCGGCAACGCAAGCCTGTATGCCACCTGGCCAATCCACTAGATGATTCTGTACGGTCCGACATACCTTGGGCTCAATTTTTCTTTCTTCCCAAACCGCATGATACCTTTCATGGGGGAAACCTTTAAGTATACCCAATCATCTTCTTTAAACTCCAAATCCCTGCGACTAACATCTGAATAAGACTTTTGGTGACTCTGAGCAGTTTTCAACCTTTCCTTAATAGTTTTGACCTTCTCCATGGCTTGGTGCACAAGGTCTGACCCTATCAATTCAGCTTCTCTGACCTCGAACCACCTAATGGGAGACCTACATCTTCTACCATACAATGCCTCAAATGGTGCCATCTAAATACTAGCATATAAGCTATTGTTGTAAGCAAACTCTATGAGTGGCAAATGATCATTCCAGCTACCTTTGAAATCAAGAACACAAGCACGCAACATATCCTCGAACGTCTGAATAGTCCGCTCTACTTTCCCGTCGGTTTAGTGGTGAAAAGTTGTGCTAAGATTTACTTGCGTGCCCAAACCTTGCTGAAATTTCTTCCAAAAGTTGGCCGTGAACTGAGCCCCTCGATCCGAAATGATTGAAACTGGGGTACCATGCAACCTGACTATTTCTTTAATATACAACTGAGCATATTGTTCCACTGTGTCAGTAGATTTGACTAGCAAGAAGTGTGCTAATTTTGTGAGTCGATCAACAATCACCCAAATTGAGTCAAACTTGTGCGGAGTGTGCGGCAACCCTACCACAAAATCCATATTGATCATCTCCCATTTCCACATTAGAATTTCTATGCTTTGAGTCAGTCCTCCGGGTCTTTGATGTTTGGCCTTCACTTGCTAACAGTTCGGACATCTAGCCATAAAGTCCGCCACATCCTTTTTCATGTTGTTCCACCAATAATTTTCCTTAAGATCATGATACATTTTTGTAGAACCTAGGTGCACTGAATACCTGGAAGTGTGAGCTTCTATCATGATCCTTCCCTAAAGACCGTCAATATCCGAAACACATGGTACCGTAAGGTACCATCATCCATGCCAAGGGAAAAAGCTATGGTCTTGTGTTTATGAATCCCCTCTTTCAGCTGTACTAATAATGGATCATTGAATTGCTTTCTTTCACCTTCGCCATGAGCGACGATTTGGATATATTCTGCACAATTATCCCTCCTTCACTAGAGCCCGCCAGGCAAACTCCCAAACTAGCTAGCTGATGAACCTCCCGAGCCAACGGTCTCTGATACGCCTTCAAATGAACCAAACATTCCATGGACTTCCGACTAAGAGCATCTGCCACAACATTAGCTTTTCCCGGGTAATAGAGAATATCTATGGCATAGTCCTTGAGTAACTCTAGCCATCTTCTTTGTCTCAGATTCAACTCCTTCTGCTTGAAAATATATTGAAGGCTTTTGTGATCCGTAAATACATCCACATGGACCCCATACAAATAATGTCGCCAAATCTTTAGCGCAAACACCACTGCTGCAAGCTCTAAGTCATGGGTTGGATAATTCTTTTCATGATTCTTAAGTTACCTAGAAGCGTAAGCTATAACCTTGCCATGTTGCATTAACACACACCCAAGCCCGATTCTCAAAGAATCACAATACACCACAAATCCCTCTATACCCTCTGGCAGGGTTAATACCGGTGTTGTAGTCAGTCTTGATTTCAATTCCTGGAAGCTCCTTTCACAAGCATCGAACCACTGGAACTTAACTTAACCGGGGTTAATAAGTGCATACACATCATGAGATTGAACAGTCAGAATACCTGTAACAACATTTGGGAAGGCCTCTATACCGAGGCATTTCCCTTTTCTATCAATCATCTCAATTCAATATTTGTTTCACATATATCGTTCCATAGGCACATGGGGCCACAACTATCACATCATATATTTGGCACTAGGCCACATTTCACATCATTCCCAATTTCGATGTTAGATTTGTAATTTAGGATAATAAGTGCACAAAAGAGCAATTAAAATTGTAGGCATAGAGGAGACTTCACATAGATGGCACAACATATTTAGCTTCAATTTCAATTTAAGGTCTAAGTATTTCAATTCATGATTCATAGTCCTTGCACCTTTTCAAGTTATCAAGAGTAGCATATTGATCATATTAGACACACTTCCCACGCATGTAAGGTTGCAACACCAATTCTAGTGAAATAACAATCAATACAACAATTCAATTTTAATTTTACCGTATTCACACAACCACAGATAAAGCTCAATTTCTAAAAGACGGGGTTTTATCCATACATACCTCAACCGATCTTTCCTTAATCCTATAACGTTCCGAAATGTTTGCACTTCAATCTATTTAAGCAATATAGCACGATTTAACTCATAATTAGGAAAAGATCATAATCTAAGCTCTCTTGAGCATTTTATCGAGCATTTAGTGTTTATTAAGGCCTGATGGTTCTTTTATACAAGATTACACTAGCCCATTACCCATGCCTCTTTATTTATAATTCCCCATATTCTTCAATAACCCATGCATGCAATGCAATCTCCCTTATCCCCATGAATTACCTCACTAATGACCCCTTGTAGCTATGTATAAAAATAAGAGCTGAGGTGATGAAGTCTTACCTCTTGGGATGAAGGTTTAGGTCCCTCACTTGATTATCTTCAATGATTTAACAAGGATTCATGGAGTAATTTTGATGGGAAGCACTTTTCCTCTCTTAGACCCCTCTCTCTCACTCTAAAAGTGTCAGGAAATAGGATCAAAATGAGCTATTGCACAGGATATAACGACAGGGGGTCGGGTTTAAAATTTAGAAAATTGGAGCCCTGACTCAGGTCTGCGATCGCAAAGTTGACATGCGGCCCGCATAATGGACCGCAAAATGCTCCCCAACACCTGAAGACATTGTTTGGGTACGCGACGAAAATGCAGCCCGCATACCTGTTCTGCAGTCACATAATGCACTACAGAACTGGCCCTCACAAAAATCCCAAGGAATTATGCGACTGTACGGCCCGCATATAGATTATGCGATCTCATAGTTGACCTCAAATTGACTAACACACTGTTTCATTCTATGATGACTATGTGGTCCACATAGTTGTTATGAGACCGCATTCTCAACCGCAGAATCGTATTTTTCTGGAAAACATTGTTCCTTGACTTTTTAATGCATAGTTCCTTGACTTGGCAATACGAGCTCTCGGGTTTTGAGTAAAAGTTTTCACGGGCCTTACACACGGCTCGGTAATCCAAGAAGTGGATTTTATGTAGCTGTACAAGCGGATCCGGGGTTGGGTCAGTCCTCAGTCTTTCCGAGGTTCTCTTGTCCAGTGAGGGCCCTCGACCCCCGGGGAGCTATGGCATTTTTTCATTCCTCCCTGATCCTTGGCTTACTCCTTTTGGGGATATCAGTGCAGAAGGCTGGGGTAGAGCTTCCAACGATGCTCCAGGAGGCATCTTCTTTGAGGCCACGCATTCGAGGAAGATGGCTTTCGGAGGCATTGACGTCGTGGTGGATCGTCGACCATTTAAATCAGGACCCGGACCTTCATTATGCATACCCTTCTGCTTTTTTACTTCCATGTAGGGAACCTTTGTGTGCTTTTGTAATCATATGCCATGACCCCTCGGGGGCTATTGTACTCAAATCTTTCATAAACAAGAGTTTATTTTGCTGACTTCTGCTTCCCTTACTTTGTTTTATATTTATATGCTCTTACACTCTTCGGGGCTCTTTGAATGCCTTCTTTTGTTTGTTGGCCGTCGGAGTCGGTCGTGAGAGCTTGCCCGGTCTCCAGCTGATCGACAAGGCTCTCCCCAACCTTACTATCATATTTCGGATTGATGGTAGACCGATCAGATAAGTTTGAGCTGTTGAGGCCTGATAATTTGTTTGGAGATCACGCATCGAATTTTGGGGCCTTTGGGAACGTTATCCCGGATGAAGGTCATCTTTAGGTGCCCAGGGTGCCCTGTTGATCTTGATGTAGATAACCCATTTAGAAAGTATAAGGTTGGCTTCCATTGAGGAGTTTGCCTATGTTTGAGCGCTTCTTGTCCCCTCGTGGAGCTTTGGTGATCGGGGCTTCTTAAAGTGCAAAAAGTGTCGGTGCTCGCCCTCACTTTATTTTGTCAGTTTTACCATAACCATGGTGATCACTTCGGGACCGACATGGTAAAGAGCGGAGAATGTTGTTCCCAGCACTCGAGAATCAAAGGATTTTGCTCTGGAGATGGTGTCCTCGATAAGAAAGGAACACCTGGAGATGGCGAGGCGATACTGCGGGTAGAGCGAGGGGTGACACTGTGGGTGCTCTCCCCAGATGTAGGCATCGCGGACTCTGCTGATGGGTTCTTGAGTGTGCAACTATACTTTTTTGCATTTGGCCCCCTGATAGGGTTGTGCTTGACTTTGTCTGAAGTACCAGGTTACCCTAGCACAGATTTATCCGTCATTTTGGCGAACGATGTTGATGATGAGATTCTTCGCGGAGAAAGTCAGGCTTGAGTTCATGCTTGATCATCTCATCAAGCTATATCAGCCTTTCCATCACCGAGGCCTGCAAACCCTGAGGGGTCGTTCGCCTACGCCCTTCGTTGTTGACGATGAGGAGGGCGGAGACCGAGAGTGGGCCAGTTGGTTTGTCCTAGTTTGGACGACCGATATTATTCCTGTGGAGTTTTTGCCGTTTCCCGAAGGGTGGAATCATGCACGTGAGTGAGGTGCTTTGTAACTCTTTCATATTTTGCTCATAGCGAATATTAACTAAATAACAATGTTATCTCCCTTGTTGAAGCAACTTCGTGGACGTCGGGCGAAGTCCATGATCTGCCCGGCTGGGTTCGGAGGCTGGTGACCCATTCGTCTTGTGATGAACTCAGGTGGCGAGCTATGTCTCGCGTCGGGTGTGGAGCGAAACATCAAGGTACGTGCGTATGTTGCTTTTCCCCTGCTGGCGTGTACCCGAGGTGATATTTTCCCATTTTGTCCGTACTGGATTCACCGTTTGCAGATATTGGGTGGTTCCTTGGGGCAAAGCAATGCTTTTCCAAAGAGGAGATGTAGTTGTCGGCCTCCCGGCTAAGGGATGACAGTAATAAGAGAGACCGGAGCCTGCAATGCGAAGGAGCCTTTGGCGGTGCTGGTCGGGCCCGTATTTCTGAGGATGGGGCATCGCCCGAGCCTGCTGTTCCCGGAGCGCCTGATGCCTGGCCAACAGCTCCTCTAAGCGAGCACGTCATGCTCGGGGTAGGCTCTTCTGGGGTTGCAGGGGCAGGATCAACAAGAGCATGTTCTGATTTGGAGGAAATCTATCGTTTCACTTTGTGGTGAGTTTGTGCACAGTTTCCTTATATCCCGCATCTTCCTCCTCCCATTGAATCTTTTCTGCACAGGCCTACTATAGGCTTAAGTCCGAGATGCCCCATCAAAGGGCCATGTTTCAGAGAGTTCTGGATGAGGGAGAATCCCTTAGGCTTATTTGCAAGGAGAAGGAAGTTGAGCTGCAGCATTGGCGATATGAGGCATACCGGAGTTCAAACTATGAGAGTTATTTGATGGAGCGGGTAATTTCTTGTAGTGCTTGCTTCGCTTCTTTCTAAACTTAAGGCTAATTTCCTCTTGTTGCATTAGCTGCAGAAAAAGGCGGAGGCCTTGGAGTATCTTAAAGGCGACGTAAACTGCGTTAGGGCCGCTTGCGAAGAGCTAAGAGCTCAAATGCAGGCTCAAGCTCTAGAGGAGATGAGCGCCTCGGCTAAGGTCCCTACCTTTGAGGTCCAACTCAACTTGACCTGTGACAATGCCAAAGTTCAGGCATATATGATTGAGAGACTTGAGTCTGATCTCTCGAAGGTCAGGGCTGAGATAATCGATGCCCGGGCGGAAGCGACATTAAGCCGAACCAGGGATGATCGTGAGATGGCGATTTGCATAAAGGATTTTGTTGATGACTAATCCAAGTTGAGGTGAGCCCTCGATCATGAGAAGAGGATCGAGGAATATGTTCGTCGTTGATCTCGGAGAGAGGTGTTCGAGGAGGTTAGTGTAAGGGGCTTCATTCTCTCAGAGGAATTGGCTCGAGCAAGGGCGGATGAGTGTGACACTCGGTCACTTATTGTTGACATTGTGGAGGGAAAACTTGACGAGTTGTAGACCTTTGGCGCAGAATATAGATTCCACCGTTTTGTAGCTTTGTTTCTGGCGCGCAGGGCGTGTCTGTAGGTGGAAAATGCTTTTTTGCGTATGTAATATAAGAAAATTTTACAGCTTTTATTCCTTTTGTACCTTTTTCTGTCGTTGCTTTCGATCGTGTAGACTGGTTTTGGAACTAGTCCCCAAGTCGTGTTATGGCTCGAGCTTCGATTGGCCTTCCAGCTCTTTCTCACCTGCATGGGCGAAGGGCGATGGTCTTTCCCGCTTCTGGGTTGAAATGACTTCGTGAGCATGTGGCCTAGAGAATTGTCTTGGCTGATGATAGTATCGTTTGGGTCGTGCCCTTAGGCGTATTGCAGTTGAATTGTCCTCGGGTTCAGTCTCCGAGTCGGGATCCAACTCGGGCTTAATATACCCTTGAGCCCGTTCGGACTGGCGATAATGGTTTTTATTTCCTGCCCTTGGGCGTTTGGCAATTTTTCGGGTCCAGTCTCCAAGTCGCGTTGCGATTTGAGCTGTAATTGACCCTTAATCTTTCTAGAGACTCTGGTCGGCAGCAGTGGCATCGATATCGCGCCCTTAGGCGTATTGTAATTTTTGGGTCCAGTCTCCAAGTCGCGTTGCAACTCGAGTTGTAATCGACCCTCAAATCTCATTGAGTTTCTGGCTAGCGATGGTGGCTTTTCTATCATTTGGTCATTGAAACCTTTTAGTATGTGGCCCGTAGGCTTGCATAGTTAACTATTTTGGATCCGGTCTCTGGATCGGTTATGATTCGAGCTCGCTTTAATCCTCAAGTTGTCAATTTTTAAGCTGGCGATAATGGCTCTTACGTTGCACGGTCGTAGAGACCTTTTACGCTGTAGGGTCTTAGAGACCTTTTAATATGAGGCCCATAGGCTTGCACGGTCGTAGAGACCTTTTAATATGCTTAGGGTCATTGTAGGCTTTGTTCTCGCTCGTTAAGTTCTTTTTTTATATTTTTGCCTGGCCCGTCTTTGGTTCTAAAAGAACCTCGATTTCATGTCGTAGTCGGCGATGTTTTGAGCACCTCGTAAGGTTTATAGCTCATAGGTCGAGAAGATCGATGTTCTTGCGATTCGGAGCCGACGTGGTCGGGACTCGTTTTTTGCCTGTTGAGCGAAGCCTGTTTTTTTTAACCGGTTCTTTCTAAAGTATATTTGAAGGATTTTTTAGCAACAGTCCGGCGTCCCCGAGTCACGTTATTTGGGCTGCATCAACCGTTTTGACCGTAGTCATATGCGTTTGGCAGTGGCCATTTTTGATCCCGAGCGGCACTTTTAGGCATCTACACCGAGGGTATGCCCTTTAAGGATTCTTACAAATGCGATGTATAGCCTAAACTGCAGGATTTTTCATGCATGTTGAGGTCTTACAGTTTCCCATGTCTATTTAGGTCTTACAGTTTGTGGATAATAGATTTGGTTATACTGAGGCTGCCCACTAGGGTCTTACAATTTCGGATTTTTCAGTATGTGAAGATTGGCGGCAGTCTCCGAGTCATTGAGTTGTTTAATCCTAAAGACCGCTTCTCGTGAGCTCAGAGTTGCCTCATAAGGGCTTGATGAGCCTGGCGTCCCAACCTTGGGGTCATCCGGGCAACAAATTTTTTAAGTCTCCGAGTATCTCGAGATACATCTAGCGGAGAGGTTTTTGCTGTGAATACGCCGAAATAGACTTTTTCGAAGCGTGGAATGCCTAAAAAATATTCTTTACTGCTTGGTGAAGATATATACTATAAATACATGTCATCTCGATGTTATGAGTTCGGCCCATATGGGTATGACTTCTCCGATTATTCGATGTGCTTATGTGATTTTGCATTGGAACTTAGAAGAGAGGATTGCTATCTCGTCGGATCCCCCTTCTTGGGGATATGCAACTCCGCTAAAATCTTGTTGGCAAAACTTTCTTTATGTTAAAAACCCGATTGAGGAAAGAATGCTCGGCGAGCCCTGTGGGGCCCACGGATCTTCGAGTAAGGTTTAGAACTATCGAATGCCTCAGCTGACTGCCTGCATACAAGTTAGCGAAAAGAAAATAAAGGAAATGACAAAAAGGGCGAAGTAGTTCTTCCTTTCTGCGAAGTGCGTAGGCAGCGTTTCGGGGAGCGAGTCCTGCCACAGCCCTTTGCCACGTTCGACCAGGCCTGACCGATGATGTGGTTGTGCTTACCCTTTGACCCCTTGGAGGGCAATGCCGGCGATGGGTCATATGGTGAGGGATCTCCTCTCGTCGCTTGTAGATAAATACTTTATCCTTGCATTTGTCATGGGGTTTCACCCCTTTGGTGGAGCGGGGTCGGAGTCGCCTCCGGGTGACGTATCCGCTGTCGTCTGTATAAATCATCTGCGCCCTATGCGCTCGACGTATCAACCCAAGCTCAAGTGGGCTGCGCAGAGGGAGCGATCTGGTCGTTGTGGCGATTGCCATCAGGAACCTATCAGAGATTTGGCGCGAGAGCGATGTCGGTCCGGATTGTCCTATCGGCTTTGGCCTGACATCGTCGGTATAGTTGGCCGAACCACCTGCACTCATAAACACGTGCTTTATTTGAAATAAGCCGAATGAAAGAGGGGATTACCAATACGTTAATGTGATGCTGAGGTGGAATCTCGGCGTCCCTTCCCTTGGGCGCGAGGGTGTCCTTTAGGAGCATTTTCTGAGACTGTCCCTTTCCGGTGACGGGCACTTATGCTCTACACTCTACGGATCTTTGTGGGGTGCCTCCGTCCTTTTACAGCCGTGGAGATGCGTCGTGGCTCGCCGGCACCATTTTTCCCGATCTTCTTCCTCCCGTAGAGCTGTATCTGGGTCTGCCCGCTCAATGATACATTGTGGCGACCTTTGTTGAATAGCATAGTTATTGCTCTTTTGATCCTGTGACCCCGAGCACCTCGTGGTTCCCGTGGCAGGCCATGGTTTCCCTGGAGGGGTTCTGGTTGAATAGGTCCGAGCTGCCTGGCGTTCCTGGCTTTGCTTATGGCGATTACAATGCTTGGTACTACAATCTTGAAGTCGTACTCCATCGGGCGAGGTTTCCTTGCCAGCTGTGTCTTGTTGAATCTGGTACCATTGGAGGTTCCTCAAGGGTGTTGTCCTCGGGCTACTGCCTTGTTGTTGCGAGGCATGTTGCACCTCGAGTTGTCTCTTCCGTTTGAGGCACACGGACGATACCTCCATTCACTCGGTATCAGCTTCTTTACCGAGAATCTGCCTGGATATGCTGAACCCGAGGAGGTTCCCAGACGGTTGTCTACGGCCCTGATTCGGGTGTGGTGTCGGTTGCAGGCATCCAACCAAGCCTTGGCCGGATATCTGAATAGGCTTTGCTTGAAATGCCCTGGAGTCACCGGGTGTGCTTCGTTTAGGTTTTGGGCGAAGGCCTGTGCCGCCCAACTACTCGAAACTAGGAGCAGTCTCATTCGTCCTGTCGAGGAGCGGGGTGTGGCTTCCCGCGACACTTTATTTCTTCTTTGTTCGGCCTCAGGTGCATTGGTCCCTCTTGGTATTGCTTTGATGGTGTCGGCGTGTGATTCCACGGACCACGCTGGCACGGTGAGCGGGTTCGCGAGGTCAGGTGTTAGGTAGTGGCATTACGTCATGGTTTCTTTCAGGTGAGTTTCTTCGAATCTCCTTATCGGGAGGGCTCGAGTTCAATATTTTGGAGGTCACTGTTCCTGGACGAGCGTGCATAAGTGGTGATGCGCCCATAAGGATTCGAGGTCCTGTCACACCTAGGGAGATTCATCGTTTCTTACTTTCGTGAAATGAGTTCTGGGATCATATCTTCGGGAGACGGTTGCTGTAGGAGTTTCCGTGAGCATGATTCGATCCTTTCGATGAGGTATTCTAACATCCTTAATGCGACGGGGTAAGTTGTCGGTCCGTCGTTGCCCGATTTCTCAGGTACTGGCTCGACATAAGGAGATGTTTCTAGTTCTGTCGCGTTGGGAGTCTTCGAGCAAATATGCAGCTGACCGATAGCCAAATGTCGTTCCTGCAACATTTCAAAAGTAATATGAAGATTAATTTCCTGTTCTGCTCGGGCTAGGATTTTTTTGACTTCCTGTTGGTCAACGTGTCGTACGCTCCTGTCGGTGTGAGAAGTTTCGTCTACTTGTTGTGCATCCTGCGAATCTGTGTCTACTAGGATTGGTCTGGGACTGACATTAAGATTCTGCGAAGGTGCTCCAGCGGCCGGGATAGCCACACCGTTTTCCCCATGATCTTCGAGGTTGTTATTCTGAACTCTGTTTATCGAGCCGGACATTTTGACCTGCAATCAAAGGGTCTCGAGCAAGAAAACGTGTGACAGATAACGTGCGTTCGAGTGACGAAACTAGGAAGAAAATAATCACTTTTATCCTGGCGCCAAACTGTTTACCATGAAAATGGTAACAACAATTAAATTTATAAATGGGATTCTAAAAATACGTGATCTATTCCCGAGCTAGTTTGTTAAGGAAGTTAGTGCTAAAGTGTGAGGTAAAATGACAAAAAACGAGTTAGGCAAGGCAGTAATCAAACCAGTAGGGGGCTGTTGCCCGAGCGTAAGATCAGCCAACAGACACCTCGGGGCCGAGGCTCGAGCCTATTTCGGGCTATCGAGGGTAGTCGGGAAGGGGATAACAGGTAAAACTATAGCTAAACAAGAATATATATTATCAATATTGAGCAAAGTAATGAAGAACAAACGAGAAAACAATAAAGTGTTAAGGCGACCTCGAGGTCGATGAAGATAGACAATTTCGAAGAAAGAGAGAGAGATATTATTGCATTTGTGGAGAAGTGGAGCAACATCAGTCCCTTACAAGGTAGGGTGAGTCCCCCTTATATAGGCGAGGGGACTCGGTATAGTACAGGGTGCATTAAATGTAAGATATGGGGATGGGATGTCTGGACAAGACACTAGAACCTATTGATTCTGGCTATCTCCTCGGGAGTTTCTCATCTTCGTGACTTCTGCTAAGTCGTGGACAGATCCTCTAACTTTTGAGCCACTGCAGAGCCGCGGATGATACTCGAGATAAGGAGCTCGATCACGATCCTATGGCCTCGATATGCTGTTAGGGTACTCCGAACATACCTCAATGGCGGGAAATGGATTTCCCCGATTTTATCGCGCGCGCGCACACACACACACACACACACACACACACACACACACACACACACACATATATAACTACGACGCATCTCACAACATAACATAAAAACGGAACTAAAACGCATAAAAAAATCTTATATGACATAGTTGAGTGAAATAGGGAGTGAGTAAAGGCAAATAAGCAAGTAAGAGCATGAGACGGGTTAGAGAATATATCTAATAACAAGCAAGAGTATATAACAAGTAAAAGCGGACAATAAATAAATGCATGAATAATTGGAAGCATGTAGAAAATAGAGACATGTAACAAGTGAAGGCTTGTATTTAACGAGTAAAGACATGTAGCAAGTAAAGCATGTACCAAGTAAAACGTGAGATAAATAACGACATACAATTAAATTAAAGACATGAAATTAAGTAATACACCTTGTATGCTTGAACTCATGACACCGCATATATCACGTAGCACATAGACTAATCAAGTCCAAATTTCCTCAATCAAGGTTAACTATGACGTACGCCATCCCCACACATAAATCACAGACTAATCAAGTCTTAATTCCCTCAAATAAAGGTTAACCACAACATTTACTGTTTTTCAAAATACAATCAACAATCCAACACGGCTTTTCCTTTGGAACAAGCCCCAAACTACCTGAATCTAGTCAATTATTGTTCAAACAAGTCAAAACACGTTTTAGAAACTACCGACGTACGATAAAGGTTCAATCTTTAATATAATTGAAAATTTCCATTGGGGCCCGGTCGAAATTCGGAATTAAGACCAAATTTGGATTATCCATTCACTCCCGAGCCACAATATGTATGTCTAAATCTCAATTTACAAAATTCTATCAAAGATCCCCAATTTCTGCTTTAAAAATCTTAGGTTTGTTGATAAAATTCATGAGAGAGTAACGAAAATTGAATGAAAATAAGTTAATATTACTAACTTATGAATTTGGGAAGAAATTGGTCACCAAAAATCGTCTCTATAGAGTCTAAGGTTCAAAAATTGTGTAAAATAAGCTAAGTCCTAAAATCCTCATTACCGTAATTGCGAATTCTTGATTACAATTACGATGCCTGCAAATATGATCAGTGTCGCAATTACGAAGGTCCATGCCTCGAAAAAGCGAACCATGTTTCACATTTGCGAAGCTGCTCAAACATTGCCCAGTATCGTAGATGCGACACCACAGTCGTAGATGCGAGGAACCACATTCCGCAAAAATAATGCGTACTTTGCAAAAGAAAAGTGCCCAAACCCCAACCCATCTTCGCAAATGCGAGCCTGACATTGCAAATGCGAAACTCACATTTACGAATAGGTCTCGCATTTGCGAAGACCTACAGATTCACAATACCAAAAAATTTTCAACAATTCAAAAACATGCGCAACCCATCTGAAACTCACTCGATCCCCTCGGGATCCAATCCGAATATTCATACAAGTGTAGTAATATCATAAAACTCACTCGCTAGCTCAAATTGTCAAAATAACATCAAAATCAAGAATCAATTATCAAAACTCAAGATTTTCAAGTTTAAAACTCATTTCCATTTTTTTACATAATGCGCCGAAAAGGCTTCGGGTCATCCGGTACCCCAACTAAATATGCGTACATCTCCAAAATTATCATATGAACCTACCAGAATGGACAAAATAACGATCCGAGGTTGTTTACCAAAAATGTTGACCATGGTCAACTCTAATTATTTTAAAGTCAAAATAATATTTTCTTTAAAAGTTTGCTAATAAACTTTTCGAAAATCGACACAGACTACACACACAAGTCATAAATTATTAAATAAAGCTATGAAAAGTCTCAAAACATGAAAAAGGAAGGTAACTCAAAACGACCTATCGGAACCTATAAAAGAAATGTTCATCCTCGAACAGACATAGAAATGTACCTCGACTGGCAAAAAGTGTGAATATCTACTCCTCATATCGGACTCGGACTCCTAAGTAGCCTCCATAGTCGTCTGACCTCACCAACGCACGTTTACAGAAGAAATATCTTTAGGTCTCAACTTTCGAACTTGTTGGTCTAGAATAGCCACCCGCACTTCCTCATAGGTCAAATTTTCATCAAGCTACACTGTGATGAAGTCTAAACCATGTGGCCCCTATATTTTATGAAGTCTAAACCATGTGGCCCCTATATTCATGGTACTTCTGAAGCATAGAAACGTGAAATACCGGATGCGCCCCTGCTAGGCTAGGAGGCAATGCAAGCCTATAAGCAACCTCCCGCAACTCTTTTCAAGATCTTAAACGGACCAATAAACCTCAAGTACAACTTTCCCTTCTTTCCAAATCACATTATGCCTTTCATAGGCGACACACAATGAAGAATCTTATCACTCTCTATGTCAAACACATCTTGAACCTTCTTGTCTGTATAACTCTGTCTGGACTGAGCTGTACAAAGCCGCCCCTAAATCACTTTCACATTTTCCAAAGCATCATAAACCCAAGTCTGTGCCCATCAATCTAGCCTCAGCGGGCTCAAAGCAACCAAATCTAAGAATGACATTACCTCACATATAAGGCCTTGTACGGAGCCATCTAGATGCTCGATCGATAGCTGTTGTAGGCGAACTTTTCTAGAGGTAAAAATGGTCCTATTGTTGTAAGGTTAGTAATAAACTCTATAATTCAAAATTTACTGACATACTTGAGCTTCTAGCCTCGGTATCATTTGGGAGTCCCCTTGTTTCCATTTTTTCCTAGGTTGGAGCTCAGGGTTTCCATGTTGACGTGCACCCTCGGAGGAGGGGTTAGTGTTGCAGCCATTACACCACTTGTCAGGACCATCAATGCCTCTACGATTTGGGAATTTGTTGTTGTTGCGTCATGAAATCCTTCATCGTAACCTCCAATACTCGTCGCTCATTACCCCTACTAGTAGATTTTGCAAGAGAGTGTTTTCCCGAGTGAGATAGCAAGGAACCCAATTGATTGATAATTTGGGGTTCATGTTCCTTTGTTTGCTACTTTTCTCTACTAGTCGAAATTGATTCCTGACATAATATTTCCTTTGAATAAATAGTCAACAAGAGAGAATAACAGAAATCAAAAAATAGGAGTGTAACTTTGGATGAGGCGCTCAATTATTAGGGTCCCACGATGGGTGCCAAACTATTTAACTCAAAAACTCATTTTAGAATTAAATTTCAAACAGATTAATACAAAGTGCATATGGTAAATTCAATAAGAATACAAAATAAAGATAGAAAATAAAAAGGGATCTTATGGATCGTTTGGCATCTAGTGCTACAGTGTTGAAACGAGGTACAATCTAAGAACTCAATGAATGATTTGTTACTGTCTTTACAAATGAATTGAATTGGATATTTATAGGAGGGATGTGGTTGTTCTGAGTTTCCTAGCTAGCATATCGGTTATGCAGTTAGCGGGGGTGGTTATGTAATAGACGGTTGCAATGATCTCACAAGGACTCGAGTACAACTAAAGCCTCGTTTGTTTACACTTAATGGAGGTCTGAATCTTAATCATTCAGATCTCATACATTAAGTGCATTTCTTTTTAAAATTTTGATCTTAATCAGTCATATCTTAATCATTAAGTGAGTTTGTTTTATTTACTTTACCACCCATAACCACTACAATCAACCACGTCTTTAGTCGACATTCACAAGCACATCTGTTAGCCATCACCACCATATATATAACTTAAATTTTATGTTTATTAACTTTAAATAAAGATAAATTTATTTATTCAGATGCTAAAAACAAACAATCTTAATCATTTAGTAATACATATGTTAATATTCATATGCGTATTCAGATTCAGATATCTTAATCTTAATACACATTTTGATATTCAGATATGTATACATATTTAGATATCTTAATATTAAAAAATAAATGAAGCCTAAATTTGTCTCTGAAAGTACGCAACCTGCTTTGGGCACACACTCATTTGATTGCTCTTGCCTCGGAATGAAGAGATGAGGGCAATCACAGTTATTCTACTCCAAGATCTTGATTTCCAATATATTGTTTGCATTTTAAAATATGAACCTATTTCCTTTTGTCGACCTAAAAAGAGTGATTCTTTTTTAAATTTAAAATAATTTAATATTTAAAATTCCCTCTTTACCTATGGATTATTTTAGAAGTTTATTTGCAAACTTAATTCAAAGTCGGTTAGTATAGTGGACACCACAAAATAACGAACTATTTTACCAGACATAGTTACAAAAATTAAAATTTTCATTCCCACCAGAGAAAGGAGCTTCTCTTCGTTGAAAAATATGGGAATAGATGGACTAATGCCAAATTTGAGTCATATGATGCCAGTGAACGAAATCCATACTTTAAAGGATAGCAATGTATCTATTGAAGCGTATCTGTGGATGTACAAGGTTGCGTATACTTGTCCTCGAGAGATTTGCGAGGGTTCCGCCACATCCAAGTATGAACTTCCGATTTTTTCTGTACCACATAAGGGATTATGGGTCGGAATTGTTAACTACACGCGTCATTGATTTTGTACTTCAATGTGATCAAACTAGATAATATTACTGTTGAAAAAGGATGGGAGAGGAAAGAAGTATTTGTACTCAAACTGGTCAAAGATGAAAAACTTAGAAGGTTTTACAAAGCACATGCTTCTCGAGATGTGCACATTGAGAGGTTGTGACTATATGAATAAGGAATGGTTTAAACATTAGAGGAAGCTCATGAACTTATAAAAGAGCTTAAGAACTAAGACGAAGTGAGTATGCATTAGAAAAGTATTTCAAACTTTAATAAAGGCCTTTATTTTTATTTTATATTTGCCTATATTGTAGTTCTCCTACAAAATATAGTGTCTATAGTATAGTTATCATATAAATATAATATTAATGTTCACATTGGTAAGAAAATTCTAGTTAATAAGATGTTAGCATGTGTTTACAATGTGATATCTTGGATCTTATTGTAAAAAACGTAATTTACCAATATGAAGATTTGAGTAGCTTAATTCAAATTTCTAAAATATTTCTATTATTAAAAAATATATATCTTTTCTTTCTACTTTTATAAGGATTTTGTATTTTTTTTCTTTTTTCTATAGACTTCAATATTATTTAAGCAAAATCCACAACAAAAATAAATTTGTGTAACGACCCGGCCGGTTATTCTATAAATTTCAACCCCGTTTCCCCTATTCGTGCTTCTTTATATCTTGTTCAGCTGTATTATGTGGTATTGGGTTGGTTGGTTTGGGTTCGGAGTGGTTTTGGAGAGGTATGAGACACTTAGTCTCTTTTGAGTAAGCTTAAGTTGGAAAAGTCAATCGGATGTTGGCATATGTGTAGAAGTTATCGGATGTGAAATCTGATGGTTCGGATAGCTTTTTAGGTAATTTTGGGCTTAGGAGCGTGTTCAGAATGTAATTTGGAGGTCCGTGATAGATTTAGGCTTGAATTGGCGAAATTGAAAATTTGGCACTTTTCAGTCGGTAATGGAAATCTTGATATCAGGGTCGTAATGGAATTTCGAAAATTGGAGTAGGTCCGTTGTGTCATTTGTGACATGTGTGCAAAATTTCAGGTCATTCGGATAAGGTTTGATATGTTTTTGGATCAGATGTGGAATTCGGAAATTTTGAAATCCTTAGGCTTGAATCTGAGGGCGATTTGGTGTTTTGATGTTGTTTTGAGTGTTCCGAAGGTTGGAATAAGTTTCAATAGTGGTATATGACTTGTTGGTATGTTTGGTTGAGGCTTTGAGGGCCTCACGATGATTTTCCAGATGGTTATCGGAGAGTTTGGAAATTTGGGAATGCAGCTAAAGCTGCTGGTTCTATCTTAACTGCACATGCGGAGTGGGGACCCCAGGTGCGAGACCGCAGAAGCGAAGGAAGGACTGCAGGTGCGGCCACGGCTGAGAAGAGCAGGAACGGTAGGTGCGAAAGGTGGAGCGCACTTGCGAGATCACAGGTGCGGTAGGGTGACCGCGGAAGGGGTTTAGGTGGATTAAGTGGAAGTCGCAGATATGGTAGTCTGGACCGCATATGCGGAAAAATGGGTCGCAGGTGTGAGATTTCGCAAAATTTTGGTTATTTTCCACCATTCTTATTCGGACATAGAGCTTTTTGGAGGGTTTTGAAGAGGGAATCAAGGGGTTTTTCATTAAGGTAAGTTTCTTGAACCAAAAACTCGATTCTATGGTGATTTTCAGTTGATTAAGCATGAAATATGTGGGATTTAAGGGTGAAAATTTGAGAAATTAGGGCTTGAAATTGGAGAGTTTAAATTGGTGATTTGAGGAGCCATTTGAGGTCTGATTTTGATGTTCTTGGTATGTATAGACTCGTGGGAGGATAAGGATTTTAGTGATGTGATTTTTCTCGAATTCTGAGACGTGGTCCCAGGGGTCGGGTTTGGCCAATTTTGGGATTTCTGAATTAATTTGATAATTTTCGTATAGGTTTCATTCCTTTAGCGTATATTGATGATAATATACTGATTTTAGTTAGATTCGGGGCATTTGGAGGCCGAACGAGAGGCAAGGGTGTCGCGGGGTAGAGTTTTGGCTTGGCTTGAGGTAAGTAACGCTTCCAAACTTAGTTCTGAGGGTTCGAAACCCCGTACTATATGTTCTATGATTACTATTAAGGTGACACAAATTGCAAGTGACGAGCGTGTGGGTGTGCACCGTGAGAATTATGGCCTAGGTCATTCTATGTCACCGCTTAGTGACTCTTTCTTGCGGATATCTATGTTGTGATTATGTGATTAAGTTAATGAGCTGTAAATCATGCTAATTACCATGTTAAGGCTTCACGCCGATACTGCTGAGATCCGAAGGGTCGTTTCTTTCTTTCATATCATTAACTTCATTGTTATTCTGTACTCAGTCTTGTTCATGCATATTATATCATGTTTCAATCACGATTATTGTTATTTGACACATCATATCATTATTTCGGGCTAGTATCATGACATTTTGAGCCCGTGCGTATGAGACTGGAGAGTGATGACTGAGTGAGGCAGAGAGCTTGATATTAAGTGATAGTATGGAATCGGGCTGCACGCCGCAGAGATATATTGATTATGCCTTCGTCGGCTTGCTATAGCGCTTGGGATGAAAGGAGCCCCTATGGAGTCTATACACCCCTAGTGAGCAGTGCACTTGATATTATTGAGGGATGGATCTTCCCTGAAAATGTATCTTGTCCGAAGTATTTATACCTGGAGATGGATCTTCTCTATAGAGCTGGAATGGCCTTCCTCGGTACTGGATGACTACCGTGAGTGATCTGTATATATTTCGGGATGGATCTTCCCTGGGCCGCATGGCCATATATAGTACCGAGTGGTTGAGGACTTGAGAGCGGAGGTACATGATACATTCTTCATGCTTTTTGTGCATTAGTACATAGAGTATTACTGAGCTTTATATGCCACACTGTTCAAATTGTATTTATTCAAAGTTGAGTTGTATACTTGAACTGCAAGCATGCCTACTTTACTGTACAATTTAATAGTATTACCTATTGAGGTTTGGTTCATCACTACCTGTCAGTCCATAGTTTGGACTTGTTAGTTACTGAGATGGTGTACTCACGTTATCACATGCACCTTGTGTGTAGATCTAGGTATCTTAGGGCACGGTAGCGGCTGTTGACTATTATGATTGCGGACTTCACGGAGATAGCGAGGTAGCTGTCTGGCGATCGTAGTTCCACTTTTCTCCTTCCCTATCTTCCTCTTAGCACATTGTTGTTATTTCCAGACTATTTTGATCTTGTCTTGTTTGGCAAATATTGTATTGCTCTTGACTTAGTAACACCCGAGGTCGGGCTTGTATTTTTCCACTTTGTTTGTTTTTGACTTTATAGCTTCTATCGGATTTCAGTTGAAAAATGGTTTTACTTAAGTTCTAAATGAAATGTGGATTATTTTGCAAATGAGTTGGTTGGCCTAGTTTCACGATAGGCGCCATCACAACCGGGTCGGTTTTGGGGTCGTGACATGTTGGTATCAAAGCCTAGGTTACATAGGTCTCACGAGTCATAAGCAGGTTTAGTAGAGTCTCGCGGATCGGTATGAAGACGTCTGTACTTATCTTTGGGAGGTTGCAGAACCTTTAGGAAAGCTTCACATTCTTAAGTTCTTGTCATGTGAATCTGTTAATTCTGGTACTAAACTTCTGTTATTCTATTCTCTCACAGATGGTGAGGATACGTGCAACCGGTCAGGACGGACGACCACCATTACCACCAGTTGGGGCCACTAGAGGCTGAGGTCGCGGTCGAGGTTGTGGTAGGGTCAGAGGCGTAGCCTGCACAACAGCCAGGGCAGCACCTGTAGATCCACCAGCTGCCCCAATTCATGATCAGGCTCCAGTAAGGGATGCTCTAACAGTACCAGATTAGGCACCGACTATGCCTATTATTATTCCGGGTTTCCAGGAGACCTTGGCTCAAATGTTGACCGTATGCACTAGTCTTACTCAGGCGATTGTAGTTTCTACTATAACAGCTACTTCTCAGGCCAGGGGAGGCACTCAAACTCCCGCCGCTCGTACACCCGAGCAGGTTGCTCAAGGACTTCAAACACTGGAGGCACCACCAACCCAGCCAGTTGCACCTGCTCAGGGCTTTGTGGTACCAGTTATGCCTGATGACGAGCAACGTCGATTGGAGAGGTTTGGTAGACTTCAGCCTCCGACTTTCAGTGGTGTAGAGGGCGGGGATGCCTAGGGTTTCTTGGACAAATATCAGAGGATTCTTTGTACATCGGGTATTCTGGAGACTAGTGGGGTCTCATTTACTACTTTTCAGTTTTCTAAAGCTAACTTCTCTTGGTGGGAGGCTTATGAGAGGCGTAGGCCTGTTGGTGCAGTGTCCCGTACCTATCATCAGTTCTCTATTCTCTTCCTAGAGAAGTATGTACTGTCTTCCCGCAGAGAGGGGTTGCACATGGAGTTCGAGCACCTGCGTCATGGGATATGACCATGACTCAGTATGAGATGATATTATCCGAGTTGCCCTGTAATGTTATCTGGCTAGTTCCCACAGATAGGAAGAGGATCAAAAGGTTCATCGATGGACTTACTTATCAGCTACGGATTTTTCTGACCAGGGAGAGGGTATCTGGCACTTCTTTTGAGCAGGTGGTTGACATTTCCAGAGAGATTGAGTCAGTTTGCCGCCAGGAGCAAGATGAGAGAGAGTCCAAGAGGCCTCAGGGATCTGGTAGTTTTGGTGGTGTTCCTTCGGGAGGTTAGGTTCAGTACGATAGAGGACGTCCATTCATACATGCTCAGTCAACCCGTTTGTGTCACTGTGGTGGATCATCTGGCCATGGTTCTCACATTTCACACCAGGTTCATTCATCTCTCAGTTCTCTTCCAGCTCAGAGTTCGACTTAGACACCATCAATTCAAAGCTCATCTATGCCTGGTTCTTCTAGTGGGTATCCCGGTGCTCAAGGCTCCCTTCAGTCCCCACCACCATTTGTCGGGAGAGGTTGCTCCGAGTGTGGAGATTTGGGTCATATCAAGAGGTTTTGTCCCTATCTTACGAGAGGTTCATCTCAGCAAAGAAGTCATCCTTCGAATTCAGCATTAGTTACTTCTCCACTCGCTCAGTCAGCTCGGGGTAGAGGTCAGTCAGCCAGGAGTCACCCTAGAGGGGGAGGTCGATCAGGTGGTGGTCAGGACCATTTCTATGCCCTCCTATCCAGATTAGATGTTATTGCTTCAAATGTTGTGATTACAGGTATTGTCTCAGTCTGCCACAGAAATGGCTATGTATTATTTGATCGTGGTTCCACTTTTTCATACGTGTCATCATATTTTGCTCATTATTTGGATATGCCCCGTAAGTCTCTTGTTTCATCTGTACGTGTATCTACTCCGATGGTCGATACTATTATTGTGGACCGCGTATATCTGTCTTGTATGGTGACTATTGGGAGTTTGGTTACCTGAGTGAACCTTCTGTTACTTTGTATAGTGGACTTTGATGTAATATTGGGCATGGATTAGTTATATCCTTGTCGTGCTATTTTGGACTGTTATGCTAAGACAGTGCATTGGCTATGCCAGGTGTGCCACGAATTGAGTGGTGAGGTTCGACTGATTTTTTTTCCAGTAGGGTGATTTCATTGTTGAAGGCCCAGCGGATAGTTGAGAAGGGTTGTCTTTCTTACTTAGCCTTTGTGAGGGATGTTAGTGCAGAGACTCCTACCATTGATTCAGTCTCGGAAGTGATGGACTTTCCGGATGTGTTTCCTGCAGACCTGCCGGGCATACCACCGGACAATGATATTGATTTGGTGCCGAGCCCTCAACCCATTTCTATTCCACTATATCATATGGCACCGGTGGAGTTGAAGGAGTTAAAGGAGCAGCTTTAGGAACTCCTTGATAAAGGGTTTATTTGGACTAGTGTGTCGTCGTGAGGTGAGCCTGTTCTATTCGTGAAGAAGAAGGATGGTACTATAAAGATGGACATTGATTACAGACATTTGAACAAGGTCAAAATCAAGAACAAGTATCATTTGCCTTGCATTGATGATTTATTTGACCAGTTTCAGGGAGTGAGGGTGTTCTCTAAGATTGATCTCAGGTCAGGGTATCACCAGTTGACGATCAGGGACTTGGATATTCTTAAGACAACTTTCAGGACCCGATATGGTCATTATGAGTTCCTTGTGATGTCTTTCGGGGTGACCAATACCCTAGTAGCATTCATGCATTTAATGAACAGCGTGTTTTGGCCTATCTCGACTAATTTGTGATTGTTTTCATTAATGATATTCTGGTGTACTCGCGTAGTCAGGAGGAGCACGCGGAGCATTTAAGAGTTGTGTTGCAACGATTGAGGGAGGAGAAGTTTTATGCAAAGTTATCCAAGTGTGAGTTTTAGCTCAATTTAGTGGATTTCTTAGGACACGTGGTGTCCAGTGAGGGTATTCAGGTTGATCTGAAGAAGATAGAGGTGGTTCAGAGTTGGCCCAGACCGTCCTCAATCACATAGATTCGCAGCTTTCTTGGTTTGGCGGGCTATTGCTGTCGGTTCATTCTAGGATTTTCATCTATAGCATCACCCTTGACCAAATTGACTCAAAAGAGTGCTCCTTTCATGTGGTCGGATGAGTGTGAGGCAAGCTTTCAGAAGCTCAAGACTGCCTTGACCACAACCCCAGTGTTAGTTCTGCCATCAGCTTCATGTTCATATATAGTATATTGTGATGCTTCTAGAGTTGGTATCGAGTGTATGTTGATGTAGGAGGGTAGAGTGATTGTTTATTCTTCTCGTCAATTGAATCCATATGAGAAGAACTACCCTGTTCATGATTTGGAGTTGGCTGCCATAGTTCACGCATTGAAGATTTGGAGGCATTATCTTTATGGTGTGCCTTATGAGGTATTTACTGATCGTTGTAGCCTCCAACACTTGTTCAAGAAGAAGGATCACAATTTGAGGCAGCGGAGATGGCTGGAGCTGCTAAAGGACTATGATATCATTATCTTGTACCATCCGGGGAAGGCCAATGTAGTGGTCGATGCCTTAAGTATGAAGGCGGTGAGTATGGGCAGTTTGGCGTATAATCCTGTTGGGTGAGACTTTTTGCAGTTGATGTTCAGGCCTTGGCCAATCGGTTTGTAAGGTTGGATATTTCGGAGCCCAGTCGGGTCTTAGCTTGTGTAGTTTCTCGATCTTCCTTGTTTGATTGCATCAAAGAGTGCCAGTATGATGATCCTCACTTGCTTGTCCTTAAGGACAGAGTTTAGCACGACGATGCCAGAGATGTGACTATCAGTGATGAGTGGAGTATTAACAATGCAGGGCCGGATATGTGTGCCCAATGCAGATGGGCTTCGGGAGTTGATTTTGGAGGAGGCCCATAGCTGGCGGTATTCCATCCATCCGGGTGCCGTGAAGATTTATCAGGATTTGAGACAACATTATTGGTGGAGAAGAATGAAGAAGATATTGTGGGATTTGTAGCTCGGTGCCTCAATTGTCAGTAGGTGAAATATGAGCATCAGAGATCGGGTGGCTTGCTTCAGCAGATGGATATTCCCGAGTGGAAGTGGGAGCGGATCACCATGGATTTCCTAGTTAGACTCCCACGGACTATGAGGATGTTCGATGTTATTTGGGTGATTATGGATCGCCTGACCAAGTCCGCGAACTTCTTTCCTGTGTGTACTACCTATTCTTCAGAGCGGTTAGCACAGATTTATATCCGAGAGGTTGTTCACTTGCATGGTGTCCCAGTTTCTATTATTTCAGATAGGGGTACTCAGTTCACTTTGCAGTTCTGGAGGACCTTGTAGCGAGAGTTGGGTACTCAGGTTGAGTTGAGCACAAATTTTCACCCTCAGACGGACGGGTAGTCCGAGCGTACTATTCAGATATTGGAGGACATGTTACGCGCTTGTGTCATTGATTTTGGGGTTCATGGGATCAGTTTCTACCGCTCGCAGAGTTTGCATATAACAACAATTATCAGTCGAGTATTTAGATGGCTCCATATGAGGCTTTATATGGGAGACGGTGTGGATCTCCAGTTGGTTTGTTTGAGCCGGGCAAAGCTAGGCTTTAAGGGACAAACTTCGTACAGGATGCTTTGGACAAAGTGAGAGTGATTTAGAAGTGGCTTCTACAGCGCAATCGAGACAGAAGAGTTATACTGACAGAAAGGTTCGTGATATGTCTTATATGGTTGGGGAGAAGGTTCTACTGAATGTTTCACCCATGAAGGGTGTCATGAGATTTGGGAAGAAGGGTAAATTGAGTCCTCGGTTCTTTGGGCCTTTTGAGGTGCTTTAGAGGATTGGGGAGGTGGCTTATGAGCGTGCTTTTCCACCTAGCTTATCGAGTGTGCATCCAGTATTTCATGTTTCTATGCTCCAGAAGTATATTGGCGATCCGTCTCATGTTTTGGATTTCAGCATGGGTCAGTTAGACGGTGATTTGACTTATGATGTAGAGCTAGTGGCTATTTCGTAGCGACAGGTCCGAAAGTTGAAATCAAAGGATATAGTTTCAGTAAAAGTGCAGTGGAGAGGTCGGCACGTAGAGGACACAGAGAAAATATCCTCCCCTACTTGAGGTTTTAGGTATGTTTCTTGACTCGTTCGAGGACGAACGTCTATTTAAGAGGGGCAGGATGTAACGACCCAGCTGGTCGTTTTATGAGTTTCAGCCCCGTTTCCCCCATTCTTGCTTCTTTATGTCTTGTTTAGATGTATTATGTGGTATTGAGTTGGTTGGTTCGGGTTCGGAGTGGTTTTGTAGAGGTATGAGACACTTAGTCTCTTTTGAGTAAGCTTAAGTTGGAAAAGTCAACTGGATGTTGACTTATATGTAAAAGTTCTCGGATGTGAACTTTGATGGTTCGGATAGCTTTTTAGGTGATTTTGGGCTTACGAGCATGTTCCAAATGTAATTTAGAGGTCTGTGATAGATTTAGGCTTGAATTGGCGAAATTGGAAATTTGGCACTTTCCAGTCGGCAGTGGAAATCTTGATATCGGAGTTGGAATGGAATTCCGTAAATTGGAGTAGGTCCGTTGTGTCATTTTTGACGTGTGTGCAAAATTTCAGGTCATTCAGATGAGGTTTGGTATCTTTTTGGATCAGATGCGGAATTCGGAAGTTTTGAAATCCTGAGGCTTGAATCCAAGGGTGATTTGGTGTTTCAATGTTGTTTTGAGTGTTCTGAAGGTTGGAATAAGTTTCGATAGTGGTATATGACTTGTTGGCGTGTTTGGTTGAGGTCCCGAGGGCCTCGGGATGATTTTGGATGGTTATCGGAGAGTTTGGAAATTTGGGAATGCAGCTAAAGCTGCTGGTTCTGTCTTAACCGCACATGCGGAGTGGGGACCGCAGGTGCGAGATCGTAGAAGCGAAGGAAGGACCGCAGGTGCGGCCAAGGCTGAGAAGAGAAGGAACCGCAGGTGCGAAAGGTGGAGCAGGGTGACCGCAGAAGCGATTTAGGTGGATTAAGTGGAAGTCGCAGATGTGGTAGTCTGGACCGCAGATGCGGAAAAATGGGCCGCAGGTGTAAGATGCCTGGGCAGAAAGTATATAAGATGGACTTCGCAAAATTTGGGTTATTTTCCACCATTCTTATTCGGACTTGGAGCCTTTTGGAGAGTTTTGAAGAGGGAATCAAGGGGATTTTCATTGAGGTAAGTTTCTTGAACGTAAAACTCGATTCTATGGTGATTTTCAGTTGATTAAGCATGCAATTTGTGGGATTTAAGGGTGAAAATTTGATAAATTAGGGCTTGAAATTGGAGAGTTTAAATTGGTGATTTGAGGGGCCATTTGAGGCCCTATTTTGATGTTCTTGGTATGTATAGACTTCTGGGAGGATAAGTATTCTAGTGATGTGATTTTTATCGAGTTCCGAGACGTGGTCCCGGGGGTCAGGTTTAGCGAATTTCGGGATTTTTGAATTAATTTGATAATTTTCGTATGGGTTTCATTCCTTTAGCGTATGTTGATGATAATATACTGATTTTGGTTAGATTCGGGGCACTTGGAGGCCGAATCGAGAGGCAAGGGCATCGCGGGCTAGAATTTTGGCTTGGCTAGAGGTAAGTAACGCTTCCAAACATGGTTCTGAGGGTTCGAAACCCCAAACTATGTGTTCTATGATTACTATTGAGGTGACGCAAATGCCAAGTGATGGGCGTGTGGGCGTGCACGGTGAGAGTTGCGGCCTAGGTCATTCCATTACACCGCTTAGTGACACTTTCTTTCGAATATCTATATTGTGCTTATGTGATTAAGTTAATGAGCCGTAAATCATACTAATTATCATGTTAAGTCTTCACGACGATATTGTTGAGACCCAAAGGGTCGTTTCTTGCTGTCATATCATTAACTTCATTATTATTTTGTGCTCAGTCATGTTCATGCATATTATATCATGTCTCAGTCTTGATTATTGTTATTTGACACATCATATCATTGTTTCGGGCTAGTATCATGACATTTTGAGCTTGTGTGTATGAGACTGGAGAGTGATGACTGAGTGAGGCCGAGAGCCTGATATTGAGTGATAGTAAGGGATCGGGCTTCACGCCGCAGCGAGATATTGATTATGCCTTCGTTGGCTTGCTATAGCGTTGGGGCTGAAAGGAGCCCCTCCGGAGTCTATACACCCCCAGTGAGTGTAGTTGATATTATTGAGGGATGGATCTTCCCTAGACATGGATCTTGACCGAATTATTTATACCTGGAGATGGATCTTCTGCATAAGGCTGGAATGGCCTTCCTCGGTAACGGATGACTATGGTCAGTGATGTGTATATATTCCGGGATGGATCTTCCCTGGGCCGGATGGCCATATACAGTACCGAGTGGTTGAGGACATAAGAGTGGAGGTACATAATACATTCTTCATGTTTTCTGTGCATTGGTACATAGAGTATTGCCGAGCTTTATACTCCACACTGTTCAAGTTGTATTTATTCATTGTTGAGTTGTATACTTGAACTGCAATCATGCCTACTTTACTGTACAATTTAATTGTATTACCTATTGAGGTTTGGTTCGTCACTACCTGTCAGTCCATAGTTTGAATTTGTTACTTACTGAGTTGGTGTACTCACGTTACCCCTTGCACCTTGTGTGCAGATCTAGGTATCTCAGGGCACGGTAGCGGCTGTTGACTATTTCGGTCGCGGACTTCACGAAGATAGCGAGGTAGCTGCTTGGCGGTCGCAGTTCTGTTTTTCTCCTTCCCTATCTTCCTCTTAGTACATTGTTGTTATTTCCAGACTATTTTGGTCTTGTCTTGTTTTGGAACTATTGTAGCGTTGCTCATGACTTAGTGACACCCGAGGTTGGGCTTATATTTTTCCGCTTTGTTTGATTTTGACTTTATAACTTTTATCGGATTTCTGTTGAAAAATGGTTTACTTAAGTTCTAAATGAAATGTGAATTATTTTGGAAATGAGTTGGTTGGCCTAGTTTCACGATAGATGCCATCACGACCGGGTCGGTTTTGGGGTCTTGACAATTTGGGACCCAAAATTTAGGAAGTCTAAAGCAAAGGCTTTACTAACCTCCCTTGAGCTGCCCCTAATCTCCCAACATATGTAATATAAGCAGTGTGTCAGGTCATCTTACAGATCATACTTCTTGACTTATAGCCTGTTTGGCCAAGTTTCTCAAGACAAAAAAAGTGCTTTTTTCCCAAATGTACTTTTTTTTTCCTAATTTGAGGTGTTTGGCCAAGTTTATTTGGGAAAAAAAGTGCTTTTGGAAGAAGCAGAAGCAGTTTCAGAGAAGCAGAAAAAAGTAGCTTCTTTCCAAAAGCAGAAGCAGTTTTGGCTTTTCTTCTTACCTAAAATACCCTTAACAAAATATAGTATATACCAAAATAACCCTTAAACCTAATACTTAAGATATTAATTTATAAATATTTCTTCTTATTTTTAGGAAACTTTCTAATATATAGTGACTTTAGGGGTGAATGCTTTTATATTTGTTGAAGGAATTTTAATATATTTAACTTATATTAAAAGAATTAAGTACTTTTTAATTTTATTTTCATATTTTACTTAAATAAAATGAATTTTTTTAATTATTGCATGTAATAACAAAATTTTGATATTATTTATTTACTTATAATATTAATTATTAAGTAAATCTATTCATGTCCTTATTCGTAATTTGACACTTAAAAGCACTTTCTAAAAAGCTTGGCCAAACACAAATTATTTCTCAAAAGTGCTTTTCAGACTGATTAGTCAAACACAAACTGATTCTCTCCAAAAGTATTTTTTTCAAAAGCACTAAAGCACTTCTCAAAATAAGCTGATTTCTCCAGTTTGGTCAAACAGGCTATTAGTTTCCCACCATTCCTCAAGTATACTCCTCACAGTTGTGCTACCAGTTATCCCCTGGTACACCAAAACAATTCCATACATGTTTGCCCATATTACTGGGGAAATTTGAAGAGCATATTCCTTGTGAATATATTATGAAAAATTGCTATTAATTTTGTGATTTAATATCGAAACTAAAATTATTATTGAACATTCTCCATATATTTTTGTGATAATTTTTTAACAAATTAAAAACCGACAATCAAAATTTTTGAAAATCATACCAAACGGATCGATGAACACCATATCAATCCATTCCAAGTAGTTAGACAAGGAGCATATTTTCATAATTTAGTGGATGAGTACTGATGAATGCTAAATTCTAATAGCACGAGAAGAATATAAAAAAGTCCTCGAGTTGAGCTTACATAATAGTTTTCATATTACTAGTAAGGTTTTTAAAAGATTTTATTTTAAAGTGGTTTGAGAACGCATCCTCATTTAAAAAGAAAATAAAAAATGTTTATGAGCACATAAAAATTAAGTACAAATACGCAACATAAAATAGATTATTAGAGGCAAAATACCTTAACACCCCTTTAAACTTGACACGGATTATTAGTTACAGTCTTAAACTATTCGTGGTCTTAATTATCCTCCTCAACTTGACCTTTTGAGAGTCACTATCCCCTGGACGTTGATGTGGCGAAGAGTGTGGGTGTACTTGCCTATCACATGGATTTTTCTGTATATGTGACATTTTTTTTAAAATAAAATATATTTTTACCTTTTTAAGTATGTTACTTTTTTGGATAATTTTTTTGAATACAATTTATAATAAAACTTGGATAGAATTACATTATTTAGGCTAAATTTTTTTATTTGTCTAAAAATAATTAAATTTTTGGTTAATTGTTTTTTGAATTTGACCTGAAGATAAAGATTTATACAATTGAAATAAATAGTCAAGGCATCTACAAAGTTATAAAAAATGCATAGTTTGAAATTAATTATTTTGTCTATCATTTTTTATATAGCTCTAAGTTATGGTGCTCTAAAAATATTTTTTTTTACAGATTTACCTGAAAAAGTAAAAATACACAGTTGAAATAAATAGTCGTTGCATCAAAAGAAGAAATAAAAAGAGTGTACAATGCAAGTAGTTTATTTTTATTGCATCAAAAAAGAAATTAAAAAATACACAGTTGAAATAAATAGTCACTGTGTATTTTTACTTTTTCAGGTAAAATCTGTAAAAAAAAAAAATAGAGCACCATAATTTAGATCTATATAAAAAATTATATCCAAAATAATTAATTTCTAACTATGTATTATTTATAACTTTTTAGATGTCTTGACTATTTATTTCAATTGTATAAATCTTTATTTTCAAGTCAAATTCAAAAAAAGATTAACTAAAACTTTATTATTTTTGTCGCGCCCCTTTTTTCCCTCCTTGCGGAGAGTGGTCCGGGTTTCGACATTCCATGGGGTGTGATAACTCATTTCCTTTTTGGGAATTGAGTATTTGAAGAGTCTCCACCTAACAAGTTATGGTTCGTTAGGGCACCTAAAGTGATTAACTCTTGGATTGGCTTGCATTACCAGAGATATAAGGTAAGGGCTCAAAATAACCTCGAGGGGAAGGTGTTAGGCACCCCTCTTGGTCCACAACTGTGGGTGGGGGTCGAACTTACATTCACAAATTAGTCCATATAAATAAATAGTTGAATCAAATAAGTTGCAAGTAAAGCACGTTGGGTAACTCAAGTAATATGATAAAGATTTTTGAACAAGTTGTAAACAAAGGTTTTAAAATAGAAAAGGAATTTTGGTAAAGGAGGAGTCCTAGGTTGGTTAGCCTATAGGATCACCCCACACAATGTCCGGTAAACACTCCTCGACGAGGAGCTACACGTGACATTAGCGCGTAGTCATCATATCTCATATCTACCCTTCCCATCCTCTTAGTGGTCATGCAAAGCGAGTGTTTGGTAAGCAATCTCTATTGCGTGCTGTTACAAAAATTCTTTATGGCTCTCGATTGTGATTCAAACTCTCGGGCGGTAGCTCATCTTCGTGGAAAATAATCTTATGGCTTTCCAGAACTTGCCCAACCATGTTGGCAATTTCTCCACTAGTGATGTTATTAGGTACATAAGCCTCGCTCAGTACTTTCATCAAAGCATTCTTGTGTGCCTCTGAATTCTGCAATAGTGACAGGATAGATATTTGAGCAGGGACTTTGTTGAGATGGTCAACAACAGAATATTCCTTTGCATGTACTTTTCTCCACAGGTCATCTCGCCCAGTCTCAATGATAGGATGCCTAGTAATGACCTCCTTACTTGAACCTCCCAGGTGTTCAGGTGTATAGACTTGTCCAGTTCTAGTCATTCCTTGCCCGACGTCAGATTCCTCTATCTTGGATTTCCCTTTCCGTCGATCCTCGGTAATATAATCCCAGGGTATTGCTTTTGAGTTTAATGGGGGTGTGGTTGACACCGTCACTATAAAAGGTGTGACCACTTCAACTTCAAATGGAGCGGAGGTGGCTACGGGCGGAGCCAGTTCTACTTTGAATGGAACTGATTCAGTTACCTCAACCTCGATTGGGGACTGCATGTGTACCACAATAGGAGTAAGTGTGACTGCAACTTTAAAGTCATCGCCTTCTCGAATAAGCCCAATCGACCCCTCATGGTCCCATTCTTCATTTGTCTCTATCACATGCACACCATCACCTCTATGATCGGGAAGGGGATTGTTGCGGACATTACGCGTGACTTATTTTGCCTATATGACCTTGTGTTTCAATTAGTGTTTGGATCTTATTCTTCAATGTTCGGCATTCAGCAGTGGTGTGCCCTTTCATGCCGGAATGGTACGCACACGTTTTATTCGGATTTACCCATTGAGATGGATTTTCTAATGCCACAGTGGGAACAAGAATGACATAACCTGCGAATTTTAACCTTTCATACAGTTGGTCAATGGGCTCATCAATGGCGGTGTATTGTCTGGGCAGCTTGCGGTCAAAGTTGGGTCTTGGTCTTGGATAGTTTTGGAGAGCTAGTGGTGATTCGAAGTGGGATGGTTGGGGATTATAGGTATGATGGACAGTGGCTATTTGGGAATATTTGGGAGATGAAGGTTGATACATGGGCGATGATGCTTGGTATGTGGGCGGTGATGCTTGGTATATGGGCGGAGGTGCTTGGTATGTAGGCAGAGGTGCTTGGTATGTAGGCAGAGGTGTTTGATATGTAAGTGGAGATTTTGGACCCTGAGCTACCATTAGTGCCCCAACATCTCTCTTATTTGATATACCGCCTTATTGGAGTGCCTTATTTGTGGCTTGCAGTGCCTCGAAGTTGGTTACCATCCCGCTTTTGATTCCTTCCTCGATCCTTTCTCCGAGCTTGATGATATCAGAGAATTTGTGATTTTTGATGACCATCAACCTCTCATAATATTGGGGATCATATGCCTTGACGAAGAATTTGTTCATCTATTTTTCATCCAAAGATGGCCTAACCTTGGCCGCTTCCGACCTCCAACGAGTAGCATATTCGCGAAAAGTCTCAGCAGGTTTCTTCTTGAGATTCTGAATGTAGAAGACATCCGGTGCATTCTCTGTGTTAAACCTGAACCGGTCCATGATCTCCGAGGCCATGCTTACCCAATTAGCCCATTTCTTGGGATTTTTGCTGATATACCAAGACAAAGCGTCCGCAGTAAGGCTCCTCATAAAGAACTTCATCTGGATCTTTTCATCTTTCCCGACCCCGACAAGCTTGTCGCAATAAGTCCTTAGATGAACCCTGGGATCACCTGTACCATCGAACATCTCAAACTTGGGAGGTTTGTACCCCTATGGCAGTTCGACATCTGGCTGTATGCACAGATCTTCGTAGTTTAAACCTTCTATCCCTCTGTCACCTTTAACACCTTGAACTCGGCTTGTTAACTTATTGAGTTCTTCGGTCATGTTTTTAATGAGCAGGTCTTTCTCGGAGGGCTCCGGTGCACAGGAGATTGGTTGGGTAGAATGAGGTATAGTTTCCACGTATATAGGGTTGCTTTGATGGGTGCCAGGAACTTGGGTGTAGTGATGGTCATTGGTGGAGTTTTGGGGATGGGGAATGAGTTGTGGTAGGTGGTAGTTGGTGGGTACTGAATTGGTTGATGATGTTGTTGCGGAGTTGGTATTGGTAGCAGATTGATGTTTTGGGGTGGAGTTGCGTATTGATTGGTGCAGTAGGATTTTGTGGCTGCTGGTTTTGTGTGTTCTGAGGAGGTGTTGGGTTCTTTGCGTTTTGTTGGTGGACATCGGGGACATTGAGGGTGAGTGACAGGTTTGCCAAGTTGCGGACCTGCTCAAGTTCTCCTTGCAGTTCTAGTATCTTTTGTTCCAGTCTCAAAACCAGGTCATTTGGGGCTGGAGTACTACGGCCATCCGAAGTCTCTGTGTTCTCAACATTTTCCTTTCGGATTCCACTAAAGTTTTCCATCTTTGTCTTTCTTTTTTCCTTTTGTGTTGCTTGGATGAGGAGGAGGTGGAGGGCCTCTGGATCTAGTATGGTATGCTGATGACGCCAGTATAAGTGAACTAACCTAAGGGGATGGGAATAATCAAAGTAAATAAAAACAAAAGGTAACAAGTCAGTAAAGATCCTGAAATGTTTGCAGTATTTAAAAACATATTGCGGAAATGTAAATTCGTACCCTATTTTGGGAACCTTGTTGTGCCCGAGGTAGGCCTAGCGACAAATAAACTTGGAGAACTTTTAATGCCAATAAATGCTTCATTTTATAATATAAAATAGACGAATTCCAAAACGATACTAAGATAATAATAAACTAAGTCACTATTGGCACGTGGCCTTATTACATTTTAGGAAAAGCAAGTAAATCTAGTCTATTTGGTCCCAGAAGGACCTTCCCCAGATTCGATCTTCCGGACTCCATCATATAGATCCCCCAGCTCGTGCAGCCCCAACAGCAAGTAGGCGCTGGCTAGATGTCCTCCTTCAGCGTTCTGGCAATTTTCAATTCTCTTTATAACTTTGCCTTCCAGCTCCACTATTCCTCGCTCAAGATATTCCAGTTTCCTGTTAGAAGTGACTGCCATTTTTTTCCATTCCTCAATCAACCTCACATTCCTCTCATGTATTTCCCGATGCTCATTCTTAGAGTCGTGGACCCTTTTGCAGCCTATTATACTTGACTTGAGCTTCAGCTTCCTCATCTATGATTATGTTCCCTCAACTGGCCCCTAGTGTCACCGTCCCTTTTAGATTGTCCTCTAACCATGCCGGATAGAGAGGCTCGCACCCTGCATGATACAGGTCCGGCTCAATGGTATTCTTCTTCACAATGATTTGCAGTGCCACATGTGCTGAGCTTGGCATTTGTTAGGGACATCATCGTCTTGAAAGTCTGCCCTAAAATGACTCATCTTGACAACCCTTGGTACAACCTGTTTCCTGCATGCTTGCCTCATAACTCGCATAGGGACATATGGATATATCTCTCTCAACCCGATCAACACCAAGTGTGAAGCGTCCATGGATCTGATAATAAATTCATCCGTTGGGAACCATTCAAACATCCATTGCACCTGTTCCTTGGTTAGATTGTCGAAGAACTCTACCCATTCTTTGGTGCTTTCCGGCTGAGCAAATCTATCTGGAATGTAAGTCATCTGCTTAGGGTGATGGAAGGCAATATGGTCGTTCCAAGCCCTTTGCGGAAATTCCTGGCGATAGCGACCCTTTTGGAAATGCTCCAGCAACATAACTACAGCAACAAATTACAACCTTCGAAATGTTTGAGCCCTCTTTGATAGTGCTCCAGAGCCCTGTAGATGTCGGCTATGATCATGGGGACTATGATATATATCTGTCCATTAATCCCTTCCATCAGAGTCTTAACGATTATGGCCAACCTAGTGTGGATTCTTTCCTTTTTCATTGGGAACACTATCAGGCCTAGAAAGCACACAAAGAATATAAACACTCTGCGATGGATGTGACCCAGTGAAGTGAGAGAGATCCCATCATGGTAAGTGCGGAAAGACTTGTTATGGCCATACCTCTCGTACAGGTATTCGAAAGGGATGTAGGAATCCTTCAAGCACACTAGGTCGACATTCTTCTTCAACCCCATCGTCTTCAAAGATCCCCTGCCTGTACGGTTTTCTGGTACCAATAGCCTGGGACTGTCCCAAGTCAGTCTGAAGTTTTCTATTTCCTCTAAAAACAGTGTCATTTCTATGTCACCGAAATGAAACACAGCTCTTTCACTATCCCAGAATAAAGTGGCAGCTTCAATCAATTTGTTGTTTGGCTCAATATCTAGCAAGGAATGCAGGTTACCCAGGTACTTTTCACATGTTTCTTATCACTTGAGGAAAGGTCCTCCCACCAATCTAGCAAAAATGGTGGGATGTTTCTAACCATACCGAATCTGGGGACCTCATGCCTCATTTTTTGCAAAACAAAAGGGTTAGACCTTACCCCCATCGGACTCGACTATTTATAGATTTATGATCAACATATCAACATTTAGTTCTCCAAATTAGTGCACAGAACGTGGTTGTGTCCGTTGGGATTATGGAAAATCCGATGGACTTTGTGTAAGGCTTATCTTAAAGAATCATTATGTGGACAACATAACTGATCTGACTAGGTTTGACCATGATGCATGCACAATTTTAACCAGAGTAAGGTTTCTATGGGGTTTTAGACTAGTACCCTCAAGCGGACAACTCAAGGGGGAAGGCGCGGAACCATCGACTGCACCGCTGATCGACTGGTTTTACTGCAAATAAGCCTTTCCGAATTTAAGGATAGTAAATAGGAAGAGTGTAACCAGTCATTAAGGTGTTGCTATAGGATTTGAGACGCATGAGTAGAATATGATGTGGAGCATGATTTATGCAATAATTAATAATATGTAATCAAGTATTTTCACGTAGGAAGAAAGATAAATACAATATTTAAATAATTGAATGATAATTACATGAAAAGAAAACAAATAGACAAGTCAGTTTCACGAATAAAGAACCATAAATGCTTAAAATAAAAATGGCAGTTAAATTCAAATAAAGGAGAAGGGTATGGGATAAGCATGCTTGGACTAATTTGTAAAAGATAAGTTCTTTATGGTAAGAGCCTAAAAGAAATCCCCAGCAGAGTCGCCATGCTGTCGTGCCCCCTTTTTTCCCTCCTCATAGAGAGAGGTCCGGGTTTCGACATTCCATAGGGTGTGATAACTCATTTTCTTTTTGGAAATTGGGTATTTGAAGAGTCGTCATCTAACGAGTTATGGTGCGTTAGGGCACCTAGAGTGATTAACTCTTGGATTGGTTTGTGTTACTAGAGATTTAAGGTAAGGACTCGAAATAACCTTAAGGGGAAGGTGTTAGGCACCCCTCTTGGTCCACAACTGTGGGTCCCGGCCAAACTTACATTCATAAATTAGTCCATATAAATAAACAGTTGAATCAAACAGGTTGCAAGTAAAGCACGTTGGGTAACTCAAGTAATAGGATAAAGATTTTTGAACAAGTTGTAAACAAAGGTTTTAAAATAGAAAAGGAATTTTGGTAAAGGAGGAGTCCTAGGTTGGTTAGCCTATAGGATCACCCCACACAATGTCTGGTAAACACTCCTCGACGAGGAGCTACACGTGACATTAGTGTGTAGTCATCATATCTCATATCTACCCTTCCCATCCCCTTAGTGGTCATGCAAAGCGAATGTTTGGTCAGTGATCTCTATTGCATGTTGTTACCCGTCCCTTCTTAATAGTCCTGGAAGGATTTAGGACCTCTACCTATAGGTGATTCTAGATAGACCCCTAAGATTTTAAAGGTGAAAATTCTATGGCGACAGGCAAAACAATTAGGACTTTTAACACATAAGACAAAAGGGAGCACTTAGAGGCTCAAAATTTCCTCCTCAAACAAGGCACATAAACAGCATGACTCAAGCACAATTAAGGACTCTTTATTAAACAGTATCCTAAGGCAGGATGTCTATGCAGAAGACAAGCAATTTAATTTTTGTAAACTCAGGAGTAATGACCCTAGTAGTTACCTATTGGTTTCTTAAAGCCTGTTAGGATCAGAAAAAACATTACACAATAGAAACAATTTCAGAGTTGCAAATTTTGAAAACGCCCTACAGGCTTGCCTATACACGGAATACTGATGACTACATTTTATATAGTGAAACAAGGCAGGTTTTGAAACTGACTCTTTAATACCTATAGGCATGATGTCTCATGATAGATTGAGGCAGTTTTAAAGAACCTGTTTCAGGAAATATAAACTACTTAATTAAGCCAATTCAGAAGTGAACTCAACGTTAACCGGATTGAGTTATTTAAACTAAACTTTGGCGAGATCTATAGGCAGGATTTGATATTGTTCCCTATAGGCATAATATCTAAGTTTAATACTGATTTTAAAGACTTGTAGGCATGGAAACATACCTAAACACTTGTTATAACATAATCTGGGTTCAATTACATCCTATAGGCATGGCATCTATTTGTTAAGATGATTTTAAGACTTGCAAACATGATTTCTATTGTGGAAATATTTGAAACCTATAGGCATGGTTTCTAGCATGGTGATATAAACATGACAAGATGTAAAGTCCTATAAGCATGATTTCTACTCGGTAAGGCAATCAGATTAAAATGTAAAGTCCTATAAGCATGATTTCTACCCGTATTACCCCATAAACATGTAGCTACCCATCCCTTTCACCAATTACCCCAATATTTGTTTACAAGTTATTAAAGACCATATGAATGAATTACATAAGTAAAATAAGAAAATAAGAATATATTCTATAAGGAGCTTTCAATTAGACCCAGTGTTTACCGTGAAAATAGTAACAACAATTAAATTTTTAAATGGATTCTAAAAATATGTGATCTATTCTCGAGCTAGTTTGTTATAGCAGCTAGTGCTAAAGCATGAGGTAAAATGATAAAAATCAAGTTAAGCAAAGCAGTAATCGAACTAGTAAGGGGTTGTTGCCCGGGCGTAAAGCCAACCAGTAGATACCTCAGAGCCGAGGTTCAAGCCTATCTCAAGCTATCGAGGGTAGTCGGGAAGGGGATAATAGGTAATAATATGGCTAAGAAAGGCTCTATATCACCAATATTAAACAAAGTAACGAAGAACAAATGAGAAAGCGATAAAGTGCTAAAGCGACCTCGAGGTCGATGAAGATAGACAAGTTAGAAGAAAGAGAGAGAGAGAGAGAGAGATTATTGCTTTTATGGAGAAGTGGAGCAACATCAGTCCCCTAAAAGGTAGGGAGAGTACCCTTTTATATAAGAGGGGAACTCGACTACAAGTACATGTGTATTAATTGCAAGAGTACAAAGATGGGACGACTTGATGCAGGGCCTCATAGTAGGCTCTAGATAGGCTGGGTCTGTCAGGCGTAGCCATGTGCCTAGGGGGCTTCCCCTTTTATCCCGACCTCGGACCCTGTTTCTTCCGAGTCTGACTTCGACGAGCCCTGAGGCTGAGAACTCGATCGAGGCCTCGCACCCTCGGGGTTTTGAGGAAAGCTTCTGAAATGTCTTGATAGCAAAAAATCAAGTCTTCTGATTTTGCCGCGTACACCCAGATTTTCAAAGCCTCAAATGCCTCAATTTCATAGACAATGTCATAGTCTAGGTGCATCAAAGTTCCCTAAGGATCTAAAGGATCCCGGATAGTTCTTACACCTAGACTTGGTAACCAAAATTGAATAAGCGCAGTGTGGAAAGGCCAGCCTCAGTATGCCAGAGTTCAGAGTGTTTTCAAGAGGATCCCAAGGCAGTACACATACTGGAGGGGGCAAAATTTATTGAATTAGGAGTAGAGTGAGAGTGCTTGACACAAGTTGAAAGGTTTTAATGGAAAAACTATATTAAAATGAAGCTTATTTGAAAATAATTTAGTAAAACAACAGAGACAGTTTGAAGATAGATTGGAGTAGTGAACAAAAGTCCAAACACAACATCTTTAAGACAAGTTCATACACAGCCAGGAGTCACAGAACCAAAGCAAGTTCAGTAGTCATAAACAGGGGTCCAAGGATTTGGGGGTACATAGAACATATGATGGTAAGCACATAACATGTAGAGGTAATTGGTATAGACATGCTCAGAAACAACACAGAGGGGTAATGCACTGCTCCTAAAGAAGGGAAGTACATAACATGCTAATAATGTAAACATATCAACTACAAGTTTCACAGCAAAACCATAAATGGAAGCAAACTAGAAACATGATGAACTGAAGCAATAAAAGAATCATATTGTTGTTAGAACTTTGAATTAAAACTAGAACATACTAGTAAGAAGACAGTAAGCAAAGTGAAAGAGGAGGAGAACACAATGGTTAGCCTTGGCTTGCAACTTAATGAAAGAGAGTGAGTATATATAGTTTGAAAGCAGCAAATAAGGTAAAAATCAAAGTTTATCAGTAATTGTGGAACTCAGAATCAGTCAGTCAGGAAATCAAGGTAAGTATTCCCCTTAAGTTAAGGGAATTAACTCAAACGGTAAGAACAAGTGATAAATAAGGAAAGAAATCAGTGTATGACTAATAAAGAAAGATTCAAATTCAATAAGTATAGGGTAGACAAATAGGGCTAAGTTCAGAAAACTCTCATTAAGGAAATAGTTCAGTAAGAATAAAGTACCACAGCAAACAAGGTAGGTGAATCAGTTAATTTGAATGGACGGGGTAGAAATTTAGGGTTTAAAGGAAAATCTTTCAATCAAACCATAAAATAAGGAATCCAAAATCAATAAAAAAGAAGTCATGATTCAATACTCAGCATATAAATAGAGTAAGAGCAACAAGACATAGCAAACATGCAGGTTCAACAGTATTGATAGAAAGAGGCAAGTCTTGAACAATCAAGATAAACATAATCACATAGAGGTGGTATAAGTTAAAGTAAGAACTCGGTAAGAACATATTCGAGGCAAGGTAACCACAGAAACTTAAACAAGAATCGAGTAGTCATGTTAACACACAGAACCAAACAAAGAAAATCTAGAAAAATTAGGGATTTTAACATAGGCGAGTTGAAAAAGAAGTAAAATCATAGAATCAATCGAAATATGCAAGGGATAGAAGTTTAAACATAAAGAATCGGTTTAAACAAAGTTTTAGAAGAAGTTCCGAAAACCCTAACTTTAGAAGAAGGTGAAAACAACTTGAAATCGATGATTCTTGTAAAAGAGATTCAAGAGCAGTGTAAAACATCAAAGGAACAGACTCAAATCGTTTAAAATTGTACAGATCTAGGAGATGTAAGCAAAAATTAGCCCAAGTAGAGATGAAAGAACCTGTTTAGAAACACAAAGATCGTAACAAATACAGTGTAATTTTTGCTCGAAATCACACCGGAGTAGCCAGGAACAGCCAAATAGCAAACCCTAGATATAAGTCGGCGCGGCCCAAGGCCCTTGAAGGCCTCAGAGAAGATGAGCATGGCAATAGAGGAGCCATTTGAGGCTTATGAGTTGAAGGGTGGTCACCGGAGAAGAAGGTCGGCAGTTGAAAGGAGCTAGGGTTAGGTTGGGTGATTGAGAGAAGAGAGGAGATGAGAGAATACAGAGGCCGCGGTCTCTGAGTTATGGGCTAGGGTTAGGGGTCGTTTGAGATAAAAAAAAAAGGAAGGAACGGATAAGGGCCGTAGATCTAAAAGATCAACGACCGGGATTTGACGGGTGTTGGGTCGGGTAGACAGGTTTAGGGTTTGGGTCGGGTAGTTTAATGTGAAATTGGATTGGGGTTGTGTTTAATTTACGCTATAATTTAAAGCAAATCTGGCTATATTATAGCCACTTTTCCCCTATATAATTTATAATAAATAATAAATAATTTTTAAAAAATAATTTTATGTACCAAAATGATTTAAAATAGATATTTATTACTTTAAAAATATAGGAGACCAATTTTATGCATATAAAATGTAATTGTACATTAATGGGTTAATATTGCAATTATATGCAATTTAGTTTTAAAAATAACAAATGCAATTATAAAAATACATAAAAACTATATTAACCATATTTTGGCATAAATATAGAAATTAAATGACTAAATCACCATAACACTAATTTGGAGAATAATTATTAGGGATTTTATGAATAAAAAGGGAGAAAATAAATCAATTTAAATCCTTAAAATTATGGGAAAAATTATAAAAACCTTGTGCATGCTTATATATACATGTATTTTGAAGGTATTTTTGCATATATAAAAATATAGGAAAAATTGAGTATCAACAATATTTAGCCAAATAAAAAAAATTTAGCCTAAATAATATAGTCATATCCAAGTTTTATTATAAATTATATTCGAAAAAAATTATCCAAAAAAGTAACATACTTAAAAAGATAAAAATATATTTTATCTTTAAAAAAAATGTCACATATACAGAAATATTTACGTGACAGGCGAGTGCACCCACACTCTTTGCCACATCAGCATTCATGTGTAGTGGCTCTAAAAAGACCAAGTTGAAAGGGTAATTAAAACTACGAATAGTTTAAGCTGTAAATAATAATCTGTGTCAAGTTAAAGAAATGTTAAGGTATTTTGCCGATTATTAGATTAAAAAGAGACCAATAACACATTTGAACGATCAGTCAAAATAATTATCATTAAATATAATATAAGAAAGAGCTAAATATAGTCAGTCAAAAACGAGACAACATTTATATATGAGAAAGAACTGTTAATAAAAAATATTATTTGTAAATTCTCGACTAATTTTTTGATATTACAATTATCAATAGATTACATAAACGAAATCTAATATCTTTTGGTGGTAAAGAAATAATTGTTGGAGTTTTGATTGTGATATTCCTACTATTCCTCTCTTCGCTTAATAAAGCATGTACCGTTACGAATAATTTGTACATTGGATACTACTTTGGATACTATATTGGATGCTACATTGGATGCTCATATTGAGAATAACTTAAAGATTAAATTTCCTACTTTATGTCCATCATCTTTATTTTTTATGTCTATAAAAGGCCATATAATTGCAATGGAAAAAGACACCAAAGTGAAAGAAGAAAAAACTTCTCCCTTCTTTCTATCTCTTCTTAGTTACATTTACTGCATTACTTTTATTTTATAATACGTTATCAGCACGAAGCTCTAATTTTATTCTTAATTCCCGCTAAGTTGAGCCGTATTTTATTAAGGTATGTATCATTATAATCATCTTATTTATGGCAGTACATATCATATGCTCACTGTTTGCAGATTACTTGTGCGCTTGGGCATCTTAAATAGTTTAAGTACATTGCAGTGATTAAATAACTATTTCCTTCCGTGCTCAACTCTTAGAGGACCTCAAAGTCATCAAACTAGCTATGCACTAATGTCATGGACTCCCTGGATCAAAACATATCTTTAAGGCATTTTGAAGAACTGTGAGAAATGAATTGACAAGCAATAATTTTTTAATTACTTTATATTTATTGGAACATATAAATAATGTTAGTCACGTTCAATTCTATTAACACATATATATCAATAATATAAAGTGAAATGAAACAAGTATGTAATTTCTACTTTATGGCAAGAATAAAATGAAATAGTAGATTGTTAACATGATATAGCTCTATTTTCATTTCTTTTACCTTAATCGTTTTGTTTTCATTAATTGTTTATTATTATAATTATTTCTCTAACTTATTCATCTTTTATGATAGTTTTCACTATGTCAAATTTATCAAAACTTGAATTTGTGGCACTTGACATCACCGGAAGGAACTATTTATCATGGGTTCTTGATGCTGAAATTCACCTTGACGCTAAAGGTCTTGGAAATACTATTATACAAGGAAATGAAGCATCAAATCAGGATAAAGCGAAGGCCATGATTTTCCTTTGTCATCATCTACATGAAGGGTTAAAAACTGAATATTTAACCGTAAAAGATCCACTTGAATTATGGATTAATTTAAAGGATCGATATGACCACCTAAAACTTACGGTATTACCGAAAGCTCGGTATGAGTGGATACATTTAAGGTTGCAAGACTTTAAAACCGTAAGTGAGTATAATTCTGCTATCTTTAAAGTAAGTTCTCTATTAAAATTATGTGGAGACACTATCACAGATGAGGACTTATTGGAAAAAATATTTTCTACTTTTCACGCTTCAAATGTGGTGCTACAACAACAATACCGTGAAAAAGGTTTTAAGAAATATTCTGAGTTAATCACATGCCTACTTGTGACTGAGAAGAATAATACTCTATTAATGAAAAATCATGAAGCTCGTCCTACCGGGTCAGCTCTATTTCCGGAAGTGAATGTTGTAGCAACATATGATAAGTTTGAAAGAAAATAAAATAATTACCGTGGTCGTGGACATGGTCGTAAACGTGGACGTGGAAGAGGGCGAAACAATTATCGTCATTATGGTGGAAATAAATTGGAGAACAATAAGGGTTCTCAAATTAATCATTCAAAAGGTAAAGCTAGTATGTGTCACCGATGTGGTATGAGAGGTCATTGGGCACGCATTTGTCGTACGCCAGAACATTTTGTCAAACTTTATCAAGCCTCCCTCAAGAAAAAAGAAAATAATGTGGAGGCACACTTGACCTTTCAAAATAATGATGATGAAGCAGGTCCCTCAAATAAATATGATTCTAAGGCACATCTTGCATATAAAGATGATGATTTTGAAGGCCTAACAAATATTACTCATTTAGAAGTTGGAGACTTCTTTGAGGATATTGACTGAAGAACTAATCATCTTACTAGGGAATGAAGCTATAAAAGTTATTATTTTTATGTTTGCAACTAGTTTATTTTTCTTGAGTGTATTTTCCTAATGCATCATGTGTTGCTAGTTTCTACATTTCTAATGTATTTCTTAATATATTTTTTCGCTTGTCTTTCATATTTCTTATGATGTATTATTTGTTTTTTTATGAAGAATATGAAAATTCCCCAGTTTTTAATTGGACTCAAGATTAATAAAGATGATATATGTCTTCTGGATAGTGCTACAACACACACTATTTTAAAAGATAAGAGATATTTCTCTTATTTGGTAATGAAAGAAGCGAATGTTAATACAATATCCGGTAGTACAAGATTAATTGAAGGTTCTGGAAGAGCCAATTTATTACTACCAGGAGGAACAAATTTGGCTATTGATGAAGCACTATATTGTAGTAAATCTCAAAGAAACTTATTAAGTTTCAAAGATATTCGCCAAAATGGCTATCATATTGAGACTACAAATGATGAAAAGATTGAATATCTTTATATTACTACAATAATGTCCGGTAAGAAATATGTGCTTGAAATGTTACCTGCTCTTTCCTCCGGCTTATACTACACAAGTATTAGCAGGATTGAAACACATGCCATAGTAAACGAGAAGTTTACTAATCAAGATAATTTTATTATTTGGCATGACCGGTTGGGCCATCCTGGTTCTAATATGATGCGTAAATAATTGAGAATTCACATGGACATGCAATGAAGAATCAGAAGATTCTTCAATTTAAGGAATTCTCTTGTGTTGCATGTTCTCAAGGAAAATTAATTATTAGACCATCAACTATTAAAGTTAGGATGGAATCCCCTGCATTTCTGGAACGTATACAGGGTGATATATGTGGGCTCATTCACCCTCCATGTGGACCATTCAAATATTATATGGTTTTGGTAGATGCATCTACAAGATGGTCACATGTGTGCTTACTATCAACTCGCAATATGGCATTTGCGAGATTGTTGGCTCAAATAATAAAGCTAAGAGCACAATTTCCAGATTATGCAATTAAGACAATTCGTCTTGATAATGCTGGTGAGTTTACATCTCAAGCCTTTAATGATTATTGTATTTCAACTGGGATAACAATTGAGCATCCGGTTGCTCATGTTCATACACAAAATGGTCTAGCAGAATCATTGATCAAACGCCTCCAATTAATTGCTAGACCAATGCTTATGAGAACAAAACTTCTCATTTCAGTATGGGGTCATGCTATTTTGCACGCAGCAGCACTTGTGCGGATAAGGCCCACAAGTTATCATAAAGTCTCCCCATTGCAATTGGCTTTTGGTCAGGAGCCAAATATTTCCCATCTTAGGATCTTTGGTTGTGCGATATATGTTCCAATTGCTCCACCACAACGCACAAAGATGGGTCCTCAAAGAAGGTTGGGGATATATGTTGGATATGAATCTCCTTCTATTATAAAATATCTAGAGCCGATGACTGGAGATTTATTTACGGCAAGATTTTCTGATTGCCATTTTGATGAATCAGTATATCCAACATTAGGGGGAGAAAATAAGCAGCTGAAAAAGAAGATAGATTGGAATGCATTATCACTGTCTCATTTAGATCCTCGAACAAATCAATGTGAACAAGAGGTTCAAAAGATTATTCATTTACAAAATATTGCAAATCAATTGCCAGATGCATTCACTAACCTACCAAGGGTGACTAAGTCACATATTCCAGCTGCTAATGCTCCAATTCGAGTTGATATCCCGACAGAACAATTAATTAAAGCAAATGAGTCTAAGCCATGCTTGAAACGTGGTAGACCAATCGGTTCTAAAGATAAAAATCCTCGAAGAAGAAAAGGAGCAAGTTATCAAAGTGAACATAACATAGAGGTAATAGCTCAAGAAGAGCCCCAAGATGTAACAAATGATAAAACCTTAGGAGAGGTCCAGGTACCTGAAAATAATGAAAATGAAGAGATATCAATAAGTTATGTCTCAACCGGAAAAAGATGGAACCGAAATAATATTGTTATCGATAACATTTTTGCTTATAATGTTGTTGTTGAAATAATGCAACAAGATGAGGATCTTGAACCAAAATCTGTCAATGAATGTAGACAGAGAAATGATTGGCCAAAATGGAAAGACGCTATCCAGGCAGAGTTAACTTCACTTGGAAAACGTGAAGTCTTCGGACCCATAGTTCGAACACCTGAAGGCATAAAGCCAGTAGGGTATAAATGGGTTTTTGTGCGAAAACGAAATGATAAAAATGAAGTCGTTAGATATAAAGCACGACTTGTGGCACAAGGGTTTTCCCAAAGGCCTGGAATTGATTATATGGAGACATATTCTCCTGTAGTGGATGCTATCACCTTCAGGTATCTCATAAATATGGCAGTGCAAGAAAAACTTGATATGCATCTAATGGATGTTGTTACAGCCTATTTGTATGGATCATTAGACAACGAAATTTTTATGAAAGTACCTGAGGGATTTAAAGTGCCAGAAGCATATAAAAGTTTTCGAGAAACTTGTTCAATAAAGCTTCAGAAATCTTTATACGGATTGAAACAATCAGGTCGTATGTGGTACAATCGCCTGAGTGAATACCTGTTGAAAGAAGGGTACAAGAATGATCCAATTTGTCCTTGTGTCTTTATAAAAAGGTCTGGATCTGAATTTGTTATAATCGCTGTGTATGTTGATGATTTAAATATCATTGGAACTCCTGAGGAGCTTCCAAAAACAGTAGACTGTTTGAAGAAAGAATTTGAAATGAAAGATCTTGGAAAGACAAAATTTTGTCTTGGTCTACAAATTGAGTATATGAAAGATGGAATATTTGTCCATCAATCAACATACACCGAAAAGATTTTAAAGCGATTCTATATGGATAAAGCACATTCATTGAGTACCCCGATGGTTGTGAGATCACTTGATATAAAGAAAGATTCATTCCGACCTCATGAAAATGATGAAGAGCTTCTTGGTGCCGAAGTACCATATCTTAGTGCAATTGGGGCATTAATGTATCTTGCCAATAATTCCCGACCAGATATAGCTTTCTCAGTAAGCTTATTGGCAAGATTTAGTACTTCGCCAACACAAAGACACTGGAATGGTATTAAACATATATTCAGATACCTCCAAGGGACCATTGATATGGGTTTATTTTATTCAAATGAATCCAAGCCATCATTGATTGGTTATGCAGATGCAGGATATTTGTCTGATCCACACAAAGGTCGATCTCAGACAGGCTATTTATTTACAAGTGGAGGTACAACCATATCATGACGTTCGACAAAACAAACTATGGTTGCTACTTCTTCAAATCATGCAGAGATAATAGTCATTCACGAAGCAAGTCGAGAATGCGTTTGGTTAAGATCTATAACTCAACACATTCAACAAACATGTGGTCTTTCTTCGAAAGAGAATATTCCAACAATATAGTATGAAGACAATGTTGCATGCATAGCTCAATTGAAAGGAGGATATATCAAAGGAGATAGAACAAAACACATTTCACCGAAATTCTTTTTCACTCATGATCTTCAAAAGAATGATGAAATAGATGTACAACAAGTTCGTTCAAGCGATAATTTGGCTGATTTCTTCACTAAAGCATTACCAACCTCAATATTTGAAAAGCTGATATATAAGATTGAAATGCATCGTCTTCGAGACATTAAGTGATTTTTCATCAGGGGGAGTAACTACACGCTGCACTTTTTTCCTTAACCAAGATTTTGTCCCACTGGATTTTCCTGGTAAGGTTTTTAATGAGGCAGCAAGCAATGCATATTATAAATAACTATGTACATCCCAATATTTTTTTGTAAGTTTTTAATGAGGTACATTATCTTACATGGACATCCAATGGGGAGTGTTATGAATAATTTGTACATTAGATACTACTTTGGATACTACATTGGATGCTACATTGGATGCTCATGTTGTGAATAACTTAAAGATTAAATTTCCTACTTTATGTCCATCATCTTTACTTTTTATGCCTATAAAAGGTCATGTAATTGCAATGGAAAAAGACACCAAAGTAAAAGAAGAAAACACTAGTCCCTTCTTTCTATCTCTTCTTATTTACATTTTACTGCATTACTTTTATTTTATAATATGTACTAGTAATTAAACATTTTTCCATTTTTAATTAATAATTTCAAAAATCAGAAGTGTCAGAGTCATTGTAAAACCTTCGATGAATGAAGACTTTTTTACCAAATCCAAACATCTAATAATGAAATTATTTTTGTTGAAATCTGACCCTTTTGCTTAATCAATGGATCTGTCAACTTCTGCTTCTTTTTCATCTTCTTCCTCGTCTTCTTGGTTTTCCGGCATAGTTCGTGGCCGTTCAGCTAGTGTCAAGATGTCTAATAAAAATCCGGCCGCCGCAGCCCGCGGTGCTGACAGTGTCTCCGGTGCTGGCCCTATTACTGGGAAAAGGCAGTTCCGTGGTGTAATGTTTAAGTATGGTCCCAAGGCAATTCAGGTCCGTTTTTGAGTTTTCAAAGTTCTCCGGGTTGGCCCGGTGGCAATTGACTTGAGCCTTGGGATTTGTTCCCTTTCAAGGTCTCAAGTTCGAAATTCACTGGGTGCAAACAATTTCTGAGGGCCAGACTAGGTAAAACCTGAATTAACCGTGGTACACTTGCAGGAAACTCCTTGCCGAGGGCCTGTGCACCCCCGGAATTAGTCGGGGCTCTTAGAGACTCGGACACCCTGTGCAAATCCAAAAAAAAGTTCTCTATTTTCCACAAGATTTGCTGCTTTCTTTTGCAGATTCATCTATCATTTTGTTGATTAAATGAGATACAATCCATTGGTAAATCGGAGGGTGTTGACCACAAGTGCGAGCCCCTTTTGAGGGTAGACGTAGCATATCATATATTAGATTGCACGAGGAGCTCATCATTAAGTCTATAAGAAATTAAAAATCCTTATATACCGAGGTGCCTTTTAGTGGGAAAACATCGAATACCCATTTGGCCGAAAGATATAATGGCTAGAATCGTAAAGGGCAAGATGGAAGTTATACATTAACACCTAGTGTTCTTTAAAGGCGAAAGGAAATAAAAAATTATCAAATATATAAGAATTTTGTACTACAATATGCAAATTGTAATTACAATAACTAATTTCACTGTCCAACATACAGTAATGCCGATATAAATCCAACTCCTCGGATTTGCAACTTAAAGAACCAAACTCTTCTTGTTAGGATCATTTTGCGCATCATTATTTGAAGCGCACAATTCTCTAGATTGCATTGCTTCGTCGCTTTAAGCGACAGAGCGATGTCTTTTTGTAATACTAAACACAAGATGATACAATATGCATTCTCAATATCCATTTTGCTCCATTTGAACCCATTTCATCCTCACACCCAATAAAGCCTTAGGTTTCTACCGCCAAAGGGTTGACCTAATGGTCAATAAAGCTAGAATGAACTATGAGAGACTAGAGTTTAAATTCTAATAGAACAAAAAAAATTAGGTGATTTCTTCTCATATGTCTAAACTTTGATGGACAGAGCTACAAGATACATCTCCGGTGTGAAGTAGCAGGTATGGAGTACGCGAGCTGGCCTAAACACCACCGTTATTTAATGTAATGACAAATTAGGTTCTCTTATGCTAGGAATTCTCGATGTTTTATATTGGTATGTAAATCTCTAAATAAACTAGAAGAATCTTGGAAAACATCAGACCGAATGGAAGTATACCAATTGATTAAGCCTTAATTCTAACTAGTTGGTAGTGACTCCAAATTTATCTTGTGCATTAGTTGTGTTTTATTCATCAGTAACTCCACAGATTTCGAAACAACTTCTCTCCACACGATTTTTGGTCTACATTGACTCCTTTTAACACAATAATCATCATGGTTTTACAATCATGGTCATGGACCCGTGTATTTGGAGTTCTACCTATGACATGGCCTAACTATCTTAGACAACCTTCTCTCATTTATCCTTTACATGTGCTACTTGTATTCGTTATGTGATTATTTATTCTTTTGTTTAATGTTTTATGGATGCACATCCATCTTCACATTCATATTTCTAATACATCTTGCAGATATGTTAATGGTAGTTGCCATTTAGAAACTAAAACTTCAGGCCAACAAGTGGTAGAGTTGCAATGACATATTTTTTTTTATTTGCACCAGGTGTCCGAGTCTCTATGAGGCCCGACTAATCCCGGGGGTACACACGTCCTCGACAAGGAGTTTCCCGCAAGTACACTACGATTAATTCAGGTTTTACCTAGTTCGATGGCCCTCAGAAATTGTTTGCACCCAGTGGGTTTCGAACTTGAGACCTTGAAAGGGAGCATACCCCAAGACTCAAGTCAATTGCCACCAGGCCAACCCCCGAGAGTTGAATTGTAATGACATATAACAAAAAAAAGAACTGCACTGTGTTGCAAAGAGAGAAAGAGAGAGAGGGGAGTGTTGTCAGGGGGAGTTTGATGATCTCCAAGTGAGGCGTATTATTAGGAGAAAAGTATTACTCCAGTTTGAAGAAGAGTATATGGACTACTATCATAAGCTTCCTTGGAAAATAGAGACTCAATGTGTCCTACATCAGATGTGAACAAGGAGAAGAAACGAAAAGAAAATTCTTACCTTCCGATGCGCTTTTTAGTAGTCAAACTAGTGAGACCCATTCAATCAAAACAGATGATACCCACGGGCACAAAGACCAGAAGCATTGCATGTTAATTGTGGGGCCAATTAACATTGTGTTAAGCTGAACATTTAATAACAGAATTTGTTTACTTGAATATCATTCGGCAATTGAGCTAAGAAGTGTCTAAATCTGACATTTGTGCACAAGTGTCTTTTCATTACTGTATTTGCTTTGTGAAGACAACTTGAGTTACTTCTACGGATAGTGGGTTTTTTGTTATTTACTTTTTTGCTTGCACATCCATGCATAGAGAAAGGTTGTTACAATCAGGTCATCAATTTCTATCTTGTTATTGTCAATATTGATTGTTGAACGGGTTCTCAGTGTTTGAACTTTGAAAAAGCGAGCGCTTTGTCGCTTTAAGCGAGAAGCGACACAAGGCGACGACCCATCGCTTTTCTGACCCTGAAGCGAATCGATTTACAAAAGCGAGCACTTCTATACTTGAAGCGAGAAGCAACGCAGAGAAGCGAAGCGGAAAAAGGGATCGCTTCATTTAAATGGGTCAATTTTTTTTCAATTGGATCTTTTTTATATTATACAACACATAGACCCCAATCCAAAGTGACGACATTTCTTTTTCTTTTTCTTCCATCTAGCATCGACTGCTGCTGCTGCTAGGGTTCGCTGCTCTAGCCTTTAGGCAATTTTTCTTCCTTCTTTTTGTCTTCTTTCTTCTTCTACTTTTTTCTTCTCCTTTTTTTCTCTCTTCTTCTTCTTATTCCTGTCGAGGCATCGACTGCTGCCCACTGCTAGGGCAGGCAACAGTCTTTTTTTTTTTGTTGCTTTTATTCTTGTTATTTAGCCTTTGTTTATTAATTTTTGTGTGCATTTGAGTTTATAAACTTAATTACTATATTTTGAAATATTGTTTCTTTGCTGATTTCAGTATATTAAACTTAACTATTATATTTTTTTTTCCTTTTTCTTTGAAATGTTACTAATTTCAGTTATTAAATTTAATTTAATTGAGGTGTTGCTGATTTTAGTTATATATATGTTATATTTTCAGTTCGTTTCATTATGTTTGTTTTTCTTATATTTTAATAGGGATTAAAAATGTCCCAAGGTTTGAAAGAGAAAGACCCGGCTTGGCGATATTTCGATAAAGTTAATGAGAAGAATAGTGCAAATGTTATATGTAAGTTTTGTAACAAGATTACAACAAGGGGAATTTATCTCTTTAAATTCCATCTTACTGGTGGCGATAGAAACGTCACAAGTTGTCTGAAATGCCCGCCGGAGGCGAGGGAGGAAATAAAGAATTTTATTGTGAAAAAGGAGCTAAAACATCAAATGAGTCATCAACCATTTGTGACCAATCTTGATGATGATGATGATGATGATGATATGGAAGAAGGTGAAGTTGTTGATTTGTCACTTCCAACAAAATAGGGAAGAGATGCACTATCTTCAAGCCATGGATCAACGGGTACGAGTAGGACTAAAGGTCCTATAGATTGTTATTTCCCAAAGAAGCCAGAAGCAAAAAGAGGTGGAAAAGACTTACAAAAAATTTCCAAGGACATTTTAAAGGATCGTGCAGTTAAAGCTTTTGCACGATGGGGTCTATGATGCAGAGCTCCCCTTCAATTGTTTCAACTATACTGACATTTTTGGAGACTTTATTGAGGTCGTTGGTCAATATGGACATGGAATGAAGCCCCCGCTTATCATGAAATCAGAGGTTCTTATCTAAATAAGGAAATGGAGTAGACTAATAAAATTGTGGAGGGACATAAAGTTGTATGGATTAAGTATATATGCTCCATTATGATGGATAAGTGGACGGCAAGAACTGGGAAAATGATTATTAATGTGTTGGTGAATTCTCCCAAGGGAAGTTTGTTTCTTGAGTCTATTGATGCTAGTGGCGGGCCCACTGATCACATCAAAATGTTCTCCTTGTTTCAAAACACCATTGAAAAGATTGGCATAAGCAATGTTGTTCAAGTGGTCAGTGATAATGCGTGTGAAAATATTAAAGCGAGTGGGGTGGTGCAAGGAGCCTACACGAATATCTATTGGACTCTATGTGCGGCTTATTGTATCTACTTAATGTCGGGGACATTTTCAAGGAAACACCCTTCTCTACAGCTGTTGGCAGGGGCGTTAGGGTGCATTATTATATAGCTCAGCGGTCCTTGTTATTGAATATGATGAGAAGATTCGCCAAACAAAATTTTTTGGTGAAACAGGGCAAGACAAGATTTGCCACTACTTTCCTGACTTTGCATAGTATGCACTTGCAAAAAGCCAATTTGAGAAAGTTGTTCATTTCAGAAGAATGGAACAAGAGTAAATTTGCAAAGGAAGCACGGGGAAAGAAGCTGCACGCATTATTCTTTTTTTTGCACCACCACCCACTTTATATTTTCACTCGCATTATCGGTGACAACTTGAATAATATTGCTTGGGCCAATCTTTTCAATGGTGTTCTGAAACAAGGCGGACATTTTGATGTGGTCAACGGACGCATCGCTAGCATCTTTTGACTCAAGAAAAAAACTTCCCTTGGGAGGATTCACCAACACATTAATAATCATTTTTCCAGTTCTTGTCGTCCATTTATCCATCATAATGGAGCATTCATACTTGTTCCACATAACTTTATGTTCCTCTACAATTTTATTGGTCTCCTCCACTTCCTTATTTAGATAAAGATCTCTGATTTCATGATAAGTGGGGGGCTTCATTCCAGGTCCATATTGACCAACGACCTCAATAAAGTCTTCAAAAATGTCAGTATAGTTAACGCAAATGAATGAGAGCCTGCATCATAGACCCATCGTGCAAAGCTTTAAGTGCACGATCCCTTAAAATGTCCTTCGCAAATTTTTGCAAATCTTTTCCACCGCTCTTTGCTTCTGTCTTCTTTGGGAAATAACAATCTATAGGACCTTTAGTCCTACTCGTACCCGTCGATCCATGGCTTTCAAAGATTGCATCTCTTCCCCGTTTTGTTGGAACTTGGTAGTGACCAATTAGCGGCTTCACCTTCTTCCATATCATCATCAAGATTGGTCATAAATGGTTGATGACTCATTCGATGTTTTAGCTCCTTCTTCTTATCAAAATTCTTTATTTCCTCCCTCACCTTCGGCGAGCATTTTCGATAACTTGTGACGTTTCTATCGCCGCCAATAAGATGGAATTTAAAGCGATAAATTTTTTCCGTGATAATCTTGTTACAAAGCTTGTATATTACATTTGTTATTCTTCTCATTAACTTTATCGCCATATTGTCAAGCCGAATCTTTCTCTTTCGAACTTTGAGACATTTTTAATCCCTATTAAGATATAAAAAATCAAATATAAAGATATAAATTGAAAATATAACATATATATTACAGCTGAAATCAGCAACACCTTAATTATATTAAATTTAATAACTGAAATCAGTAACATTTCAAAATATAATAATTAAGTTTATAAATTGAGATACACACAAAAATTAATAAACAAAGGTTGAACGCCTCGACGGGAAGAAAGAAGAGAGAAATAAAGAAGGAAGAAAAATTACCTGGAGGCTGGAGCGGCGAACCCTAGCAGCAGTCTGCTCGATGGAAGAAGAAGAAGAAATGTCTTCGCTTTGGGTTGGGGTCTATGTTTTGTATAATTAAAAAAAAAGACCCAATCTTTTTTTTAAATTGACCCATTTAAATGAAGTGCTCACTTTTTTTCGCTTTGCTTCTCGATTCAAGTATAAACGCGCTCGCTTTTGTAAATCCATTCGCTTCCGGGTCAGAAAAGCGATGTGGCGTCGCCTAGCGTCGCTCACTTTTTCAAACACTCTCTCTAAAGCAGTCTGGATTTGCTCACGTTAATCCTTCAACATTTATTTGTGCTCATAACTGGTCCTTCTAGCCAGTGGAATGCTATTTACATCAAACATTATCTTGACTGGAACATGTTTTTTATATGGGGACACAGATCATAACTCGAGGGAAGAGTATGACCAATCAAGAATTAAAGCTAAAATAATCAAACACACAATACAGAACCAAACTGCCTTGCGTTGCTATTTTTCTCCTCCAATCCTTTTTCTCAATAAGTTAGAGGTCTCTGTCCTTCTATTGCCTGTCAAATTGAAGAATGCACAGTGGAGAAACATTCTGCTCATTCCCCTTCTCCCCTAAAGCTTGGCAGCTTGCTAAAAGACAATGTGTAGGGAACAGAGGGAAAAAGTTTCAATTTAAGGAAGTAATTATAGAATCAAAAACTTCAAGGACTTCCAATGCCATTTACTCTTATGTACTCAATTCTCTAACGTGATGCCTTCAATTTCTTGCAGGTTGCTTTTAAAACGGGTGATTATAAACAACAGGCCATTTTCATAGGTGGACTAACGGATGGATTTTTAGCTACTGAGTATGTATCTTAATACATTGGTTTAAACTTCCCTCTCACCCATCTGCCCTCTCTTCCTCTTTTCTCATTCCCTTCTCCATGTTTTTGTTTTCTTTTTTCACTTTTTTGTTCATGGTCTGGATTAAGGGTGTTCAAAATATATTGAAGATAATGTCTTTCTTTTCAAACTGGCTTATCAAAGAAAGAAAAAATGATTTTCTTTTCGAACTGTTCCTTATTTGACTTGGCTCAATTCAAATGACTTATCGAAGATTTTGCATTTTCCATAATCACGAAAATATTGGACTAAGGTCGTCAGTGATAACATTTTAAATTTAAAGAAAATTACCTTGAAATATCTTTTTCTGCAACCTATTCCCCAAAACTGTATTTAAATCTGCTGCTACTTGCCCCTGGTCTTTTTGACTTTTCCTTTTAATGTGGTTCTGCCATTGTCTTCTTTTTTTTGGTGGGGGTGGGGGTGGGGGGGTTAGTCTGAGTTATAGTTGTTGCGGAAGCCAAATGTATATAGTGTGAATAAGTCACAACTATTATACCAAAAATTATGACAGCCACCAAATAATAAATAAGACAATAAAGCAACAATAAAGGGAACACCAGAATTTACGAGGTTCGGCTAATTTTGCCTACTCCTCGGACACAACCAATATTTTATTTCACTCCAAAAATACAAGTGAAATAATACTAAAGAGAGAAGATACAAATGCCTTAAACAGATGAGAAGGCAAATGAGAGGTGTGTTTAAATCCTAAACATTAAGCCTTCTTTTATAGGGGGAAAATCCCCCCAACTTTTGTTTTCCCACCGATGTGGGACAAATTTGCCAAACTTCAACAAATCTCCACCTTGGCAAAATTCCACATCTTCAATTTTCTCTCAATAACAAATTTTGATTGTGTCTTCATCTTTAATCTTCAGTTTTCAACAATGTTGATCAAATCCAAACAATGTTGAAACTTGACCGCAGTCACCACCTTTGTCAGCATATCAGCAGGATTCTCCGTAGTATGAATTTTCTTCACTGTGACTCCACCTTCTTCTATGATTTCTCGTACGAAATGATACCGAACATCAATGTGCTTCGTCCTTGCATGATAAACTTGGTTCTTCGCTAATTGAATAGCACTTTGACTATCACAAAAAATTGTGATACCTTTTTGTTCAACACCAAGCTCCTTTAGCAATCCTTGAAGCCAAACTGCCTCTTTCACAGCCTCTGTAATAGCCATGTACTCTGCCTCTGTTGTAGACAAAGCAACTGTTGACTGCAAAGTAGACTTCCAACTAACTGGTGCCTTTGCAAAAGTAAACACATAACCAGTAGTTGATCTTCGTTTGTCCATATCACCCGCAAAATCTGAGTCACAATATCCAACTACAAACTGATTGTCTTCCTGCTCAAAAACTAACCCGACATCTACAGTATTATGAATATACCGTAGAATCCACTTCACAGCTTGCCAATGCTCCTTCCCTGGATTGTGCATATATCTGCTAATAACTCCAACAGCTTGTGAAATGTCAGGCCTTGTGCAAACCATTGCATACATCAAGCTACCAACAGCATTTGCGTATGGTACCTTTGACATATACTCTCGTTCAGCTTCATCCATTGGCGACATAGTAGTACTTAGCTTAAAATGGGAAGCAAGTGGAGTACTAACTGGCTTAGTCTTGTCATCTATGCCAAAACGTTGAAGTACTCTCTTCAAATATTCCTTTTGAGATAAACAGAGTTTCTTTGAACGTCTATCTCTAATTATCTCCATGCCAAGAATTTTCTTTGCCTCACCCAAATCCTTCATCTCGAACTCCTTCTTCAGTTGAATCTTCAACTTATCAATTTCTTCCGAATTCTTGGAAGCTATCAACATATCATCAACATATAGGAGAAGATATACAAAGGAACCATCTTTAAGCTTGTGCAAATACACACAATGATCGTATTTGCTTCTCTTGTACCCTTGCCGCAACATAAACTCGTCAAATCGCTTGTACCATTGTCTAGAAGATTGTTTCAATCCGTACAACGATTTTTCAAGTTTGCACACCATATTTTCTTTTCCAGCAACTTTGAATCCTTCTGGCTGAGTCATGTAGATTTCCTCCTCCAAGTTTCCATGTAAAAACGCAGTTTTTACATCCATCTGAACTAGTTCCAAATCCAATTGTGCTACCAAAGCCAACATAATTCTAATGGAGGAATGTTTTACAACTGGAGAAAACACTTCATTGTAATCAATTCCCTCCTTTTGAGCATATCCTTTGGCCACCAATCTTGCTTTGTAGCGAACATCTACTTGGTTAGGAAATCCTTCCTTCTTTGCAAATACCCATTTGCACCCAATTGCTTTCTTTCCCTTCGGGAGATTGGCCAATCTCCATGTATGATTCTGATGAAGGGACTGTATCTCATCATTCATGGCAATCCTCCACTTATCTTCTTCTGAACTTTGAACAGCGTCTTTATAAGTAGTAGGAACATCATCAGCTACAATTGAGGTTGCACAAGCAACCGTCTCTATGAGACGAACATGTTTCGTTATTGTTCTTTTTGGCCTGCTGGTTGCTATTGATTCAAGTTGTTGTTGAGATTCCTGAGTTGGAATCTCCTCTACTGGCTCTCCTTCCAGAGGGTAATCTTCATTTGTTTCCTCCTCTGCTTCTTGTGTAGGAAAAATAAATTTTCCCTCAAACTCCACCTGCTTAGAAGCACCTTTATTTTGTTTGGTGTCTTCTGTTACCTTATTTACCATAGCAGATTCATCAAAGGTAACATCTCTGCTGAATATTACTTTCTTTGTCATAGGACACCATAAGCGATATCCTTTGACTCCAGAAGTAATTCCCATAAAAATAGCCTTCTTTGCCCTTGGATCCAATTTTGACTCCGTCACATGATAATATGCAGTTGAGTCAAACACGTGCAAAGAGTTATAATCTACAGCAGGTTTTCCGTACCATTTTTCAAATGGTGTTTTGCCATCAATAGCAGCAGATGGTAGACGATTAATGAGGTGACATGCATATGTAATTGCCTCAGCCCAAAATTCTTTGCCCAAGCCAGCATTGGACAACATACACCGTACCTTCTCCAGCAAGGTCCGGTTCATACGTTCTGCCACTCCATTCTGTTGTGGTGTATGTCTAACAGTGAAGTGTCGGACGATGCCATCATTTTCACAGACCTTATTGAAATGATCATTTTTGTATTCACCTCCATTGTCTGTGCGAATACACTTGATCCTCCTGCCTGTTTGATTCTCCACCATCGTCTTCCATTTGAGAAAAATTCCCAGCACTTCATCTTTGTTTTTCATTGTATACACCCACACTCTTCGAGAAAAATCATCAACAAAGGTTACAAAATAGTGCTTCCCACCCAATGAAGGTGTTTTGGAAGGACCCCAAACATCAGAGTGTACATAATCCAAAATGCCTTTAGTATTATGGATCGCTGTACCAAATTTAACCCTTGTCTGTTTCCCTTTGACACAATGCTCACAAAACTCCAAGTTGCAAGCCTTTACTCCTTTTAACAATCCTTGATCTGATAGAGTTTTCAAGGATTTTCCTCCAGCATGTCCCAAGCGCATGTGCCATAGCTTGGTTGCTTCTGCCTCTTTGTCGTCACTGGATGTCACTGTCGCTGTCCCAATAACTGTACTGCCACGATAGCGGTACATATTATTATTCTTCCGATTAGCCTTCATTACCACTAGTGCACCGGAGCATACTCTCATCACTCCATTTTCTGCAATGATTTTGAACCCTTTTGATTCTAGGGCTCCCACAGAGATGAGATTCTTCTTCAAATCCGGTACATATCGAACATCTATCAATGTTCTGATCATTCCATCATGGTTCCTTAATCGTATTGAACCAATGCCATATGAGGTAAGAGGGTTGTTATCCGCTGTGTGGACGACTCCATATTCTCCTTCTTGAAATTCCACGAACCAGTCCCTGTTGGGACACATATGATAGCTACAAGCCGAGTCCATCAACCATATGTCTGATGATGTTGATGACTCTGTTGTAACTAATGAGAAGTCTGAATCATCACAATCAGCTACATTTGAATCCATAATGGCCTTTCCATTGTTATGTTTGGCCTTATTCTTCAACTTCGGACAGTCTTTCTTCCAGTGCCCTTTTTCTCGACAAAAGGCACATTCATCTTTGCTGGGTCTGGATCTTGACTTGGATCTTCCCTTCTTTGTCCTCGTTTGATTTTGAGGACGACCCCTCACAAATAGTGCTTCTCCTTCTCCGCCCTTCTGTTTTTCTCGCTTTCTTTGTTCATAGCTGTACAAAGCCGAACAAACTTCTCTGAGAGAAACTTCGTCATTTCCATGGAGTAGAGTAGTTTCAAGGTGCTCGTACTCATCAGGAAGTGACGCCAACAACATCAAGGCCAAGTCACCATCATCATAAGTTGTATCCATATTTTGCAAATCTGTAACCAACTTATTGAAACTGGTGATATGTTCATTCATCGTGGTACCAGGAACATAGGTGAAGTGAAACAGTCTCTTCTTCATGTACAATTTATTTTGACTGTTTTTCTTCAAAAATTTATCCTCCAGTGCTTTCCATAATTTACTTGCAGAAGTTTCCTTTGTGTATGGATATTTCTGCTCTCTAGCAAGGTAGGATCGAATGGTACCGCAAGCAACACGGTTGATAATTCTCCAATCTTCTTCTCCAATAACATCTGGTTTCTTTTCTTCAATGGCCAGATCTAGCCCTTGTTGAAAAAGGACATCTAGAACCTCGCCTTGCCACATCCCAAAATGTCCGGACCCGTCAAATATTTCGACCGCAAATTTCGCATTTGACACAATTCTTGTCATAAGCGAAGATGCCAATGATGACGTATTGTTGACACTTGATGTAGATTCTTCTTGTTTATTGTCTCCCATCTTTGACACAAATATTATTTAATAGCTGACGACACAAATCAAGATTATTTCCTTTCTGGTGTGGAAGATCAGACTAAGCTGCAACCACAGAGCATACTCAGACAGAACCTTGACTCAGTTACCAAGATAAATCTTTTCTGATGTGGAAGATCAGACTATGCTGCAACCACAGAGCATACTTAGACAGTACCTTGGCTCTGATACCAATTGTTGCGGAAGCCAAATGTATATAGTGTGAATAAGTCACAACTACTATACCAAAAATTATGACAGCCACCAAATAATAAATAAGACAATAAAGCAACAATAAAGGGAACACCAGAATTTACGAGGTTCGGCTAATTTTGCCTACTCCTCGGACACAACCAATATTTTATTTCACTCCAAAAATACAAGTGAAATAATACTAAAGAGAGAAGATACAAATGTCTTAAACAGATGAGAAGGCAAATGAGAGGTGTGTTTAAATCCTAAACATTAAGCCTTCTTTTATAGGGGGAAAATCCCCCAACCCTTCTCTTCCCACCGATGTGGGACAAATAGTTTTGCCAAATTCAACAATAGTTAATAGTGACTGTTCTTCTGCAATACACATAACACATTATTTTATCTGTATGCTTATATTGGTTCGAACAAGAGTTGGAGTCCTTTCTACAAGGCTGAACGCACACACAAAAAAGAAGATAAAGGAACCAAAAATAAAGAGAATGAAAGTTAATGACGTTAAATCCACAAAGCTCTCCCACGTCAAGCAGCAAAATCATCAAATATACTCTTGATAGCCCTTCCTACTTCTTTTGTCTTTTGTGGTTATTAAACTTGATGATCTCCGTTATTGCAGTTACTTAGAGCCTCTTATAGTGGATAAAGAAAAATGCTCATTGGTTCAGTTTCTACTTTCATCATCTTATAGTGGATATGGAACGTCAAGCTTGAGACAAGTAAAAATCTCTTCCTCCTCTTTCCATGTATATTCAAACTGTTCTCATTGATATGTAGATTCTTGTACTAGATCTGAGGTATCAGCAAGAGAGGGTGTATTGTAGTCAATATTTCCATGTCAATATATTTTGTTCGAGATCTTGACATGCTTATTAGGTTATTCCATCATTGATCATGTACTGTGAAAGGTAAAAGTTACAATCTCTCTCAACTCATTTAGTCCATAGAAAGAAGAAAAATAAAGGGCAGTCCGGTGAACAAAGCATCATGCATTCACGCAGGTCCATAGAAACATGTTCTTATATATGCCTTCTCCTGAAAACAATAAAGACTTTTAAAGAAGGAAAAGCTTAAATTTTGCAATCCTGTTCCGGAAAAGCTTAAGTTGTCAATTTCAAGGATGTCTTGGACAGCCGGAAGACATCATAATTCAGTGCAAATTTGCTCGTGGTTTGTTTTTCAGAAGGTTTGATACCGAAACTTGTTAGAAGTTCCTTAATCATAAAGGATTTATGATGGGTAAGGGCTTGACACAGTTTTAAGGTCAGAAGGATATAAAAGGAGCTGGACTAGAGACAATTTACTCTGTTTGCAAGCCTGGAAATCAAAGAGGAATTGTGTTGAGAAAAAGGAATAGATCACATAATAACTCCTAGATCTCTCGGACATGGAACTTAAGCTAAGATTTGCTTCACATGATTTTAAGGCAGTTGCTTTGGGATCTTTACCTTCAGAAGTTTTTAATGAATTGAAAATGTTGGAATGGTGTTTGTAGTTGTTAAGGTTTGAGGAACATTGTTTAAACCCCCATACAGCTCCATCTTCATCTAAATTAGTGCTTGAACATGGCTATCACCCTCACTTTCCTATACTAGTCATATAACTGGAAAGGTTGCTGCCAGTTCTTCTATATACTCTCATTCAGAAGTGCATGGAACTTGACCAAAAGATGTTATTCTCCTTCAAATGATTAAATTCAGCATGTTGGTCAATGGCAATTTTTTGAACAATAGATCATAAACTATAAATTAGCCCCTCTTTGAAGAAGGGGAACACGAAGTTGGGATAAATGGTATGAGAACAAACCTCTATCCCATTCCCCACCACAAAAAAAAAAAAGGAAAGAAAGAGGAATGATCTGCAACAGCACAAGGCTTACATATGATTCTATACCTAGCACCCAAGGGTGTGGCCTATTGGTCAATGAAGTGGGAAGAGAACCACGAGGTTTCAGGTTCAAATCCCATCGGAGGCAAAAATCACTAGGTGATTTCTTTCTATCTGCCTAAACCTTGGTAAGCAGAGTTACCTGGTACCTGTGCTGGTGGGAGGTAGCAGGCACCCAGTGGAATAGTCGAGGTGTACAAGCTGGCCCGGACACCATCATTATAAAAAATAATGATTTTGTACCAATTTATGGTGTCATATATATACTTATAAAACGTTAAACCTTGCATTCCCCAATATATTTTACTCAAATGTCAAGCCTCATCTTGTGAAATTGTCACGTCCCAGATCTGCTTTTGTATTAATGATTATTTTCCTGTTTTAGTCTTCATTTGGTTTTCAAAAAAGCATGTTATTATGTCTATGTTTGACGTCCTAACACCTGTGCATTCAAAAAATTGCGTTTATATATTTACCACACTCAATAATGTTTCCTGTTTTGGGAGCATAAACCTTTGGATCTGCTTGTTAGAGCTATTCCTCTTTTTGCTTGTGTTTGTGAGCTTAACTTCCTTCTACCTCAGTGAACTTCTAAAGGACGCAACGTAGCTTGATCAGTTGATAAGTTACTTGATAAACACGGAAGATTCTGAAGGGGTGGTACTACTCGGGCACAGCACTGGCTGTCAGGTAGGTATTTGTTTCTTTGAATCGACGAATCGAACATTTGATGCTACCCCAAAAAGCATGTAATATCATCATGCACGAAACATGAGGATAGAGGAAGCTGATTTTCTCTATTTGTATACAGGATATTGTGTATTACATGCGCACAAATGCTGCATGCTCCAGAGCAGTATACGTGCAGCCATATTGCAGGTAATACCTGCTTAAAAATTGTAGTTTAAGTTGCCTCTTTTGGTACAAATAAATTCAGTACATGCTTCCTACCATTTTAGCTGAATGTGCTAGCTTACTGTACCTCAATGCTCATGATAGCACATGCAATGGATATGTTCCTTTGAGCTCTAATGGTTTATCCAAATCTCTGTCTTTCTTTAGTGAGGAGAAATTTGTAAAATGGACAAGATTTTGCCTCTTGCTATCTTTATTACTTCATACCTGATATGTGACTCTTGCAGTTACTGGTAAATGACCTACATTTAGTTCGAATGGAGCTAAGGCAGTCTTCAAAGTCATATGCTGTTTGAGTTTTGCAGTTGCTGTGTGTGTGTGGGGGTGGGGGGGGGGGGGATTTGATGAAAATAATGGTGAGATGGGAAGGAGGAAAATATAATTGTTGCGGTCAGTGACTGGCGTTTACAGAAATTCAATTATGAGAGTTCAGGTGCTTTTCTTCTGAGAGAGAATCAAGCTGGCAGTGTAATCTTATCTTGAGGGATCGGTCTTAAGCGTGGTGAATATGGAGACAGCGTTTGGAATAGTATCTGTGTTCTCATAGCCACTTTATGCGGCGAACTTTATGTAATCTGGGTGATGTGCTGCTTTCAGCATCAACCATAATGTTCTTTTGGCTTTTCAGGCTCCAGTTAGCGATCGAGAATACAAAGCCACTCTTCCTGATACTGCTTCTATGATTGACTTGGCCTCAAACATGATAAGTGAAGGTCGTGAATCAGAGTTAATGCCAAGGTAGGCAAATCACTACTAGAAATCCGGTAAAAAGCGACCACAAAAAACGACTAAAGTTGGTCGCTTATAGGCCTAAAAGCGACCAAAAAGCGACCAAACATGCCTGGTCGCAATATTGCTGGTCCCTTTATTTTAGGGACCAAAGTTGGTCGCTAATTAGCGACCAACTTTGGTCTCTAAGGTAAAAGGACCAAATATTCTGATTTTGACTTTAGTGACCAACTTTGGTCGCTATATTAATTTAATAATATAAATTTGGCGACCAAAGTTGGTCTCTACATATGAAATACGTTGTTTTTAATTTATCATTAATCATTAGAAAGCGACCAACTTTGGTCTCTAATCCAAATATTATATTTTAAAATCTGGACAATAGAGACCAAAGTTGGTCGCTAAATTCAAGAATTTAATTTTTTTTAAAGATAAGCGACCAACATTGGTCGCTATATTTCCAGAAATTGTATTTTTTTAATAGAAATCTGGGCAGGTAGCGACCAAGGTTGGTCGCTATTGCCCAGAAAATTATTTTTTTTATAGTGAAATGCGACCAAATAGAGACCAAAGTTGGTCGCTTTTCTTGGTATATTTTTGGCAGAAACTGCCTGTTTTGGCAGCTACACCACCTGCCAGCTTACCAAACATCCTAAACAGGCATTTTATGCCAGCAACAACAACAACAACAATTAAAAGCAACAATCAATAGAACTAACACATTAAGCTAACAAAACTAAGTTAACGCTTATTACAAGCCCATTCGAACTAAAAAGAACTAACACAATAGAACTAAATTTTTTTGTCTAGTTCAAAGTATATAAAGTACTCAAGGAGTGTTCTTTCAGCATCCTCGTCCGAAAGTTGGATTGCCTCGCCCGATTCATTAGGTGGTTGACTGCGTATGAATTCCCCCACGTCAGCTGCATGTGAAGCGAACCTATATGAAAAATTATATATATTGAATTAGTATTTCAAAATTTATATAAAAGTAAATCAAAATACTTAATGAAAAGTAAAAAACTTACATGTATATAGTCGAGGCTCGACCCTCCTTTCTGAATCAGTCTCTTTCTTCTTCTTTACAATACGAGTTTCATTGAATAGCTCATCTTGCTTCATTGGCATCATAAAGCTATCTGGTGGCTTTGGTGATTATCCTCGTGGTACTATTACTCGGGATGAACTTGGATACAGAGAATAACTTGGATACAGTACCTGACAGGGTGTGTCTTTGATCAATTGTTGATATCTATAGCTACAATGATAATGAGAAGGCAACGACATGTGTTTCAAAATAGTGATGGTATAGGTAGGATTTAACATTTCCTAAGTAGATAAAAGAGGTTATAGAGGAATTCTCTATTTCACTTTCCAAGAGGAAAAGAAGTTTGATTGATAGTGACAACGTTGATGAAGACGGAATGTTTTCCGTTGGTCATGGCAGTTCCCATAAAGCGGGGATCATAAGACTCTATGATGACAAAGATTATAGGAAGTTTTGTTCTAAACTTTCTTCCAAGTCTGATCCGTACAAGCTTAATATGATATTGGTGATATTTCTTCGGATTCAGACAATGATTTGACCGACAAAAGTATGGAAATGCTCTTAAAAAGAATTAAAGGTAAAATGTTTTTCTTGGTAGAGAAGGATGCTGAAAAGATTTTACCTTTAATTCTTTTTAAGAGCATTTCCATACTTTTGTCGGTCAAATCATTGTCTGAATCCGAAGAAATATCACCAATATCACATTAAGCTTGTACGGATCAGACTTGAAAGAAAATTTAGAACAAAACTTCCTATAATCTCTGTCATCATAGAGTCTTATGATCCCCATTCTATGGGAACTGCCATGACCAACGGAACACATTCCGTCTTCATCAACCTTGTCACTCTCAATTAAACTTCTTTTCCTCATGGAAAATGAAGTACAAAATTACTCTATAAGCTCTTCTTTTATCTACTTAGAAAATACTAAATTCCTACCTACACCATCACTATTTGAAACACATGTCATTGCCTTCTCATCATCATTGTCGCTAATGAGAAGAACAATTAAAGGCACACTTTGCCAGGTACTGTGTCTTAGTTATTCTTGGTGGAAGTTCTATTGCATGTCTAATAACGTCATCAACCTCTTCTAATAATCCTCCGGCAATCTAAAATTCCAAAACATAAACTAAAAGTTCAATTCATATCCTAAACCTTCAATTCATATCCACAAAAGTTCAAGTCATATCCTAAAGGTTCAACTCATATCGTAAAAAGTTCAAGTCATATCGTAAAATTTCAATTTATATCGTACAAGTTCAATTCACAAGAACAAAACCTAAAAACTAAAAGTTCATCAATTCTTATCCTACGAGTTTAAACATAAACTAAAAGTTCAATTTATATCCTAAAGGTTTAATTCATATCCACAAAAGTTCAAGTCATATCCTAAAAATTCTATTTATATCCTAAAAATTCAACTCATATCCTAAAAGTTTCAATTTATATCCTACAAGTTCAATTCACAAGAACAAAACCTAAAAATTAAAAGTTATATTCATATCCTACGAGTTTAAACATAAACTAAAACTTCAAGTCATATCCTAAAGGTTCAATACATATGCTAAAGGTTCAATTTATTTCCTAAAAGTTCAACTCATATCCTAAAAGTTTTAATTCATATCCTAAAAAGTTCAAGTCATACATAAAAGCTTCAATTTATATCCTACAAGTTCAATTCACAAGAACAAAACCTAAAAACTAAAAGTTATATTCATATCTTACGAGTTTAAACATAAACTAAAACTTCAAGTCATATCCTAAAGGTTCAATACATATCCTAAAGGTTCAATTTATTTCCTAAAAGTTCAACTCATATCCTAAAAGTTTCAACTCATATCGTAAAAAGTTCAAGTCATACATAAAAGCTTCAATTTATATCGTACAAGTTCAATTCACAAGAACAAAACCTAAAAACTAAAAGTTCATCAATTCTTATCCTACGAGTTTAAACATAAACTAAAAGTTCAATTTATATCCTAACGGTTCAATTCATATCCACAAAAGTTCAAGTCATATCCTAAAATTTCTATTTATATCCTAAAAATTCAACTCATATCCTAAAAGTTTCAATTCATATCCTAAAAATTCAATTCACAAGAACAAAACCTAAAAACTAAAAGTTATATTCATATCCTACGAGTTTAAACATAAACTAAAAGTTCAAGTCATATCCTAAAGGTTCAATACATATGCTAAAGGTTCAATTTATTTCCTAAAAGTTCAACTCATATCCTAAAAGTTTCAATTCATATCCTAAAAAGTTCAAGTCATACATAAAAGCTTCAATTTATATCCTACAAGTTCAATTCACAAGAACAAAACCTAAAAACTAAAAGTTATATTCATATCTTACGAGTTTAAACATAAACTAAAACTTCAAGTCATATCCTAAAGGTTCAATACATATCCTAAAGGTTCAATTTATTTCCTAAAAGTTCAACTCATATCCTAAAAGTTTCAACTCATATCGTAAAAAGTTCAAGTCATACATAAAAGCTTCAATTTATATCGTACAAGTTCAATTCACAAGAACAAAACCTAAAAACTAAAAGTTCATCAATTCTTATCCTACGAGTTTAAACATAAACTAAAAGTTCAATTTATATCCTAAAGGTTCAATTCATATCCACAAAAGTTCAAGTCATATCCTAAAATTTCTATTTATATCCTAAAAATTCAACTCATATCCTAAAAGTTTCAATTCATATCCTAAAAATTCAATTCACAAGAACAAAACCTAAAAACTAAAAGTTATATTCATATCCTACGAGTTTAAACATAAACTAAAAGTTCAAGTCATATCCTAAAGGTTCAATACATATGCTAAAGGTTCAATTTATTTCCTAAAAGTTCAACTCATATCCTAAAAGTTTCAATTCATATCCTAAAAAGTTCAAGTCATACATAAAAGCTTCAATTTATATCCTACAAGTTCAATTCACAAGAACAAAACCTAAAAATTAAAAGTTATATTCATATCTTACGAGTTTAAACATAAACTAAAAGTTCAAGTCATATCCTAAAGGTTCAATACATATGCTAAAGGTTCAATTTATTTCCTAAAAGTTCAACTCATATCCTAAAAGTTTCAATTCATATCCTAAAAAGTTCAAGTCATACATAAAAGCTTCAATTTATATCCTACAAGTTCAATTCACAAGAACAAAACCTAAAAACTAAAAGTTATATTCATATCTTACGAGTTTAAGCATAAACTAAAATTTCAAGTCATATCCTAAAGGTTCAATACATATCCTAAAGGTTCAATTTATTTCCCAAAAGTTCAACTCATATCCTAAAAGTTTCAATTCATATCCTAAAAAGTTCAAGTCATACATAAAAGCTTCAATTTATATCGTACAAGTTCAATTCACAAGAACAAAACCTAAAAACTAAAAGTTCATCAATTCTTATCCTACGAGTTTAAACATAAACTAAAAGTTCAATTTATATCCTAAAGGTTCAATTCATATCCACAAAAGTTCAAGTCATATCCTAAAATTTCTATTTATATCCTAAAAATTCAACTCATATCCTAAAAGTTTCAATTTATATCCTACAAGTTCAATTCACAAGAACAAAACCTAAAAACTAAAAGTTATATTCATATCCTACGAGTTTAAACATAAACTAAAAGTTCAAGTCATATCCTAAAGGTTCAATACATATGCTAAAGGTTCAATTTATTTCCTAAAAGTTCAACTCATATCCTAAAAGTTTCAATTCATATCCTAAAAATTCAACTCATACATAAAAGCTTCAATTTATATCCTACAAGTTCAATTCACAAGAACAAAACCTAAAAACTAAAAGTTATATTCATATCTTACGAGTTTAAACATAAACTAAAACTTCAAGTCATATCCTAAAGGTTCAATACATATCCTAAAGGTTCAATTTATTTCCTAAAAGTTCAACTCATATCCTAAAAGTTTCAACTCATATCGTAAAAAGTTCAAGTCATACATAAAAGCTTCAATTTATATCGTACAAGTTCAATTCACAAGAACAAAACCTAAAAACTAAAAGTTCATCAATTCTTATCCTACGAGTTTAAACATAAACTAAAAGTTCAATTTATATCCTAAAGGTTCAATTCATATCCACAAAAGTTCAAGTCATATCCTAAAATTTCTATTTATATCCTAAAAATTCAACTCATATCCTAAAAGTTTCAATTCATATCCTAAAAATTCAACTCATATCCTAAAAGTTTCAATTTATATCCTAGATTTCTATAAACCCTAGATTTTTATAAAATGTTAAATAATGATAAATACAACCTAAACCCTAGGTTTCTATAAAATACAATGTTAAATAATCAATTGAAATACTAGTCATTTGAAACTAATTCATAGCTAATAAACAAAACATTATAAGCTTACACAAAAGATATAAATTGTAATTATAACCTAGAATTTTTAGGAGGTGGAGAAGGAGAGAGACGCAGCAGCGGCAGAGGCGACACGACGGGACGACGACAGCTGGGCGGTGGTCGTTGGTGGCATGGGTGGGGCATCTGGTGCTGGGGGTTGGAAGGGGGGGGGAGGGTTGAGTGTGAGAGAGAAAAGAGAGATTTTGGGAAATTTTTAGAAAGAATGGGAGGGGATCCCGGTTTTGACACTCTGGAATTAAAAATAGCGACCACAGTTGGTCGCTATTTTGTTAGGTAAATCAGTTTTGAATTTTTAGAAATAGCTACCAAAGTTGGTCGCTATTTCTAAAAAAAATTATATTACTCTTAATTCAATTTAAAATTATATATATATGTAGTATAAATTTAGGATTTTAATTCAATTTAAGCTATATATATATATATATAAGCTATATTCGATATAATACTACCTAATACACTTATACTTAGTGCATAGTATAACGTAAGTATATATATTATATATATGTATATATACATAAGCTATATTCGATATAGTATTACCTAATACACTTATACTTGGTGCATAGTATAGCGTAAGTATATATATATATATATATATATATATATATATATATATATATATATATATATAAGCTCTATTCTATATAGTATGACCTAATACACTTATACTCAGTGCATAGTATAGCGTAAGTATATATATATATTATATATATATAAGTTATATTCGATATAATACTACCTAATACACTTATACTTAGTGCATAGTATAGCGTAAGTATATATAGTATATATATAAGCTATATTCGATACAGTATTACCTAATACACTTATACTTAGTGCATAGTATAGCGTAAGTGTATATATTATATGTATATAAGCTATATTCGATACAGTATGACCTAATACACTTATACGCAGTGCATAGTATAGCGTAAGTATATATATATTATATATATATATAAGCTATATTCGATACAGTATGACCTAATACACTTATACTCAGTGCATAGTATAGCATAAGTATATATATATATATATATATATTATATATATAAGCTATATTCGATATAATACTACCTAATACACTTATACTTAGTGCATAGTATAGCGTAAGCATATATATTATATATATATATATATATATATATATAAGCTATATTCGATACAGTACTACTTAATACACTTATACTCAGTGCATAGTATAGGGTAAGTATATATATTATATATATATATATATATATATATATATATATATATATAAGCTATATTCGATACAGTATTACCTAATACACTTATACGCAGTGCATAGTATAGCGTAAGTATATATATATTATATATATATATAATCTATATTCGATACAGTATTACCTAATACACTTATACTTAGTGCATAGTATAGCGTAAGTATATATATTATATATGTAAGCTATATTCGATATAATATTACCTAATAGACTTATACTCAGTGCATAATATAGCGTAAGTATATATTTTATATATATATATATATATATATATATATATATATATATATAGAGAGAGAGAGAGAGAGAGAGAGAGACACGCACGATTCATAGTACTATTCATCCCTTGTATTACAAAAGTATTAACGGCTTATATTTATATTATTTAGATAGTAAATACAAAAGTGATTTTTAATTTTGACCATTGTTGACCTGAATAGAGACCAACTTTGGTCGCTATTTATTCAAGAATTTAGTTTAGCGACCAAAGTTGGTCGCTATATTTAAATCAGATTTAATTATATTTCATATAATATTTAAATTAATAATATAATTATTAAAATAACTGGGCCCCATTTAAGCGATCAAAGTTGGTCGGTATCTGCCTACCCTTTAAGTAGCAACCAACGTTGGTCGTCATTTTTATATTATATATATTTATATTTTATAATTTTTTTAAAATAATAATATAATTATTAAAATTTTGTAGGTGGGTCCCACTTTAGCGACCAACATTGGTCACTAATCTCAGTAAATGTTTGACCAAGAAAGTCTGACCAGTCCAATCAACATTTTGACTAATATAGCAACCAAGTAGCGACCAATCTTGGTCGCTATTTTGTTTCTTTTATTTATTTTATTATTTTCGCTAGTTTAGCGACCAACTTTGGTCGCTTTTTCCCACAGACCAATTTTGGTCGCTAAATTTTGGTCGCTTTTTTCCGGATTTCTAGTAGTGAATCCAGATGCCCCAATTGCTGCCTTTAGGTAAGGACGATGATGAAGTCCAGTTACTTTCCCATATACTGCACTCTACCACTTCATGATCATGGTTTCTACTGAATCTTAATTCAAAGGAGGTCAACTACAACAACAACAAAAAACCCAGTAATCTCACGAGTGGGGTCTGCGGAAGGTAGTATGTACGCAGACCTTATCCCTACCTTGTGGAGGTAGAGAGGCGATTTCCGATAGACCTTAGGCTCAGGAAAAACATAGTTACAGCATAGTGGAAACGAAAAAAAGAAAAAAGGAGGTCTTCTATATGCATTAAAAAGCATGCTCCAAGTTAGTTTATTACAATTACGAAGTTATGATAATGGACAATAATTATCAAATAAAAACCGTGAATTAATTGCAATAAGACACCTTTTCCTGCTATTCGTTCAACTGGAATTTTATAATAAGGCAAGATATTGAGGATGACGTGGAAAATGCCTCACAATGAAGAGGTCCTTCAGAAATTTTTAGCGGAGTTCTTCCACTGAGGCATAAGTGGATTCTCTGGCATATACGATACCAGAAAAGAAGGCCATCATAGATATGATAGAGGTCTGAACAAGAAGTTGGATTTCCTGTTTGGAATCTCAAGTCTTTGCTTACTCTTTTCTACACATGGTTGCCTTCCTAATAATGATATTTTTGACAGATATCACTCACTTTGCACATACAATGGCGAGGACGACTTGTTCAGTTCTGACTTTAGTGATGACCAGCTGAAGCAAAGACGGGGGCACATGTCTAACACTCCTTGTCAGGTTGAGACCAAAGTCCCTTCAATTCTCGAAAGCTAATTTTCCTTTTAGTTTACTATGTAGAAAAACTTTAGTTTAGGTCCGAGCAATTTATGTTACTTTTTTAAGTGTTACATGGCAAAAGAAAGAAACAGACATGGTGAATTTCATGGTGAATTTCCTGGATAAAATGTCCCTCTTGACATTTTCCACTTAGGCCTAGAAATTTCAATCTGCTTACAAGGACAAAATGGCAGGTTCTGATTCTCACCTATTCTCTGCAGGTTATATTTTCCATGGGTGACGAGTACGTTCCAGATTATGTTGACAAGAAAGCGTTGGTTGATAGGCAAGCACAAAACCTTATACAGTTTGTGATGATCTCAGTGCAGTAATGCTTTTTTATGTGTTTTCTCATACATTTATCCTCATGATTACTGGACCATAGTTCTTGTCAACGCATTTTTTAACTTGGTGCAGATTGTGTAGAGCAATGGGTGGTGCTGAAAAAGTTGAAATTGAACATGGGAACCATTCTCTATCTAACAGAGTTGCTGAAGCTGTTGAAGCCATAATGAGCTTCGTCAAGCGAGAAGGTCCGAGCGGGTGGGATGATCCATGGAACTAAACGGGTTGATCCTGCAACTTGAATGAATTATTTTGCCTTTACATTCTTTATTTCTATGTATCCTATCAGTTACATGTACACTGCAGATTGAGGAAAGTACAATATTATTTGTCTTTAGCTAGCGAATGGTAGGCTAGAAGAGCATATCATTTCTTTCCATTCTTTTGTCATGAATTTTGGAATTGATTCTTCGCAAGATTGGAAATTAGCAATGGGAATTGAAAATTTATCTTTCTTTTATTGGAGTAATTTTGTGGATTCTTGGATCTGAACATTTTTATTGTAAAAGGTTGTGCTGTCATGTATATTTATTCCGGAAAGAAAGCACAATCGTGCTTTTCTTTAATTATTTGACATGTACTTTTGATTTGTTAGTTTGCTACATTTGTTTGTGTCTAGTTTCTAGCTTGGATAGTTTCTCGGTGTAAAAGAAAAAGAAAAATTTGTATATGTTCTTATATTAAAAATTTAAGGGATCGTTTGGTTTGCAAACAAGTTTTACTGGGATTATGATGTGGGATTATACTACGAGGATTAAATAATGATTATTATTATTACTATTATTATTATTTAATGGATATACTTTTTATGGTAGATGTTTGTTTGTAGGATTAAAACTGGAATATATGGTGTACAAACGGAGACGGAATCAGGATTTGAAATTTATGGGTTCTGAATTTATCACGGGATTGATAACTTATCTTAGTTATTGGGTTCACAATTATATATTATACATATTTAATGAATTTTCTATTACAAATACAATGCAGTCAATGCTTAAGCAAAAGTGTTGTGTTAGGTTTTTTTTTTTTACGGTGGATAAGTTTGAAATAAACTTTTATTTTAAATTTTAACTTTGACCATCTTAAAGTACTTTTGAGAGAAAGAACTTTAGAGAGAATAATTTTGGAGATTGACATTCTGGAAAGAAGATTTTGGAGATTGATATCATGGTCATCTGGTTGATTTATCCTCGAATTAGCTAACCTCGTGATTGTTGTTTCATATTAAATGTGATATAAAAGTAATATAGTGGTGTGGTATAACAAATCCCAAGATTAGTTAAACCGAAATCATCAAGTTTCAATGAAGCAGAGGATAAAAGAATTGGGATTTTGATTTATTTATTTCTCAAAGTGAATGTCACTCTTAGAGAAGGTTCTCTTGTTATTTCACACAAGATATTTTTCGTCTAGCTTTTGACTTAATAAAATGTGATCTACTTGCAAAAAACTAATGTAGCAAGTTGGCTTGTAAATGAAATAAATGGTAATAGTAATTCTCAGATCTACAATAGTCCAAGCAAATGGGACTACAAGAAGCTCAAAAATGAATAGTATAATATACAACACTATTCTTTAATATTCCCCTATACAACCTTTAGTATTGGCACTAGACCTGGAGATGACTACAACGTGGAAGTAGTTTCAGAAAACATAATGACAGTAAACTACAGATAGACAGATCAAAAATAGCACCAAACTTCTTTCACCCTACTCTCACCCACTTTTCCTCTCGCAAAAATCTATCAGCCCAGCTTGAAATGCACCATCCAAACGCTTGAAACCAGAGACAATGCGCCGTTTACCATCAACACTAGCCACCTTCTATCGTCCACATAATGCATTGAGCAGTACATGACCAAGCATGAGGTCCACAAAGTACTGGTGTCCAATCTGGCCATCCCTCCACTTCAGCTTGGCAGGAGCACGGCCATAATGCACCCCGTCATTGCATCGATTGTCATAGTGCCACGGATAAGTCATGTCAAAATCATCAATTACGCGATCAACTAAACCGTATGCCCTCAACTTATCCAAGACTACCCCATTGAAGGCCTCCATTTTATTTGGATTGAATGCCAATCTTCTAGCGTATCCGCCTGTGGTGACTGTGGTCCTATATATGACTTCTGGTAGTGTCAACCCTCTCTGTCTTATCTCATTGAATACTTCAGCCCAGAATGATGCAGCATAGTCGGCGCCTTTAATGAAATGCCTAAGGCTAGACCAATACACTCCGTCGTGTAAGCCCGAATTCATGATTATAGTGTCTGGAACAACATTTCCAGAGAAGTACCCTTTCAGAAGTTCTCTATAATCAGCATCTGCCAACGAATTCAAGCCTCGATACTTGCCTGTCTCGTTAGGATGCCCGTTGTAAATGTTAGTAAATCGAACTGTTTGTGATGGATTCCTCAGGTTGCTAATGTTCATATCAACTCTTCTTGGGACATCCTTCATATCATTCACATCTAAAATGAAATTAAGGATGTTTCTCACTGTATCACAGTGATTCGAATCACCCCACCAGAAAATCCAGCGATCCTTCAAACAGTTCCAGGCTTCTTCACTTGAGAACATCTTGAATGAACAATGTGTTGAATATACCCAACCATTGCTCTCCAACAACCCAAGGGTGTTGCGGAAGCCAAATGTATATAGTGTGAATGAGTCACAACTACTATACCAAAAATTATGACAGCCACCAAATAATAAATAAGACAATAAAGCAATAATAAAAGGAACACCAGAATTTACGAGGTTCGGCCAACTTTGCCTACTCCTCGGACACAACCAATATTTTATTCCACTCCAAAAATACAAGTGAAATAATACTAAAGAGAGAAGATACAAATTCCTTAAACAGATGAGAAGGCAAATGAGAGGTGTGTTTAAATCCTAAACATTAGACCTTCTTTTATAGGGGGAAAATCCCCCCAAACTCAAAAGCCCACCGATGTGGACAAAGAATTTGCCAAACTTCAACAAATCTCCACCTTGGCAAAATTCCACATCTTCAATTTTCTCTCAATAACAAATTTCAAATTTTTGATTGTGTCTAAATCTTCAATCTTCAGTGTTCAACAATGTTGATCAAATCCAAACAATGTTGAAATTTGATCGCAGTCACCACCTTAGTTAGCATATCAGCAGGATTCTCCGTAGTATGAATTTTCTTCACTGTGACTCCTCCTTCTTCTATGATTTCTCGTACGAAATGATACCGAACATCAATATGCTTCGTCCTTGCATGATAAACTTGGTTCTTCGCTAATTGAATAGCACTTTGACTATCACAAAAAATTGTGATACCTTTTTGTTCAACACCAAGCTCCTTTAGCAATCCTTGAAGCCAAATTGCCTCCTTCACAGCCTCTGTAATAGCCATGTACTCTGCCTCTGTTGTAGACAAAGCAACTGTTGACTGCAAAGTAGACTTCCAACTAACTGGTGCCTTTGCAAAAGTAAACACATAACCAGTAGTTGATCTTCGTTTGTCCAGATCACCCGCAAAATCTGAGTCACAATATCCAACTACAGACTGATTGTCTTCCTGCTCAAAAACTAACCCGACATCTACAGTATTATGAATATACCGTAGAATCCACTTCACAGCTTGCCAATGCTCCTTCCCTGGATTGTGCATATATCTGCTAATAACTCCAACAGCTTGTGAAATGTCAGGCCTTGTGCAAACCATTGCATACATCAAGCTACCAACAACATTTGCGTATGGTACCTTTGACATATACTCTCGTTCAGCTTCATCCATTGGCGACATAGTAGTACTTAGCTTAAAATGGGAAGCAAGTGGAGTACTAACTGGCTTAGTCTTGTCATCTATGCCAAAACGTTGAAGTACTCTCTTCAAATATTCCTTTTGAGATAAACAGAGTTTCTTTGAACGTCTATCTCTAATTATCTCCATGCCAAGAATTTTCTTTGCCTCACCCAAATCCTTCATCTCGAACTCCTTCTTCAGTTGAATCTTCAACTTATCAATTTCTTCCGAATTCTTGGAAGCTATCAACATATCATCAACATATAGGAGAAGATATACAAAGGAACCATCTTTAAGCTTGTGCAAATACACACAATGATCGTATTTGCTTCTCTTGTACCCTTGCCGCAACATAAACTCGTCAAATCGCTTGTACCATTGTCTAGAAGATTGTTTCAATCCGTACAACGATTTTTCAAGTTTGCACACCATATTTTCTTTTCCAGCAACTTTGAATCCTTCTGGCTGAGTCATGTAGATTTCCTCCTCCAAGTTTCCATGTAAAAATGCAGTTTTTACATCCATCTGAACTAGTTCCAAATCCAATTGTGCTACCAAAGCCAACATAATTCTAATGGAGGAATGTTTTACAACTGGAGAAAATACTTCATTGTAATCAATTCCCTCCTTTTGAGCATATCCTTTGGCCACCAATCTTGCTTTGTAGCGAACATCTACTTGGTTAGGAAATCCTTCCTTCTTTGCAAATACCCATTTGCACCCAATTGCTTTCTTTCCCTTCGGGAGATTGGCCAATCTCCATGTATGATTCTGATGAAGGGACTGTATTTCATCATTCATGGCAATCCTCCACTTATCTTCTTCTGAACTTTGGACAGCGTCTTTATAAGTAGTAGGAACATCATCAGCTACAATTGAGGTTGCACAAGCAACCGTCTCTATGAGACGAACAGGTTTCGTTATTGTTCTTTTTGGCCTGCTGGTTGCTATTGATTCAAGTTGTTGTTGAGGTTCCTGAGTTGGAATCTCCTCTACTGGCTCTCCTTCCAGAGGGTAATCTTCATTTGTTTCCTCCTCTGCTTCTTGTGTAGGAAAAATAAATTTTCCCTCAAACTCCACCTGCTTAGAAGCACCTTTATTTTGTTTGGTATCTTCTGTTACCTTATTTACCATAGCAGATTCATCAAAGGTAACATCCCTGCTGAATATTACTTTCTTTGTCATAGGACACCATAAGCGATATCCTTTGACTCCAGAAGTAATTCCCATAAAAATAGCCTTCTTTGCCCTTGGATCCAATTTTGACTCTGTCACATGATAATATGCAGTTGAGCCAAACACGTGCAAAGAGTCATAATCTACAGCAGGCTTTCCATACCATTTTTCAAATGGTGTCTTGCCATCAACAGCAGCAGATGGTAAGCGATTAATGATGTGGCATGCATATGTAACTGCCTCAGCCCAAAATTCTTTGCCCAAGCCAGTATTGGACAACATGCACCGTACCTTCTCCAGCAAGGTCCGGTTCATACGTTCTGCCACTCCATTCTGTTATGGTGTATGTCTAACAGTGAAGTGTCGGACGATACCATCATTTTCACAGACCTTATTGAAATGATCATTTTTGTATTCACCTCCATTGTCTGTGCGAATACACTTGATCCCCCTGCCTGTTTGATTCTCCACCATCGTCTTCCATTTGAGAAAAAATCTCAGCACTTCATCTTTGCTCTTCATTGTATACACCCATACTCTTCGGGAAAAATCATCAACAAAGGTTACAAAATAGTGCTTCCCACCCAATGAAGGTGTTTTGGAAGGACCCCAAACATCAGAGTGTACATAATCCAAAATGCCTTTAGTATTATGGATCGCTGTACCAAATTTAACCCTTGTCTGTTTCCCTTTGACACAATGCTCACAAAACTCCAAGTTGCAAGCCTTTACTCCTTTTAACAATCCTTGATCTGATAGAGTTTTCAAGGATTTTCCTCCAGCATGTCCCAAGCGCATGTGCCATAGCTTGGTTGCTTCTGCCTCTTTGTCGTCACTGGATGTCACTGTCGCTGTCCCAATAACTGTACTGCCACGATAGCGGTACATATTATTATTCTTCCGATTAGCCTTCATTACCACTAGTGCACCGGAGCATACTCTCATCACTCCATTTTCTGCAATGATTTTGAACCCTTTTGATTCTAGGGCTCCTACAGAGATGAGATTCTTCTTCAAATTCGGTACAAATCGAACATCTGTTAATGTTCTGATCATTCCATCATTGTTCTTTAATCGTATTGAACCAATGCCATATGAGGTAAGAGTGTTGTTATCCGCTGTGTGGATGACTCCATATTCTCCTTCTTGAAATTCCACAAACCAATCCCTGTTGGGACACATATGATAGCTACAAGTCGAGTCCATCAACCATATGTCTGATGATGTTGATGACTCTGTTGTAACTAATGAGAAGTCTGAATCATCACAATCAGCTACATTTGAATCCATAATGGCCTTTCCATTATTATGTTTGGCCTTATTCTTCAACTTCGGACAATCTTTCTTCTAGTGCCCTTTTTCTCGACAAAAGGCACATTCATCTTTGTTGGGTCTGGATCTTGACTTGGATCTTCCCTTCTTTGTCCTCGTTTGATTTTGAGGACGACCCCTCACAAATAGTGCTTCTCCTTCTCCGCCCTTCTATTTTTCTCGCTTTCTTTGTTCATAGCTGTACAAAGCCGAACAAACTTCTCTGAGAGAAACTTCGTCATTTCCATGGAGTAGAGTAGTTTCAAGGTGCTCGTACTCATCAGGAAGTGACGCCAACAACATCAATGCCAAGTCACCATCATCATAAGTTGTATCCATATTTTGCAAATCTGTGACCAACTTATTGAAACTGGTGATATGTTCATTCATCGTGGTACTAGGAACATAGGTGAAGTGAAACAGTTTCTTCTTCATGTACAATTTATTTTGACTATTTTTCTTCAAAAATTTATCCTCCAGTGCTTTCCATAATTTACTTGCAGAAGTTTCCTTTGTGTATGGATATTTCTGCTCTCTAGCAAGGAAGGATCAAATGGTACCGCAAGCAACACGGTTGATAATTTTCCAATCTTCTTCTCCAATAACATCTGGTTTCTTTTCTTCAATGGCCAGATCTAGCCCTTGTTGAAAAAGGACATCTAGAACCTCGCCTTGCCACATCCCAAAATGCCCGGACCCGTCAAAAATTTCTACCGCAAATTTCGCATTTGACACAATTCTTGTCATAAGCGAAGATGCCAATGATGACGTATTGTTGACACTTGATGTAGATTCTTCTTGTTTATTGTCTCCCATATTTGACACAAATATTATTTAATAGCTGACGACACAAATCAAGATTATTTCCTTTCTGATGTAGAAGATCAGACTAAGCTGCAACCACAGAGCATACTCAGACAGAACCTTGACTCAGTTACCAAGATAAATCTTTTCTGATGTGGAAGATCAGACTATGCTGCAACCACAGAGCATACTTTGACAGTATCTTGGCTCTGATACCAATTGTTGCGGAAGCCAAATGTATATAGTGTGAATGAGTCACAACTACTATACCCAAAATTATGACAGCCACCAAATAATAAATAAGATAATAAAGCAATAATAAAAGGAACACCAGAATTTACGAGGTTCGACCAACTTTGCCTAGTCCTCGGACACAACCAATATTTTATTTTACTCCAAAAATACAAGTGAAATAATACTAAAGAGAGAAGATACAAATGCCTTAAACAGATGAGAAGACAAATAAGAGGTGTGTTTAAATCCTAAACATTAGGCCTTCTTTTATAGGGGGAAAATCCCCCCCAAACTCAAAAGCCCACCGATGTGGGACAAAGAATTTGCCAAACTTCAACAAAGGGGCCATCACACCATGGTTTTTGGCATGGGAAATTTGGTTCTTGACATCTGTATCGCCCGTCATTGCTAATTGGACAGCTATTATTCTTAGCATGACGAGTCCATCGACCAGACCACGCATCTCTAACAAGATCTGACTTCTTGCATTGAGATATTCAGGTAATTCAACAGAGGATTTGGAGAACTTGACTGGGATCACACGGAGAACCTTGTCATATGCAAATCTTTCAGGCGAAAACTTCAAGCCTTCATAATGTCGAAATAGTAGAATAACCGTAAGATTGTAATCCCCAGCAAAATTAGGATGGACTTGCAGGGAAAACTGGTAAGTACCATTGCCTCCATGTTTCACCAGCAAGATCAGTCTCAAAATAATCACCACCCAAACAATGAGATTTACCGGAATCATCCAATGCATGGAAAACAAACTCATGAATATCACCTGTTGACAATACAACGTTTTCGCGACCATCCAAAGCTGGAATCTTTACATCCACAGTTCTTGATTCCCTACATGGCTCACCTCCAGGAGCCAACCAACTAGTAAGAACATTTGATGAATAGTTTGCCTCTAATTCAGCTGAAATCCACCTATGAACTCTCGGCCTTGAAACCTCTACCAATTCTGGTTCCTTATGTGACACATTTGTCACTATTTCAAGACTGAAATCAGGGGCATTACCTTGATTCTCAGTCAAAATAATCTGTTGAGGTTCAACTTTAGGAGGTAAAGTTTCTCGGGCAAAATCTTGGTTCAGATTCTGATGAGTATTTACAGAATGGGGTCTAAGAGAAATATTGGTAAAGCTGAAATCTTTAAAGGTAGGACTAAACTTTCCTGAACTATTCACCTTCAACAGAACAAAATCTCTCTGAAAATTACCCACGTTCACCCCATAAAATGACCATACAATCAAGAATCTAAGTAAAAGAGCCATTGTCAGTATCTTAAACCGCCATTGAACCTTGGGGGTTATTTGACCTCATAACCCACCCAATATTTGCAGCTTTCTCATGCATCTCAGCAGAAAACATATTGACAATGCTTACACAGTTACACAGAACTAACTGTACATGCACATTTCAAACTTGTCCAAGTTCGTAGAGATGATACAAAGAATGCAACGTGAGAGTTATTAGTATTACCACATAACAAGTAAAAGTATATTAATTGCACAAAATATCATAGTCTAGATCACGTGAGATTGATTAGTTTTGACCACATTACAAGTAACTATATTATTTTGCACAAAATGTCATTGTCTAGATCAAGTGATTGAAACATAAGATCTTCATTATATTTATTTCATTCATCGTACTATGCACAAATAAATTGATGAATGAAAAGTTAAATCAATTAGTACGTTAGTGATATTATACAAATAGCGTCGTTCGGTCATCGTGTATTATAAAGGCATGTAATCAATCATAACTAAAAATAATAGACTCATTTTTAGAAAAGAGAAATTTTAACCTAAGTAATACAAAAATTTATTAAAATGACATAACTGGAGTATAAACGTCGGTAACCATTTATGGAATTGTTTAATCAAATAATGTAAACGCAAAGAGTTGATGGAGTGGCGTGTAAGGCAAAATTTGTATGTGAGTGGCAAGCCGCAGCAGCAGATTCTTCTTATGAGAAAGGAAATTAACTTGAAAATCAATGATAGCTTCAGCGCAACGATACCATTTTTGTCGGTACAGTACTACCTGAATGATCTTCTGCCCATGCCTGATGGCTCATATTCTCAACAGAACCTTCTCTCCCTCTGCTCTCCGCACATGGGAGGAGAGTCGGGGAAAAGTCCCAAAATAATGAGTGTAAAAAACAGATATTTACCATAATTAATTTTTCTTCCCAAAACAGTTATTTTGCTTGTTATTTTCTTGGATAAAAAGGTTTTGACTTTTACAAATTTCCTTGATATTTCTTTCTTATTGAGCAGCATCTATAACCTATGAGGAGAATTTTCAGGACAAGTGTTATCGTGCTACTTGTGTTTGCCTATTTGTGAGGTTGTTTTCTCTATAATTTTGTGCTTTCTTTAATATAGTAGATTGCTATCTTAGCTTGTGGACGTAGGCCAATTGATCGAACCACGTTAAATATTTGTGTCTTTTTTAGTATTTTTCTCTTTTATTTCCTGATTTATCGTTGTTCAAGATTTATTTTATTAGCTTATGCGTGACATCTGATTATTTCAATCCCAACAATATTTTGAATCTTACAAAATAAGATAATTACCTGCTACAATGAATAAAGGTGATCAGGTGATGTGAAACATGCTTACACTGACGCATGTATATAACTATGGGCTTAAGTGCTTATAATTTAGAAGAAGAAAAAACGAAGAAAAAAGAGTTATTTAGCTTTTTCTAATGGTAGTTATTTTCCAATTTAGTTTTGTTAGCATTGAAAGCTTAGTGTATATTTATTCAAGAACTAAGGATCGTTTGGTACGGGGATAATTAAGGATAATAATTATAGGATAAAAGTTGGGATTGTATTTATAGGTCTTGGGATAAATCGTGGGATTAGTTATCAACTTAATTAGTCAGCGTAATCACTTTTCAGCCTTCCTATTAGGGCTTGGCCACTTTTTGTATTGTAATGATAAAGTAGCCAGACATTTTTCCCCAACTAAACCACAAAATGCTCTCTCTAGTATTTGGTACGGGAGTTCGAAGCTTTAACAAGTGGGACCTAGTGTGGAACCCTAGTAAATTATTGTAGAATTTTCAAAATTCAGCAATTTTGAAGTTTTACTATTATAAAATTCAAAATTCATGAACGATTTCTTGTTTTTAAATCTTTACTAGTGCAAAATCCAGAAAATTTTAGAAATAATTCAGGATTTTTTTATTCATATTATACTTCAGCAATTTTTAACCATTAAATACAAAATTCAGGAAAAATTGCTGGTTTTTGAACCTTTACATTTACTAGTATAAAATTCAGGAATAAATCATGATTTTTGAATTCACGTTACACTTCAACAATTTTTAACCTTTAAATATAAAATCGAGGAAAAATTACTAGTTTTTGAACTTTTAGTGCAAATCCAGGAAAGATTCATGATTTTTGTATTCACATTATACTTCAACAATTTTAAATTTTTAACTACAAAATCCAGGAAAAATTACTATTTTAGGCCTTTTTCTAGTGCAAAATCCAGGAATGATTTATAATTTTTAAATTCACATTGTATTTCAGTAATTTTTAACCTTTAAATACAAAATCCAGGAAAAATTACTCATTTTGAACCTTTACTAGTGAAATCTAGGAACGATTCATGCATTTTGAATTCACACTATACTTCAACAATTAAGAACTATTGCTTCAGATTATTAAAGTCTAGGAACAATTACTGGATTTTGAAATTACAAATATTCAAAGTCCAGTAATCGTTCCTAGAGTTGATCCGTATTTTAGATAAGGATATTTTTTGTCCAGACTTGTATTTTCGTATTAATAAGTGCCTATTTTACAATGACAATTTTAAATACGGCTAAACTCTAATAGCCGACCTAAGAAGTAGTAAGTTATCAATTTCTCACTTAGTTATCCCATGTAAAAAATAGAATAGGTACTTCCGTGAGATATCTTACCTCGTAGGATATTTTTAACTATCCATTATTGTACCAAACGACCTCAAACGATTTTGTGATGACCTAAAAGGTCATCTCGTGTGTTAAGACCCAATTCGGGGTTCCTAGGCCTTGAAAACCTCATTTTCTTTATCCTCGATTTGCGTGCGTAGTCCGGACGTGTAGTAAAATATGGGACTTGGGCATATGCTCGGAATTGAATTGCGAGGTCCCTAGCCCGAGAAATAAATTTTTGAAGAAAATTGTTTGTTAAAAAATATAAGAATTTTTAGAAATGGAATAATGTATAATCTCGTTAGTATCGGGCCCGTATTTTAGTTTCGGAGCCCGGTACAAGTTTAATATTGTATTTAAGTCATATCTGTGAAATTTAGTGAGAAACGGGACTGATTTGACGTAATTCGGACGTCCGGTTGTGAAAAATAGAAATTTTAATTTCTTAAGGATTTCATGAGTTTTGGTGTTAAATTCGTTGTTCAAGATGTTATGTTGTCAATTTGATTGCACGAGCAAGTTCATATGATATTTTTAGACTTGTGTGCATGTTTGGTTTGGAGCCCCGAGGGCTCGGTTGAGCTTTCGATAGGCCACGAAGTGTCTTGGACTTAGGAAAATATTGCTAGCATGCTTCAGTTGTTGCAGGCCTCTGATCTCACAATTGTGAGATCAGGCATCGTAATTGCGAGTCCTGCAGGGTCCGCATTTGCGAGCCTTTCATAGCAAATGCGATTAGAAGGCTATGCTAGCATAGTTCGCAAAGGCGAACAAAACTTCGCAAATGCGAAGGGAGTCTGGGTGGGGAACGGATCACAAATGCGATCATTTGTTCGCAAATGCGAGGTCTGTGATCGCAAATGTGACACTTTCCTCGCATTTGCAAAGGCAACAGGAATTGTGAAGGCTTCGCAATTGCGATAGCCCTTTCGCAACTGCGAGCTTCGCATTTGCGAAGCTCTAGTCGCAAATGCGACATCTACAACTATTCAAAACATAACTTAGACGGGATTTTGAACTTATTTCTCAAATTTTCAAACCCTAAGCTTCAAGAGGCAATTTTCTAGAGAGTAGTTCTTCCCCAAATCATATGTAAACGATTTCCAGTTCATTTCTTTCAACCTATTTCATCTTTAACAAGATTGCATCACAAAATTTAGGGATTTTCGTGGGAAATTCGGTATTTTTGGGTAGAATTTATGAACTTCAAAATTTGGGTTTTTAGACCTCAAATTGAGGTCGAATTCCAAAACCAATTATATATCCGAGCTCGGGGTGAATGGTTAATCGGGTTTTGGTCCGAACTTCGAGTTTTGACCAAGCGGGCCCGGGGCCGGTTTTTCACTTTTTGGGGAAAATATTGGAAAATCTATAATCATGCATTAGAATTGGTTTCTTTAGCATTAATTGATATTAATAAGTTAATTATGCATAGATACAAGCGGATTGAAAGTGGAAACTAAGGGAAAAGAGGAATTTGAGGCTTGAGTTTGGATGGAATGGAGGTAAATGTTGTGGCTAACCTTAGCTTGAGGTATTAGGTGTTGTTGCCTTATTTGCTACTTGTTTAGTTGTTAAATACGACGTATAGGTGTGGTGACGAGTATCTATACGTTGTTGTCGGGTCATAGCATGTGAGTGAGTCTTATACTTGTGACCGGTGTGTCCCTTTATACGTATTGTTCCTGCTGAAACTAGTTAATACTCATGTTAAACAAGTCTTACTATGTTTTTTCCTGGTTTTGGATATTGGTTGAGTATTGGCTCAAGTTGAGATTTATGTTATAAAATTAAATGATAAAACGAAGTTATTTGATTGTGATGCCTTTGCCAGATTGTTATTATTTTTGTAGTTGCTTATGGTGAGGAATAGTGATAAAGCACGAAGGGTGATGTTGTGCACATTTGTATTTATGCATATGGCGAGGAAGAGCGATAAAGCACGAAGGGTGATGTTGTGCATATTTACATTATTCATATGGTGAAGAAGAGTGATAAAACACGAAGGATGATGCCGTGTGTCACACCTCCTTTTTCTACCTCGAAAGAGGTATAGGGGAATTTTTTTCAATTAAAGTGACAAAATCGAAACGGGATTATTTATTCAAATTCAGAGTCTCCACTTGGGATAATTTATGGTGTCCTAAGTCACCGGTTTAAAATCTCGAATCGAGGAAGTTTGACTCTTATTTATGGTCTGCGAACACAAAAATCCGGTAAGGAATTCTGTTAACCCAGGAGAAGTCGTTATGCATTCCGGAGTTCTGTGGTTTTAGCACGGTCACTCAACTATTATTATTGGCCTAATTATCTGACTAATCACATGTTTTATACCTATTGTGCATTTTTAACCTTCTAACCACTTTTAATATTTTTTTTAAGAAAATTCATAATTGTCATACACTTGTTTGTTTGTTTTTTTTGAAAATAAAACACATCATAAATCATGCTACATGAAATGCACATGCGGTTCACGACATGTTTAATTTATTTAACGAAAATTGAAGTCGGGTCACATGAAATGTGCACCTGAATTTGGAAATTATATATCGTAACCATGTCATGGGAACCGTACCCATAGCTACGACGAGTTATTATTAATCACGCCTAAAGCAAGCTACGATGTTTGATCATCATTAGTTGTGTTTTTATCTTATACCAAATATGAACTAAATTAATGCACAATTACAATATCAAAGATTAGCTATTTATATACAAGTGCATACATATTAAAGGAAAGCAATTGTGTCATTTGAAATAACATGATATATAAAAAAAAGGTCAACACAGAGATAAACAGAGGCATTCAAGCAGCCTCAGTTTCGGATATTGTAACTTCATTTTGAATACGTATATTGTAACCTTTATAGTGATGCCACGATTGAGAGAAAACAACATATGGGAAGTTATTCAGTTTCCCATCATTATCGCTTAGACCTACACAACTACATTGTATCTGCAGGTAAAAGAGCACTTGAGCATTGAATAAACTAGTGCACTGAGGTTCACAAGCCTTATACCATATCACGAACTAAACGAACAAATTTGTGTTCTATTAGGGAAAAGAGGACAGAGCTTTTACTTGCTTTTATATTAAGTATTATGATCATTAGCTACATTTTAATGATAATGCCAGCAATAAACTATAAGTGGAAAGCATACTAATTTGCAACAATTAATAATTATAAAACCTCAGCGCAGAATAGAAACATCTAAACGAGCTTAGAGGCCAAATCACAGAGATCAAAAATAACACTCAAATCAAGAATCTCATTCAAACTAGCATATTTCCTGAACATAGGAACAAACAATCCAAACCCAATAAATATTCAACTAAAGAAACCAAAACAAAGCTAAGATATTGTTAAATCATTCTGTATAAAAAGGAGATGCACCTTAAGTAATGAATATTTCTCATGAGTACAAGAAATTAGGCGATGGTCCGAAATAAAAACAGAGACTTGACACAAAACAAAATCCTTGCCGAGAACCTTCGACGAGCTCCAAGTAAGGACTTTGCTGCTAACGACACTCCAAACCGGAATCGACGACTCAAACGGACTCAACTCGAACTCATTGATGACATACATTGTTGTTCTATATTTTCGATATTTGTAGGTGTGTTCGTGGTGGTGAGGGAGCTTGGCGACAGTGAGGCGGGGGTGGCGGTTTCTGGAGATGGAAGCAGCGTTGAAAGGGGTCTAGTGGGTAGTTGTTTGGCGTTGATCTCAGGTGAGTTCTACGAGGTGAAAAAGAACGGCGAGAGGGGGTCGCCTAGGGTCCTCGATGCTCAGGTCGTTCAGGTCTCAAAATCATAGGGAACAACTCCTCTTTTGTCTTGCGGCTGCTTTTGTGAGGAGGGTGCTTGGTTAGGGTCTAGGTTCCTTGGAAGAAAAAGAAGCTTCGTTGATTTTGTGAGGGTGAAGGCTGTTATTCTTTTCTAGGGTTTTTGCTCATGTGGCTAACCAGATAAAGAAGATGATGAGGGGTTCTTTTGTTTTTTGTCTAGGTTAGTCCCAAAATCCCCAAAAATAAAGGGTGATGCCTTAGTTTTTCTAGTGGTTTTTGGTTGTGTCTAGGTCTAAGGTTGTTAGGTTTGGACTTTTAGGTTAATGTGCTAAGATGACTTTTGGGTTTTGGGTTGGGTCTATGTATTATTGGATTGAAATTGAGCTAAAACTTAAAATTCATAAACTATTGACCCAAATCCAATTCTTCTTGTACAATAGTATAAAACACCTATAAAAATGTAAAATCACTCCTAATTAATTGAAATAAACTATTAAAGATAAACCTAAAATGAAACTGTTTTTGGTATTTTTCAAGATTATGTAAAAATAAAAACTCTAGTAAAATAGTATGAATACAAAACATTAATGAAACTATTATTTTTTTTTTATAATTTTCATTTTTTGTGATAAAATACAGTAAAAGAGTCAAAACTATTTAGAATAGCGATACTAAACCTAAACTAAATATTTAAGCTAAAATGTGTAAAATCTTGGGGAGGGTCAAAAATTATATGTCTACAGCTGCCCCACTTTGACTAGAAACGCGAAGATTTTTCAGACAAAGAACGACGAGACAGGTTTTTGACCCGACCCTTGTTTAGAGAGACCAAAAACTAAGAGAAAGGAGAGTGTGATCGAGCCCTGGTATCTGAGCTGCCTACATATCCTTGGATATAAAGGAATCAGGCCACGTGTAGTTCATAAGTAGGAACAGTGATGGAGTATACCGAGATGGAGAGCCAATTGAGGTGCCGTTCCATCGAGGTTACGGTCCGCGGTCCTATTATTACATCAAAATCAAAAATTAAAAAGACTAACTAAGTCTGTAAACTATGAGTTACAAGATTCCTATCTATAAGTCTTCTGAAGCTTAATCTTGAGTCGTGAATGATTCTTCATGCAGACTTTAGATTTGAACCTTGACACTGGCTAGCTGCAGGTGCTAGTTCATTCTTCTTTAGCTTTTTTGGATCAAGACCGGACATGTAGCGCTCGTGACTTCGACCACGTCTTGAGCAATTCACATCTTTTTCTGCTTCTGCATTTTGGATTCACTTCTTTTCCTTTCTTTTATTTCCGGATTGATATTGCTTCTATTGGTCATCTCGGACTATTGATTCGCCTTCTTATCGCGAGCTTCTGCTACTTCTAACTTGAATTGTATTCCAAAATGACTTCCCTTGTTCTCTAGGTGGGCGCCTGCTGCCGATACTTGAACTGAATTTCCTTGTTCTCCAGGTAGGCGCCTATAGCCGATACTTGAAATGAATTCCCTTGTTCTCCAGGTGGGCTCCTGCTACCAATACTTGAACTAAATTCCCTTGTTCTCCAGGTGGGCGTATGCTGCCAATACTTGAACTGAATTCCCTTATTCTCCAGGTGGGCGTCTGCTGCCGATACTTGAACTGAATTCCTTTGTTCTCCAGGTGGGCGCCAATTGTCGATACTTGAACTGAATTCCCTTGTTCTCCAGGAGGGCGCCTGCTGCCGATACTTGAACTGAATTCCCTTGTTCTCCAGGTGGGCGCCTGCTGCCGATACTTGAACTAAATTCCCTTGTTCTCCAAGTGGGTGCTTGCTGCCGATACTTGAACTAAATTCCCTTATTCTCCAGGTAGGGCGACTGCTGTTAATACTTGAAATGAATTCCCTTGTTCTCCAAGTGGGCGCTTACTGCCGATACTTGAACTGAATTCCCTTGTTCTTCGGCTGGGCGCCTGCTGCCAATACTTGAAATGAATTCCCTTGGTCTCCAGGTGGGTGCCTACTGCCGATACTTGAACTGAATTCCCTTGTTCTCCAGGTGGGTGCCTGTTGCCGATACTTGAAATGAATTCCTTTGTTCTCCTGGTGGGCACCTGCTGCCGATACTTGAAATGAATTCCCTTGTTCTCCAGGTGGGAGCTTGTTGCCGATAAATGAATTGAATTCCCTTGTTCTCCAAGTGGGCCTACTGCCGATACTTGAAATGAATTCCCTTATTCTATAGGTGAGTGCCTGCTGCCGATACTTGAAATGAATTCTCTTGTTCTCCAAGTGGGTGTCTGCTGCCGATACTTGAACTGAAATCCCTTGTTCTCAAGGTGGGCGCCTGCTGCCGATACTTGAACTGAATTCCCTTGTTCTCCAGGTGGGCGGCTGCCGCCAAAACTTGAAATGTATTTCCTTATTTTGCAGGTGGGCGCCTGCCATTACAACAAAACAGACAAAACAAAACAAATGTTTTTGCCCTAGTTCAGTACCGGGAACATCTGTGAGTGTTAATCGAATCATGTTATCTAAAAGAGCTCTAAGAATTTAAAAGCTAGATCCCATTATCCAAGAGGGCCCTGAAAATTTAAAATTAAATCTCATCTTAAGAGTGAAAACTTCAAAACTAAATTCCATTTCTTAAAGGTAGAACTTACGCTAAATCTTATTATCTATGAAGGTCTTAAAACTTAACTAAATCCCATTATCCAGGAGAGTCCTGAATAGCCGAGAATGAATTTACTTGAGCCATGCTCTCTTCCTTGAGGATCTCTGCAGAACGAACAAAATTCCTTGTCCCTGAACCATGCTTTCCTCATGGAGGGTTCCTGCAGATCGAACAAAGTTTCTTTCCCCTTATCAAACCGCCTTTGTGCTGACAAAATTTGGGCACGACACTTGAAAAATTCAAGCTTCCAAGCTTTGATCTGGACATAGTCTCCGTCCCTTTTTCAAACAAAGAAAACTTGTGAGTTTAAACATAGTGGTTGGTTTGTGGCCTTGACTATGAGGGCGATTGCTCTTTCACTTCCCATGATAACTTTGATTTCGACTCGAAAGACCTTACTTGTTTATTGACTAACTACTTTCTCTGTCACCCTTATCACAGAAAATACCTCTGAATCATTCAAACTCAATACCCTCTATATGTTGCATTTTGCTCATGAATTGACATTTATCGAACCTTTGCATTTTACATGAATCCCAAAGCACGTTGATTGTTACCGACTCAGTGCGCATACTGTTCTTTCCTGACTTATGCCACTTTGATGTGGTAGACAGATTCCGTTTTGTGCAATTGCAAAGATGGTAGCAAATTTTGATGTCATTTCTCACTTGTTCTGACCAAACTGAATCATGAAGAGGAAGTAAACAAAACAAAAGGAACTGAGTAGGGGGCAACAGAAAGAGATGATACCTAACAAGAAAATTACAAAGTAGAAACTTATGAGATGTGGATACCAACTCTAATGACCATGACATGCACTTTTGGATTAAGTGGCATAATCTGTCAAGCAAGTCTAATATTCCACTCTTGTTGTACCTCTGAGCCGTGAAACTGGGCTTCCATGCTCCGATTATCCTATCTGTTCTCGGTCCTTATTCGACTTATAGTATCCAAAGAGTTTTCACCATCAAGTCTCTCTCATTTTGTTTTTTCTCTCAAGTTACTGTTGCCTTATAGTGCCTGTGAAGGTTTTCACCGATAAGACTTTCTCATTTTGCTCTTTTTTTCCTCTGATTCTGTAGATGACAAAGCATTGACCATAGTACAAACATCATATGCTACGAGCATGTTTAGCTCGACACTCTCAAAGATTATCTGGGAGGTCTTTTTTGGACTGCAATGTAGCTTTTGGACACGTTTAGAAAGAAATGATAAAGGCTCAAAATAACTAAGACAACAGGGTTAATTTATTTATAACTTTTGGAATCCATTCTAAAAACTTTGCCCAATTTCTAAAACAAGGAAATTTGATTTTTTTTTTCTTTCTGATATGGAATTTCTAAGAAAGACTGCCCCACTCTTGACTTCATCGGATTATGAAATATTTTATTTTGTGTGACCGAACCTTAAGGTTGCCTAGGTATCTTGTGGTTACAAGAATCAGGTCGATCGTAGTTCAAAAGACTACTTTATTACTATTTTCCTTTTTCTTTTTCTTTTTTTCTTTTTCCTTCTTTTTCTTTTCCTTTTTTTTTTCTTTATCTTTATTTTTTTTTTGAATTTTTATTTTGGAATGAACTTTCTAAAATAAACCTATGGGGACATGATTTTTTTTTATGACTCTAACTTGATTCCAAAAGTGGGGAGGTCAAAGAAACCAGTACATGCTCAAAAGGGTATTCGAATGGTATAAGTGTTTGGGTAGCTGAAAGATGGCCTCCCAATCCCTGAAAACGCCAAGTACAACACATGCAACTTAAGAATGAAAAATAAGATCATGCACAACATTTCTTTTGCAGCTTCGGCATTGATATCACTGATATGCCTTCTACTTTTCTTTAATGCCTTGTCAAGTACAGAACTCTCGTTGGGTAATTTCTTCTTCATAATGGATACCATCCGTCTGTTTAAAGCAAACTTCCCTGGCTGTATCTTGTTACTTGAGATGCACTTGAACTCAAAGTTTCTCCCTTCAATTTGTCCGGGATGCATTCTTCTTTAACGAATTCTTGTTATCCTATTAACTTCTCAAATTATTTGCCCTAGTTTTACACAGTTCGGGCTTCAAATGATCTCAAAATGTCCAAATCTGTACTTATTTCCCTTAAGTATCCCTATCATCTTCAAAATTGTTTCATTGCTTCATGATTAAACTAACTTTTAAGACCAGGCCTAGAATTATGCGTGCATGTCATGTCACTAGAGCCAACATGAAAAGAACTATAAAAGGAGAAGAAAACTAAACAAAAAATGACTAGAAATAACAAAAAACAGAAAATTGCATTAGACAGACGGTGAAAGGGTTTGAACAACAAAACAAGCGAAATAAACTGGGGTTACAATCCTGGAACAAACCTAGACAACACTAAATGAGTTACTACGACTAGAGAAACTAGGCAAAATAAAAGAATAGAAGGGTTTGAATCACAAGACAATATCCATATTACAACCCTGAAATAACCCGGACAACATAAATGACAACAAAATAAACCACTAGGACTCTAAGTAACTCCTAGATGCAACGGTCCTGACAAGATGGTCCTGGGGTATTTGTCATGCTCAAACTCCGGTATGTAGATCCACACATGTATAAGCAAACTAAAACCAAATAGAGTTAAGGATTTAGAACACTATGTGATACAATAACACTCCCTATTGGATACATGCAAGACATGATTATGCAAAATAGCCTACGTGGCCAAAGGCGGCTAGAAGTGCAAACTCAACAACGGTGATCTAAGACATGGAAAAATTACTTTGCAGAAATAACTGATTTTGTAGATCATGTGACCTTGAAATTGGGGACACCTTGTTGTGATCTAAGCATTGCAAATTCAAAATAATGGACCTTGAACAGCGAGGACACCTTGTTGTGTACCTAGGACTCTAAGACATGGGTTAATTGAATCACTTTTGCGAAAATAGCCCTATTCTGCAAAACGGCCTATGTGGCCAAAAGCGGTAGACATGCAAATTTGACAAGGATGGGCGTTAAAGTAAAGAGACACCTAATTGTGGATTCAAAACTCTCCAGACAATTTAACAAACCACTTTTGCGAATGTCTCTCCCTCATTTTCCCTCTGCGGAGAAAGTCTGGGTTTCGACATTCATGAGGGGTAATAACTCCTTTCCTTTTGGGAATTTGGTATTTGAAGAGTCTCCACCTAACGGGTTATAGTGCGTTAGGGCACCCAAAGCAATTAACTCTTGGATTGGTTTGCATTACCAGAGATTACGGTAAGGACTCGAAATGACCTCGAGGGGAAGGTGTTAGGCACCCCTCGTGGTCCACAACTGTGGGTCCCGACCGAACTTATATTTACGAATTAGTCCATTAACAAATAAATAGTTGAATCAAAAAGTTTGTAAGTAAAGCACGTTGTATAACTCAAATAATAAGACAAATATTTTGTACAAGTTGTATGCATATAAAACAAAGTTTTAAATAAAGGAATTTTGGAAAAGGAGGAGTTCTAGGTTGGTTAGACTATAGGATCACCCCTCACAATATCCAGTAAACACTCCTCAATAAGGGGCTACACGTGACATTAGCGCATAGTCATCATATCCCATATCTACCCTTCCCACCCCCTTAGTGGTTATTCAATCGAGTGTTGGTTAGCGATCTCTAATACATGCTGTTACCCGTCCCTTCTTAATGGCCCTGGAGGAATTTAGGACCTCTACCTATAGGTAGCTCTAGACCCTTAAGGTTTAAAAGGAGAAAATACTAAGGCGACAGGCAAGAACAAATAGGACCTTAGCACATAAGACAGGAAAGAAGCATTTAGAGGCTCAAGTTTACCTCCACAAACAATGCACATAAGCAGCACGACTCAAGCACAAATAAGGGCCTTTTTTTAAACAGTATCCTAAGGCATAATGTCTAAGTGAATATCAAGACACAGAAGATAGGCAGTTTATTCTATAAACTCAGAAGTAATGGCCCAATCAGTTTGTCTACTGATTTTAATCCTGTTAAATCAGAACATTGAGTAACAGAATCAGTTTCAGAGTTGCAGGATTTTGAAAACGCCCTATAGGCTTGCCTACGCGCGGAATAGTGATAACTACGTTTTATATAGTAAAATAGGGCAGATTTTAAAACAGACTCTTGAATCCCTATAGGCATGATGCCTAATGATAGATTAAGGTAGTTTTTGAAAGAATTCATTTCAGGGAAAAAAACCACTAATTAAACTAGTTTCGAAGTGAACTAATTGTGAACTGGATTGATTTATTTAAACTAAACTGGTTTAAATCTATGGGAAGAATTTATGGTGTTGTTCCCTATGGCAAGATTTCTAATTGTTCTTAAATAAACTGATGTTAGAAACTAGTAGGCATGATAACAAATGAAAGCACATATAAATATCCGTTATAACAGACGTTTGATTGGATCATGTCCTATAGGCATGGTATCTACTTGTGAAGTTGATTTTAAGATCTACAAACATGATTTCTATTATTGGAACCAGTTGAGACCTATAGGCATGATTTCTAACATGGTAAGGCAAAAATAGCAAAAAATATAAAGTCCTATAGGCATGGTTTCTACCGGTATTACCCCACATATATGTAACTACTCACCTTTTTCCCTAGTTACCCCAATATTCATTTACAAATTATTACAGACCATTTGAATAAATTACATAAATGGATAAAAAGAAAAAGAAGAAGTTACACTATAGGGAGCCTAAAGCAGGCATTTTTACCCAAGGCTTTGCTACATCAGGTATTTTAACTGAAATACACCAATCTATAATATTATTACATGCTCTTCAATCCGAGACCATATGATTTCCCAAAACCTCCAATAGCCTCAAATGCCAATTTCATAGACAATATCATTGCCTAGGTGAGTCAGAGTTCCCTAAGGATCTCAAGGATCCCGATAGTGTACACCTAGACTTGGTAACCAAATTGAGTAAGTATAGTGTGAAAGGGCCAGCCTTAGTGTGCCAGAGTTCAGAGGGTTTTCAAAAGGATCCCAAAGCAGTATATACACTGGAGGGGGCAAAACCTAGTGACTTAGGAGTAGAGTGAGAGTGCTTGACTCAGTTTGAAAGGTTTCAGTAGGAAAACAGTATTAAAAACACATTTGCTTGAAATAGTTTTGCAAGACACATAGGAGTTATAAGACAAATTAAAAAAAGTAAGGTGACTAACAATCAATCAAACCAAACACTGAACCCGAAGAAATTCATTAGCAACAATACATGGAGTCAAACAGGTGCACATATCCACTTAGAGGTAATGGGGATTTGGGGTAAGCATATAGTAAGCACAGATGCACATAGGTACAGAATCAGAAGAGCCTTAAAAGGGGTCAAGGCTTTTAAAGTATAGCATGAACCTTAGGGTTAATACAAAATCAACAGGCTTAAGATAGCCAATTACTTCATACAGGAAGGTGCATGCTAGGGATCAAAGGAACATAGTCATATTGGAATATACTAGAAGGGGATCCTAAGGGGGTATGTAGCATGAAGCAAAGAAGATAGTGAAGTAGACATGTCAATTGCAGGTTGAACAACAAAACTATAGATAGAAGCATATTAGAAACATGACAAATTGAAGTAATAGAAGAAGCATATTGTTTTTGGGACTTGAATTAAAATTAGGACATACTAGTAAGGGGATAGTAAAAACAAAATGAGGAATAGGAAAGCACAATAGTTAGCCTTGGCTTGCAGCCAGCTAACTTAGAATAATAACAAGTAACCAAAGAGATAGCAAAATGCTTTTTGAGTATGAGAGAGCCTTTTGAACCAGAAATGTTCATGCCTTTGTGTTAATGAGAGAGTATGTATATATAGTAGTTCGAAACTAGATAAAATAAGGCAAGAACCATAATAGTATAGTAAATATAGAACTCAGAACCAATTAGAGCAAAATCAGGACAAGTACTCCCTTAAGTTAAGGGAATCAGTTCAAACGGTAAGAACAAGTAACAAATAAGGAAAGAAAATCAATGTATGACCAATAAGGAAAGATTTCAAATTTAGTAAGTATAGGGTAAACAATTAGGGCTAAGTTCAGAAAACTCTAATTAAGGAGATAGTCAGTAAGAATAAAGTACCACAACAGACAAGGTAGGCGAATCAATTAATTGAATAAAAGGGTGAAAATCGAAGGTTTAAAGGAAGGTCTTCCAATCAAGCCATGAAACCGAGAATCCAGAATCAATCAAAGAGAGAGGCACGAGTAAGTTTTCAGCATATAAATAGAGTGACATAGGAGTAACTAAACATAGCAAGCAAAGAGGCAAGTCTTGACCAGTAAAGACAAATACAAGCACATAGAGGTGATATAGGTTAGACTAAAAACTCAGTAGGAATATATTCGAGGCAAGATAGTCACAGAAACGTAAACAGGAGACGATCAGTCATGCTAATACACAGAACCAAATGAAGAAATCTAGAAAATTAGGTCTTTCAATATAGGCGAGTTGAAGAGGTAGTAAAATCACAAAATCAGTCGAAATATGCAAGAAATAGAAGTTTAAACATAAAGAATCAGTTTAAACAAAGTTTTAAAAGAAGTTCTGAAACCCTAATTTTAGAAGAAGGTGAAAAGCACTTGGAATCAACGATTCTTGTAAAAGAGTTCCAAGGATAGCGTAAAACATTAAAGAAACAAACTCAAATCGTTCTAAATCTGTATAGATCTAGGAAATATAGGTAGAACTTAGGGTTTCAGAAGAAACTCAAAAAGAGATGAAAGAACCTATCTAGAATCCCAAGGATCGTAACAAATACAATGTGATTTTGCTCGAAATCACACTGGAGTAGCCAAGAGCAGACAAATGAGGAACCCTAGATGCAAGTTGGTGTGGCCCTAGGCCCTTGAAGACCTTGGAGAAGGCAAGCATGGCATGAGAGAAGCCATTGGAGGCTTAGGGGTCGATGAGAGATCACCGGAGAAGACCGAAGATGGGAGGTTAGCAGCTGAAGGGCTAGGGTTTGGTTGAGTTATTGATAGAGGAGAGGAGATGAGAGAATACAGAGGCGGCGGGTTTGAGAGAATGAGTTAGGGTTAGGGGTCGTTTGGAGTTAAAAAGGCAATAGTTAATACGAGCCATTGATCTCTTAGATCAACGTCCATGATTTAATTGGTTCTCGGTCGGGTAGGTGGGTTTAGGGTTCGGGTTAGGTAATTTGATTAGGAATTGGGCTGGGGTTGGGTTAAAATTGAGGCTAAAATTGAAATGCAATCTGGCTATATTTTAATTAGCCAATTTATCCCTATATAATTTATAATAAATGTAAATAATTTCTATAAAATAATTTCATGTACTAAAATAATTTAAAATAGATATTCAACATTTTAAAAATATAGAAGTCGATTTTATGCATATAAATGTAATTATACATTAACAGGGCTAATACTGCAATTATATATGCAATTTAGCTTTAAAAATACAAAATGCAATTATAAAAATGTAAAATATTTTAACCATATTTTGGCATAAATATAGAATTTAGATAATTAAATTATCACAACAACAATTTGAGGGATAATTATTGGGGATTTTATGAGTGAAAAGGGGAGGAAATAAATCAATTTTAAATCTTTAAATTATAGAAAAATTATAAAAACCTTGTGCATGCTCATATATATATGCTTATACATGCATATATATATATTCTATTTTGAAAGTATTTATGCATATTAAAAATATATAGGGAAAAATTGGGTATCAATAGCTGTCCCTCTTTACCCGGGAAGGATGAAAGAGTTTTCGGATAAAGAAATGATGACCAATTTTGACCGGGTGGGATGTTTTGAAAGACAGATGTCGGACTCCGGTCTTCGAGTTGCCTACATATCCGTGGTTTTAAGGGAATCAGGTCATGTGTAGTTTTGGATTCATCTGCGGAATATGCCGATGAAATTACTACAAGAACGGACACGCGATGCGGAAGCGACTACGGTGAGTGGTTAAGGCTCGGGACAGTTGGAGGGAACTGGAGCGAGATCGCTCCTACTAGGATAGCGGTTTCTTACTGGTTACCTGTAGATAAAAGATGCTACAAACATGTATTTGCGAAAATTTAAACATAATGCAAATTCCCTTTGGACCATGAAGGTTGTCTTTGGACAATTAAAGATGATGTCCTTGGACCATAATGTCCTGGGCCATGAATTATTTAGTGAGGGATTCACAGGCCATGAAATTTTATTCTCGGGCCATGAAGATGGTGCCTCCGAACCATGACGCCTTTGAATAAGGATATGCAAGTTTGAGAGATCCTCAGGCCATGGCATGATGTCTTCCGGCTATGAGGATGATGCCTTTAGACTATGACGCCTTCGGATAGATTGACAATATTTCAGCCCATGATATGCAATAATATGATGTTAACAAGACAAGGCTTAGTCTTGCGAAATGGAGGGAAGAGTTTAGCCCGATTGGAAGACAAATAGATAGTAAAATAGAGCAATATCTGTGCAAAAAGGGATATTGCTTAGTCCCATGCGAATGTGGAGGAAAGGATTACCCTCATGCAAGTAGGGAGGCAGGGATTAGCCTCATGCAACTCATGCAAATAGGGAGACAGGGATTAGCCTCATGCAAGTAAGGAGGTAGGGATTAGCCTCATGGGGATATGGAGACAGTGATTGGCCTCATGGAGTCAAGGATTAGAATCATGCAAGTATGGAGTCAAGGATTAGACTTATGCAAATAGGGAGGCAGGGATTAGCCTCATGTAAATGTGGAGTCAGGGATTAAACTCATGCAAATAGGGAGGCAGGGATTAGCCTCATGCAAGTGGAGGCAAGGATTAGCCTCATGCAAGTGGAGGCAGAGATTAGCCTCATGCAAATAGGGAGGTAGGGATTAGCCTCATGCAAGTGGAGTCAAGGATTAGACTTATGCAACTAGGGAGGCAGGGATTAGACTCATGCAAATAGGGAGGCAGGGATTAGCCTCATGCAAGTATGGAGTCAGGGATTAGACTCATGCAAATAGGGAGGCAGGGATTAGCCTCATGCAAGTATGGAGTCAGGGATTAGACTCATGCAATAGGGAGACAGGGATTAGCCTCATGCAAGTATGGAGTCAAGGATTAGACTCATGCAAATAGGGAGGTAAGGATTAGCCTCATGCAAGTGGAGGCAAGGATTAGCCTCATACAAGTGGAGGCAGGGATTAGCCTCATGCAAGTAAGGAGGCATGGATTAGCCTCATGCAAGTGGAGTCAAGGATTAGACTCATACAAGTAGGGAGGCAGGAATTAGCCTCATGCAAGTGAAGTCAAGGATTAGACTCATGCAAGTAGGGAGGCATGGATTAGCCTCGTGCAGGGAGCAAGTAGCAAATGAGAGTTGTATATGTATTAGATGGAGATATATTCGATGTATGATGGCCTGACTGATAGTGATCTCTTTGTGTATACATGTTTGCGAATGCTATCGTTTTGTCAAATGTGCCTGCGCTCAAAGAAAAGTTGTAAGTTTTGTTGAGGGGAGGTTGGTTCGTGCTTCGTCTACCGGTCTTGCTTTGCTCTGTTCTGAAAGACCTTTTGAGTTCCCCTAGGTAACACTTGACTGTTATTGAAATAGAGTTTTCAGAAAATATGCAATCATTAATAAAAATAGAGTTATTTTAGAAACATATTGATATATCAAGTAATTTTAAATGAACTAGTGACTGTAACACATCTCAAAGGCATTGCAACTCTCTTATATTGGAATTTTGAGGGTCCTCCTCAAAATTTTGCCCCAGTTTCTTAACCAATTTTTGACCGCCTGACATATGTTGGTGTTGGCTGGACTTGCTCCGGAATTTTGAGAGTCCTCCTCAAAATTCTGCCCTAGTTTTTGATCTTGGGGAAAATGGAAAATTTATTATGATATGACCAAACCCATAAGGCTGCCTACATATCCCCTCTTAAACGGAATCAGGTCAAGCTTAGTTCAATTACATCATATGAAAAAATGTAGATAATCTAAGCATAGTATCTCTTGACTACGTCTGAATTGATCGGCTTTGGCTAAATTTCTCCATCCATTTCTGCAAGTATAAGTGCTCCTCCTGTCAGTACCATGTGAACCATGTACGGACTTTGCCAGTTGGGAAAGAATTTCCCTTTGGCTTCATCTTGATGTGGGAAGACTTTCTTCAATACCAGCTGCCCTGGTGCGAACTGTCTTGGTTTTACCCTTTTGTTGAAAGCCATGGTCATTCAGCTCTGGTAAAGTTGGCCGTGACATATTGCGTTCATCCTCTTTCTATCGATAAGGGCCAATTGTTCATAGTGACTCTTCATCCACTCTGCATCGCTGAGTTCAACTTCTTGTATGATTCTTAAAGAAGGAATCTCCACCTCGGCTGGGATGGAAACCTCGGTACCATAAACCAACATGTAGTGAGTTGCCTCAGTTGATGTGCGAATTGTAGTGCGGTACCCCAATAGAGCAAAAAGGTAACTTCGCATGCCATTTTTTGTGGTTCTCCACCATTTTCCTTAGTATCTTCTTAATGTTTTTGTTGGCGGCTTCTACGGCTCCATTCATTTGTGTTTTGTAAGTTGTTGAATTATTGTGCTTGATTTTGAAAGCTTCACACATAACTTTCATCAGGTCACTATTGAGATTGGCGGCATTATCAGTAATAATGGACTGGGGAACCCCGAATCGGCAAACAATACGATCCTTGACAAAATCTGCGAAGACTTTCTTGGTTATAGCTTTGTAAGATACAGCTTCTACCCATTTCATAAAGTAATCAATGGCTACCAGAATGAACCTGTGTCTGTTTCAAGCAGTGGGCTCAATTGGACCAATAACATTCATTCCCCATGTGGCGAATGTCCAAGGTGAGCTTGTTGCATTGAGCTCGTTTGGCGACACTTTTATCATATCGGCATGCACTTGACATTGAAAGCATTTGCGGACATGTTGTATGTAATTTGTCTCCATGGTCATCCAAAAGTAACCGGCTCCAAGTATCTTCTTAGCCAAGACAAAACCATTCATGTGTGGGCCACATGTCCCGGCATGTACATCCTCAAATAGCTTAGAAGCTTCCTTCGCGTCAACGCACCTTAGTAAACCCAAATCAGGAGTTCTTCTGTACAAGTTTCCTCCACTGTGGAAGAAGTGGTTTGACAATCTCCGAAGTGTGCGTTTCTGGATGTGATTTGCATGCTCTGGGTATTCTTCTTTTGATAAGTATTCCTTGATGTCATGGAACCAAGGCTTTCCATCCGTTTCTTCTTCAGCATGAGCACAATATAATGGGTTATTATGGATCTTCACTGGAATGGGATCAATATAATTCTTATCTGGATGTTGTATCATAGATGACAAGGTGGCAAATGCATCAGCAAACTCATTCTGAATTTTGGGCACATGTCGAAATTCTATCTTCGTGAACCTCTTTCCCAATTCTTGCACATGGTGCATTGGAAATCTTGGTGGCCCATTCTCCTTGTACCTGGTGCACAAGAAAATCTAAATCACCGATCACCAGCAGCTCCTGAATGTTCATATCGACTGCCATGTTAAGCCCTAGTATGCAGGCTTCATATTCTGTCATGTTGTTGGTGTAAGGAAATCTGAGTTTGGCAGATACCGGATAATGTTGACCCATTTTTGATATCAAAACTGCTCCAATGCTTGCTCATTTAAAATTTGTGGCTCCATCCAAGAACATCCTCCACCCATCGTATGCTTCGGTAATGTCTTCTCCTATGAACAATACTTCTTCATCAAGAAAATACGTTTTCAAAGGTTCGTATTCTCCTCCTACTAGATTTTCAACAAGATGATCTGCCAATGCTTGTCTCTTGACCGCCTTTTGAGTTACATAGACGATATCGAACTCACTTAATAGTATTTACCATTTAACCAACTTCCCAATAGGCATGGGTTTATGGAATATATACTTCAAGGGATCCATCCTGGATATGAGGTATGTAGTGTAGGCACAGAAGTAATGCCTCAATTTCTAAGATGTCCAGGTCAAAGCACAACAAGTGCGTTCAAGTAGAGAGTACCGTGCTTCGTAAGGTGTGAATTTCTTACTCAAGTAATATATGGCCTGCTCCTTTCTTCTTGTCTTGTCATGTTGTCCCAAAACACATCTGAAGGCTCCATCTAATACAGATAGATAGAGTAGCAAAGCTCGTCCTAGTTCTGGCAGGACCAGAACTGGTGGTGTGGACAGGTATTCCTTGATCTTATCAAAAGCTTTCTGACAATCCTATGTCCATCTTGTTTCAGCATCCTTCCTCAACATCTTGAAGATGGGTTCACATATGAATGTGGACTGTGCTATAAAGCGACTGATATAGTTGAGACGTCCAAGGAAGCTAATCATATCCTTTTTGCTCTTAGGTGGTGGTAACTCCTGAATAGTTTTGACTTTGGACGAATCCAGCTCGATCCCTCGACAACTGACGATGAAACCCAGTAATTTTCCTACGGGAACCCCGAATGCACATTTTGCGGGATTTAGTTTCAAATTGTACCTCCTAAGCCTGTCAAAGAACTTTCTCAGGTCCTCTACGTGATTTGCGGCCCTTTTGGATTTGATAATGACTTCATCCACATACACCTCTATTTCTTTGTGGATCAGTCATGGAAGATAGTTGTCATGGCTCTCATGTAAGTGGCCCCAGCATTCTTCAGGCCGAATGGCATCATCTTGTAATAGTATACACCCCACGCTGTGATGAAAGCTGTCTTCTCTGCATTTTCTTCATCCATCCAAATCTAGTGATAACCCACGAAGAAATCTACAAAGGATTGGAGTTCATGCTTGGCGCAATTATTGATCAAGACGTGTATATTTGGCGGCGGGAAGTTGTCCTTGAGACTTGTTCTGTTTAAATCCCGATAGTCAACACATACACTGACCTTCCCATCCTTCTTCGGAACTGGCACAATGTTAGCTAACCAGGTTGGATATTCAACCACCCTGAGAACTTTGGCTTTGATATGCTTGGTAACTTCCTCCTTGATTTTCAAACTCATGTCTAGTTTGAACTTTCTAAGTTTCTGTTTTACTGGCGGACATATGGGATTAGTAGGAAACTTGTGAGCCTCTATGGAAATGCTCAAACCGGTCATATCATCATATGACCAGGCAAAAATGTCCTCATACTCTTTTCGGAAACTAATATACTTTTCCTCATCTGTTGGTGACAAGTGAATTCTGACGCGAGTCTCTTTGACGATCTCGGCATCTCCCAAATTTACTGTTTCGGTCTCGTCCAGATTGGACTTAGGTTTATTCTCAAAATTTTCAGCCTCTCTAACAATTTCCTCGGGTATCTCATCTTCTTCCTCTGAATCACTATTCTCATGTTGCGTTGCCTTATTACATGTCACAATCACTGGTTCATCAGGAAAAGTAATAATAATGATGTAGAAAGGAAAAATATAAAAATAGTAGTGAATAATAAAGAGCAAATGCATTTGATTAAAACTCAAAAAATTGTCCAGACAAAGTATGGCTCGATGAATCGAGCATTTATTTTGAAACAAGTAAAACTTAAAACAAAATTACATGAAATCTTCAATGCCTAGAATGGCTTATAGAAGTAAATTCTGCCAAGCTACCTAGGGACTCGACGGGCTCGGGATGGTGTGGCGGTCCAGTTCCTGAGAACAGCTCCCTTCTCCACAGTTTGAATAGTGAGGCCTTCTTCCTCCCCATCCTCCTCAATGATGGCACTGCAGTCCATGTCTTCATCCTCCAAGAACAAATTCTTCAACCTAGCTAGTGCTTCCCCTTCTGCAATCCCCCATATTGTATCTACTTGGTGAAAAGCTTGTTCTAAGCGTGGCACTGTCTGCTCAAGAAGGTAATACGGTCCACGCCATGGAGGCGACCAATCATTGTACTCTTTCCATGTGTATTGGTATCTGAGCCCAAAAGTGGTACCATGATTTTTCAGTTGTATTGGTTTAGTGATACCTTGGAGGTGCTTTCCCAACCCTTTGCCGGGTTCATATCTGGACCATGCTAGTATGCTTTCTATTTTGTTACTCTACCACTTATCCTTCTCGACGGCATTGACCCGTTCAATGTGATGATAGGTTTCCCTCCGAGCCTTCTTCTATGTCCAATGGCCGGGATAGTTTGACTAGTGTAAATGGGGTTACTCCCATCTCTGTGAATAATCACCTCCTCACGATTCCATTCAAACTTCATGGCTTGATGTAATGTGGAAGGCATGTCTCCAGCGGCATGGATCCATGGCCGGCCCAACAGAAGATTATATGAGGCTAGTATGTCAAGCACCTGAAACTCAACGTCGAACCAAGTTGTCCCCATCTGCAAGCAAAGGTTGATTTCCCCGATCGTGGCCCTCTAGGACCCATCAAAAGCTTTCACATTCATGCTTTCTAACTGTATTTCATAGAAACCTTTGTCCAACCTTTTCGGAGTATCCAACGGACAAATATTTAGGCTAGAACCTCCATCAACCAAGACCCTGGCAATGAACCTGTCTTCAAATTGCACTGTGATATGCAATACTCGATTGTGATTCAAACCCTCAGGCGGTAGTTCATCTTCGTGGAAGATAATCTTATGTCTCTCCAGTACTTGCCCGACCATGTTGGCCATTTCTCCACTGGTGATGTTATTGGGTACATAAGCCTCGCTCAATACTTTCATCAAAATGTTCTTGTGTGCCTCTGAATTTTGCAATAGTGACAGGATAGATATCTGAGCAGGGACTTTGTTCAGATGGTCAACAACAAAGTACTCCTTTGCCTGTACTTTCCTCCATAGGTCATCTGGTTTGGTCGCAATGATAGGCTACCTAGTAGTGGCCTCCTTACTTGAACCTCCTAGGTGTTCCGGTGTATAGACTCTTTTGATTCTAGTCATTCCTTGTGCAGCGTCAAATTCCTCTACCTTGGGCTTCCCTTTTCGACGAGCCTCAACAACATAATACCAGGGTATTGCTTTTGAATTGAACAGAGGTGTGGTTGATATTGTCACAGTGAAAGGTGTGACAATTTCTACCTCAAATGGAGTGGGGGTGGCTGCGGGCGAAGCCACCTATACCTCGAATGGAGCTGATGCAGTTACCTTAACCTCGATTGGGGACTGAATCTATACCACAATAAGAGTAAGTGTGACTGCAACTTTAAAGTCACCGCCTTCTCGAATAAGCCCAATCGACCCCTCAGGGTCCCATTCTTCATTTGCCTCTATCACATGTACACCATCACCTCTATGATCAGGGAGGGGATTGTTGCAGACATTAGGTGTGGCTTCCTTTGCATGTATGACCTTATTGTCAATTAGTATTTGGATCTTATCCTTCAATGTTTGGTACTCAGCAGTGGTGTGCCTTTTCATGTCAGAATGGTACGCACAAGTTTTGTTCGGATTGACCCATTGGTATGGATTTTCTAATGCCACAGCGGGGACAGGAGTGACGTAACCCGCAACTTTTAACCTTTTATATAGTTGGTCGATGGGCTTATCAATGGCGGTGTATTGTTTGGGTGGCTTGCGGTCGAAGTTGGGTCATGGTCTTGGATAGTTTTGGCGAGCTGGCAGTGATTGGAAGTGAGACGGTTGGGAGTTATAGGTGTGATGGACCGAGGCTGGTTGGGAAATTCTAGGAGATGAAGGTTGATATGTAGGCGATGATGCTTGGTATGTGGGTGGAGGTGTTTGATATGTGGGTGGAGGTGTTTGATATGGAGGTGTTTGATATGTGTGTGCAGGTGTTTGATATATAAATGGAGATTTTGGGGCCTGAGCCACCATTACTGTTCCAACCTCTTTCTCCTTTGATATGCCGCCTAATTGTAATGTTTTATTTGTGTCTTGCAGTGCTTCGAAATTCGTTACCATCCCACCCTTGATTCCTTCTTCAATTCTTTCTCCAAGTTTGATGATGTTAGAGAATTTGTGATTTTCAATAACCATCAACCTTTCATAGTATTGAGGATCCTGTGCTCTGACGAAGATTTTGTTCAATTGTTCTTCGTCCAAAGATGGCCTGACCTTGGCTGCTTCCGACCTCCAACGAGTAGCACACTCACGGAAAGTCTCAGTAGGTTTCTTCTTAAGATTTTGAATGTAGAAGACATCCGGTGCATTCTCTATGTTGAACCTGAACCGGTCCATGAGATCCACACCATGCTTACCGAATTGGACCATTTCTTGGGATTTTGGCTAATATACCAAGACAAAGCGTCCTCAATAAGGCTCCTCATAAAGAGCTTCATTTGGATATTTTCATCTTTCCCGACCCCGAAAAGCTTGTCACAATAGGTCCTTAGATGAACCCTGGGATCACCTGTGCCATCAAACATTTCGAACTTGGGAGGTTTGAACCCCTTTGGCAATTCCACATCTGGATGTATGAACAGGTCTTCATAGTTTAATCCTTCCATTCCTATGTCGCCTTCAACACCTTGAACTCGGCTTGTTAACTTCTTGAGTTCTTCAGCCATGTTTTTAATGAGCAAGTCCTTCTCGGAGGATTTCGGTGCACAGGAGATTGGTTGGGTAGAATGAGGTATAGTTTCCACACATATAGGGTTGCATAGATGGGTGCTAGGAACTTGGGTATAGTGATGGTCATTAGTGGAGTTTTGGGGATAGGGAATGAGTGGTGGCGTGTTTTGTGGAGTGTGATAAGTGGTGGTTGGAGGGTAATGAATTGGTTGATGGTATTGTTGCGGTGGAGCTGGTAATGGGTTGGGATTCTAGGGTGGAGTTGCGTATTGATTTGGTGCGGGAGGATTTTATAGGTGTCGGTTTTGTGTTCTTTGAGGAGGTGCTGGGTTCTTAGTGTTCTGTTGGTTGATGTCAGGCACATTCAGGGTAAGTGACAGGTTTGCCAAGTTACGAACCTGGTCAAGTTCTCCTTGTAGTTCCAGTATCTTTTTTTTCCAGTCTCAAAACCAGATCATTTGGGGCTGGAGTACTACGTTTATCTGAACTCTCTGTGTTCTCAATATTCTCCTTTTGGATCCCACTCAAGTCGTCCATTTTCGCTTTTCCTCTACCTTTTGTGTTGCTTGGAGAAGGAGGAGGTGGAGGGCCTTTGGATCTGGTGTGATACACTGATGAGGCCAGTATGAGTGAACCAACCTAAGGGGATGGGAATAACAATAAAAAATAATCAAAAACAAAAAGGTAACAAGTCAGTGAGGATCCTGCAACATTTGCAGTATTTAAACACATATTTCGGAAATATAAATTCGAATCCTAATTTGGGAACTTCATTGTGCCCGAGGTAGGCCCATCGACAAATAAACTTGGAGAACATTTAATGCCAATAAATGCTTCATTTCATAATATAAAAATAGACGAATCCCAAATCAACACTAAGATAATAATAAAATAAGTCGCTACTAGCACTTGGCCTTATTACATTTTAGGAAAAAACAAATAAATCTAGCCTATTTAGTCCCAGAAGGACCTTCCCAAGATTCGATCTTCCGAACTCCATCATATAGGTCCCCCAGCTTGCACAGCCCCAACAGCAAGTAGGCTCTGGACAGATGTCCTCCTTCAGTGTTCTGGCAATTTTCAATCCTTTTTATGACTTTGCCTTCCAGGTCCACTATTCCTCGCTCCATATATTCCAGTTTCCTATTGAAAGTGACTGCCATTTCTTTCCATTCCTCGATCAACCTCACATTCCTCTCATGTATTTCCTGGTACTCATTCTCAGAGTCGTGGATCCTCTTGCGCAGCCTATTGTATTTGACTTTAGCTTCAGCTTCCTCATCTATGATTCTGTTCCCTCGACGGACCCCTGGTGTCACAATTCCTTTCAGATTGTCCTCCAACCATGCTAGGTAGAGAGGCCCGCATCCTGCATGATACCTGTCTGGTTCGACGGTGTTCTTATCCACAATGATTTTGCAGTGCCACATGTGCTGAGCTTGTCACTTGTGAGGGACGTCGTTGTCTTGAAAGTCTGCCCTGAAATGACTCATTTTGACAACCCTTGGTACAACCTATTTTCTGCCTGCTTGCCTCATAACTCGCACAGGGACATATGGATATATCCCTCTCAACCTGATCAACACCAAGTACGGAGCATCCCTGGATCTGATAATAAATTCGTCCGTTAGGAACCATTCAACCATCCATTGCACATGTTCCTTGATCAGATTGTCGAAAAACTTTACCCATTCTTTGGCACTATCCGGCCGAGCAAATCTATCCGGAATGTAAGTCATCTACTTGGGGTTATGGAAGTCAATATGGTCGTTCCAAGCCCTTCGCGGAAATTCGTGGCGATAGCGACCCTTTTGGAAATGCTCTAACAACCATAACTGCAGCAACAAGTTAACACCCTTGAAATGCTTGACCCCTCTTTGACAGTCCTCCAGATCCCTATAGATGTCGGCTATGATCATGGGGACTATGGTGTATGTTTGTCCATTAATCCCTTACATCAAGCTTTGGCAACCATGGCCAACCTAGTATGGATTCTTCCCTTTTTCATTGCGAACACTATCAGGCTTAGGAAGCACACAATGAATACAAACACTCTACATTGGATGTGACCTATAGAAGTGAGGGAGATCTCATCGTGGTAAGTACGGAAAGACTTTTTATGGCCATACCTCTCGTACAAGTATTCGAAAGGTATGTAGGATTCCTTCAAGCACACTAGTTCGACATTCTTCTTCAGCCCCATCATCTTCAAAAATCCCCTGCCCATACGGTTTTCTGGTACCAACAGATCGGGACTATCCCAAGTCAATGCTGCAAGCCCTCCAATTTCCTCTAGAAGTGGTGTCATTTCTATGTTGCCAAAACGAAACACAAACCTTTCACTATCCCAGAATAAAGTAGCAGCCTTGATCAGTTTGTTGTTTGGCTCAATGTCTAGCAAGGAAGGAAGATTACCCAGGTACTTTCTCACATGTTTCTTGTCTCTTAAGGAAAGTTACTTCCACCAATCTAGCAGCAATGGTGGGATATTTCTAACCATACCGAATCTGGGGACCTCGTGCCTCACTTTTTGCAAAACAAAAGGGTTAGACCTTACCCCCACCAGACTCGATTGTTTATACATTTATGATCAACATATCGGCATTTAGTTCTCCAAATTAATGCACAGAACATGGTTGTGTCCGCTGGGATTATGGAAAACCCAATGGACTTTGGATAAGGCTTCTCTTAAAGGATCATTATGTGGACAACATAACTGATCCGACTAGGTTTGATCATGATGCATGCACAATTTTAACCAGAGTAAGGTTTCTTGGGGGTTTTAGACTGGTACCGTCAAGTGGACAACTCGAGGGGAAAGGCATGGAAATGTCGACTACACCGCTGATCAATTAGTTTTACCGCAACTAAGCCTTTTCGAATTTAAGGGTAGTAAATAGGAAGAGTGCAACCACCCATTAAAGCATTGCTATAGGATTTGATACGCACTAGTGGAATATGATGCTGAGCATGATTTATGCAGTAATTAATAACATGTAGTCAAGTATTTGCACATAAGGAATAAATACAATATTTAAATAATTAAAAGACAGTTACAGGAAAAGAAAACAAATAGACAAGTCAGTTTCAGGAATAAAGAACCATAAATGCTTAAAAGAAAATGGCGGTTAAATTCAAATAAGGGAGAATGGTACGAGATGAAGCATTCCTAGACTAATTCGTAAAAGATAAGTTCGTTATAGTAAGAGCCTAAAGGTATCCCCAGCAGAGTCGCCATGCTATCGTGCCCCCTTTTCCCTCTGCGGAGAAAGTCTGGGTTTCGACATTCATGAGGGTAATAACTCCTTTCCTTTTGGGAATGGGGTATTTGAAGAGTCGCCACCTAACGGGTTATGGTGCGTTAGGGCACCCAGAGCGATTAACTCTAGGATTGGTTTACATTACCAGAGATTAGCGTAAGGGCTCGAAATGACTTCGAGGGGAAGGTGTTAAGAATCCCTCGTGGTCCACAATTGTAGGTCCCGGACAAACTTATATTTATGAATTAGTCCATTAACAAATAAATAGTTGAATCAAATAGTTTGTAAGTAAAGCACGTTGTATAACTCAAATAATAAGACAAAGATTTTGAACAAGTTGTATGCATATAAAACAAAATTTTAAACAAAGGAATTTTAGAAAAGGAGGATTCCTAGGTTGGTTAGCCTATAGGATCACCCCATACAATGTCCGGTAAACACTCCTCAATGAGGGGCTACATGTGACATTAGCGCGTAGTCACCATATCTACCCTTCCCACCCCCTTAGTGGTCATTAAAGCGAGTGTTGGTTAGCGATCTCTATTGTGTGTTGTTACTCGTCCCTTCTTAATGGTCCTGGAGGAATTTAGGACCTCTACCTATAGGTAGTTCTAGACCCCTAAGGTTTAAAAGGAGAAAATACTAAGGCGGCAGGCAAGAACAAATAAGACCTTAGCACATAAGACAGGAAAGAAGAAATTAGAGGCTCAAGTTTACCTCCACAAAAAATGCACATAAGCAGCACGACTCAAGCACAAATAAGGGCCTTTTGTTAAACACTATCCTAAGGCATGATGTCTAAGGGAATATCAAGACACAGAAGATACGCAGTTTATTCTATAAACTCAGAAGTAATGGCCCTATCAGTTTGCCTACTGATTTTAAGCCTGTTAAATCAGAACATTAAGTAACCGAATCAGTTTCAGAGTTGCAGGATTTTGAAAATGCCCTATAGACTTGCCTACACGCGGAATAGTGATAACTACGTTTATATAGTAAAACATGGTAGATTTTAAAATAGACTCCTGAATCCCTATAGGCATGATGTCTAATGATAGATTAAGACAGTTTTTGAAAGAATTCATTTCAGGGAAAACAAACCACTAATTAAACTAGTTTCGAAGTGAACTAATCGTGAATTGGATTGATTTATTTAAACTAAACTGGTTTGGGCAGAATTTCTGGTGTTGTTCCCTATGGACATGATATCTAATTGTCCTTAAAAAACTGATGTTAGAAACTGGTAGGCATGATAACAAATGAAAGCACATATAAATATTTGTTATAACAGAAGTTGGATTAGATCATGTCATATAGGCATGATATCTGCTTGTGAAGTTTATTTTAAGATCTACAAACATGATTTCTATTATTAGAACTAGTTGAGACCTATAAGAATGATTTATAACATGATAATGCAAACATAGCAAAAAATATAAAGTCCTATAGGCATGGTTTCTACCCGTATTACCCCGTAGATATGTAACTACCCACCTTTTTCACTAGTTACCACAATATTTGTTTACAAAATATTACAGACCATCTGAATGAACTACATAAATAGATAAAAAGGAAAAGAAGAAGTTACACTATAGGGATCCTGAAGCAGGCCCAAGTGATTTCCCAAAAATTCTAATAGCCTCAAATGCCAATTTCATAGACAATATCATTGTCTAGGTGCGTCAGAGTTCCCTAAGGATCTCCGGGATCCCTGGTAGTGCTCACACCTACACTTGGTAACCAAATTGAGTAAGTGCAGTGTGGAAGGGCCAGCCTCAGTGTGCCAGAGTTCATTGGGTTCTTAAGAGGATCCCAAAGCAGTATACACACTGGAGGGGGCAGAACCTAGTGACTTACGAGTAGAGTGAGAGTGCTTGACTCAGTTTGAAAGGTGTCAGTAGGAAAACAATATTAAAAAGACATTTTCTTGAAATGGTTTTGCAAGACACATAAGGAGTTAGAAGACAAATTAAAAAAAGTAAGGTGAATAATACAAAATTAATTTGCAAAAACAGAATCTTAAGGTATAGCATGAACCTTAAGGTTAATACAGAATCAACAAGCTTAGGATATCCAATTACTTCATACAGGAAGGTGCATGCCTGGGATCAGAGAAACATAGTCACATTGGGACATACTAGAAGGGGATCCTAAGGTGGTATATAGCATGCAGCAAAGAAGATAGTGAAGTAGACATGTCAATTGCAGGTTGAACAACAAAACCATAGATAGAAGCATATTAAAACATGACAAATTGAAGTAATAGAAGAAACATATTGTTTTGGGACTTGAATTAAAATCAGGACATACCAGTAAGGGGATAGTAAACACAAAATGAGGAATAGGAAAGCACAATAGTTAGCCTTGGCTTGCAGCCGGCTAACTCAGAATAATAGCAAGTAACCAAAGAGATAGCAGAAAGTTTTTTGAGTGTGATAGAGCCTTTTGAACCAGAAATGTTCGTGTATTTGTGTTAATGAGAGAGTATGTATATATAGTAGTTCGAAACTAGGTAAAATAAGGCAAGAATCACAATAATATAGTAAATATGGAACTCAGAACTAAGTAGAGCAAAATCAGGACAAGTACTCCCTAAAGTTAAGGGAATCAGTTTAAATCGTAAGAACAAGTAACAAATAAGGAAAGAAAATCAATGTACAAGCAATAAGGAAAGATTTCAAATTTAGTGAGTATAGGGTAAACAATTAGGGCTAAGTTCAGAAAACTCTAATTAAGGAGATAGTCAGTAAGAATAAAGTACCACAACAGAAAAGGTAGGTGAATCAATTAATTGAATAGAAGGGTGAAAATCGAAGGTTTAAAGGAAGGTCTTCCAATCAAGCCATGAAATAGAGAATACAGAATCAATCAAAAGAGAGAGTCACGAGTAAGTGTTCAGCATATAAATAGAGTGAGATAGGAGTAACCAAACATAGCAAGCAAAGACGCAAGTCTTGACCAGCCAAGACGAACACAAGCACATAGAGTTGATATAAGTTAGGCTAAAAACTCAGTAGGAACATATTCGAGGCTAGATAGTCACAGAAACTCAAACAGGAGACGATCAGTCATGCTAATACACAGAACCAAACGAAGAAATCTAGAAAATTAGGGCTTTCAACATAGGTAAGTTGAAGAGGTAGTGAAATCACAGAATCAGTCAAAATATGCAAGAAATAGAAGTTTAAACATAAAGAATCAATTTAAACAAAGTTTTAAAAGAAGTTCCGAAACCTTAATTTTAGAAGAAGGTGAAAAGCACTTGGAATCAACGATTCTTGTAAAAGATCTCCAAGGACAGTGTAAAACACTAAAGAAACAAACTCAAATCGTTCTAAATCTGTACAGATCTAGGAGATATAGGCAGAAATTAGGGTATCAGAAGAAACTCATATAGAGATGAAAGAACCTGTCTATAATCCCAAAGATCCTAACAAATACAGCATGATTTATCTCTAAATCACACTGGAGTAGCCAAGAACAGACAATTGACAAACCCTAGATGCAAGTCGGCATGGCCCTGAGACCTTGAAGACGTTAGAGAAGGCAAGCATGGCATAAGAGAAGCCATTGGACACTTAGGTGTCGATGATAGATCACCGGAGAAGACCGGAGATGCGAGGTCAGCGGCTGAAGGGCTAGGGTTTGGTTGAGTTACTAATAGAGGAGAGGATATGAGAGAATACAGAGGCGACGGGTTTGAGAGAATGATTTAGGGTTATGGGTTGTTTGGAGTTAAAAAAAGGCAAAAGTTAATACGGGCCATTGATCTCTTAGATCAACGGCCATGATTTAATTGGTTCTGGGTCGGGTAGGTGGGTTTAGGGTTTGGGTCAGGTAATTCGATTAGATATTGGGCTGGGGTTGGGTTAAAATTGAGGCTAAACTTGAAATGCAATCTGGCTATATTTTAAATAGCCAATTTATCCCTATATAATTTATAATAAATAGTAAATAATTTTATGTACTAAAATGATTTAAAATAGATATTCAACATTTTAAAAATATAGAAGGTCGATTTTATGCATATAAATGTAATTATACATTAACAGGGCTAATATTGTAATTATATGCAATTTAGTTTTAAGAATACAAAATGCAATTATAAAAATGCATAAAAAAATATTTTAATCATATTTTGGAATATATATATATAGATTTTATATGATTACATTGTCACAACAACAATATGAAGGATAATTATTGGGGATCTTATGAGTGAAAATAGGAGGAAATAAATCAATATAAAATCTTTAAAATTATAGGAAAATTATAAAAACCTTGTGCATGCTTATATATGCATATATATGCTATTTTGAAAGTATTTATGCACATTAAAAATATAGAAAAAAATTGGGTATCAACAGCCAAAACAACCATATTTTGCAAAATGACCAATGTGGCCAAAAGTGGCTAGACATGCAAGATTTGGCTACCACCCCGTGAAGCCAAGAACATAAGACTTATTAGGAAGACCGGACCCTATGTGGTTTTTCTACATATCACGCCCCGAAAGACGAGAATCAGGTATGCGTAGTTTGGGAAAATCAGATACGGGTGAGAATTAAAAAAACAACTAAATTAGAGAAAATATATTTTTTGTCTTTTTTTTTTTTGAAAAATGATGAAACATGTAAACTCTTTTTGGATTTTCTTTTTTCCTTTTTTTGATTTTTTCGGAAAATGATGAAAAAGTACAAAATCTTTTTTGGGTTTTTGATTTATTTATTTTTCTTAAAAAAATGTGAAAGAAAAACATAACTGGGCCCTACTTGCTTTATTTCTACACTTCACTCTCTTTTCTTTCCCATTTTTCCTCAACCATCATTGGTCCGCCAAATGACCCTTTTTACCCTTGAAAAATGTAACATTTAACACATAAGATGCATCAAGATGGTCTTTTATATTTGGGTACACCTGTCCTAGACGGACCCAACCCCTGTGTTGAGTCCCCAAAGTCAAATGCACATGATGCAAACAAACGTGCCTACTAGGGATCCGGCATGAGGCTATGTTATTCTAGGTTTAAAATCTGGGTGTATTATTCTAGACCTGGCTTAACCAAGCGGACAACTCTAGTTTGGGGGGGGGGGAGCAGCGTATCAGGAATACAGAAGCTTCACCGGCTTTGAAACTTGTCCGAACCTCGTTCTAAAATTGGGATATGACTCTAATAGAAGAGAAGTCACACGAAGTGCACACTTCCCAGATGATTTAGAAGACTCAAAGAGAGGAGGGTTTCGTAACAGTTTATATACAGTTCAAACAATATCAAAGCTGTAAAAACTGACATTTAGCACATTAGGCTCAAACACGTAAAAATCAGATAATAAATAAAGCCAACTATAACAGATATTCTAAGCTCGAATTCTGAACTCTGAACCAGAAATTCTGGGTTCTTTTCCTCAGTAGAGTCACCAAAGCTGTCACACCTCCTTTTTCTACCCCGAAAGGGGTATAGGGGAGTTTTTCCAATTAAAGTGACAAAACCGAAACGTGATTATTTGTTGAAATTCAGAGTCGCCACTTGGGTTAATTTATGGTGTCCCAAGTCACTAGTTTAAAATCCCAAATCGAGGAAGTTTGACTCTTATTTATGGTCTGCGAACACAAAAATTCGGGTAAGGAATTCTGTTAACCCGGGAGAAGGTGTTAGGCATTCCCAGGTTCCGTGGTTTTAGAACGGTCGCTCAACTATTACTATTGGCCTAATTATCTGATTAATCACATGTTTTATACCTATTGTGCATTTTTAACCTTCTAACTGTTTTTAATGTTTTTTAATAATATTCATGATCGTCATACACTTGTTTTTTTTTTAAAAATACATCATAAACCACGCTACATAAAATGCACCCGCAGTTCACGATGTGTTTAATTTATTTAACGAAAATTGAAGTCGGGTCACATGAAATGTGCACCCGAATTTGGAAATTATAATCGTAACCATATCACGGGAACCGTACCCATAGCCACGACGAGTTATTATTAATCGCGCCTAAAACAAGTTACGGTGTTTCATCGTCATTGGTTGTGTTTTCATCTTATACCAAATATTAACCAAATTAATGCACAATTACAATATCAAAGCTTAGTTATTTATTTACAAGTGCATACATATTAAAGGAAAGCAATGTTCTTGTTTGAAATAACATGATATGTAAAAAAAAGGGTCAACACAGAGATAAACAGAGGCATTCAAGAAGCCTCAGCTTCGGAGATTGTAACTTCATTTTGAATACGTATATTGTAACCTTTATAGTGATGCCGCGATTGAGAGAAAACAACAGATCGAAAGTTATGTAGTTTCTCATCATTATCGCATAACTCTAAACCTACACAGCTAAACTATATCTGTAGGTAAAAGAGCACTTGAACATTGAATAAACCAGTGCACTGAGGTTCACAAGCCTTATACCATATCAAGAACTAAACGAACAAACTTGTGTTCTATTAGGGAAAAGAGAAGAGAGCTTTTACTTGCTTTTATATTAAGTATTCTGATCATTAGCTACATTTTAATGATAATGCCAACAACAAACTCTAAGTGAAAAGCATACTAATTCGCAACAATTAATAATTATAAAACCTCAGCGCAGAATAGAAATATCTAAACGAGCTTAGGGGTCAAATCACAGAGAAACAAAAATAACACTCAAACCAAGAATCTCATTCAAACTAGCATAATTGCTGAACATAGGAAAAAACAATCCAAACCCAATAAATATTCAACTAAAGAAACCAAAACAAAACCAAGATATTGTTAAACCATTCTGTATAAAAAGGAGATACACCTTCAGTAATGAATATTTCTCATGAGTACAGAAAATCAAGCGATGGTCCGAACGAAAAATAGAAACTTGACACAAAACAAAATCCTTGCCGAGAACTTTCAACGAGTTCCAATTAAGGACTTCACTGCTAACGGCACTCCAAACCAGAATCGACGACTCAAACGGACTCAACTCGAACTCATTGGTGACCTACATTGTTGTGCTATATTTTTGATATTTGGAGGTGTGGTCGTGGTGGTGAGGGAGCTCGGCAACAGTGAGGCAGGGGTGGCTGTTTTTAGAGATGGAAACGGCGTTGGAAGGGGTCTGGTGGGTGGTTGTTTGGCGTCGATCTCAGGTGAGTTCTGCGAGTTTAATAAGAACGGCGAGAGGGGGTTGCCTAGGGTCCTCACTGCTCAGGCTGTTCAGGTCTCAAAATTAGAGGGAACAGCTCCTCTTGCGGCTACCTTTTTGAGCAGGGTGCTTGGTTAGGCTCTAGGTTCCTTGGAAGCAAAAAAAGCTTCGTTGGTTTTTTTAGGGTGAAGGTTGTTGTTCTTTTCTAGGGTTTTTGTTCTTGTGGCTAACCAGATAAAGAAGTTGATGAGGGGTTCTTTTGTTTTTTGTCTAGGTTAGTCCAAAAAATCCCAAAAATAATGGTTGATGCCTTAGTTTTTCTAGGGGGTTTTGGTTGTGTCTAGGTCTAGGGTTGTTAGGTTTGGGCTTTTGGGTTAATGGGCTAAGATGACTTTTGGGTTTTTGGTTGGGTTTATGTATTATTGTATTGAAATTGAGCTAAAACTTAAAATTTATAAACTATAGACCCAAATCCAATTCTTCTTGTACAATAGTATAAAAGACCTATAAAAATGTAAAATCACTCCTAATTAATTGAAATAAACTATTAAAGATAAACCTAAAATAAAATTGTTTTTGGTATTTTTCAAGATTATGTAAAAATAAAAACTCTAGTAAAATAGTATGACTACAAAACATTAGTGAAACTATTATTATTATTTTTTTTGTAATTTTTATTTTTGTGGATACTAAACATAAACTAAATATTTATGCTAAAATGTGTAAAATCTTGGGGAGGGTCAAAAATTACATGTCTATAGCTACCCTTCTTTGATTGGAAACGCGATAATTAAAGTATTCATGTTTTAGAGTTTTGAACTATTATAACACTTCCGCACTTCAGATCTGTTTAGCTTTAATTATTATTTATTTCTATTTTGGTTAATGATTAATGTGTTAGAATCATATATGTTGGCTTGCCTAGCATTCAAGAGTTAGACGCCATTACAATCCCGACGGTGGGAAATTCGGGCCGTGACAAGTTGGTATCAGAGCACTAGATTGTCTAGGTATCACAATTTATGAACAAGCTAGGTAGAGTCTGAGGGATCAGTACGGAGACGTCTGTGTTTATCCCCAGAGGCTACATAGTTTAGGAATAACTTCACATCTATTCTTTTCTGTCGTGCGATTTGATTTCTCAATGCTAATTGAACTACTACTTTGTTCTTTCGCAGATGGCGAGAACACGTACCGCTTCATCAGCTGATCAGCAGCCCAAGCACCCAGCAATAGCTCTTACAAGGGGCAGAAGACGAGGCAGAGGTCGTGCTAGAGGACGAGACAGGGGCAGGGCTCAACCTAGAGCAACAACACTAGCAGTGGAGCCTCAAGTAGAGTTTGATGATGAGGTTACAGCCCAGACCGTTCCACCGGGCCCAACTCAGGTTTCGTAGGGGTTCATCGCTACCCCGGTACTTTAGGACGCTTTAGTTCGTCTGGTGGGCCTTATGGAGAGTGTCACTCAGGTTGGCATACTTCCTGTAGCACCATCCATCTCTCGGGCTGGGGGAGGAGCGCAGACTCCCGCTACTCGCACTCTAGAGCAGATGGCTCCCTAGTTTCAGACTCCAATAGTTCAGCCAGTTGGGGTAATTCCACGGGGTATTGTAGCTCAGACCGGTGATGGATCAACTATGCCCTCTAATGCTTTATGGATATTGGACAGGTTCACCAAGCTTTTCACTACTACCTATGGCAATACATTTTTAGAGGATCCCCAGGATTATTTGGACAATTGTCACGAGGTTTTATGGAACATGGGAATAGTGGAGACCAATGGGGTCGACTATGTTGCTTTTCTTCTGTCAGGTTCCGTCAAGAAATAGTGGAGAGATTATTGTTTGGCCAGACCAACTGGGTCACCAGCTCTCACTTGGGACCAATTTTCGCAGCTATTTCTCGAGAAGTTCCTTCCCGGCACTTAGAGAGAAGAGTAATGCAGGTGGTTCAAGCGTCTTTAGTAGGGTTCTATGACTGTCACTCAGTACGAGACGAGGTTTATAATTTGGCTTGTCATGCTCTTCTTATACTCCCCACCGAGAGAGAGAGAGGGTGAGGAGGTTTATTGAGGGACTCACTCAACTTATTAGATTGTAGATGGCTTAGAAGACAAGGAGTGAGATTTCTTTTCGGGATGCGGCCAATGTGGCTAGGCAAGTCAAGATGGTTTGAGCTCAGGGGAGTGGTCAGGGGTCTGATAAGAGGCCTCGTCATTCTTCAGGTTCAGTGGTGCCTCATCTGGAGGTAGGGATTCTTTTGGTAGAGGCCATCCTCCCAGGCTGTTTCATTTAGCACTTCAGACTTCTCACAATGCTCCAGGTGGTCGTGTCCATCATATGCATTATTCTGATCAGCTACTCTATAGTACACCATCAGCTCCTATCAGTGCACCTCCGCTTTAGAGTTTTCAGGGTGGTTACTCCAGCCGTCAAGGTCAGTTTCAGGGTTAACAGTCTCAGCAGCCGAAGTATTGTTATACTTGCGGCGATCCGAGGCATATTGCTAAATTTTGCCCTCGAGCCTCGAGCAGTTCTCATTATCAGGGTTCTCGTGCCATGGTTCTGGCATCGGGTGTTCCACCGCTCGCTCAGCCAGCTAGAGGTAGGGGTCAGGAAGCTATAGGTGGAGGTCGAGGTGTTAGAGGTGGAGGTCAGGCAGCTAGAGGTAGGGGTCAACTAGCATGAGGTCATCCTAGGGATGTAGTTCAAAGTGGTGGGGACCAGCCCCGATGTTATGCTATTCCAGCCAGGCGTGCGGCTGAGTCCTTCGATGCAGTTACCACACGTACGGTTTCAGTTTTCAGGAGAGATGCTTCAGTTCTATTTGATCCAGGGTCTATATATTCCTATGTGTCATCTTATTTTGCCCCATATTTGGTTGTGCCTCGTGATTATTTGAGTGCTCCCATGTATGTATCCATGTCAGTAGGGGATTCTAATGTTGTAGATTATGTCTATTGGTCATGTGTGGTTGTTATTGGGGGTCTTGAGACTAGTGTATATCTCATGCTTCTTGATATGGTTGACTTTGATGTTATTTTGGGGATGGATTGGTTGTCACCTTATCTGCTATATTGGACTATCATGCCAAGACTATGACCTTAGCCTTGCTGGGGTTGCCTCGATTGGAGTGGAGAGGGACTCATGGTCATTCTGTTAGTAGGCTTATTTCTTATATCAAGGCTCGACGTATGGTCAAGAATGGGTGTTTGGCTTATTTGGCTTATATTCGTGATTCTAGTGCTGAGGTTACTTCTATGGATTCCATGCTAGTTGTTCAGGAGTTTCCAGAGGTATTTCTTATAGACCTGTCGGGGATGCCACCCGACAGGGATATCAACTTTTGCATTGATTTAGCTTTGGGCACTCAGCCCATTTTTGTTCCGCCATATCGTATGGCCCCGCCAGAGTTGAAAAAATTGAAAGAACAATTGCAGGACTTGCTCGATAAGGGATTTATCAGACCTAGTGTCTCGCCTTGGGGTGCGTCGGTGTTGTTTGTTAAGAAGAAGGATGGATCGATGAGGATGTGTATAGATTATCGGCAGTTGAACAAAGTCACCATCAAGAACAAGTATTCATTGCTGAGGATTGATGATTTGTTTGATTAGCTTTAGGGTGCCAAGGTATTTTTGAAGATTGATTTGAGACCTGGCTACCATACTTGATATGGGCATTATGAGTTTTTAGTGATGTTATTTTGGTTAACAAATGCCCCAACAACATTTATGGATTTGATGAACCGGGTGTTCAATCCCTATCTGGATTCATTTGTGATTGTTTTCACTGATGATATTTTGATCTAATCCCGTAGCTGAGAGGAGCATGAGCAGCATCTTCGAGTCATTATTTAGACTCTAAGAGACAACTAATTATATGCTAAGTTTTCGAAATGTGAGTTTTGGTTGAGTGCAGTTGCTTTCTTAGGTCACGTTGTATCAGCAGAGGGTATTCAGGTGGATCCTAAGAAGATTGAGGCAGTCAAGGACTGGCCTAGACCCATATTAGCTATAGAGATCTGAAGTTTCTTGGGCTTGGTGGATTATTAGCATCAGTTTATGGAGGGGTTCTCATCTATAGTAGTCCCGATGACCAGGTTGACGCAGAAGGGTGCCCCGTTCAGATGGTCAGACGATTATGAGGCGAGCTTTCAGAAGCTCAAGACAGCTTTGACTATGGCACCAGTATTGGTGTTTCCCACAGGTTCAGGGCCATATACAGTATATTGTAACACATCTCGCATTGGGCTTGGTACGATGTTGATGTAGAATGGCAAGGTTATTGCATATGCTTCATGACATTTGAAGATTTACGAGAAGAATTATCCAGTTCATGATTTAGAGCTGGAAGACATTGCTCGCGCGCTGAAGATTTGGAGGCAATATTTATATGGCGTGTCGTGTGAGGTATTCACGGATCATAAGAGTTTGTAGTATTTGTTTAAGCAGAAGGAGCTGAATTTTAGGCATATGAGGTGGTTGGAACTATTGAAAGACTATGATATCACCATCTTGTATCATCCTTGGAAGGACAACGTAGTGGCCGATGCTTTGAGCAGGAAGTCAGCTAGTATGGGCAGCTTTGTGTATATTCTAGTCGGTGAGAGACTGCTTGCTTTGGATGTTCAGGCTTTGGCCAATCAGTTCATAAGGTTGGATATTTCTAAGCCTAGTCATGTTCTAGCTTGTACAGTCGCTCGGTTTTCCTTATTTTAACGTATCAGGGAGCAGCAATATGATGATCCTCATTTGCTTGTCCTTAGGGACACAGTGCGACACGAAGGTGCCAAGCAGGTTACAGTTGGGGATCACGGAGTTTTGAGGATGCATGGTCGAGTTTGTGTGGCTAATATGGATGGACTTCGTGAGTTGATTCTAGATGAGGCCCATAGTTCCTGGTATTTTATTCATCCGGGAGTTGCCAAGATGTATCAGGACCTGCGGCAGCATTATTGGTGGAGGAGGATGAAGAAAGATATTGTTGCATATGTAGCACGATGTTTGAATTGTCAGTAGGTAAAGTACGAGCATCAGAGACCTGGTGGTTTGCTTCAGAAGATTGAGATTCCTAAGTGGAAATAAGAGCGTATCACTATGGATTTCGTTGTTGGACTCCCACGGACTCAGAGGAAGTTCGATGCAGTATGGGTTATTTTTGATAGGCTGACTAAGTCAGCGCATTTCATTCCTGTGGCAGTTTCCTATTCCTTAGAGCGGTTGGCTGTGATCTATATCCAAAAGATCGTTCATCTTCATGGTGTGCCCGTGTTTAATATTTCCAACCGAGGTACATAGTTTACCTCGCATTTTTGGAGGGCAGTACAGCGTGAGCTGGGTACACGGATCGAGTTGAGTACAGGATTTCATCCTCAAACGGACGGGTGGTCTGAGTGTACTATTCAAATTTTGGAGGATATGCTTCGCTCATGTGTCATTGACTTTGGAGGTTATTGGGATAAGTTCTTGTCATTGGCGGAGTTTGCCTACAACAACAGCTATCAGTCGAGTATCCAGATGGCCCCTTATGAGGCATTATATGGTAGACGGTGTCGATCGCCAGTTGGGTGGTTTGAACTAGGGGAGGCTCGGTTGCTAAGTACAGATTTAGTACAGGATACCTTGGATAAGGTTAAGATTATTCATTATAGGCTTCGTACAGCTCAGTCCAAGCAAAAGAGTTATGCCGACCATAAGGTTTGTGATGTGGCATTCATGGTCGGAGAGCGAGTGTTGCTTTGAGTGTCGCCCATGAAGGGCGTGATGAGATTTGGGAATAAGGACAAGCTAAGCCCTGGGTTCATTGGACCTTTTGAGATCCTTGATCGAGTGGGAGAGGTGGCTTACAAACTTGTATTGCCGCCGAGTTTATCAGTTGTGCATCCAGTGTTTCATGTGTCCATGCTTCGGAAGTATCACGGCGATCCATCCCACGTGATAGACTTCAGCACTGTCCAATTGGACAATGATTTGCCCTATGAGGAGGAGCCAGTAGCTATTCTAGACCGGCATGTTCGTCAGTTGAGATCGAAGAGTTATCCTTCAGTTCGTGTTCAGTGGAGAGATCATCCTGTTGAGGCAGCTACCTGGGAGTTCGAGTTCGATATGCGGAGCCGATATCCCTATCTTTTCACCGACTCAGGTACTTTTCTACGTCCGTTCGAGGATGAACGGTTTTTTACAGGTAGAGAATGTGATGACCCAAAAGGTCATTTCGTGTGTTAGGACCCAATTCGGGGTTCTGATGCCTTGAAAACCTCATTTTCTTTCTCCTCGATTTGCATGCGCAATCCGGACGCGTTTCCATAAAGCCTTTAAAATTGACTTCAGTCAACATTTTTAGTAAACGGACTCGGACCCGTAATTTGACGGTCCCATAAGGTCCGTAGGAAAATATGGGACTTAGGCATATGCTCGGAATTGAATTCCGAGGTCCCTAGCCCGAGAAATGAATTTTTGAAGAAAATTATTTGCTGAAGAATATAAGGATTTTTAGAAATGGAATAATGTATGATCTCGTTAGTATCGGGCACGTATTTTGGTTTCGGAGCCCGATACAAGTTTAATATGATATTTTAGTCATATCTGTGAAATTTAGTGAGAAACGGGACTGATTTGATGTGATTCGGACGTCCAGTTGTGAAAAATAGAAATTTTAATTTCTTAAGGATTTCATGAGTTTTGGTGTTAAATTCGTTGTTTAAGATGTTATTTTAGCGATTTGATTGCACGAGCAAGTCTGTATGATGTTTTAGACTTGTGTGCATGTTTGGTTTGGAGCCCCGAGGGTTTGGGTGACTTTTGGATAGGCCACAGAGTGTTTTGGACTTAGGAAAATATTGCTGGTATGCTTCAGCTGTTGCAGGCCTATGATCTCGCAATTGCGAGATCAGGTATCGTAATTGCGAGCCCTGTAGGGTCCAATTTGTGAGCCTTTCATCTCAAATGCGATTAGAAGGCTGGGCCAGTATAGTTCGCAAATGCGAACAAACCTTCGCAAATACAAAGGGAGTATGGGAGGGGAACGGATCGCAAATGCGATCATTTGTTCGCAATTGCGAGGTCTGTGACCGCAAATGCGACACTTTCCTCGCATTTGCAAAGGCAACAGGAATTGTGAAGGCTTCGCAATTGCGAAGCTCTGGTCGCAAATGCAACATCTGCAGTTGTACAAAACATAACTTAGATGGGATTTTCAACTCATTTCTCAAATTTTCAAACCCTAAGCTTCAAGAGGGGATTTTCTAGAGAGTAGTTCTTCCCAAATCATAGGTAAACGATTTCTAGCTCATTTTTTTCAATCTATTTCATCTTTTTACAAGATTTCATCACAAAATCTAGGGATATTCATGGGAAATTGGGTGTTTTTGGGTAGAATTTAGGAATTTGAAATTTGGGGATTTAGACCTCAAATTGAGGTCGGATTCCAAAATCAATTACATATCTGGGCTCGGAGGTGAATGGGTAATCGGGTTTTGGTCCGAACTTCGAGTTTTGACCAAGCAGGCCCGGGGTCGATTTTTGACTTTTTGGGGAAAATGTTGGGAAATCTATAATCTTGCATCAAAATTGGTTTCTTTGGCATTAATTGATATAATAAGTTAATTATGCATAGATACGAGCGCATTTGAAGTGGAAACTAAGGGAAAAAAGGTATTTAAGGCTTGAGTTTGGCCGTGAAATCGAGGTAAGTATTGTGGCTAACCTTAACTTGAGGTATTAGGTGTTGTTGCCTTATTTGCTACTTGTTTAGTTGTTAAGTACGACGTATAGGTGTGGTGACGAGTATCTATACGTTGTTGTCGGGTCATAGCATGCGAGTGAGTCTTATACTTGTGACCGTTGAGTTCCTTTATATGTATTGTTCCTGCTGAAACTAGTTAATACTCATGTTAAACAAGTCTTACTATGTTTTTTTCCTGGTTTGGATATTGGTTGAGTATTGGTTCAAGTTGAGATTTCTGTTGTGAAATTAAATGATGAAACAAAGTTATTTGATTGTGATGCCCTTGCTGGGTTGTTGTTGTTTCTATTGTTGCTTATGGTGAGGAACAGTGATAAAGCATGGAGGGTAATGCCGGGCATACTTATATTTATGCATATGGTGAGGAAGAGTGATAAAGCACGGAGGGTGATGCCGTGCACATTTACATTGTTCACATGGTGAGGAAGAGCGATAAAGCACTAAGGGTGATACCGTGCACATTTCTATTGTTCATATGGTGAGGAAGAGTGATAAAGCATGAAGGGTGATGCTATGTATGTTTCTGTTATTGATTGCATGGTGAGGATTGAGAGTAAAAGTACGAAGGGTGATGTCGTACATTTTCTGTTTGCTGTGTTATTTGTTATTATCGGTTCAAGTGTGCTAACTATTTAATTTCCTTTACTACTATGATTCCTTATTTTGGTACTCTGATAGTATGTTGCCCCTTCCCGTTAATTTATGTTTAGCTTCTATTACTTGTTATTCTATTAGTATATCTTTTAACTGCACATGTTTATGTTGTTCGTCGTGTCCTAGCCTCGTCACTACTTTGCCGAGATTAGGCTCAGCACTTACTAGTACATGGGGTCGGTTGTACTGATACTGCACTCTGTACTTTAAGTGCAGATCCCGGTACTTGACCATACTGATTAGAGTTTGAGGTTGTCGCCTTCAGTCCACGGGAGATCCAAGGTATATTTGTCGATGTTTGCAGACCCTGAAGTCCCCTTCCCTCTATCTTAGTTCCTGTTTTCTTTCACTCTGAAAAAAGATGTATTTTCCTTTAAACCAATATTTGTAGAAATTCTTAGACGTTCGTGGATTGTGACACCAGATCATTGGGGTAGTCGTGTTTTAGAGTTTTGAACTATTATAAAACTTTTGCACTTCATATCTGTTTAGATTTAATTATTATCATTTATTTCTGTTTTGGTTAATGATTAATGTGTTAGACTCGTATCTGTTGGCTTGCCTAGCATTCAAGAGTTAGACGCCATCATGATCCCGACGATGTGAAATCCGGGTTGTGACAGATTTACTGCGACAGTCAATGAGGGATGCATGGCTAAGGTACAGTCCAATAAAATTTGTGTACCTGTAAACTCCAAATACAAAAACAATTTGACAGAAAAAATTAACTTAAGTCTGTTGACGAAAAGTTTTAATTAAATTCTAACATATTTACCGAATTACCTCTAACAAATAGTAGGTCTTCGTTCAATTTTTTTATTTTTGTATAACTACTAGTATTATGTTAACAAGTAATCGCAACAACAATAACTATGCATCAATCCCATATAAAATTAAGTACAATTGATTATCAACTAGTATGTATTATTTATATGAATTTTTTTCATTCATTATACTTTATCTTTAGCTAAGTCTGTATTGATTCTAAGAATTTGTAAATCTTTCATGACAACTTCCTTCCGTATAATTTTAGGTCTATATCGTCTGCTTTTCACACCTTCCCTGTGGTACTTCTGTCTTAGTACACCATGCTTAGGTCCTGTAAAGTTTAACTCAACCATCGGGCTTCATTATAGAGGAAAGTGAAGAATCATATGGCATCTTTTGCTTCTCACTTGTATAGCACATTAAATTAAATAAGTTGACTTTTGGAGAACAAAATCCTAACTTAGAGGAGCGATTGCTTAGAAAATTTTATGTTATTGTATACGGTCGAAATCAGGTATGCTCGATTTCGTAGGCTTGAGGTGTCGCTCCGAGAACTAGCTCGAGATAGACCGGGCTCGAGCCCGATGGCGGAGTACAAGACTCGAAATCGAAGTGCTTGATGAACATCGAAGCCGAGTATGACTAACCTCGAGATAGTGCCGTTATGGTTTCATAACAGAAAGAGCGAGATTCCAGCCATGGCCCTGAGATCACGACGTGAATTCCGAAATGGATTTGTACTAGGTGATTAGACAATTGTATAATAAGATCCCCTACAACAATTAGAAGTGTACCTTATTTAGGATTCATCTACTATATAAAGGGATCCCAATCATTTGTAACGCATTAATCATTGAGGAGAGAATATACAAACATCACTTTTTGCTTACTGTTGATCAAAATTACTTTATTATTTTATTGTTCTTTCTAATCCACCTCGAAGCTACCTTAGCTCGAAGACGAGACTTGTTTGTACACTAGTTTGGCTTGATCTACTCTTTAATTTATATCTTTAATTCCTTATTTATCAATTAGTATTGGATTAAATCGCATATCTTTCTGGGGGAGGGTGACTTGATATCTTTTGCAGAAATTGATCACGATTGGATCGAGGGGACCTAGTGTGAAGGGGTAAGTGTAAACACTTAGGAACCCCTCTACATGAGTGGTGATACTCTCCTCGGAGGTAGGGATCTGTACCACGGCCTCATTCCCCCAGCCACAATCCCTTTTCATTTCCTCGAGATGTTTCTCCGTTATCGAACAGATATACCTCGATGCATGCTTACATCGGCCAGGAACCGAAGGGGGATTTTCAAATTTAAAGTCTTTCTTTATGACGTAGGCGCCAGGAACGATCTCGTGAAGGGTCGGCACTTTGGCACCAGCTGGACGGGAAGAAGAGGCTGAAGCTTTCTCCTTTTGAGGAACTGTTTTAGAGGTTTTCGTCATTGATTTAGGTTTAGAGAAGCGGAAAGAGGCAGAGTTTGGTGTTATTCAGCGTTAAAAGGGCAGAAGTAGCAGGTGGTGAGAGAAAGAAATGAAGAGGAGGAGAGATATCAGAGAAGTTAGGAGGAGGTTTAAATATAGAAGTAAAGTTCTCAATTCGAATAAGGAGCCTTGTATTTATAGGCTAACGAAGACGGTTCGGTGGCGCTAGTGGCCGGCCGCCACTGGCAAGCATTTAATGTTTTGGGAAAGCAAACTGACGGGACATTTCGGTCACTTCGAGTGCATACGTCACAGGAATGACGTCATCATCAGGGGCTCCGGAAAATCGAGGATCAAATCGTTTCTTATCGTATTACTCTAAGAAATGCGGGGACTATCTGTATACGATCGAAATTAGGTATGCCCAATTTCGTAGGCTCGAGGAGTCGTTCTGAGAACTAGTTCGAGATAGACCGGGCTCGAGCTCGATGGCGGAGTACAAGACTCGAAGATTGAAGTGCTTGATGAACACCGAGGCCAAGTATGACCAACCTCGAGATAGTGCCGTTATGGTTTCATAACAGAAAAAGCGAGATTCCCTCCATGGCCTTGAGATCACGGCGTGAATTTCGGAACGGATTTGTACTAGGCGGTTAGACAGCTATATAATAAGATTCCCTACTACAATTAGAAGTGTACCTTGTTTAGGATTTCCCTACTATATAAAGGGGATCCCAATCATTTGTAACGCTGAATCATTGAGAAGAGAATATACAAACATCACTTTTTGCTTACTATTGATCAGAATTATTTTATTATTTTATGTTCTTGCTAACCCACCTCGAGGCTACCTTAGCTCGAGGAGCCAAGGTCAAGAATTGTTTGTGTAATGGTTTGGCTTGCTCTACTATTTAATTTATACCTTTAATTTCTTGTTTATCAATTAGTATTGGATTAAATTGCATATCCTTAAAACCACAATACCAATTTAATTGTTACTCGGATTTTAGGGTAAAAAATTATGTTAATAATGTCGTCTGTGGCCCTCTCAAATTTTGCAAAATGATAGAAATAGAACCATCATAAGGGTTGGTCTTTAGCTTTTGGCATTTGGGGAGGTCACATAATCACTTGTCAAACCTTCAATTAGAAAATATACTCTCTTTCTACTATTAACAAAATCTATATCTTCATAAAATTTTGCCAAGCAAATCATTGTGAAAGTCCGTTTTAGCAGTCTAAGGTCGGTCAGGGGCTTGGGAGAGGGGCTAGCCCTCATGGTCTGGATAGGGGCTCTTAAGGGGACTAGTCCAACTCATAACGCCTTAATAAGGGGCCTAAGTGGGCATGCCCATGTATTTTCTTGGAAATGTTTTGTTGACAATCACTTTCAACATTTGCTACAAATATTAGTCACTATTTTAAAAGCTATTACTCCCTCCGTTTCAATTTATGTGAATTTGTTTGATTGGGCACGGAGTTTAAAAAAAAATAAAGACTTTTAGAATTTGTCGTCCTAAACAAGTCAAAAAGGGGGCCAGAATATTTGTTTGGTTATAAAATCTTCTTATTAAGGGTAGAATTGTAAGTTTAAGCTAAATTATTTTCAAATTTAGAAGTGGCTCATTCTTTTTTAAACGGACCAAAAAGAAAATAGGCTCACATAAATTAAAATAGAGGGAGTAACATTTTGGCCATTTATTAATATAAAAAGTTTTGAACCAAAATATTCCCAACTCAAATATGGAACAACTCCAATACATATAGTAAAACTCCAGTACTTTAAAAAAATTGCTTGAAATTACCACGTTCAAACCATCAATTGCCCACATGTAGGGATGGCAGTGGGACGGGACAGGGCGGGTTTGGGAAAACCCACAAAAGTTAACTCGCCCCGCCACGCCCCACTTAATTTTATTTTTTATTTTTTATTCTATTTTTTTCTAAAACAAACTAATTGGACATTTTATTATTTTTAAAATTGGAGAGATTAAAATTATTCAAGTAGTATATTTTTTCTCTTTGTCGTAGTGTGAAAGTACATGCTCTACCAATTGATCTCATTAGTATTAACATAATTTTCCAAATGTATAAAGCTAATTATGCATTGTCCATGAAATAAGAGAGACGGGATTTTATCACCCAATCAGTCAGTAGGTATATGCATAATACATTCTTTTTTAGTTTTGCATTCTTCCTTAATTATGAATATATAATTACTATCCGCAAAATAAGGCGGAAACAAACAAATCTTAGGAGCTTTATAAACCATCCTTTTTAACAGTTCATAATCAGGAGCGGATGTAGGGGCGCAAGAGTGTTCACCCGAATACTCTTTGCCGAAAAATAACACTATATATATAAAGTAAAATCTGTTTTTTACCTCTATATATTAAGTTTTGAACACCCTTAACACTAGGGGTGTACAAAGGAAACCGACAAACCGCACCAATCCGACAATCCGAGTCAAACCGAGAAAAAAAACCCGACTATGGTTTGGTTTGATTTGGTTTGGTGTTGGAGAAAAAAACCCGACCATAATTGGATTGGTTTGGTTTTAACTAAAGAAAGTCAAACCGAAACCAAACCAACCCGACAATACATATATAGAAATTTTAGATATATTTAATATATAAATATATTTATTGTGATGTAATTTATAAATATTTCTTAAACTTTTTCATAATTTTATCTTTTAAAGTATTATTTCAAGGTTGGACTTAGAACTTTTGAATGTTCCAATAAGTTTTATAGCCATTAATATTAGTAACTTAAATAAAGCTTACAAAAGCCCAAACCGAAATCAAATCAATACCAATGCTAACAAAAGACATTCAATTCAATACTACGAACGACAATGTATTGAATATCTATTTTTTGTTTTGTAATAATTTAGATAATTAATACTCCCTTATTAGTCTACTTCGTTTAGCATGACTTAGTACTTTCAGATTATATTTATTTTTATTATGGTTTTTTGATTAGCAATATTTATAGTACACAATTTTATTATCTTTATTGTTGAATATTTTAGTGTAATGTTATGACACATCTCATATTTTGTATTATTTTTTTGAAAAATACCTTATATAGTTGTATCTTACTAGGATTAAAGAAATATTTTGAGCACAAGTTATATGTTTTGTGCTACGAATATTTTACTAGAAAAAAACCAGAAAAAATCCGAAAAACTCGAAAACCCGAGAAAAACCGAGATTGAAAAACCCGAGTTTTATTGGTTTGGTTTGGTCTTTAGATTTAATAACCCGACACAATTGGTTTGATTTGGTAATTGCAAAATTCGAACCAACCCGACATATGTACACCCCTACTTAACACAATCCAAAAGTGTAGTTTAGTGGTCAAGGGGGTTCAAAATCTACATAAGGTCATGGTTCAATTCCCACTAGCTACAAAAAAAAATTTTGAACCCCTTTCGTGAAGATCCTGGCTCCGCCACTGTTCATAATGTATTTCACTGTCACAATTCCAGATATGAACATTCCAATATAGTAACCATTATCGTTTTTAAATACCAAAAGATTAATGAAAACAAAATAATTATAAGATATAAAACAAGAACGCTTTTCTTGGACAGGAACCGACAGTTAAATTGCTAGTCAATAAGAATGTAAAATTATAGTTGAAATGATCACTTTATTTCACAAAAGATCATAATTCAAAGCCGATGCACCCTGCACCCACAACTCGCCCCGCTCCGCGCCTGCATAAGAGTAAACTCGCATCGCCCCATTGTCATCCCTATCCATACAATCAAGATTCTAAAAAAACAGCCATTGTTAATATTTTTATCCATCATTAGCCTTGGGGTTACTGGACCTCATAACCCACCCAAAATTTGCATGTTTCTCAGGTATCGTCTATGTCGAGTGATAGTTTTTTTACGAAATTACAAGTACTATACTATTATTTTGCAAAAAATGTCATCATCTAGGTCAAGTGATGGATAAGACTTTCATTATATTTATTTCATTCATCGTACTATACACAAATAAATTGATGAATGAAAAGGTAAATCAATTAGTACGTTAAATAATATTATACAATAATATCATTTGTTCATCTTGTATTATTGTGAATAAAGGCGTGTAATCAATCATAACTAAAAATAAGACTCACTTTTAGAAAAGAAATATTCCCTATATGAATCTTTGGAAAGTAATTTTGTAAAAGAACAGAAACTTTCATGAATGTGCAGATGTCACAATCAAATTCACATATTGTTTGCTTAAAAGCACCAAAACAAAGAAAAAAATATCCTCTTCTTTTTTACTATGATTGATGCATTTGTAAATTGCAATCATTACTTGGAAGCCGCGTTTCTATTACACAAAGTTGTTAAATTTGGATTTAGCACTTATAAACCATGGGGCATAGGTCGGGTTGGTTCGGATTTTACAATTACCAAATCAAACCAATTGTGTCGGGTTATTAAATCTAAAGACCAAACCAAACCAATAAAACTCGGGTTTTTTAAACTTGGGTTTTCTCCGGTTTTCGGGTTATTCGAATTTTTTTCTAATAAAATCTTCGTATAACAAAACATATAACGTATGCTCAAAATATTTCTTTAATCCTAGTAAGATACAGCTATATAAAGTATTTTCCAAGAAATTAATACAAAATATGAGATGTGTCATGGCATTATCCTAAAATATTCAACAATAAAGACAATAAAATTATGTAATATAAATATTGCTAATTAAGAAGTCATAATAAAAATAAATATAATCTAAAAGTACTAAGTCATGCTAAAATAAATAGACTAATAAGGGAGTATTAATTACATGACTAAATGCTAAAGAAAAATAAAAATAGGTTATGCAATTTTATCTAAATTATTGCAAAACAAAAAATAGATATTCAATACATTCTCGTTCGTAATGTTGAATTGAATGTCTTTTGTTAACATTAGTATTGATTTGATTTTGTTTTGGGTTTTTGTTAGCATTATTTAATTTACTAATTTTAATGGCTTTAAACTTATTGGAGCATACAAAAGTTCTAAATCCAACCTTGAAATAATACCTTAAAAGATAAAATTATGACATTTTTTAAGAAATATTTATAAATTACATCACAATAAATATATTTAAATATATCTTAAATTTCTATATATGTAATATCGGGTTGGTTTGGTTTCGGTTTGACTTTCTTTAGTTAAAACCAAGCCAAACTAATTATGATCGAGTTTTTTTCCAACACCAAACCAAATCAAACCAAACCATAATCGGGTTTTTTTTCTCAGTTTGACTCGAATTATCGGATTGATGCGGTTTGTCGGTTTCCTTTGTACATCCCTAATGGTGCCATTGCCAAATGGTAATTGACATTCAATTTCGTCTTTATTGATTTGTTTATTCAACTTTCATTTTGTTGGTTGTGATGGTGCTTGTCGAAAAAAGGCTTTTTCAAAATTTATTTCACGTTCAAATCAAATACCCCTTCTAAGTTAACACAAGGCATTTTAAAGATAGAAATTCTATGAAATTGTTAAAGCTTTTTAATTAATTTAGCATCCTCAAAATTATCATTGCCACTACATCACAACTTAGTATTATTTATATCAATTGGTAATCCATGATACGCAGAAGGAATATGGTAAAATAACTATCTCCATATACAGAAACTCACCCAAAATTACTAACTCCGAAAAGAAAACCATGCCATAGCCTCCAGCTGAGTCCAGCAAGTGTAAGGAAAAAGTTGAGCTGTAATGGTCTTATTCACATAGAAATTTCAATTGAGCGAAACAGATTTCGTATAGAGATCTTTTCACGTATATTACGCTAAAGTCAAACGTAGAGGTTTAATATTTGAGATCATTTTCCCTTGTGAAAGCGCTCTAATCTTTTCCCTTTATCCCATTTTCGAATTTCAATTATGGGGCACATATTTTTGTGATTTGTGTGACGTTCACTCATATATATTATTACAGTAAGTAAAGTCAAACTTTAGGTTAGGGTAGGGGTTAAATTGTTTGAGTTTTGAATTGTTGAAAGCGCACTAATACTATCCTTCATAGTTTTCTTCCTTTGCCATAAACGTGCCATTATGCCTGTTCCTTTTTTTCTTTTGTTTCAGTCTGTACAAGAACGAATGTATGTTCCTAATGCGTACCATTTTTTATATATTAGCTAGTTAACGTGAATGCATTATAAATTGTCTTTCCTCGATTTATTGTCATAATTCAACTTGTAAGTAAGTTTGAGTTTGGACTGCGCTAGCTAGTTTTAAGACTTTGGACTCCTATCTATTGGTGTTTTCATTATGGATTGGTCAACCTGTCACAATTACTTACTTACACAAATTAAGGCAGACCTGGTCATAGTTTTTTTTTTTTTTCAAATTTGTAAAACAAACTCAAATTTTGGACTATATTTTCAGATATCTTTAGCAATTCGTTTCAACTTCATGTCAAGACGAGACCAATACCCATCCCAACATAAATACATAATAATGCTTAAGCTGGTGCAAACACAATAATACTAAGGCATTCCAGTTGAAATTTCCTCATGTAGAAAATTCACCGCACTTATCAATTTCTTAGTGCAGCAGATGAAGGTATCATATTAGAGTCAAAACACACAATTAGGTCACACCGTCTAAAAGGCAGCTACTCTTGGGATCTAAGCTCCATCTCAGCCTATTAATGCTATCTGATAATAGAGGCAGCGGTATTGACTATTGACTGGGAAAGACTTCAAAACAGAAGCCGTTTCGTGTACAAGTTATTCAGTGCTGACGGCAATACGATCTACATGTATCAAAAAGCCAAGGTACGGCAATACGATATTCAATTGAATAGATAAGTTGTTTGTGTTGAATCCGTCAAAAGTTAATTATAAGTCTCTGTGGGAATGATACTCTACTCACTACTTTATTACTTGACGACCACGTATACTTGCGTGTGTGTTTGGTCGCAACAAGTTTTTGGCGCCGTTGCCGGGGACTTCGAAATTATCTACTTGTCTGAGTTAAGCTTTTATTAGTTATTTGATCCTCTTGATCCTGAAATTGAACGAACTATATCAACACCCGAAAACGTACATCTCACTAGGAAAGAGCAATTCAAATTTAATTCAATCACACTCTACCTTTTGACTATGGTCGATACTGGCGATCAAGCATGAACAAGCGAATTTTACATTCTTCCCATTTTAAACAAGCCCAAGTATACACTGCGATTCAACCCAACTCAAACAACCTATCCACAAACACCCTACCTCAAGAGTCGACTTGCTACCACTAAGCACCCTCAACTTGTGCACTCACCAACAAGAGAAGTTTACAACATTACCAATCCGTCATGAGATCAAGTGCCCTCACCACAAGCAAAAGAGCGAATATAGAAGCAGCTCATAAGTTCAAATATGCCATTGAACATAATTTAAGGACATCACACAATTGAATAAAATTCACTTACTCTCACAAAAAATTTCACGTGCATCTCGTGGTCGTACCATAAGCTTGCCCGTAATGTACATCTTTACTAATCTAAGCTAGCAAAATCTAGAATCAATTAGGACTTTACATTTGTAATGTAGGCTAAGGGACATGTATAATACATTTAGGAGTAGTAACTAACCCTCATAAGCACTTTAATACACTACACTCACAAATCGAGCAAATATTCTTCTCAATTAATTCATTTCCCATAAACTATATCTAACACAGCCCTCTTTTCAATTAAGCACTTCTATATCTCCAGTAGCACGAATTAGAAAGATTAGAAGGTGTGTTTTATTCTACATTAATTGAACTATTCTTTTTTCTTTCTTGCACTTTTGTTTTTTGTTTTTTTTTTCTCTTTTTTTTTCTTCACACACTCCATACATTAAGGTTCATCGGCTAGTGACCTCCTTTTTTATTCACAACTTTAGTGCACCTTAAGGGCTCTTCCATGGTTCCACTCGAAAGTTACTCCCCAATCTCTCACCTTACTTATTTTAGTGACTAAGTGCGTTAGGGGGTAAAGCTTCAACAATCTCAAATTAAGAACAAATACGGATACTGCTTGAAGTGTTGGTGCCAAAGAAAAGGTCTATAAGCTCAAAGGGGCTAGAAACAGAAATATTTTATTTGTGAGTGCCAAGCACCTCTATGATCAAGCAAGAAATGCCTACGTCATCTCCTAGACTAGCACAACTTAACGATTTCACTTCGATTAACACACGGGGCAAGTTCTAGACTACACACGATAGCACAGAATATCACAAATCCTTACATACACATTGCACATGACTCAATCAAGACGATTTTGTTCGGCTCTCAAGTCAAGCAAGCATGAGAATTTTTAAGCAATAATGCACTATGTAACACCCCAAAATTTTTTATAATATTTGCATTCTTGATTGAGAATTTTTATAACGAGGAAATATTTTACTTTGCATTTCTTAAATGTGAAATGGTCAATATATGAAAATTTCTTACTTTAGGTTGTGTTAATATTGGCAATGAAGTTCCATGATGTTGCTATATGTAACACTTAATATTATTTTGACTAGTTGTTATTAAATATAATATATATATAATTAAGTTTTTGATTTCCAACCTTTTGTATTTATCTAAGAATATTTAGTAGTTGGGTAACCATTTTATTTCATATCTATCCATAAACTCCCCATTTTTTCTACTCTTCAAGACAAAGAAGAATAGTTATCTCTCTCTCTCTCTCTCTCTCTCTCTCTCTCTCTCTCTCTCTCTCTCTCTCTCTCTAGAATCTGAAGTTTCATGAAAAAAAAAACCATGGATTTCTATTAAATCAACAAGCAAATTTCGTTTTTGGTGAAGATCAAGTTGCTCCTCTTGGTAAGTTTCTAAACTCGTTTTTATACTAGACACCTACTAGTATTTTCTACATATCTTTTTGTACAGAGCTCCGATTTAAGTGATCCAGGACTTTCTGGAAAGGTATTTCATAAATCTATAACTCTTATGAAGGAACCTAGTTTTGTCGGTATTTACCTGAAAAAGGATCAGAAAGTACAGGGCAGGTGCTGTCCAGATTTTCAGCTTTAGAAATACTCCATATATTGTTGTTAGTAATTTTAGCATAACTTTTTGTTCAAAATTGATATGGAGGTGATTCAAGATGTTCTGAAACGGTAAGATATAGATCTACAACTTTTGTGAAGACCAGAAAGTCTAGTTTGTCCGTATAGATCTTCAAAACTGAGTCACAACTCGGAACAGGGATACTGTCCAGAATTTCTGTTTCAAATGTTTTTGGGTAATTTTCACCAATATCATGTTTAGTTTGACTTGCTAAATCACTGAACTTATTTAGATATTTGATTATGTATTTAAGGTATATAAACCCTTGAAAAAAAAATCAAAGGGGAAGTGTTTGAGGAAGTGGACAGATTTGGTTTGTTTACGGCGTAGACGATTCGAACGTCCCCAAGTTGTGATTGAACTGTTTTGTGGTAAAACACCAAGGTTTGTGTATAAACTTGTACTCCTTTTTTTTTGCTGGAATATTTTGAAATAACCTGATATTTTATTTTTCTTGTCTTCAATTTATATTGTTATATCCGTATTATATCAAGTATTGTAAGATATTTGCTAAATCGTCCATTCGTACGGATTATTTGATCATTTTGCATTCTTGTTGGGACTTTGTCCTTCTTGTGGCAGTGACTTTGTCACTCATCTTGGCATGCCTCTTGATTCAGATCTTTTGCCATCTTGACTTTGGATTTGTAGTTCGTCTTGAATTATGGAACTTGTCCGTGTTAAGTACGAACTAGGAAGCCATTTTTAATATGGTTCTTGATTCTCTTGTCTATTGGGTTTTGACCCTACTTGATTTGGGGCTTCGGTCCATCTTGATATCTGATTATGCTTAGTGTGATGGCATGACGTACATATTGGGCGAAAAATGGATATTTGGTATACTCTCTTAAATTGATAGTATACACTTTCTAGACTCTTGAACATTGTTATTGATATTTGGAAACACTTCAAAGTTTGATATTGATATGTTTGATATATTTGTTCACTTGTTTTAAATTATGTTAAATTGAGCTAACTATGACTGAAAAGGGGAATTGGAGAATTTAATGACTCCAAGCCTAAAGTTTATACACCACTAAGCTTTATGCTTAGCGATAGTTGTTTTCTATCGTAGGAAATGTTCGGGATGAAATCTGAAGATGGCCAGGGTGAAGTAGTCTCTTTTGGGAGAATTTATGAAGATCACATTTGCATATGCACCTTGGTTTGCATAGTTTTGGGACATGTACATGATATATAGGATATACAAGATATACAGGATATATACATATATATATATATGTCACACTTATGTTATTTGGAGGCTTGTTGGATTTTAAAGACCAAGATCTTGTAACTTGAATTTGTAACCTATTTTATTGTATTAGGGTGTTTTAATAACTCAAGTCTTGTAATATGCTAAATTTACACTTTGTCTTGTAAATATGTAGAAAATGAGAAAACTAGTTTCCTTTTTTTATACCCGATAGTTTGAAATTTATGTACAATACAAACTTGCAGTGATTTTGAATGATTGTATAAATCTGTTAGGAAGTTGCTTTAATCTGTTGATTAATCAAGAAGGGTTATATCACCATATGTTAATATTTTGACATTGTATTTCATTTAAAATAAAATTATGGTGTATTTTCAAAAAAAAAATATTGCACTTTGAACCTTTTCGCATGAGCCTACTTCCGCTACTAAAATTATTCTGAATATTTTTATTAATATCTCTTTTAATATTTTGTAAATAGGAAATTAAATTTGTTTCCTAAGTAGTACCCTCCCAAAGGGGTTGCTACACACTAGGTGGCATACAAGTCAAATATCTGAGAAAAATGCGTCACAAAGTAGGCTACTTAATTTACTTGGGCATTACAATTCAAATCAACTATTCAGGAAGACGGAGTGCATGCCATAGCTTAATGTGCCAACACCAAACATCTCAACAGGTACCTCAGAGCACCTCAGTTTTCTCCCTATCCTACTCCTAAAAAAAATACCCGGTTCGAGCTACACCCTTGGAAAAGAACCAACGTCCAAAAGAAAAACCAAGGGATACTATCTAACTATCCTAACAAGAACAAAAGAAAATCTTTTTGGTATTCTTAATCGGACTTTAATCCCTTAAGAAACCTGTCCAACAGATCCATCGTCGGGAAAAATCCGAGCACTTTCTGATTTTTTTTCTTCTTTTTTTTACTAGCTATTTAGACCATGTAAGTTCTAACTAAGCTAAAAAAATTAACAATAAATAAAAAATTTATACAATTACAAGTCACGAAGTATTTCCCCCACCTCACACTTAAATAATGCATAGTCCCCGATGCATAAAAAAATTAAAACAAAGTAAGATGGAAAGAAAGAACTCCCTGCTAGTCGAATTCCTCCTCTTCGGAATGCCCACCAGCCGCAGCTTCGGGCTCATCATCATCCGCTTCTGGGGGCACCAAAGTCATGGGCCCCATGACTTCATTACCAATCTCATCCTCATCATCGGATACTTTGCGAGTGTTCTCATCCTCAGATGGGTGAATGGGACTGTCGGTGTAATTCCCAACATCTCCTTGGAAGAACTGGAGAGCTAATTGCAAAGATGCATACGCTCCTCATCCAACCTGTTGAAGTTTTCGTCCCTCTCATTCCTCGCAGCCTGACTTAGCTTTGATGTGGATTCCAGCAAGGATGAAATGTCTAACAACGCCATTAGTGCCTCCACTACCTCATCATAGCCAGGGTACTCCGATAGCCCACGGGAGAGCATGTACTGCGTCAGGAGGTTTCCAAAGAATAACCTCTTGATCCATTGGCTAAAGCGTGTGCGGGCCATCTCTCCTAGCATGATCTCACCTACGTTTATGGGCCGCTCAGTCATCAGAAAGAATATCACACACACTCGAGCTCGAGTGCATTCCTTGTTATGCTTAACGGGCATCAATCTAGTCTGCACGAAGTTGTCATACACTGGCCATCTTGTTGAAGTTGAAACGAAGCATCTCAAGGTGGGCATCTCCCTTGGTCCGTGTCCACTTCGCATTAGAATCAACGCCACAAAGAGTGTGACGTATTGTCCGATAGCGTGGGCTTTTGACAAACTTTTGTAGCCTCCGTGGATTAGGGCTATCAACTCCCAAAAATTCAAACAAGGATCACCTATCTAGTGGTATCTCCTTTCCTTGGACCCATGACTAGAACAGGTCTGCGTTCCAATTGGCATACCTCTCTCGCACTATGCTCAGATTTGCAGGGCCCGGGAAGTCTATCAGCTTAGCCATCTTCATCTTTACCAACCGGCAAGCACATCCGGGAAGTTTTTTCCTAGAGCCTTCACATTAATCCCTATTTCGGCGACATATCTCCCATATGGCACAAAGTTATTATGCCTTTTGATGGCATTTTCTCGAACTAGATCCAAACCGAGGTCGTGGGACCGATGGTGTCCTCGTCGACCCGCTAGAAATTTGCTTTCCCTTAGCTTGCTGGGAAAAACCTTCACCCTGCTTGCATTTTTTGGGAGGGGGAGCAGTAGTGGAGGACTTTCCCACCCTTTTTCCAGAACCTTCACCCTGTTTGCGTTTTTTGGGATGGGGTAGTAGTAGAGGACTTTCTCACCCCTTTTCCATGGAAATGTTTGGATAATTCTCAACTACTGCTACCCCTCCCAAAGGAAAAGGGGTCGGAAAATCCTCCACTACTGCTCCCCCTCCCAAAAAACGTAAGTAGGGTGAAGGTTCTTCCCGGCATGCTAAGGGAAAGTAGGTTGCTAGCGGGTCGACGAGGACACCATCGGTCCCATGGCCTCGGTTGGATCTAGTTCGAGAAGACGCTATCAAATGGCATAATAACTTTGTGCCATATGGTAGATATGTCTCCTAAAAGGGGATTAATATAAAGGCTCCAGAAAAGAACTTCCCGAATATGTTTGCCCGGTTGGTAGAGATGAAGATGGATAAGCTAGAATGCACGGGCCCTACAAATCTGAGCAAGGTGCGAGAGATGTATGCCAATTGGAACACAGACATGTTCCAGTCATGAGTCCGAGGAAAGGAGATACCACTGGATAGGTGATCCTTGTGTGAATTTTTGGGAGTTGATAGCCCTAATCCACGGAGGCTACAGAAGTTCGTCAAAAGCCCACGCTACCGGACAATACATCATACTCTTTGTGGCGTTGATTCTAATGCGAAGTGGACACAGACTAAGGGAGATGCCCAGCTTGAGATGCTCCATTTCGACTTCAACAAGACGGCCAAGGTATGACAAACTTTGTGCAGGCTAGATTGATACTTGTTGAACATACCAGTGAATGCACTCGAGCTCGAGTGTGTGTGATATTCTTTTTGATGACTGGGCGACCCATAAACGTGGGTGAGATCATGCTAGGGGAGATGGCCCGCACCCGTGTTGGCCAAAGGATCAAAAGGTTCTTCTTTGGAAACCTCCTGACGCAGTACATGCTCTCCCGTGGGCTACCGGAGTACCCTGGCTATGTAACTGGGGGCTGATAGTTGGGTTCTAAAGATGCACATGCCTAAATTGGGTTCAAGTCAGTTCATACCTTCTAACAAATAAAAAGGGCAAGCTTGTTTTCTACCCATCTTCACGGTCCAAAAAATAGAGAGAAATCCAGAGTTTATAATAAACAGGCAGAGTAAGGTATAACAGACGAGAAATTACCTTGCAGATTGCGTCAAGTTCAAAAAGAAGAACTTGATAAAATTGTCCTTCACTAACACCATCTCTGAAGGGAAAAGGATAATTCATTTCAGACAAAAAAGGAACAGAAATTTCTATAATGCAGGTATAGAAGCGTTATTCAACAATACCTGTACAATATAATTCTCTAAGGCTTCTGTGCAGTTGCTCGACGGAAGGAAATAAGCAATTCCCTGAGTTATAAATGAGATAGACCATCAGTCAGAAGCAAATTTAAGTCCATTAGCTTGAACCTTGAAAATCAAGACATGTTCTTTGAAAATGAGGAAAGAAAAAGGCGGAATACTTTATCATGCCACCAGTCACAGGTCCTCTAACTGGATCTTGCCAAGTCTTGTACAGATCTAGTATAAGCTCTTGCCTATGCGCTTGAGCAGAAACCAAACCAGCATACTTTGTAATCTCAGGCCAATCTTGAGAAGCAACCACCTGAAAGATATGAAAAGTTAGCACTTCTTTGCTTCAGATATATAGATGAAGGGAGTGGATTAATGAAACCAAAAGAATGAAGTCTACAGCAATTACCGCAGCAATTGACGGGCTAGAATCCTCCCAGGGTGGGGATAGGTGACATCTGCACCAAAAATGATAGTTGCGCGGTCGCTGACAAGGGAAATTCGTCTTGAGAGCACATCAACCAGCACAGTATTTCTTCCTCCAACCTCCACATTTATCTTCAGGGATACATTGACTAAATACTGCTTAGTCATCTTAAATACATGTTTTGTCAAGCAGCATTACGAGACAATTCCAAGTTCAGTTTCACCTAGGAAAAGAAGCAAGAATTTCAGCTGTAGCATATTCCAGGAGTTTGCAAAAGCACCATATGAATTTCACCATTCTGGTCTTGTACCATAAAGAGAAGAAAGGTGCAAATGTCTCCTCTCCTTCTGAGTCCTAGAAATCCCCTAAGCAGCTTAAAAGAGTTATTTTTAAGAGATACCTCATTTTTATCATTAATTATCTCCTCGGATTCAAATATCTCCTCTCCTATTTCTTCCTCTGAGTCACTTAACTCTTCCTGCTCCATCACAATTTCTGCAAGGGGCTGGTCTGCCATATAATCAAGGTCATTTCCATTTTCTCGGTCGTTGGATAAAATCATTGCGGTAGCACCTGAATCATGGGGTTGCGTGGTTCTATTTGGAGTTCTATTGATTTGATGATTTTGAGCTCCAGAATCTGAAGCACTAGTAGGTGATCTTCCCATATAATGGTCAGCCACTCCTCTGCTTCCCATGGCTTTCTGCTTTCTGGACGTGAAACTCAAGTGCATCTCCAAGTCAACCTCATTCCTTTTTCCCACAGGGCTAGAGGGTATAGAACAAGCAACATTTGAACTACTATCGACAGCATTCTGAACTTGAGTGCACCTTCCTTTTGATGACTCTGTGATACATAAGGTTGGTGCAGCAGAGGATGCAGCTTCCAAGTCACAATTTGCATCATCAGTTCTTTACAGAAGTGGATGAAAGTCAAAACCAGATGATACTGAAGTTTTATCCCTGAGCTTAGAAGACTTGTCAAGAAAGTTAACAGTATGGGCTAATTGGCGTGAATGATGAAAGAGGCTAAGATTTAGTTGAGGTTGACAACCCGAAAAGAAACTGAACGAACTGGATGTACTAAAACTAGAGTTAGACTGATAATATGGCAAAGGGCCATCTTCAGGGGCCCGGAAGAGCAAAGGATGCATCTGTAGATCTGACTCATCTTTTCCTTCGGTAACATTCTTATTATCCTTTGACACCCTGTTTTCCTGTAGATTCTGATTACTTATAGTGTTCCTCCCAGCACTAATGCTAAACGGTCCATCTTTCACATAATAATTCTTTGCAGCACTTGCAATTTTTGGGACTGTGTTGTCTGTATCACCCGCACAAGCATCCCCACCAAAAGTCCTTGGATACGTTCCACCATGATAGCTTTTAAAAGCCGACTGAGATATAACTCAAACAGATGGTGGAAGATTAACAGGAGGCAAGCCTGGAGCTAATTTGACTAATTGTCCATTGTTAAATTTACGGGCTCGGTATGGCCGCGAAAAGGACTCCGTTTTTGAGGCCCTTCAAGTCAGATGAGAAGCATAATGAGTCATCATAATGCAGAAAGTCTGCCATCTTGAGAAAACAAACACAAAAACAAAGGAGATGAAAAGAGTAAGATGCAATGTGTACCTCAGAGAAACAGGGAACTCGTTAGAGATGTGCGATTGCCCATTTCCAGAACGACTGCTATTCATCTCTTCAGCAACTGGAGAACTCTCATCTCCCAATAGCTGAGCAGGAGGAATTTTCTCTGCCAGGTCTGACATAGAATGATTCACTTGGATGCTGGATACAGCAGGCCTCCAATCTGCCAAAAAGGCCTCATGAACATAAGCTTCCTCATCTCTTTCTGTACAATTATCTGCACCACTATTTTCTGTTACAGCATAGTCAGCAACATTATCCTGCAATTTTTTTCATGAGCAAGGGCATTATAGTTTATATCCAACTGCATCCAGTGGATGAATGTAGAAAAGGAACATTAAAGTTAAAGACCCTTCTCAAAAGTGTAGGGAGCCAACAAAAATCCGTTCATCATTAGATGAATCAACTATGTCTCAATCACAAGCTAGTTGGGGTTGTATTATCCATTCCGCTTTATTCGGAACATTTTATTTTAATACTAATGAATAATTTGACTTATAAGAAAATTATAAGTTTTCTAAAACTAGAGATCCTCTAAATCTCACATAGAACATCTATGTCATCTGCAGAAATAAAATTACGTCAGATATCCAACAGATGTAAATAAGAAAATTTCAAATTGTACTAATTTTTGTTTTCATTCAAATGTATGTGGTCTGCTCCCACCAGGTAACCCATAGATCAAAAGAGGTCTCATGTTCCAAACACTGCACTAACATTTATTAGCTACAGCACAATGTAAAAACAAATGATTTATATTCGAGTCTCCTCCTAACATATGTAACAGTTACCGCATATAGTCTAAAGCCTCTTCGGCTTCTTTTTTTATTAGCCTCTTCTGCTTAAATTGTCCCAAGTTAGACATGCCTCATAAACTACTATCCAACCAAAACATGAAACTTCGGGAAGACCTCTAGTTTTGCGACAGTTTCCATCGCCAATGGCTCCTACTGTCTGCATAACTGGATAGTGCGTCTTAAGTACCTTACACAGAGAACAGATGTTTACTGTCAAATTTCGATCACAGAGAATATTTCCCCCTAGAAACTGTTCCTTTATCTTCAATCTAGAGTTAGCCTAGTTAAACTATATAGCGAGAGCCTCCTGATCCTGGCAACAACAACAACAACAAACCCAACTTAATCTCATACGTGGGTCTGGGGAGGGTAGTATGTACGCAGCCTTACCTCTATCCTATAAAGGCAGAGAGGTTGTTTCTGATAGACCATCGGCTTAAGGAACGGTAAAAATAAAGCAACAAGCAATAACAGCAGTAATACAATAAGTAATGGAAGCGAGTGACATAACAAGTAATAAAGAACTAAGAATAAAAGAATACAAGAATAGTACCAGTACTACTGGTAAACCTAGGAGAAACTCACAACTACATGTCAACCCACCACCTTAATTCTTGATCTCCACACCTTCCTATCGCTAGTCATGTCCTCGGATAGGTGAAGCAATGACATGTCCTACCTCATCACCTCTCCCCAATACTTCTTTGGCCTACCCCTGCACTTCCTCAAGCCCGCCATGGTCAACCTCTCACACCTCCGGACCGGGCTCCTCTTCACATGCCCGAACCATCGCAACCTCGATTCCCGCAATTTGTCTTCCGCAGATGTCAGTCCCACCTTGTCCCTAATAACTTTATTCTTAATCTTGTCTTTCGTGGTATGTCCACACATCCATCTCAGCATCCCCATTTCAGCTACTTTCATCTTTTGGACATGGGACTTCTTGACGGGCCAACACTCAGCTCCATACAACATAGTCGGTCTAACCACCACCCTTGTAGAATTTTTCTTTAAGTCTAGGCGGCAGATTCTTATCGCATAAACCCCCGAAGCTAGCCTCTATCTCATCCACTCCGCTCCAATGCAATGGATAACATCCTCGTCAATCTCCATGTTGCCTTGGATTATAGACCCAAGATACTTGAAACTCTCTCTTTTGGGAATGACTTGAGTATCAATCTCCACTTCCACTTCTTCTTCATGCCTCTATCACTGAGCTTGCACTCCAAGTATTCAGTTTTCGACCTACTCAACTTGAAACCTGTGGACTCCAGCGTCTGTCTTAAAACTTTCAACCTAGCATTAACACCCCCTCGCGTCTCGTCAATCGATACTATATCATCAACAAATAACATACACCATGGCACCCTCCCCTGTATGTGTCTTGTCAGCACATCCAACTCTAGGGCAAATAAAAACGAACTAAGGGCCGATACAACCCCATCTCCATAGAAAAATGTTCTGAGTCTCCTCCCGCAGTCTTCACACTAGTCTTAGCACCTTCGTACATGTCTTTAATCACCTTAATGTACGCTACCAGGACTCCGCTAACCTCCAAACATCTCCATAACACTTCCCTCGGGGCTTTGTCATAAGCCTTCTCAAGGTCAATGAACACCATGTGCAAGTCATTTTTCCTCTCCCTATACTGCTCCACCAATCGTCTCACCAGGTGAATAGCTTTTGTAGTTGATTGTCCCGGCATAAATCTGAACCCTGGTCCTGGCAACTTTTTTCAAAATTTAATGTCTTATACTCTACTATTAATTTTTTGAGCAATAGTTGACTTGAACACCATGCGCAAGTCATGTTTTCTCTCCCTATACTGCCCCACCAATCGTCTCACCTTGACTGTCCCGGCATAAATCCGTACCTTGATCATGGCAATTTCTTCAAAATTTAGTGTCCTATACTCTACTGTTCATGTTTTGAGTAATCGTTGACTCAGGACAACCTATAAAACTAAAAAGATCTGGATATTCCCGTCTTAACTCTTAAGTGATGCGTCAAAATACTAAATTTCTCGCCAGATTCTTGTTTTTCTACTGTAACTGACCTTAAAATGTGTGTATCTTATGAATTCCTCCCTTTGACCTCCCATACATGTCCACCTTAAACGAGCAGATATGAAAGAGCTCATTAGCCAACTCGAAAAGAGAAGGATTCCTAGGCTTTGAACCAGAAAAAAGGGAAAACGGCCATCTCCTTTTTTTGGTTTGACAATAGAATGAAGGTAATTGGATAGAGGAAAATAATTGCCATATTTTGGGGCCTGCCAACTTTTCAAGTGTTTGCAGGACTTATACTTCCCGGTCTTCCCTCCAACTTCGATGATTAGATGTCTGAACACCTCTTTTCTACTCTTAAATTAACTGTTCAACCAAATCAAGGAGTGGAGTACCTTTTCTTAGGCCCAACCTCCTTCGCTTCATGCCAAAACAGCAAAGGCCCCTACATCCCGACGTTTCCTTTTCCCTCATATATGAAGAGGCTCTAACCTTGCATCTAAGAATGTGGTCTAGTGGTCAATGAAGTTGAAATGACGAATATGCGAAACCAGGGTCCAAATCTCAGCAAAGACAAAAAAATGCTAGGTGAAATTTTTTCAATGCCTAAATCTAGTGGACAGAGTACCCGATAATTGGTGGGAGAATGGAGGTACTCGATGCAATAATCAAGGTGTGCACCAATCGGCTTGAACACAACCATCATCAAAAATAAAAATTCAAAATTTAAAGAATCTCTAACCTTAGGGGTGGAGTTGTTGTGACATGGTCCATATGCATAACCATGTAAATGGATATGAATGATATCTAGTCACCAAGACTTAGGTCCACTCTTTGCTCTTGTTTGCATTCCAATATGCTGAACGTGGACTTAACAAAAAAAAAAGTCTACAACATGATAGACAACTCTTCAACACCAACATATAAAGCAGCTATATGTGTAGCCTTGCAAGGTACATCCATTCTCACCTTAGCTAGAATATTTTGCGAAGTACAACAAAATCACTAACATACCAGATCATGTTGATGACATACTCCCTTTGTTCCAGTTTATGTGAACCTATTTCCTTTTTGGTCCGTTCCAAAAAGAATGACCCCTTTCTAAATTTGGTAACAATTTAGCTTAAACTTACAATTCTACACTTAATGAGAAACTTTTATAGCCACACAAATACTCTGGGGCCCTTTTTAACTTGTATAGGACCACAAATTCAAAAAGTCTTCATTTTTTTCTTAAACTCCATGCCCAGTCAAACAGGTTCACGTAAATTGGAATGGAAGGAGTAATATAATTAAGTAAATAAAAATGTGCTCTCTTTATGTTTTTCTATAAATAAGGTGTACTCTCTCTAATATCTTAAACTTTTAGATGAGATGGCCACACACTTTAATATTATCAGACATCGAATCTCACAGCTACCCTTTATCAAAACAAATTTCCATTTGGGCTATGAAGGGAAGGAATTTTCACTTGGCCTGCATGTGAGGAGGCATGTTAAAGACATAATATAATTAAGTAAATAAAAGTGTGACCTCCCTAACAAATTAGGCTTTAAATGAGATGGTCACACACTTCTATGGGTTCAACTTAGATGAGGCATAATGTTTAAGCGATCTATAAATCAATCAACAGTCAGTTGCGCCTCAAGCAAAAACTAGTACTGGGATATATGAATCCTCCGTATCCACTCCAATCTATTCTAACCCATTCCATTCCAAAACTGGAAAATACTTTGTTTTTTAATGTAAACCAATGGTCTTTACAACAAGAGGTTTTCCAAATTTCACCATCATCCCTACATTGACATGCAAGTTAACAATTAAGCTAAAAAGAATCCTATTTCTGGCAAACATCGGATCTAATGGAAGTGTAAAACTAACAACTGAGCTTTAATCACAAAATTTGATGCCGAAAATGAATATTTTCCATCCATTGTGTCTGTTCTTAGCTAATTCACACTGGTCTCGAGAGATTATGTGTTTTGAGACTTCCCTTCATGTGATTACAAGTCTACCTTGTCCAATTTTAGGAGATTCAATCGCCATGATATAGTTTGAAGTCTATGTAGGACATGATCAACCTTGCATACTCAGCCTGGTGCTACCGAAAATTCGTAGATGATGAATGCATGACGATTAGGAGATAAAATGGTTACGTCATATTAAAATATAACGCAAAACGGCTTCTAGATAGAAGCATGAAATCCCTCCCATTTATTATTGATGACCCTAGACCTATATAGAATCCATTATGTACAAACTCCATTTATTATATATCCATTTTTCCATCTCTAGTTGACAACGTTCAACTTTAACATTTGATTGGGGACATGTTTTAAAATCCAACCAATCAGCACTAATAGAACATAGTTGGGCCACATGTAAGGGGCTCTGCTGGGGAAACTGCAATTGAACCATAATACAACAGAAGACTTTGATAACTTTCTCTTCAATTTTTTTGAGAATCGTAATTTAGTTTTCTTCCTCTCATCCAACCATCGGCAGAACCCACTTATTATTTGTCTTTCTCCTCCCGTCAGCCATTGTCCACACAATTGCATCCTCAGCTCCATGTTGCTTGGCCCACACCCCAAATCCATCATGTTCTCTCCTCCTCTGCCAGTTCAACGTAAAGACATTCGGTTGGAGGATACCTTCATCCTTTCTTATAATTTGCTTTTCTTTTGTGTAATCTCTTTTGCAAAAAGATTTTCAAGTAGGATACAATACATCCTAGCTTTAGTCAAACAAGCATTAAACTACATCTTAGTAATAACATATTTGATTATTTCTACATAGTATTAGATAAGTTAGATCACTCTTAGTCCAATCTAATTCTTCCGGTTCCCAGCCCATAGCCACAAGAATGATGAATTTCAACATGACTAACCCAGCCGAGCAACCAATAATCACATCCAATGCAAGTCTAAGCCAGTTGCAGCAACTGGCCTAATCTATAGTAACTGCAAGCAAGCCTAATCTACTTGATAATCGTAGGTTACTAAAGAGAAAATCCAGATTTACAAATGGTAAACTAAATCCCTTTCAGGAAAAGTTCAAATTAGGCTCAACTAGGAATTGTAAAACAAAGATTTGGTGCAATTAATCACATTATATGATCAGGTTTAATACGATATAAGATGGAACCGTGTATAAGATAGTTCATGCTAGAGCAAGAAAAATCCATCTTAATTAAGAACTTCAGTAAACAGTAATTAACCAAGATTCAGGTAATAAATATCAATCCAACTTATAATTTCTAAACAAAACTAAGCTTCTTAGCAGATTTGGCATCATGACTATATTTCAAAACAAACCTACTTCCCTATTTTTACCAGTTCCATGCTCCAACTTTGTGGTACTAACTAGCAATTGGCAAGATAAAGTTTATGGTAATAAGAGAAAGAACATACTGCATGGGCGAGTTAGGTACTTCTTTGACAAAGTACACCTTTCTAACATGGAAAATGGACGCAGAATAATAGTTTGACTGAAAGGCACAGCCTTACCTCCTTTTCGGAAGAAACATGCCAAGTTTCCAAAGCAGCTGCTTTTGATTTTCTTCTCTCTTCATATAACCGGTGTTTTGCCTTCTTACTAGCATCGGATTTATATGATTTCTGAGTTCCAATAGCAATGCGCCACTGCCGGGGTAACAAGGAAGGATCTCTATAAGGAACAATAAACTTCCACACTGACATCCAGTCAAGCTTGAACACCTTCAGACCCTGCATGATCATGACTATATAAATAGTGAAGCAGCGACAAATGGAGATGGTGGTGCTATGGAAATTTAAGTTGCATTGTATACTTACCTCTTTAATACATGCAACCTCTTCTACTGTCAACGGAGAGTTTTTTATCCTCCGAACCGCCTACAAGATTCATTACTACATTATATACCACAATCAATGACCACAACAATCATAAAACACACTGTGACATTCAAAACAAAATAAATGGCATCTCTAGCAACATATATATTTTTTGATAAGGTAAATAATTTTATTAACAATTGGGGGAAACCCCGTATACAAGTTGTATGCCAAAAAGAAAGAACCTACACAAATATATGGTTCTCAACAACATAGGCCCGGCGCTCTATACAAGTGGGGACCTCATGAGTGCACCAAAAAGAAACTAGAAACAAAAGGCAACTTTGCAATTTTACAAACTCAAGTTCCACCCCTTCAAAAGCCTCTTATTTCTCTCTTTCCAAATAACCCACATGATTGCTATGGGGGCAACCCTCCAAGCCTTTGGACTTCTCTTCCCCCTCATGTGAGACCAACTACGCAACGCCTCCTTCACTATGCTCAGCATCACCCATCGCACCCCAAACAAATTAAGGACCAGATATTTTGGAAAATACTGCAAAAAATGTCATGATTCATGGATGAATTGCGATTGTGGGTTGTACTTTTATTAGGTGAATCGAGAAAGTCATTTTCGAGTTAAAAAAATCTTTGAACAGTTGAAGGAGTGGTAGGAGACGGCTTAAACATTCAGCATATCCCAACTGATAGAATGAATAGATTGCTAAAGTGGTTTTGCAGGCACTTTTAGGAAGAGGCAGTTCAAATGGGGCCATAGCGTTAATAGTATGATTGTTTATAAATGTTTTATGCACACCAATAACAAACCTTTATTGGATTTTCAGGTGCTTTAGATGATGAGCGATTCTTCTGCCTGACAAAAATCTGCAAAAAAGGTCAAGCACTTCTTCACGTTAAGCACAACTAAACATTAAGAAGACAATGAAATCGAGAGAATAAATGACTGACAACACTGTTGCTGCAAGTGGAAGTGCACATAAGAATCACCTGATGCTTAGATTTGCCAGGAAGATAGCGCTGCTGAATTGCCCTCCAGTCTGTATTATACTCCATCAAACCCAATGCTAATAATCTGCATCACATGCCAAGGTAATATCACAAAACTTATTAGTAATGGTAAAAGCGAATATGGGTAAAAATGAAGATCGTCCATGATATTAAAACCTTAAGACCTAGTAGGGAATTGATGAAATTGCCAAAGGAAGTGGAGGATGAATGATACATGGTATTTAACCAAATCACAGTGACTATAACTGCTTAGGCTCTCACAGATATAGGTAATTAGCTTCATTCAATTGTTTTCGTACAATAGACGTAAGCAAATCTTTTTGCTTCATGATAACACCCAATTTTGTACCATGCTGAGAAATAAATTGTACTAACAGGGATCGTTTATTTAGGGGAAATTTCAGAATCCATATGTGAATTCCAACTTTGCAACTCTAAACCCTAACTAAATTCACTACCTTCTCTGTTTTTCCTATAGCAAGGTTTTAGTTCACAACCTATCACCATAGGACTGTGGAGAAGATGAGAATACCAACTAATAAAAGCGAGAAGGCATCAAATGCCCCAAAGTAAGGTCAATGTTGCCTCAATTTTACAATCACGACCTAATCAGTAAAGCGACTCATTTCATAAGGACCCTGATACTGCTACTGCAAGAAAGGTAAAAGAAGACATAAAACTCACTCATCCTCTGCATCAGTAAAAAGCACCTGGTTTGCTACCGCTGCAGGGGGTGGTTTATGGGGATACAGGGCGGGATTAAACAAAGGAAAAAAGCGCTGGGCTAACTTAGCAATCTCCTTTGGAACAGGAGCAGCTGCCTGTTTTTTAGCTTTTTCTACTAATACAGCAGCCATAGTCTTCTTTGATGTTTGAAAACTTGATGAAGGAGGAGGCACACCGTTTGAATACAAGGAAGCCTGACCATCAGGTTCAGCAGTAAAATGTATATTTTGCACAGGAAACAAGGGTTCCTTCTCGGAGCAGATATCATCCATACCTCCTACTTGCCGATGTTTGTAATCTTGCATAGCTGTCAATAAATATCACCCATGATGAAGTAAATAAAGTATCATAAACTGAGCAACCATAAGAAAACTAAGTGAAATTTAGTGTTCTAACATGATATACCATGAGAAACGTCATCCATGAAGTCCTTGACTAATTTGATCGGAGCCACATCAAGAACAGATAGTATTGGACCACTAATATAAGGTACCCAGGAGCCTTCCAGATGAGCAGTCTCCCTGCAAAACATGTGCTGAAGATATTTTGTTGGTGATTTGGGCAGGCGAAGTCTTCGAAGGTTCATCAGACACTGAGGGATGAACATATGGGAAGAAGAAGCAAAAACTGGGATATGGCACACTCCAACTTGCTAATACTCATCACGTTTATGAAGCATTTGTGATATCAATTCCCGAACATCAGAAGCAATGTGCCGTCTGGCCGGCTCAAGAACACAAACCGCAAAAACCTGAATAAGAAGTTGAACATGCTCATGTATCAAACAATGTAATTGTCCTATCTGATGGACTGTAAATCCATTCATAAAGCCATCATTCGCAGGCGACAAACTGAGTGAAGCTAGAGAACATCTTGGCATCGTCATGCTTTTTGCACCATGTCCAGAGTAAGGAGAAATGGGCAGATATGGTAACAAAGGGAGTAGTGGCCTATTTGACAGCCCTAAAACCTTCTTCCTGTTCTCAAGAGAAGCTCTTTGGGGCCTAGTTTGCCTAGTCTTAGTTTAGTTGCAGAGTTTTATTTTGGGGTTTTGGCATGGTATAACCCATATAATTGGTAGAAAATAGCCCTAGTTATAGATATTGGCATCAATAACCAATAAATGTATATCACAATAATAATATGTATATCACAACTTTTTTTTCCTTCTTTGTCTATATCAACATTTATATTAAAATTTTATTTTCATTCTTTGTATATAAATAATATTATTTTTTGTATATCAATAATATAAAATTATATATATTTATTGTTGTCTTTATATCAATGTATATCAGAATAAAAATATTGTATTATTTGTATATCACAGTGTATAGCACATCGGACATGTGTATACCAAAATAGATATCATAAATTTATTTTTCTTCTTTGTGTATATCAAGAATTAATTTTCTTTGTATATCAAAATATTATTTACTCCCACAATTATATTTATTATTTTTATATTTTAGAACTTGCTTAAACATGCTATATCAAAAATTTATTTTCCCTTTTTGATCAATAATTAATAATTATATTATTTGTATATCACAGTGTATAACATAATAATAATAATAATGTGTATATCAAAAAAGTTTATTAAAATTTTATTTTCGTTCTTTGTATAACACATTTCAGACTGAAAACTCAAGTTCATGACGGCTCCACATATATATCCCCTATTGTAACCCGTATATATCTCATGTATTTTATCTGTATCTATGTATATCCATGAAAATTTGTTTTATATATACGATATACAATGTGATATCACAGACGTCCATAAATAAATTATGTTGTATACACGATATACAAAGTGATATACACGGACGTACTTAAAAACTTGTGTGTGATATACACTGATGTACACGATATACAACATGTTATACACAAGTCGTAGTTAGATTTTTAGGTCTGATTTTTTGCATGAAACCAATCTAAATCACTTCTAATTTTTTTCAAATTTTGTATATAACCTCGTTTAGGTATTTTCAACTAATTTCAATTACACCCACTCATTCAATCTAACCAAAAAAGGAAGAGAGAAGAAAAACAAAGTTGAAATATATTTTTCTCTCTTAGTTTTTGCTAATCTTGCTCAAATTTTGTATATAGCCTCGTTTAGGGGTGCATCTACGCTGAGTGAATCACCGTCCATTTCAATAACATGATTAGTTGCCCTCATGTATTTTTCTTAAGTTTGAGAAGGATCTGAAAATTCCTCAAAAACTTAAGAATCTTGTAGCATTCATATCTTGTAGGTTGTTCTTCTTCGATTGCGGTGAAAATTAACTGGACAACGTCGGCAAGGCATTGGTGGTTATGGATGCTGATTTGACGATGCAATTGGTGTGGATAAAAGGAAAAATAAAAAAAATTCTAAATTTTCTCCCCTTCTCTTTGAGATAGAAGAAAAAATACAATGAGAGAAATGGGGAGGGAAGCCAAAATAAGCGTGTAGTTTTTTTAGGAGAGAATATAAAAGAGAGTAGTTATTTTAAGATTTGGCTATATAATGCCAATTGTTTGGGGCTATCTTTGCCAAACCTAATATAAGGCTAAAAAATTGGCAATTTCTATTATGTATTGTCATAGGATGCCAATTTTTCTTTTATTTTATTTTGGTCTTCCCGGTTTTGACTGTTTTGACCCAATTAGAATTGGGCTTGTATATAAACACTGTGGCTTTCGGATTTGAAAACTACGGGTCATAATAACAAAATTCCAGAACAGGTTGTTCTCTCTCGAACCTTCTTCGCTCACTTTGGTTCTGTGATTTCTTATTCATTTTTTGCTTGAATTCATACAATCTAACACGTACTCCTCTTCAACATCAGCCTTCACGTGTTCATCAATGTCGCTCTCCAATGCCTCCTCAATTTCAAGCTCAAAATCTGCATCGTTGTCTTCATCTTCATTATCAACATTTTCATTCTCTTGTACATTTGCAGAATTTCCATATCCAATCAGTAAAACAGCTGCAAGAAACTTGTTGTACGCTTCATCGTTGGCATTCTGAAGATCATCCTCATCATATGTTTCTTGAAGAAATGACTCAAGTTCATCAAGTGTATGGCTAACAAGTGAGTACCTAGCTCTAGTGCGCTTACATATAGCATCTTCATTATCCATATCTATGATGGATCTCCTTGAATTTGCAACTAAAAGATCTTCAATGCCCTCTCCCCTCCACTGAATACAATCCTCTTGTTATTTGAAATTTCACTTTTAGGTTCAGTATCCTAAACAGATTCTCTCTCAGAAGAATAGATTTTCTTCACGTCTTCTGGACAAGCTCCAGAAGAAGCTCTATTTTGCATCATTTCCTCCCCAAATATTAAGGCCCCAAAAATATAAAGCAGGCGATATTGGGGCGAGTCTTAGGGCGCGCATCAGGGTGGAGCGGTCAAAAATCGCCTCGTGGCAGAAATGGAAAGCGCAGGGCGTACCTCTCAAATGATTTGGTGTCACGATCCAAAAATCCCTCCGAACAAGTTGTGATGGCATCTAGTCTCTAAACTAGGTAAGCCTAACATTAACTGAAATAACCTTGATATTTATTAACTTTAAATTAAATTACTCTGAACAAATTACAATTTCCAAAACCTGTGGTACTAGTCATAAGCCTTTCTAAGAATATTTATACAAAATAAATACATCATTGTTTCGAACAAAAGGAACATATGGAAATAAGTACAATTGAAGGTGACTCTGAAGCCTGCGAACGTACTACAACAGGTTTACCTTGAGTCTCCACTGCAATGATCCGCACAGCCACTAACGATCAAATACCCGGATCTGTACACAAAAAAATGTACAGAAGTGTAGTATCAGCACAACCGACCCCATGTGCTGGTAAGTGCCTAGCCTAACCTCGGCGAAGTAGTGACGAGGCTAGGACCAGACTACCAAATAAACCTGTGCAATATAGCGTACAAAATAATAGGAAGCAGATAACAATGATGGCAACAATGATCAACCAGTGATATAAGTAGCAGGCAACAAGAACACCATAAATGTTTCTCAACAAATAATAAATACAAGTGCAATCAATTAATCGAGTCGTTCAAATATAAATCTTTCGCCTATAAATCCTTCAAGTAATAATCTCTAAGATAATATGCTTTTCAATAAATATATTTCGAATATATTTCCTTCAAATAAGTAACTTCCAAGTAAGCATCTTTCGAATATAATTCTTTCAAGTAAAGGTCACCTTGTGATACCTCATTTCATAATCATAAACAATATAGGTCTCAGCCCACTTTCATATTTTCACGGCACCTCGTGCCCACATTTTTCTGTCTCATATTGCACAACAATATCCTCATATTACTCGGTTCATAGGTTCCATAACCCAATACAATTAAGAGTGTTCAATAAGCCTCATTCACTTAACATAAAGTAGAGTACAACTCCCAACCCAAATAGGAAATCAACAAGAAAAGATGAAGTTATTTTTTTGAAATCATTTGATAAAGAAAATACCCTTTTCAATTAAAGTACAATATTGAATGAATTATTACCTTTAATACGATAAATCAATAAATCAAAACATAGAAGAAATTCCTTTTTAAGTAAAGTACAACCTCAAACGATTTAAGGAAAATTTAGCTGAGAAATCAATTGAGTTAAAAATGTAACAATTGTTGAAATTTGAAGTATTGAATATATATATATATATATAACAAATAGGGCGAGGTATTGTCAACACTATGGATTCTCACACAAAAGATCACAGCCGTAAAGGAATCTACACCATTAAAACACTTGAATTGATAACCACAATTTCAACGGAGGCAGAATAATCACGGAAGGAATACAGCGGCTAGGGCCCTACTGAGATAAAATAAGATATAAAGTATGACGGATAAGATGAGCAATTTAGTGGCAAGCTAACAATAAGAATGTTAATACGAGAAAGTAAGGAATGCAATAACCGAAACAGAGGCTAAAACAATCACTACGATAAGAACCGGACATCTCTCAGTATCCCGAGGATCTCTTGGTATCCTCAATCTGTACCAGGGATCTCTTGGTATCCCGGGGATCTCTGGGTATCCTCTTTATATACTAGGGATCTATTGGCATTCCGAGGATCTCTTGGTATCCTCATTACATATTAGGGATCTCTTGGTATCCTCAATATGAATGCTAGGGATCTCTTGGTATCCCGAGGATCTCTTGGTATCCTCAATATGAATGTGCAGGGGGATCTCCCGAGAATCTAACCCGTAGTCCCAAAGTAAATACACAACACAACCAACAAAATCAACAGTTACATCACAACAGAAGGATCGGATATCACCGCAATACATATAACAACAACAAATGACAATAATACAAGGTAAGACAAGTAAATCAACTCAGGGGTTGTAAATCACGAGAAAAATAGTAGGACCAGCTCAAGGAATAACCACAGAAAATAATACTGGCATAAAGGAAATAGTTCAATAACGGGAAAACTAACACGTAGCAACGGTCCCACAATATATATGTCAATAATAAGGAAAGCAACACGAATCAAGTAGCTATGAAAATATAACACAACAACAGGAGAAGCGAAACTCTTCAGTTAAGTCAAACAGGAGTCACATTAATCAAAGTATAAGATTACGGGCATGCTTGACTCTAATGTATAGATACTCGTCACCATACATGTACGTCGTACTCGACAAATAACACATAACAATTATGACACAACTCCTAATCCTTCAAGCTAAGGTTAGACCAAACACTTACCTCGCTTTGCAACCAAATTCAAGATTCCAATAAATCTTCGCCTTGACAATTCGTGTCTGAAGGCTTCAAATCTAGTCACAAATAATTTAATATACTCAATACAAATAGTAGAAATTAATTCCATATGAATTTACTAATTTTCCGGATTAAAATCCGAAATTTAACTCAAAAATTGCCCGTGGGGCCCACTTCTCGGAATCATACGAAACTCACAAAATGTGATAATCCATTCCGATACGAGTTTAACCATACAAAAATAATCGAATTCCGACCCCGATATCAAAAAGTCAATTCTCGGTCAAACTTTCCAAAAATCATCTATTTCCCAACTTTCGCCAAAATGCGCCGAATTATCATACGGACTTCCAAATCCAAATCCGAATATGCACATAAGTCCAAAATCATCATACGAACCTATTGGAATCATCAAAATTCCATTCCAAAGTCATTTACATAAAAGTCAACTCTCTGGTCAACTATTTTCTTTTAAGCTTCTTAAATTAGAATTTGTTCTTCCAATTGATCCCAAATTATCTGAAAACCAAACTTGATTACACACGCGAGTTATAATACATGTTACGAAGATTTTCGAGGTCTTAAGCCGTTGAATGGGACGCTAATTCTTAAAACGACTAGTCGGGTCATTACATTCTCCACCTCTTAAACAAACATTCGTCCTCGAACGTACTAAGAATTATTCTGAGGTTGCCAAATTGATGATTTTACTTTTACACCTATACTCTCGGTTGATCTCACGTTACCGCATTCGACATAAACCCGACAATACCATCTTAGTTGAGATTATTTCCTTTATCCATATTTGTGAACTTTAAGACCAAATTTCTTACTCTCCAAACATTTTCAAAATGGTCCAAAATTTTTTTCCCACATCAACACACGGTATTATTCTCATGTCAACACATCAACTTTTAATAGCGCTTAAATACTTCGAAATTTCATGTTACATTCTCCCCCAGTTAGGGTCATTCGTCCTCAAATACACAACGTAACTTCTCTCTTTCTTAGCACATCTCAATGTCTCAATTTTTTTTTTCAAATTCCCAAATTTTTCAGAAAATTCAGTAGAGTCTCCCCTGTAATTGGGACTATCCACCTGTCAGAGTAACACCCAAACAACTCATGACAACACATCCACAGCTCAATAAAATACCACAATGTATATATCAAAAACACTAATCTCCGCATTACAAGCATTGCTTTATCATAATGAATCTGGACATGAAACAAATCATATATATGCCCATAACTACGTCTCTGGTCTTAATCGTTGTTCATCATCGATTACAAAGTTGCCAATTAACTTCATGTTAACAAATTCTTGTTTCAAGCTTTCACTTTACTAACAACGTAGCATGAAGACCTCATAATTACTTACCCAAATTAACGATTCATAATTAACGTCACCTGGGCACTTACCTTGTAGGCTAAACTCAATAGTTACAATACAAATTTGGCAAATTATGTACAGAGATATTCATATGAGAATTTTCAAATAAGCCTCATAGGCATAACTCCCTATAAGTACTATAGTACAAATTTTTAATTCCACAAAGGGAGAATTTAAACGCATAAACTTTTCACCACAAGGACCTCATCCTTATATAACATCCACCACAACTTGTAGCCCAGTTTAAATATTTCACATCATATAAAAGTACGAGGATCTCGTCCTCAACTCCGTACACAAGTAATATGCACATTGTGCCAACTGAAATTTTCCATTTCCTTTCTTTCTTCTTCTAATAATTTCCGTTAAACAAAATCACAACATATAAAGAACCCTCATATCGATAGGGAATATAATTCACAATTGAAATCAGTTATTTGGAAATTGCATTGAACTCAATGAAATGATTAACAAAAACTGCTTTTAGCCTCACAACTATTTTTAGTGACCAACACATAATGATAGACATAGCTATCTCCATATAATCTCCCAACAGGAGTATTCACATAAGTGAATTTAAGATTACGAAGCTCACCCATGAGTAGAGCATATTAGGAGGACTTGCCTCGATATCGTAACCAAATTAAGTTAAGGAAATTGTTCCTTTATGATAACTCGAGCTCGTACTTGTAACGGCTCCATCTAGTGTAGCGACCTCAGCTATACCATAGCAAATATATCAATGGGTCGGGACTCCACCTCTTAGGATCCATCTACCGCTTTTCGTCCACCGCTAATTGGTAGTGTAAGTAGAGTAGTAACTGTAATGGAGTACGTGGTACATGTGCTCTGATGGAACAAATTTCTCCCAAGTCTATGTCAATTTATCAAGATGTTCCTAGTATCACTATTTTCATAACAACCCATCCGCAGTTCGACTACTCATACTGAGTCTGTACCGGATAACTTAAATAACCATTGCAGGAAATTCCATGCCACTGGTACATTAAAAGATGACTGTCCCACACGAGTGTTGTGATTAACTTAAGCACTACGAGTATACTGAATATGTTTCCATTACCCCGCTGATACTGAAATGTAGAATTATTAAGGACGCGGGAATATCTCAAGTCTCATCATCATCCCATTCAAATCTCAGCTCTTGATCATATACAAGTTTTGGAAAACATTTTAATACCACATAAATACATCTCAGGCCAAAATTGGTATAACACATGACCCCGCAATCTGATCGTTGATAGTGGACTCCCCTCACTTGGTGCGAAATCATAAGACACATTCCCGAAGATCCACAATACTAACCTTCACCGCTCATACGACACCGATCATAAGACACCTCAAGCCATTTACTTGGCAATTGTCATCCTCATGACAGTTAAACTCACTTCCTCCAGTGTCTTGGCTGCTAGTATGTACTCTTCACTAATTAGAAGTCCCATACAAACCACATAGTCTCTAATACCACTAACTATCTTTAGATCTACATCCACTTGTGATGATTACGTAACCAATTAAACCTTCTTAAGATTGTACTTATAAAACAGATGTCAAAATCTGATGCACCCCCATGCGCACAACTGAAAGATCTCTCTGCACTTCCATATCATCGATTCTGAACGACACGTGGTAACAATGGTTGAGCAGCGCTGGCTCTCTTATAACCCTTTTATGGTATCACAACCCATTGGCATATTGCGCAATTCCATACATGAGTGGATGTAAAAGAACATAAGATATATGCTTCAAGCTGAATAAATGTCGCACGATAAGGAATGAATGAAGTGGAAATTTTTCCTACTAGTTCTGTAGCCTCTCGAAGATAAGTACAGACGTCTCCGTACCGATCTGCAAGACTCTACTAAACTCGTTTATGACTTGTAGCACCTATGAACCTAGAGCTCTGATACCAACTTGTTACGACCCAAAAATCCCTCCGAAGAAGTCGTGATGACACCTAGTCTCTAAACTAGGTAAGCCTAACATTAACTGAAATAACCTTGATATTTATTAACTTTAAATTAAATTACTCTGAACAAATTACAATTCCCAAAACCGGTGGTACTAGTCATAGGCCTTTCTAAGAATAGTTATACAAAATAAATACATCATTGTTTCGAACAAAAGGAACATATGGAAATAAGTACAACTGAAGGTGACTCCGAGACCTGCGAACGTACTACAACAGGTTTACCTTGAGTCTCCACTGCAATGATCCGCACAGCCACTAACGATCAAATACCCGGATCTGTACACAATAAAATGTACAGAAGTGTAGTATCAGCATAACCGACCCCATGTGCTGGTAAGTGCCTAGCCTAACCTCGGCGAAGTAGTGACGAAGCTAGGACCAGACTACCAAATAAACCTGTGCAATATAGCGTACAAAATAATAGGAAGCAGATAACAATGATGACAACAATGATCAACCAGTGATATAAGTAGCAGGCAACAAGAACACCATAAATGCTTCTCAACAAATAATAAATACAAGTGCAATCAATTAATCGAGTCGTTCAAATATAAATCTTTCGCCTATAAATCCTTCAAGTAATAATCTCTAAGATAATATGCTTTTCAATAAATATATTTCGAATATATTTCCTTCAAATAAGTAACTTCCAAGTAAGCATCTTTCGAATATAATTCTTTCAAGTAAAGGTCACCTTGTGACACCTCATTTCATAATCATAAACAATATAGGTCTCAACCCACTTTCATATTTTCACGGCACATCATGCCCACATTTTTCTGTCTCATATTGCACAACAATATCCCCATATTACTCAGTTCATAGGTTCCATAACCCAATACAATTAAGAGTGTTCAATGAGCCTCATTCACTTAACATAAAGTAGAGTACAACTCCCAACCCAAATAGGAAATCAACAAGAAAAGATGAAGTTATTTTTTTGAAATCATTTATAAAGAAAATACCCTTTTCAATTAAAGTACAATATCGAATGAATTATTACCTTTAATACGATAAATCAATAAATCAAAACATAGAAGAAATTCCTTTTTAAGTAAAGTACAACCTCAAACGGTTTAAGGAAAATTTAGCTGAGAAATCAATTGAGTTAAAAGTGTAACAATTGTTGAAATTTGAAGTATTGAATATATATATATAACAAATAGGGCGAGGTATTGTCAACATTATGGATTTCCACACAAAAGATCACAGCCTTAAAGGAATCTAAACCATTAAAACACTTGAATTGATAACCACAATTTCAATGGAGACAGAATAATCACGGAAGGAGTACAGCGGCCAGGGCCCTACTGAGATAAAATAAGATATAAAGTATGACGGATAAGATAAGCAATTTAGTGCCAAGCTAACAATAAGAATGTTAATACGAGAAAGTAAGGAATGCAATAACCGAAACAGAATGCAATAACCGAAACAGAGGCTAAAACAATCACTATAATAAGAACCAGGCATCTCTCAGTATCCCGAGGATCTCTTGGTATCCTCAATCTGTACCAGGGATCTCTTGGCATCCCGAGGATCTCTGGATATCCTCTTTATATACTAGGGATCTATTGGCATTCCGAGGATCTCTTGGTATCCTCATTACATACTAGGGATCTCTTGGTATCCCGAGGATCTCTTGGTATCCTCAATATGAATGCTAGGGATCTCTTGGTATCCCGAGGATCTCTTGGTATCCTCAATATGAATGTGCAGGGGGATCTCCCGAGAATCTAACCCGTAGTCCCAAAGTAAATACACAACATAACCAACAGAATCAACAGTTACATCACAACAGAAGGATCAGATATCACTGCAATACATATAACAACAACAAATGACAATAATACAAGGTAAGACAAGTAAATCAACTCAGGGGCTGTAAATCACGAGAAAAATAGTAGGACCAGCTCAAGGAATAACCACAGAAAATAATACTGGCATAAATGAAACAGTTCAATAATGGGGAAACTAACACGTAGCAACGGTCCCACAATATATAAGTCAATAATAAGTAAAGCAACACGAATCAAGTAGCTATGAAAATATAACACAACAATAGGAGAGGCGAAACTCTTCAGTTAAGTCAAATAAGAGTCACATTAATCAAAGTATAAGACTCATGGGCATGCTTGACTCCAACGTATAGATACTCGTCACCATGCCTGTACGTCGTACTCGACAAATAACACATAACAATTATGACACAACTCCTAATCCCTCAAGCTAAGGTTAGACCAAACACTTACCTCGCTTTGCAACCAAATTCAAGATTTCCAATAAACCTTCGCTTTGAAAATTCGTGTCTGAAGGCTTCAAATCTAGTCACAAATAATTTAATATACTCAATACAAATAGTAGAAATTAATTCCATATTAATTTACTAATTTTCCGGATTAAAATCCGAAATTTAACTCAAAAATTGCCCGTGGGGCCCACTTCTCGGAATCATACGAAACTCACAAAATGTGATAATCCATTCCGATACGAGTTCAACCATACAAAAATTATCGAATTCCAACATCGGATTGGCTTTTAAATTTTCGTCTTTGGAAGATTTGGAAAAAATCTGATTTTTCTTCCATAAATTCATAGATTCATGATGTAAATGAGTATAAAATCATGATCTATAAAGGATTTATGATAAAGAACACTTACCTCATTCAAATTTGTGAAAACCCTTTTGAAAATCACCCAAACCGAGCTCCCCCGACTCTATTTTTTGTCAAAAAAATGGCCAAAACCCCCATTTTATAGCATTTTATGATTCGGGCACCACAGGTGGAGCTGGGCGCTGCCTGTGGCGCCGGTTCCAGTAGCCAAAAATAATCCTGGCGCCATGAATGGCGCCCCGCGCTACCCTGGGCGCTGTCGATGGGAAATTATTTTTCCCCGACACGAAAATGGGCATAACTCTCTCATACGATGTCCGAATTGGACGATTCTTTTTTGCTATGGCTCCGAAATTTCAATACGGATCTAATGCTTCAATCAAAACTGAATTTGGTGCTCATTTGCTTAATATGATACTACTTATTCTTGAAGAAACGACATCGAAACATTCTTGAAATGCCCAAGTTAAACTCCATCAACCATCCAAAATCCACTTGAGGCCCTCAGGACTTCAACTAATATATCAACAAGTCTTAAAATATCATATGGACTTACCTAGGGTTTCAAATCATTCCGAACAAATGTTGAAACGTCTATTCACACCTCGATTCGGACTTATGAGTTTCAAACTTTTCAATTTACAAAACTTGTGCCGAAACATATCAAATGAATCCGGAATGACTTCAAATTTGGCACACAAGTCATAAACGACATAATGGAGCTATTTCCATTTTCAGAATCGGATTCTGACCCCGATATCAAAAAGTCAACTCTCGGTCAAACTTTCCAAAAATCATCTATTTCCCAACTTTCGCCAAAATGCGCCGAATTATCATACGGACTTCCAAATCCAAATCCGAATATGCGCATAAGTCCAAAATTATCATACGAAGCTATTGGAATCATCAAAATTCCATTCCAAAGTCATTTACATAAAAGTCAACTCTCTGGTCAACTGTTTTCTGTTAAGCTTCTTAAATTAGAATTTGTTCTTCCAATTGATCCCAAATTATTTGAAAACCAAATTTGATTACACACGCGAGTTATAATACATGTTACGAAGCTTTTCGAGATCTTAAGCCATTGAATGGGACGCTAATTCTTAAAACGACTAGTCGGGTCATTACATTTGGCGTTCGCTAAGTCGCGCCTAGCTCCTTAGGCCATCTCCAAGGCTACACAAATTTGCACCAAATTCAAATTTGGTGTAAAATTTGTTATTTTTTTGCTTCAATGGAATACCAATTCTTGCACTATTATAGTCCATGAATAGTATCACACCAAATTTAATTTATTATTATTTTATTCGTCTTTTTATTTTTTGAACTTTTAATTTATCATATATTGTGTATATAATTAATTTCTATATTAAGATCTTTATGATTTTAATTTTATATCCTATTTTTTGATATATTAATTTTTGTATATATTATATTTATATAAAATTATAATTTTGTAATAAATGATTATATAAGTGGTGAATGTGAATTATATATAATGAATATGAAAAAAGAAAAAGAGATAGTATTTGTTTGAAGGAAATAAAAAATGAATCCTGTTTTCATCCTCCATCATAGGTCAAATTTGGCATAAACCTTGTTTTTATTTTAGTCGGATTGCTCATGCTTTGAGTTTCCAAGTAAGAGGAGTGATAAATTCTTGAGAACTTGAGGAGATGAATAAACTATGCATAATTAAGGTGATGAGTAACTTTAAGACTTTTAGGAATAAAATTGGACATACTCTTCGATCAACTCTATCCATTCTTCTAGCCATCATACTGTTAGACATGGTCATTGGCATGAATATAGTTTAAGAAAACATAATAAATAAGCACTATACATATGTCATTACAAAATGCAAAATTTGAACTTGGCACATTTTGATTAATAATGTGAATACTATTCAGGCAATACAAAGCATGAAAAATTATTCACAGTTTAATAATGTATATAAAAACTGTAGAAGTTACCGCTTACATGTGCAACCAAAATTCTGCGACCATTATATTCTAAATAAATGGATAAAAAATATCCGATATTGTAATATATTACTCCCTTCGTTTCTATTTATGTGAACCTGTTTGACTGGGCAGGAAATTTAAGAATTTTTTTTTAGAATAGACCAAAAAAGAAATAGGTTCACATAAACTGGAACGGAGGGAGTAGTATATTATAATCCTTTGCCTTATAAAAACTGATTAATAAAGAGATGTAGTGTGCATTTTAGTATTTGAATCGTACAATAAAGTGTAAAGAATTTTAGGATTGATTTAAACCCTAAAAGCATTGTGAGTAGTGCAGGTATCTACCCTCATTCGTGAGGAATTCAGTTTTCATATGCATGAACTAACGTACGACAGATAATAAAAACGCAAAAAGGCAAGAAGTACTTCAAAAAGAAATTAAGATCTATAGCATTTTCCTTTTTCTTTTAACTTTACTTTCATTTTTTGTCTATTAAAAAATAAGAATGGTAAATGGTAATATTTAGATAGGAATACAGGCTACATAATAGAAAACAAACTATAGAAGCTGCTCATTTAATTCTAATCTCATTAAATTCAACACATAGAAGTTCTTTTTTGTTTTTAATTTTACCTTTGAATTCAATTTATTTTAATTAACTTGGTTAAGGACATTATGTAGGATTCCTATTATTTCGAGATTAAATGTCTAAATTTGAAATACTTAAGTTGTATTTGTGCAAAATTATATGATGAAAATGTTTAAATTTATTTCCTCATTTTGTTGGTTTTCCATTTTTGCTTGTTTCATTAGTTTTGTTTTGTCACAAGACCTAAATCAGCACAAGACTCAACCCAATGAACCATTTCTTCTTCACCTTTTTTAAGATCTTAAACACAACAACCAAGTCTCATGCAGATACTATAAGACTTGAACAAATATATTGCAATATTTACTATGAGTGCATGACTAATGAGGTAGAAAATCAAAGACTACATAAGAAATAAACCAACAAAGTGGAGTTAAAATCGTGACAACCATTCTCAATATATGACTTATTTTAAACAATTATCATTTTAAAAATACATGAGCAATAATTCTACACAGTGCGATATTAGTAGGGTATCAAGAATAGAGAAAGAACATATGCATCGGTAGTTTCCTTTCCTCATTTCTTAAAATTTATTGATCACCGAATTCAAAAACATAAAAAATAGTTTTGTTAATACTTTAGTCATTTATTTTTCGAACATTAATACCGTTTGTGAATTAAACACTCGAGACTCGATGCGTGCACAATTTAATGACAGAAAAACCACAGGTAAGAGAAGAACCTATCAAAGATGATGAATTACCAAATTCTAGAACTTGTTGATGAGTCATAGTAGTAGGTGTGTCCCTTAGTTATGAAAGTCCAGATTGGAATCACTAACAACAATTTAAGTGAATGAAACTTTTCTCAAGGAATAAATCTCACCTCTCTTCCAAAGCAACATATCCAATTTGAAATGGTGTGTTTAGGTCTTTCAGATGTTAAGCCTAGCGTTTTTTATTTTTAATTCATAAGTAGTAGTTAGTAGGGCTGTGCACGGATTGGATTGGATCGGATTTAGCATATTTTAGATTCGGATTTCGGATTCTGAAAAGGGCAATCCGAATCCGATCCGAATTAACATTGGATCGGATCGGATTTTAAATTTTGGATCGGATAATTTTTTGGATTGTCGGATCGGATTGTCACAAAATTGCTGGTTAGGACTTATGACCATTCATCTCCTAAAACACCATTCAATCAGAAAACACCATTCATCTCCTAAAATACCATTCAATCAGAATCAAAAAAATTGAGTGAATAAACACCATTCATCTCCTAAAACACCATTCAATCAGATTGAGATTCACTGTTGCTGGTTGTGAAATCAGTTGAAGCATCACTTTCACCAAATTTTTCAACAATTTGAAGTTCATTCGGTGTCTCTATCTCATCTTCCATCTACCAAAACAAACAAAAAAATCAAAGTAAAATCAAAAGTTGAAGAATAGAACATGAAATAGACATAAAAGACAGAAGAGAAGAGAGGCGGAAGAAAGAGACATAAAAATCAAAGTAAAATCAGAAGTTTGAGTCATTGAGACTCTTTTAGTCTTCATTGAAGAGAAGAGAGGCGGAAAAATCTAAGTGAGTGAGGGGTTGTGTGAAAAATGAATAAGCCTAACCCTAAAATTTTAGTGTGTATTTATATAGGTACATATAATTTCGGATATCGGATCGGATTAAAATCATACCAATCCGAATCCAATCCGAAAATTCGAAATTTCATAAAACACAATCTGTATCCAATCCGAAAATCCAAAATTCGAAAATCCGAAATAGAGTGGATCGGATCGGATTTCGGATATCCGATCCAAATGCACAGCCCTAGTAGTTAGGTTGTTAAGAAGAGCATTTTAGTAATTCAACTTTTAAGTTAAGGGTTTCATGCTTTTATAATACCAATCTCTCTGCACGTGTTATATATTTTTTTTAATAAGAAATCCACTCGTATTATATTAAGATAAAGTTAACTTTTCAATGCAAAAAGCTGAACATAACTTTGAAATATAAAGTCGTAAATACATAATTTGCGAGTGAAAATATGTGATTAATAGGACTAATGATGAGGCTTGAGAGATGTATCGCATCACATATTTTGGAGCCAACTTTATTTATATATATAGATAGATTATAATTTGGACTCTTCAAAGCCAAAAGCTCATGGGTTTATAAAAAGTTTCAAAATACAGTATTAAAATTATTTCTCATGACTAACTCATCAAATTTGATAGCTAAAAATAGAGCTTAGCTATTTTGATGAGTTGATGGTTTTATCATCTGACAATAATGTTCCATTCTAATCCGTTACAGTTAAGTGACTAACTTAAAATGCCATTATAAGTTTTCAGAACTTACGGAGAAAAGTAAAATACTACCGCCGTTGTTCAATATGTTGCCATTTGGATCAAAGCAACAAAGTAAAATTCACAAACTTGACCTTTGAAAGATGAATCCCCAATAATGCCTTAGATACTTGATATTTAGTAATCTCCTATGCTATTCATCTTGGCAATAAAATCATATTTAATGCATATTCATTGAATCGTACCCAACAAAGAGCAAAAAACGAAAAAAAATAAAAATCAGCCAGTATAATAAAATCATAGAATAGAAGCAAACTTACCACAAATTAAATTCGACTAAGCATGTGTTTGCTAATGGCAAGATAACCTTTTGCGTAAATACAACATGCCATTTTCTTGCCTTAAGGTTCTCCCAGCCTGAATAAGTTAATTAATAGATGCATTGTTGGGAGAGTGTGTAGTAGGGGTGTACAAAGGAAACCGACAAACCGCACCAACCCGATAATCCGAGTTAAACCGAGAAAAAAAACTCGATTATGGTTTGGTTTGATTTGGTTTGGTGTTGGGAAAAAAACCCGGCCATAATTGGTTTGATTTGGTTTTAACTAAAGAAAGTCAAACCGAAACCAAATCAACCCGACATTACATATATAGGAATTTAAGATATATTTAATATATATAAATATATTTATTGTGATGTAATTTATAAATATTTCTTAAAAAATGTCATAATTTTATTTTTCAAGGTATTATTTCAAGGTTGGATTTAGAACTTTTGTATGCTCCAATAAGTTTATAGCCATTAAAATTAGTAAATTAAATAATGCTAACAATAACCCAAAACAAAATCAAATCAATACTAATGCTAAAAAAAGACATCCAATTCAACATTATGAACGAGAATGTATTGAATATCTATTTTTTGTTTTGCAATAATTTAGATAAAAATGCATAACCTATTTTTATTTTTCTTTAGCATTTATTCATGTAATTAATACTCCCTTATTAGTCTATTTATTTTAGCATAACTTAGTACTTTTAGATTATATTTATTTTTATTATGGCTTTTTAATTAGCAATATTTATATTACATAATTTTATTGTCTTTATTGTTGAATATCTTAGGATAATGCCATGACACATCTCATATTTTGTGTTATTTTCTTGGAAAATACTTTATATAGTTGTATCTTACTAGGTTTAAAGAAATATTTTAAGCATACGTTATATGTTTTGTTATATGAAGATTTTATTAGAAAAAATCCGAATAACCCGAAAACCCGAGAAAATCCGAGATTGAAAAACCCGAGTTTTATTGGTTTGGTTTGGTCTTTAGATTTAGTAACCCGACATAATTGGTTTGGTTTGGTAATTGTAAAATTCGAACCAATCCGACCTATGTATACCCCTAGTGTGTAGTAAGGAGTTCAACTTATTCAAGATATGTACAACAAACATTTGACCAATCTTACAAGATTATATATGATAATGTATCAGACTTGAGATGGTAAATAGAAAAATGACAGTATGTGGTTCTTTCAATAATAGAAAGGAATGCATTAATTGATCGATACAAAAATTTGCCAAAGCTCGATTTCAGGAAAAAAATTACTATGAATCTAAATATACAATTCAATGCACCGACCTATACGCAAAGGTAGAAGAAATTGTTGAAATAGGTATGATTTGAAAAATAGAAAGAAAGAGTAGTATCACGATACAAAGTCAAGCAGTATAAGTAGCAACATACAGTAGAAGTCAACATTTATCTAGGTGTGGCAGTTTCTCTACATATTTTGATAGCCTGTATGAGTCCGCCAAACTATAGAGTACCTGGTCCTCTACGAGCTAATGCTTAGAATGCAGTAATTGCTGAATGTAAAGAAGGCAAGAGATTTTCTATGTGGAAAAATCTCACACAGGGGATCAAAAAACCACGACCTACACGTGTAGGTTTTAAACTCACTAACTTGTAATCTATCTATTACAAACCACTTTACAATACTTCCGATTGCAAAGGCTTCAAACTAACTTGTGATGCACCACCACAAGCCACTCTATAACTCTCCTAGTTACAGAGGAATTAACTTATGACTACTACTAGTCAAAACATAAACTCGTAAGGTTTACGAATTTTGTTTGTTCCTAAAACAGTGCTTCTAAGAAAGCTAACTAGGAATTACAATATAGAGCAATTAACAAGATTACAACTCAACTATGGACAAACATACGACTTTGCTAGAAACTGATCCTTAGTGGAGTTGTCTTCTTGTTCTTGACGCACCAGTGACTTCAATGCCAGATCAATACTTCTTTTGCTTGAGAGAATATCACTGAATACACAAAATAAACGTATCTTGCACCAGGTTGTTTTATCACAAAAGATATCACAATGGGTAGTGATGTCAACTCTTGGTGTACTTCTTCTCAGTGAGAAGTGACTGCTGCACTTTCTGCACAGCCGCTTCTGGCAGCTGCGTTCCAGCTGGATAGTGGATTTTGTACTTCTGTCAGAACACGTCAACGGACCTGGTCCTGATTGTGTTCCTCAACTGTATGGTCATTTTCTTCTGCTATGTTCCGGCTGTGCACTTGACCTGTGCTTTTGTCAGAGAATCCCAAAGGAGCAGGTTCCTGTTGTGTTTCTCTTTATATTGATTGCGTACAACCACTGACTTGTTCTATTGTCGGAGATGTCTAAAGGACCAACACATCGGGTCCCTGTTGTGTTCCTAGTTGTGTTCCTGCCTAAGGTAGCCTTTGAACAGTTTACATGAATTGTGTATCCTGTGGGACAAGATTCTCTATCTGGTTCTTAACAACAAGTTTGTTAGATTATCAAAACATAGGAAGCATAAGCCTCAGTTATTGAAAGCTCATCAATTTCCTTCTTTTTGATGATGACAAACTTAGGCATGATGAGCATTTGTTTAGATCAAAATTAATAGTTAACCAGATGAAAAATGAGAGAATGAGAGCAGCAGTTCCCCCTAAATCTTAGACCCCTTTAACCCCTTTAATCTATCACTAGTACCCAGCCAACACATACCCTCTAATCTCCAATACACAATCAATTCCCCTTTTGACATCATTAAAAAGAGCAAAAAGAGCACCAGCAGGTAATGAAGCATAAAGAAGTCTGACACTGCAAGCTCATGCCACATATGTGCACACAATATGACAGAAAAGAGAAGCCAAAGGAACATAGTATTGTACAAGCAACGAAAGGGAAGCTGTTTCATTAATGTTTACATTGGACTGAGTAAATCAGGAGCGGTACTGGTTAAGATCAACATGCCATCATACCAAACAAAAAAAAACAAAAGTAAAATAGCCACCACAGAACGCTGTACCAAAAGCAACTTGACGCTAAGAGGATCCTTGGAAATACTGGAGGAATAAGGCTTAGAGGAAGAGGCAACAATGGTTTTGAGAACCAGGTCTAGTCTAGCATTTGCAGCCAGTTGTTCTTCAAGTAATTGAGCCCGTAGTTTCTCATTTTCCTTTCTCAGTCGGGTGACTTCCTCATGTACAGAATCAGGTCCTTTAGCTTCTTGGCTGAGCTGAGTTTCCAATATGGCATTACGAGCCCTCAACCTTCTCAATTCCTTAGAAGCTACATTTTGAGCGTTTATCAGCTGAGATATGGTCGAGAGGCTCCTACCAACTCTTTCTATACATTCACATTCCTCTAGAGTGGTCTTTGAGAATGACTGTTTGCGCGTGCCCACTCTGGGATTTCCTAAGGGGACCTTGTAGAATTTGAACACTTGAGTCAGGAGAAAGCCATAGGGTAACCCGTGATTTCCTCCTTTAACATTTGCCACTTTCTGCATGTGATCAATCATGATGGCAGGCAAATTAATTGGTACATACTCATCAACTGCTTCTATTAGGATCATGTCCGATCTTGTAGCAATGGAGCGCCTCTCAGAGCAGGGTAAAAGTACTTTATTGACCAACTCGAAGAAAAGCTGGTACTCAGGAAGCAGCACCTTCTTATGCACCTGTTCCCCCTGTTGCATAGCTTGTTCTTTCATAATGGCTCACTGAAAGTTTACTCCACAGACACCCTTAACTGAGTTCATACCTTCACACGGGATTCTGAGAACCTTGCCCAATGTTGAAGCATCTACACAATGTCAATTCCATTTACTAGAGCACAGATGTGGTCCCCCTCAATAGTGAAAAGAGAAGCGTAGAAAGCTTGTACTGCGTCTTCGTACACTAGAGGCATTCTTTCTTCAAACAAGTGTTCCCATTGTTGAAACTCCAAAATCTCCAGAATTTGACGCATCCCTATCATTTCCGAAATAGCTGGATCAAATGTGCATCCCCATAACACCTTTTGAGTTCTTAGTCTGTGTTGCAAGAGACCACCGTCATTGGCCATGGACCTTAATGGAACAGGTTCCTTCATAGTTTCCTCCTTTCTTTTGCTACAAACTTCATCAGACTTTCCTTTCTAGCTTGATATCCCCACAGTATTGTCTTCAGACATGGCTAGCTCAGTCTTACTTCGTTTCGACTTGCTCCTATACTTCACAGATGACCCTTTATGTTTTTCAACAGTTTCAGCGGCTCCCTTTTCCATGGACTGTTGAGTTGTCATAGATTGTTGTACTGAAGAACCAGGTTCTTCAGACGCATATTTATCTACTTGGTTTACTGTCCCACTCTTGATGAAATCCTTTGGATTCATTCTCCTCCTTTTTCTTGGCTTGACACTCCTTTTAATTTTCTGAAATGAAGACTCCGAGCTATCTTGCTGTAGTGACCTGATAGTGAGGGATTCTGAGGAAGACCCTAGGATTTTAGAGGGAATGAGAGGTACAGTAGTAGGTTTGCATGGATGAGGAATGGGTTCATCAGAAGGTTTTTCTGGGAACATCTCATGAGTCAGAGACTCTAGGAGTTCTGCAGTTCTTGCATTTTCTAGATGCGAGATCTCTTCCCTCTGATACTTAGAAGAGAAATAAACTTCTTCATTCGTCAGACTTTAAGTAGCTATGGCCATGATGTTGTGAGCTGCTTCTTTTTCAGGTGACTCCTTAAGAGTCACTGTGTCCAACATGGAGGAGTTTATATACTGGTCAGGATCATCCTCACGAGCTTCTGAAACCAGAGAAGTGAAACCTTCTGTATGTTCTTTGGAGAAGTCATAGGATTGACTAGACATAGGGTTCTCAAAATAGTGGTAAGTAGGGTTTAGCAGAAATGGAAAGACAGTAGGAATGGAGAAGAGACCAGAAGTGTATAGAGTAGTAGAGTGCGTGAGACAGTGATGACCTGAACTTGATTTCAAGGAAGGCGATGAGATATGGACGATTCTAGAAGTGGTAGACTGAGATGATTATTCGATCACCATTAGATGAATACTTTCCAGATAGGTAGCTTAGAGAGTGTGAGAAATGAAGAGTGAGTCCTAGTTGAACAACGAAAGAGAAGGTTCATGACTTGTTGTAAGAGAGAAGAAAGGATTTATTGGAAGAAGGGTTAATGATGAGTGAAGAAAGAAACAGGTTCTGAATAATCATAGAGACAGCGGTAGGTTTGTGGGGAAGTGGTGCCATACAGAGGAGGTGAAAGGATTTGACGGACAAGACATGACGCACAGACCTTGAAAAGTTTGATGATGTGGCAACTGAATTACAGGACAATTATTACACACTTTTTGTTTAGAGAAGGCATGCAAAAATTAACCTCATTACTACTAACCTGAGATACGAGAACCTGATACCGGAGCAATCTTTTTGAACAAGATTTCAACAACTCTCCCTTTTTGCAGCTTATAACGTACTTTTAGCTTTAGCTTCTATGATCGTCATGCGTGTTTACCTACAACGGTATTGATGTGAGTCAATCTTAGTCAAAAAAACTTTAGCTACCTTTACCTGAAGGTGTTCTTACGCAACTGCCGGAAGGGGAATCGGGTTCTTCATTAGATTCTTATGACCTTATCTTCGTCTTGATTCATCAGAGATATTCTCAACTTTGAGGCGTTGATGTAGATATCTGGAGTTTTGGTCTCTTGTTTTGCAAAGCTTTCCCCAAGGTAATCCCTTTTTCATGTTGACCCTCAAAAGAGAATTTTGCCCCTCAGTGTGTTTGCCATTTCTCTCCAGTTGTTGATGAGGCCATGAAACTTCCCAGGTGGGTCTATCGATTTGAGATAGAAGTTGGTTGAAGAGGGAAACATGAGGGTTAATTTAATTTCCCAAATATTTGTGTTTTTCTGTTTGAGTAGTACCATGAGATGCATTTCTTCTTCCTTTAGCTTCAGCGGTAACCAGTAGCGTACCCGATTCTTTATAATGGTGCGTTGTCTCTTGCCAGTCTTCTACACCTTGCTCTCTTTGTCATCTTCCTGATTTTGAAGCCTCAGGCATTTCCTAGAGACAAGATTGGTTCATCACATTAATCCTCACGGTTTCTTTTTTGATGGAGGGAGAGTGCCCTATGGAAAATTCAATGAGCAACTCCTGCCATTTAGAGCTTCGTTAATTGGAGACCTTTTTGACCTTGTTTTGTGGGTTGTTTCTCAGTAGCATTCCTTCTCTCATCTGTTTGCATTGTGCTTCCTAAGCTGATCCTTCCTGTTTTCAGGAGCAAGGCATTTTCTTCCAATTGGTGGTTCCTGGCGAGTTTTGATTTAAGGAAGGACCTAGTTCAGCACCTGTTCTTCAGTAGAAAGCAGTGTTCATTTCTTTTGCCCGGAGTTTTTTTTGATTGATGATTCCATGGGTGATGAGCATTGAACTCCACAATCTCCACCTTTTCTATTCGAGTTCCAAGGGAACCTTTCTGCTTTTTCATTTCCTGAGAATGTACCCTTTACTTTCTTCTCAAGGACACATTCCCTTCCTGCAGGACTTTCAGTGAGAATCATTTCATGAAGTTTTCGGTTGCATGCTTTTAGGCATTTACTGTCCATAGTCCATCACGTTATGCTTCCTCTCACTGCTCCCTGCACATACACATCAAGGGTTAGATTTAGGAACCCAAACTAGTTTGGGTCCCTTGTTACTATAAAAAGGATGAATGAGGGGTTTTCTGGTCCATGCAGGCAACATCCGCTTTTTGCAAGTGGTACCTGGTCCTGTGCTAGTAGTCACTCTATTTGTGAACGCTTTGTTCTTCTAAGCAGACTGAACCCTGGCCTGACAGTTTTCTTTAAAATGCCCATTGTTTCCACAGTGGGTACATACCCAGTTGTCAGGTACAGTGACATACTTGTTGTGTGGGTTATAGAAAGTTTTCTCCCTTTGGAACCCGATGCCCTGCTTGTTCCCGCTATTGTTGAGATACATGGCAGTAACATCATATGAGGACCAGGTACACTTCAAGGATTTCTCAAGATCAGTTCTTACTTTCTCCAACTCAGCTTGGAGTTGCTGATTCCTCTCGAGTTCTTTGCAAAGACTAGTTTTTATGACATTTAACTCATTTTCCAACAAGATGTGCAACTCACTGGCTACTCCCTTCCCTTTCCCAAGATTTACACTCCTATGTTCTCTATTAGGTCCCTCATTGGTTTCCTCTAGATCAGCGCATATCACTAGAAGGCCATCCCTTTCCTCTTCAATAGAGGTGGTTTTTTCTTCCAAAGCGTGTTTCTACTACTAAGACCTTCTATTGTTTCTTTCAGATCGACAACTACTACCATCAGATCATCTCTCTCATTCTCCACGCTAGTTATTTTTTCATTCAGGGCCTCCTTTTCTAGTTCAAGATTGGCTATGGTCTCATTTAAGTCCACTACACAGACCACTAGATCATCTCTAGATTGCTCGGCCTCTCCAAGTTCTATGGTCAGGATCTCCTTATCATTTACAAGACTGTAATAAGCATCAATCAAAACATTGGATAAAGACCTTAATTTTTTAGATGAGTAGGATTTCAGATTTCTCTGAACATACCTGAAGTTTACCTCATCGTCTTTATCTTCTTCTTCTTCTTCATCATCATCTGACTAAGCCATCAGTGCGAACAGTGAATCGTACTTAGTTGGTTCAGTTTCCACTGCCATCGTGGAACTATTTTCTGCATCTGATTCCCTTTCGGATTCACTTGAAGAATCTCCCCACGCGGCAAGAGCTTGCTTAACGATATTGTCTGCAACATTTTTTCGATTGAATATTTTCTATGGAACCGGGTTCCTTTTTCCTGCTTTGTCATGATTTGTTTGTACTGCTCCTATTTCGCAAGTGGGCAGTCTTTGATGAAATGCCCTGATTTTCTACATCTGTGATAGAGATCGTTGTTCCTTGTTTTACTTAAACTACCCCACTTTGGTATACCACCGTTTCTTCTAACCATTTTTTGAAATCTCTTAGTAAGATAGGCCATGTCACTATCTTCATCACTTGAATCACTCCTTTTAGCTTTGAGCACCAAGTTCTTTTCCTTCTTAGGCTCCCTTCTTTCATTGTCCTTCTTTTTCTTCATTTCGTACATTTTTAGATTACCAATCAACTCATCCATAGTCAGAGTCTGTAGATCTTTAGCTTCCATGATGGCATTTACCTTACTTTCCCAAGACCCAGGTAGAACATTGAGAATTTTTCTTACAAGTTTGTTTCTGGGAATGACATCTCCAAGCGAATGAAGCTCATTTATGATGGAGGTGAATCTAGTATGCATGTCTTGTATAGATTCATCATCCTTCATCCTGAGCAGCTCATATTCTGTGGTGAGCATGTCAATTTTGGATTGCTTGACCTGGTGTAGACATGTGATTTTTGACCCTCCTCAAGATTTTTCATATTTTAGCACATAAATATTTAATTTAGGCCTAATATCGCTATTTCAACTAATTTTGACTCCTCTACTTTATTATTTACAAGAAAATAAAAATTACAAAAAAATAGTTTCATTAATATTTTGTAGTCATTTTTAATCTTGAAAAATACCAAAAATAGTTTTGTTTTAATGGTCAGTATTATTTTAATAGTTATTTTACTTAAGAAGGATTAATTAATAAATAAGGTCGTATTTTAGTCTCGTTCGCGGAGAAAGAATAAAACTTGGGCTCGAGCAACCCATTTTAGGCCTAATTTTTGGACCTAGCCCATAACAACCCAAGCCCAATACCCACTAAACTAACCCTAATACCCTTAAAGCCCTAAAAACCTAGTCTTTAAAAATGGAGGACAATCAACCATTTGGAAAAGGAAGCTAAGGCCTAAGGAGTTGAAAAAATACAAAAAAGACTAGACCTAGAGATATATAGTAGTGCCGCAATTCTCAATAGAGGAGGACCCCCCATGTAGCTTCTTCATCGTCTTCATTGAGACAACAAGAAAACTCCATTGAAGCATCAGCCATAACACAACCATTGCTTCTTCTTCAAAAATGGAACAACAAAACGCTGAAGACCTAGATGCCTAAGGACCTTATCAGCGCCGCAGATGACCAACGGACCTTCAACCATCCCTCACGCGTGAAAACACAGTAGCTAACCTAGGCCTAAGGATCAATAGCCGCTGAACACCAAACAACAACCCCTGAATGCTAATCACCCAAATACGAACCCTCTACTTCTTCTATTAACCAAGTTCACCGGAAAACGGGCTACACCAGCCAACGATCTTCAGTTGCCAGCTCTCGTCCTTTCCATGACCCCTGCTGCTAGAGGTGATAACCGGTGACAGCCATGACTGTAACTCCTGCGCTTAACCATTGTTCATGTCATTTCTTTCCCCTGTACTGTCATTGTTTCGCTGAAAAAACACCATTGGCGGCGATGAATAGAAAACTGGCGATAGCTGTCAAAACTGCCGAATCTATTTTTTCCAAGTTGTATCGAAAATAACATGTTGATGTCGTCTGAGGTCCTGGTTCGAGGTTGACGTTCCGAGGTTGCCATCATTGGTCTTGATTCGGTCAGTTGGTTCATGCTTCCTTTTTTCTATTTATCATGCAATTTTGTTTTATTAAATTTTACGAGATTTTTGTTTGATCATGCGGCAGTTAGTTGGTTCAAGTTATGAATGCTATTGATTATTTTTGTATCATTGTTGGTCTAAATTTGTTTTAAGTAATTCATTAGTTTATGTTTTCTGGCTCAAATTTATGGTTTAATACCAAGAAAGTTTGTGAATTTTTTAGGCTAAGTTTGTCATGCATTGTTTGAATGGCCTTAGGGATTGGATATAATATGAAAAAGAAAATTAGACTCTTAATATTTTTATCACTTATATTTCATCATATTCGTAGAAGATGCTTTAGGCGCATTTTAAAATTGTTATCGTGATTATGTACACGTTCGCATGACATAATTATGATTTTTCTAAAAATAAATCGAGGTGTGCCATCCAATTACATAGTCTATGGCCCTCACATAAATACAAAATTAGTATAGAGAATGCCTTGAACTTTCGTAGTTTTCTTTAGGCGCGTTAATTGAATAATTGTCATGGCTACGGGTACGGTTCCCGTGACGTAGTTGTGATACTTAATTTCTAAAACCCGGAGGTACATTTATGTGACCCGGACCCAATTTAATCTTGTTAATAAAATAAACACGTTGTAGATCGTAGGTACGGTTCTCGTGACATGATTCGCAAACGTGTAATCAACAATTGGATTATTAGAAAGCGGTTTAAAAGGAATAAAAATGCACATAGGTTTCAAAGATGTTTTAAAATCAAATAAATAGGCCAATAATAACAGTTGAGCAACCGTGCTAAAACCACAGAACTCCGGAATGCCTAACACCTTCTCCCGGGTTAACAGAATTTCTTACCCGAATTTCTGTGTTTCGCGGACTGTAAAATAGAGTCAATCTTTTCTCGATTCGGGATTTAAACCGGTGACTTGGGACACCATAAAATATCCCAAGTGGCGACTCTGATTTTAAATAATTAATTCCGTTTCGATTGTCACTTAAATTGGAAAAAACTCCCTTATACCCTTTTGGGGTAGAAAAAGGAGGTGTGACAGCTCTGGCGACTCTGCTAGGGACAAGAACCCAGAACTTCTGGTTTAGGGTTCAAGAATTCAAGCTTAAAATAATTGTTGTATTTTGCTTTGTTTATTATCTGATTTTATTACATGTTTGGGCCTAATGTGCTAAATATTACATTTATCGCTTTGATATTATCTGAACTGTATATAAACTGCTACGAAACCCCTCTCTTCTCTCTTCTGAGGAGTGCACGCGGCGTGACTTCTTTCTGTTAGTGTCATATCCCAAATTAGAATGAGTTTCGGATAAGTTGCAAAGACGGATGATCTTTTGGTTGATGACCTTTTGGTTACCGGTACGTTGCCCCCCTCGGCTCGAGTTGTCCACTCGGGTAAGCCAGGTCCAGAACAATACACCCAGGTTTTAAACCTAGAATAATTTAGCCTCATGCCGGATCCCTAGTAGGAGTGCTTGTTTGCATCATGTGTATTTGACCTTGGGAACTCAACACAGGAGTTGGGTCCGTCTAGGACAGGTGTACCCTAAAAATAAAAGACCATCCTGATGCATCCTATGTGCTACATTTTACAATCTTCAAGGGTAAAAGGGGTCATTTGGCGGACCAATGATGGTTGAGGATAAATGAAAAAAAGGATGAAGTGTAAAAAATAAAGCAAGTATGGCCCAGTTATGTTTTTCGTTTTCATTGTTTTAAGAAAAGACCTAAAAAAATGAAAATGGAAAAATCCAAAAAGATTTTGCACTTTCCCATTATTTTTTCAAAAAAAAAAATCAAAAAAAAAAAATAGGAAAAAGAAAATCCAAAAAGAGTTTACATGTTTCATCATTTTTCAAAACAAAAGACAAAAAATATGTTTTCTCTAAATTAGTTATTTTTTTTAATTTTCGTCCGTATCAAATCTGCCCGAACTACGCATACCTGATTCTCGTCTTTCGGGGCGTGATACGAAGGCAACCCACATAGGGTCCGGTCTTCCTAGTGAGTCTTAGATTCTTGGCTTCGTGGGGTCTTAGCCAAATCTTGCATTTTAGCCACTTTTAGCCACATAGGTTAGTTTTAGAAAAATAATCACAATCATGTCTTGATGTGTCCAACAGGAAGGGTTATTGTCTCACCTAGCGTTCTAGGTCTTTAACTTTATTTTGTCTTAATTTTCTCATACAGGTGTGGATCTACTTACCAGAGTTTGGGCATGACAGACGCCTTAGGACCATCCAGTCAAGATCGCTCATTCGGAAGCTTGCTTAAGGATTTTTTTGTTATGTTTTGAGTCTGTTTTATTTTTAGGTCGTCTTTTACCTTTTAGTTTTGTAAAATAATGACAAGTCTTTTAGGTGATATTAGAGTCTGTCAGGCTAGTTAAGTTTATTGAATCTTTTGTTATGGTATTTTCTATTTTGTATTTGAAAAAAAAAGATATGTAATAAGTCCAAAATTCAAAAAAAAAAAAAAAAAGATTTTGTGTTTTTATATTTCTATTAGATGTTTTCTTTAGAATACTAACTCTATAAGTTCAAAAAAAAATCTTTTGTAGTTTTCCTTAGGGAGTTAATATCTAGAAGTTAAAATAAAAAATGTTTTTATATTTTCTTTAGTATATTAAGACTAAAATAAAAAAAAGAGAATTTTCTTTTAGTACCTCTTTAAAAGGTTTTCTTTTAGGTATTAATTTTAAAAATCCAAAAAAGATTTTCTTTTGAGGTTCTGCTTTGGGAAATTAATGAAAAATGAATAGAAAAAAAAATTCTTTTTTTTTATTTTTACTAGAACTTTAGGACATTGTGCATAGAAGAAAAAAAACATAAAACATACTTTATCTTTTGTTTATCCTTAGAATTTCTCCTTTAGGTAATCAAAAACCGAAATCCAAAAATATTTTTTTTATCATTTCTCATTTCGAAATCTTTCTTTAAGGATATCAAATGAAAATTCAAAATATTTTTCTTTAGTTTATTCTTTAGATTTCCTTCCTAGAAAAAAAAAGAATCAAAAAAATATCTTTCTCTTCTAGGATTTTTCCTTAATAGAGTCTTTGTTTCAAAAAGAAAAGAAAAAAAGAAAAAAAATCTGTTAAGCTTGAGTTTAGAATAGGTCATAGAACATTTTATTTCTTTTATTTCGCTTTTCTCGTTAGAGTAGTCATTAAGGAAAAAAAGAAAAAAAAAAAAAGAGAACATTGGTTTGTTTACTTTATTCCCGAACTACGCAAAGATCTGATTCATGCGACGTCATGATACGTAGGCATGTCTTAGAGCATGCGGGGTTAGTGCGGACTGCACAAAATGGTGTGCGGACACACTAGGATCTTGAAATTGCAATATTGACTCTTTGAACCCAAGCTCCGCGGACCGCACAAAATGATTTGCGGTCGCGGAGGCTTCTAGCGCGGTCTGCACAAACTCGACCGTGGACCGCACAGGCTTTAACCTCTGAACTTGGCATCTCTCTGAACCTTGTCTTTGCGGACCGCACAGAATGGGAATGCGGCCGCAGAGGTCCACCGCAGACCGCACAAAGTGTAGTGCGACCGCATTGCTTCGAAGCCTAAAATGCTGAGTCTCTAAACCTCTCTAGTGCGGACCGCACAAAGTGTAGTACGTCCGCACTAGGCCTGTTTTTCCTGAGTTTATCTTGTCTTTGGTACTTGTGCAAGTTTCACTCCTTTTGAGCTGATCTTTGACATCTTGTCACTTTGTTGATCAAACCTACAATCAAGCACAACTTATGAGCCTTTTGGGACTATTTTGTATGAATTTATAATCAAAGCAAGCAAGAAGGAGCATAAAATGCATCAAAATCCCTAGTTATCAACTCCCCCAAACTTAAGCTTTTGTTTGTCCTCAAGCAAACAAAATAAGACCCACCCCATAAGGGAAAATCTAAGAAATTTTCAGCTGTCCTAAAGTAACATCAACTAGCATAAATTGGGACTAACAATTGCCCTCAATACAAATGAATCATTAACAACATTTAACCTTTGAAAAACCATGGATCAAGTCCGACACAAGAGCATCAAGAGTTGACTCAACACATCAAAGAACTCTCTCAATTACTTTGGTCATTGTGGAACCCAAACTCACACATCCTCAACTCTCCTTAAGCAAACCTCACCTTTTTATAATATTGGCACACAAACCAAGGTTAATGGAAATTTGCTCATCTCTCTCAAGAAAAAATCACAAGTCCGGCTCTAAGTACCATATGCTTGCCCCTTATGTGAGTATCCACTAATGTAAGCTTCATTCAACTCAATATCATATAGGACTTTTGTGGAGTCATTGTGAAGGCTTTTGGTTCAGGGTAGGAAATGTTTTGGTCTAAGTGGGTTCCATCTTCCCTTAAGCACTTCTTTTGATTCATTTGGCAAATATTATCTTGACTCTTTGAGTCATTTCACTTCTTTTCTAAGGGGTTAGAGAGACACATTGTCACTATTTCTTATACTTTTCAAACCTTTTCTCCTTTTTCAACTTTTCCACACCTTTCATTCTTTGCTTTTCTTGAATCCCTCTTTATTCCTTTTCACATTGATCATTCTTTTTGTCTTTTGCTTTTCTTTCTTTTTCATTGCCTTTTCTTTTCTTCATTTTTTTGTGCCTTTTTACCACTTTGTTTCCATCCTCGTCTCTCCCCCCAAACTTATACTTTGGCCATGTGCTAAAGGAAAGATCGGGTGCCAAGAGAGGGTATCTTTTAGAACGGGTATAGGCTTGTATCATAGTTCTTGAAAGATGAAAGTCTAAGGCTCAAAAGGGTTAACTAGGGATCATATCATTGGTAGGATATGGATTTGTTCAAACTATCATTTGGATCGAGGAGAGCCTATAATCATGCCTCAAGTCAAAATTCACTTATGATTTTGCCTCAACAAACATTCAGGGCAAGTTCTAGACCAATGGCTCAAGACTTGGACTTGCAATTCAATTACTCACCACACAAGCTAAGGGATTGCTAAAGACATAGAGTCGGGGGCCCACAATGACCTTAGATACGATTTGAGCACACAATGGTCCCCAAAAAAACCACTTGATGATTATTGGTCAACACAAGAGTCTCAACGTCACGACTTTCACCATCCTAAACACAACATATTGTTTTTGATCATGAGATCAAAGGCAAATGTTCTAGGCCCAAGTGAAGCTTTAATTGATGTATCCTTAACTACAAACTACTAAAAACAAAAAAAGAAAATGGACTCAAACCCTTAAGAAGGTTGTCACGCCATCCATCATTGGGAAGAGCCACCCGGTTCACACAACACTCCACCTTTAGAAAGAACCATGACATTAAGAAAACCAAAGGTTTATTGAAAACGTCCAGAACAAAACAAAAAGCTATGAACATAAATAAGAAGTTAAAAATGAAAAATTTTGCGGAAAATAGAATGAATATATACAAGAGGGGATTTGAATATACAACGAATGGGATGAATACATACAATGTGATATAACTTTATATACAGACCCAAAGAAATATAAAAAGTGCGATAAAAGTAACTAAATATCAAATTATATACAGACCAAATGTGGAAATCAAGAAAGCATAAAAAAATATCAATATATACAGTCATCCAAAAAAAAAAGTAGGGCTCACCCTCTCAAATGAAAGCTGGCATTGTCCCCAATGCCAAATAGTCTAACTAAGCACCAAAAATATAGAGAAAAAGGATATAGAAGACTCCCTAAGTCGTGTCTGTCTGCATAGGATTATGGGTGGTCCCTGGGTCCTCTGTGTGCTCGGAAACCTCAGAGTGGTTCCCGGTGGTGTGCTCTACTGCTACTGGGATCGGGGCCTGGACCTCGATAGGCTATGGAACTGGTACATCCTATGGCTGACTGGAGGAAGTCTCCAGTGGATCCGCCAACTGGATGATAGCATCATCAGCTCTAGGAATCCTCGTCCTCCTCCTCTTCGGAGGCCTCTGTGTATGCTTTGGTTGTGGATGAGCTGCTGGCACTAGGTCATCAAACAATAATTCTAAAGGCAGCTAGTCTGCCTTTAGTCTATCAACATCTACCCGCAACACCTTCACGGACTCCTTGGAGGCCCGTGTCTTCCGCAGCTTCTTATGCTCCTTAGCAAGCTCCTTGAGAGACTTGCTATGTGAATCGACTACCTTTGAGACCGCAGCCTGAGTATCAAGGATCTTTTTCTAGTTGTCAAGTATCTCCTTGAGCGCATCTTCTATCGGCTGTGGCACCTGTGGAGCTAGGGGAACCGACTGAGCCTCTACAGTGGTAGTCAAAATGGACAACTTGGATGAGGCAGTTTGCATGCAGTTGTTGATACTCAAAAGTGCCTGGCTCAAACGATGGGCAGTAATAGGATGGGCCCGAGTAGATGGGATCTCCGGGCCTGCTCATGTAGATGGACCGGGAAGGATATCTGGAGATATGGAGGTATGCCCAGCAGAAGCCACTACCTCAACCGGCTCCTCAGATTGGCCAGTTGGAGCAGTAGCTGGTACTTTATAGTTCTTGCTCTGGGGGTTGTCATCCTCCTTCATGTTATACCAGGAAAATGGGGCTGTCGCCTAGACCTTGATATCCTAGGGCCTTTTGTCCACATTCAGGTCTCGAAAGTACATTGTGAGGAAACTGGGAAAAGGATAGTTCCGGTCATGCTCCACGCCCACAATAGTGATAATCCGGGACATCACATTCCCCACATCTATGCGGTACCCTGCCATAATCGAAGCAACCAATACAGCCCGGTGGAGAGGAAGGGTGTTGTCATAAGTGGTAGGGTCCAACCGGTTGCAAACAAAAGTCTCCCATCCCCTCGCTTCAAAGTTCAAGGTCTTTCTCAATATTTTGACCCCAGTAGTCAACCAATCGGGGACGATACCTGGGATTTCCAGGTACTATGCTAGCCATGGACGGACCTCCTTACCCATCTCCATTTTTGCCATATACAGAGTCTCATCCTCCTCATTGAAGCCCAGATATTCATTAATTGACTTCCCATCAAATAACACCTTGAGGTTCCGAACCTTGGTCACTTTGGAGCCCTTTTTGATGTGGGCTATATTGCAATAAAACTCCTTGACCAAGTGTTCGTTGGCATCCACACAAGCATCTAGGAAGTGCTCCCAGCCCACTCTAGTCCTGAACTGTCTCTGCACATAAGGGTTGTGGGGTAGTAGGTCTCTATCTATGAAGCTCCTCTCCGGAATCAATTTTCTCACCGGCCACCACTCCCAAAACTTATGGTATGCTACCTCACTTACAAATCTATCTTCCCAAGCTTCGGGTTTCCTAGTTCTAGCAATGCCTATCACTTGAGGCTTATCACCTTCTGCTACTCCCTCATCTCCCTATATATCCTCCTCACCTCCTCCTGCACCCTTCCCGGATAATGAAGTTGTAGGAGAGGTGGAGTATTCCCCACTACCTTCAACTGAGCCCTCAGATGACCCAGTAGAAATGTTCACTGATGCTTGGGCATCGGGGGAAGAGGGATGAGTGTCTCTATGTCTGGCCCTCTCCGTATACGGGATGTATTCTGGGATTGAGTCCGAAGAGATCTCCCGAGAGGGCTCGTACTCACTCCCCGACATGTCAATGGCTCTGTCAGCCCTCATGTTTTTGATGTTTTGCCTAGCTTGGGGAGTGAGTTTGACCATTTTCTGTTTTCCACCCCAGGAGGATTCACCTCTGTCGGGTCGTTTTGATCCATTGCCTCTTTGTTTTACCATTGTCTGCAAACATCATTCAATGTATTTGCTAGTATCAATCAAGGCAGTTCAAGTTATTACAGCAGAACAAATTGAAGAACAGAATCAAAGTGTTGCAGACAGTCCTCAGAAGCTGCCCAGTGTGGACCACAAAAAATGGAGTGCGGTCGCACAGGGACCAGTGCGAACCGCACAAAATGGAGTGTGGCCGCATAGGGACCAATGCGGTCCGCATAGGGGTGGGGTTCAGAATACCCACCCTCTGAATCTTAACAGTGCGGCCCGCACAAAATGGTACTGCGGCTGCATTAAGCCAGTGCAGACCGCACAAAATGTAGTGCGTCCGCACTGCCCAAGGGTTATCTTTCAGAAGTTCAACAGTGCGGTCCGCACAAAGTGGTACTGCGGACCGCACTGGGGCACCGCGGACCGCACAAAAATGACCGCGGTCCGCACAGGGTGCCCAAAAGTGACACTAAGTTAGGGCTTGAGATTTTGCTTTTAATGTCAAATTTCCACCTAATTAGAGGCCCTAATCGATTACCTAGTCCATTAAACTACTAAGTCTACAAGAATCAACATTTAAACTAATCTAACCTAGAAGTCGAACTAATTACGAGAGGAAGAAGAACAAAAGTTAAAAAAAATGGAAATTAAACAAAATTACAAAATTACACAAAGAAGAAATGAGTGTAATGTTACCAGATTATGAGATGAAGTGAAGTTAAACAATGCCAATCAAGCAATTACGATCAAAGAAGAAGAGGAACAGTATTTAGAGTCTTTGAGGTTCAATTTTGTGAAATTAGTAAAAGGAGGCCCTCAGGGTCTATTTGTAGAAAACCCCCTGGGGCCCATTCTCACCTACCAGTGCGGACCGCACAAAATGGACCGCGGTCCGCACTGAGCTGTTATGATCAAACTTGTCCAATTATCCCATTGCAGTCCGCACAAAGCAAACCGCGGCCACAGTGGCCAACTTCAGAGTGGTATCACTTTGGCCTTCACCATTGCGGACCGCATAAAGTGTAGTGCGGCCGCATTGGCAACTTCAGAGACTAAACAATTTCTTCATTATGTCTGCACTGCATCAACACAATCCTTGCAACATCTCACAACCAGTTTGCCCAAAAATCAATCCTATACTACAAAGAAAATCAAATAAAACAACAAGAAGAAAAACACATGGGTTGCCTCCCAATAAGCGCCTGATTTAACGTCGCGACACGACGCATGTTACCATCACATCATTTGAAGTGAAGAAGTGCCACTACGTGGATGTCATCAATTTTCCCAAGATAATTCTTGACCCGGTGCCTGTTAACTCTGAAGACTTCACCATTTTTATTTTTCAAATCAAGAGCACCAAAAGAGGTCACAAACACAACTTCAAATGGTCCACTCCATTTGGACTTGAGCTTTCTGGGAAACAGACGTAACCGGGAGTTGAACAAGAGAACCAAATCACCTACTTTGAACTCCTTTCCACGAGCATATTTGTCATGAAGGTACTTCATCTTGTCCTTATACAAGGATGAACTGGAGTAGGCATGGAATCTAAATTCATCGAGTTCATTGAGCTGCTCTACACGAAGATTGGCTGCAACATCCCATTCAAGATTCAACTTCCTCAAAGCCCACATGGTCTTGTGCTCTAACTCAACCGGAAGATGGAATGCTTTCTTAAATACCAACCGATATGGAGACATCCCAATCAGAGTTTTGTAAGCCGTCCAATAAGCCCATAGAGCATCATCCAACTTCTTCGACCAATCGGTCCTATTTGCATTGATCGTCTTTGACAATATGCTTTTGATTTTCCGGTTGGAGACTTCCACTTGACCACTTTCTTGAGGGTGATAGGGGGTAGAAACTTTGTGATTGACACCGTACTTAGAAAGCAACGTGTCGAAAGCTTTATTGCAAAAATGAGATCCCCCATCACTAATAATCGCACAGGGAGTACCAAACCTTGTGAAAATTCTCTTCTTAAGAAATGCAACAACACTCCGGGCTTCATTGTTAGGCAAAACCACGACTTCAACCCATTTTTAGACATAGTCAACCGCCACGAGAATGTAAGTATTCCCACAAGAGCTAACAAATGGACCCATGAAATCGATGCCCCAAACATCAAAGATATCCACTTCAAGAATGGTATTGAGAGGCATCTCGTCCCTTTTTGAAATTCCACCAGCTCTTTGGCATTCATCACACCTCTTCACAAAATCACCCGCATCTTTGAACAGGGTTGGCCAATAGAATCCGCAACTAAGAACTTTCGAGGTGGTCCTCACCCTACCGTGATGGCCACCATAGGGTGAGGAATGACCAGCCTCTAAGATACTCAATTGTTCTTCCTTTGGGACACATCAACAAATCACACCATCCGTGCAAATCTTGAACAAATACGGCTCATCCCAATAAAAGTCCAAACTATCCTGCTTGAGCTTCTTCCTTTGGTTAGAAGAGAGCTCATACGGGATTATTCCGGTCACAAGGTAGTTGGAAACATCGGCAAACCATGGCATATCATTCATTGACACCACAAGGATTGTTCATCGGGAAATGAATCATTGATCTCAAGGCCATCACAAGGCCTCCCCTCCTCCTCCAAATAGGACAAGTGGTCCGCCACTTAGTTCTCACTACCTTTCCGGTCCACAATCTCTAGATCAAACTCTTGAAGTAGTAACACCCATTGCATCAATCTTGCCTTGGAGTCTTTCTTTGTCATCAAGTACCTAAGAACATGATCGATGTTCACTATAACCTTGGCCCCCATAAGATATGGCTGAAACTTTTCCATTGCAAATACTATAGCCAACAACTCTTTTTCGGTAACCGTGTAGTTCCTGAGCCTCATTCATGGTCTTGCTTGCGCAGTACACCAGATGAAATATCTTGTTAACCCTTTGACCCAAAATAGCCCCAACTGCAACGTCACTTGCGTCACACATGAGCTCGAAAGGTAAGCTCCAATTTGGTGCGGTAATGATCGGGGTAGTGGTCAACTTAAGCTTGAGAAGCTCGAATGCTTGCATACATCCCTCATCGAACACAAACTTTACATCCTTTTCTAGCAACTTGCACAAGGGGTTTACCACCTTTGAAAAATCTTTTATAAACCTCTGGTAAAAACCCGCGTGCCCAAGAAAACTCCTCACCCCTTTGACAGAAGTAGGGGGAGGAAACCTTGAAATCACCTCTATCTTGGCTTTGTGAACTTCAATCCCTCGCTTTGAAATTTTGTGACTGATAAGTTAGGATTTTAACATTTTTTATGCCCCTACTTGCTTATGCTTTAATTATATATTGTTACAAAATAGTCCTAAAAGGCCCACAAGTTGTGCGTGATCGCAGGTTTGATCGACAAAGTGACGAAATGTCAAAGATCGGCTCAAAAATGAGTGAAACCTGCTCAAGTATCAAAGACCAAGAAATATTAAGAAAAGAAGGCCTAGTGCGGACCGCGCAAAGTGGAATGCGACCGCACTAGGTGGTTCAGAGAGTTGGTGAATCAGGACTAGAAGAAGCGCGACCGCGATACATATATTCCGGTCTGCGGTGAAGGCTCCGCGGCCGCACTACTCTTTTGTGCAGTCCACGGTCATGAGGTTCAGAGAGATTGAGTTTGCAAAGCTAGTGCCATGCTGTCTGCGGTCGTGGTTGTGCGGACCGCGCCAGCTCCCTCCACGGCCGCGGTCCTTTCTACACGGTCCGCGGAGTCCAAGTTCAGAGAAGCAGGAGTGAGCCCAATGCGGCCGCGGTCTATTTAATGCGGCCCGCACTGACCCCGCAGGGGTAATTTTGTCCAGTTTTTCCAGCCTAGTATAAATAGAATATTTTACCATTTTTTAGGCAATCAGATACATCAGTAGAGAGTTGCGCTCGTGAGAACGTATTTTGTAGCCATTTTTGGCACTTTTGCTTTACATTTACGATAAATTATTGCAATTAAATTTTAGCAATTAATTAACTTGCTTAGTTCTTCATCTATTTCTTTAATTTCTTTATCTAGCATGAGTAGCTAAACCCATTAGCTAGGGTTGTGGCTCAACCCTAGTGTGGGTAATTGATGGGTGTTGCCATCTAGTGTTAGATTGACTATGGGTGTTTGGTATTTGGGTTGATTTTATGTTTTAATCTAGAATTGGTGGTTGCAAACATTGATTCAAGCTTTTTGAGTTTAACTGTTTTTGAGAAAGAGAGTCTATAACCCCAAAATTGACCCAACAAGGAATTGTGATGGACTCATGAGAAATGATAGTCTCAATTAACGGGTTAAACCTCGAGAGAGTAATTACCCTACTTAAACCCTAGTTGCTTGGTCTAATTTGCCTACCCATTTGGTCTCGAGAGAGTCAATTGGGAAAAGTCACTTTCTCTCCCGAGATGTGTGAAAGTGGGTAAAATTGTGCAACGGTTATAGCATAAGCCCCAATTATGTCAATCGAACCTTAGTAACATCTACCTGTCAATTAGCCACCTAGGTAGTGTCACGACCCTAGTGCCCTTCTTCCCATTAGATATAACTTAGCAATATTCTCGTAGCATAATTTAGTGTTAATCAATAGTTTTACAAAAATAGTTATAATTTGAAAACCTAAAAATGTTTGAAGTGACATTAGGAGTACAAACACATCTCTAGGATAGACAGACAATCCAACTCCACTACTAGCTCCCTGAGGAATTCGATCCCGATCTTCATATCGGGTAAAAGCTATTGTGACCCGCTCTTCCTACCTTAGTGTAGCGTTGAGTTGGCAGTGATCACTTTTTGGCACCGTTGCCGGGGAGCTGACGGTGTTGACTATCTATTTAGTTAGTTTTGTGTTTGGCTTCTCTTTCCTTCTTGTTTACTAATTCTATTTGTGTTAATCAATCAGGTACAAATGGCTCTTAATGCAAATGACCCTCTAGGAAATGTGATAGCGGGGGAGGAGGTAGAAGATCTAGAACAAGATGAGGTCTTACCTCAAGTTCCACGGAGGGGCCGAAATGCCAATATAAATGCAAATGAGAACAACAATATTCTAGAACCTCCTCCGCAACCGCCGAGAGTGGATCCCAGAGTTTTACCAAATCAAGGATACGCCAGTGCTATTGTGCCTCCCCGAATACGGGCGGGGAACTTTCAAATCACAAATGTTATGTTGACCTTGCTCGAGCAAAGAGGGTATTTCACGGGCGCCACCAATCAAAATGCCTACAAGCACTTGAAGGGGTTCGTGGATACATGCTGGGGTAGTAAGTAGACAAACCTGTCCGAGGATGCGTTGAGATTGAGGCTTTTCCCGTTCTCTCTTCGGGGTAAAGCATTGGATTGGTTAGAAAGGCTCCCCAATCATTCTATTACAACATGGAATGAATTGGCGGATAAATTTATTGCCAAGTTCTTTTCTCCAAGTCATATGGCGGCTCTTCGGGATGAAATTCTATCCTTCAAGCAAGAGCCAACGGAACCTTTGCACGAGATATGGGAAAGATATAGAACAATGGTGAAAGAGTGCCCTAATAACGACATGACCGAGGCTATGATTCAATAAACCTTTTATCGGGGCATCAATACCATGAATCAATGCATTGTGAACCAACTGGCCGGAGGGAACTTTATGAATCTTTCTTACCAAGAGGCATATGATGTACTTGATGAAATGGCCGACACCTCTTAGGCATGGCAAAGCCGAGCAAATGTGCACTAAGGTGACCTTGCGGTCATCCATTTGCACAAGGAATTGCACGATCATGGCCAAGATATTGCCGAGCTTACAGCAGCTATGAATCAATTGGCAAAGGCGCAATTGCAAGAAGTCCAAAACCCACGCCAAGTCAATGTAATGGAAGGTGTTTCTATGTTGAAAAGGAGGCAAAGAGGGCAACATCCTCAAGGTAATTGTGAACAATATGACAACAACAATGATGGTGGTGGTTATTCAAATGAGTGCTATGATGACCAAAGCGAAGAGGTACAATATGTCAATAACTACCAAGGGAATAGAGGCAACTCTTCGAATCAACAATGGCGTCCTCAAGGAAATTGGGGCAATCAACAACAAGGCGGAGGTAATTGGAATAACAACAATCAACAACAAGGTGACGACAATTGGAATAATAACAACCAAAACAACAATTGGGGTAATCAAAGTAACCAAGGGAATTGGAATGGTAATAACAATAATTGGGCCAACAACAACAATCAAGGAGGGTGGAACAACAGCGGGAACCAAGGCAACTAGGGGCAAGGCTTTCAAAGGCCCCCATGTACCAACAACCGAACAATCCACCCCCTTTCCTTCTCAAGTTACTAATTCTTCCGGGAGTAATATGGGGTAAATTGAAAGCATGTTCGAGCAAATGATGAAAAAGAACCAAGATTTCGATGCCCAATTAGCTTCTCATAATACATCTATCCGGAACTTGGAGGTGCAATTAGGCCAAATCTCTCAAGCGTTGAATACTCGTTCCGAGGGTGCGCTACTAAGTGATACGGTAGTGAACCCGAAGGGTGGGAATAATAATCATGTGATGGCGATTACAACAAGAAGTGGGAGAGGTGGTGATATGAATGCTCAAAGCAAAAGCAAATTATGGAAGAAGATGTTGAATTGCGGGATGATGATATACCTTTGATTGTTGATGATGTGGTTAATCAAAATGTGAACAATGATGTGCGGATAGTTATTGATGATAAAGCCGAGGTAGAGACTCAAGATGTCGTGAACCCGTCTAGGGAACACATGATTGACATGCCCGCGCCGGTTGTACAAAAGGCCAAGGCACCTTTGCCTAGGCCACCTCCACCTTATCCTCAACGGTTAGCAAAGCAAAAGAGTGACTGTCACGACCCAAATCGAAGGGCCGCGACGGGCACCCGGTGTTTTACTCAACCGAGTACCAACGTAACATATCTTTCTTATCATATTATCATGAGTAAATGAGCCAAAAAACCCGTCATGAGATAACAAGAATAAAACATAAGGGAATACTCAACATATGAAGACCCAATATGATATACAAACTTATATATGTGACATACGGGCCTATAAGGCCGACATGACCATTAGTAAACTCGAAACATAGGCCGACAAGGCCATACAAGTATCCATACACCTGACATCTGTCTACAAGCCTCTAAGAGTACATAAAATCATAAAGGTCGGGACAGGGCCCCGCCATACCAATCAATACATATCCAAAACATACTGACCAAATAGGCAACTCCGGAGCAAGTGGAGTGCACCAACACCTTCGCTGAGCTGATATCCTACTAGGAGGACTGTCAACCTATCAATCGAGACCTGCGGGCATGAAATGCAGCGTTCCCAGGCAAAAGGGAATTCAGTACGAATAAAGTACCGAGTATGTTAGGCACGAAAGCTTAAACAAGAATAGTAATGTAAAAAGAGAGATAGAGGAGATACAACCTGTAACATCTGAGTGCCTCTGGGGGTTGCTGATATGAAATGCATAATACATATATATACATAAACTTTTTAAAACATTCTCCTTTGTGGGCATCATCATCATCATCATATTGTACCCGACCTCAAAGAGGACTCGGTAAAATCGTACCCGACCATCATAAGGTTCGGTAGAATCGTACCCGGCCACGCGGAGCTCGGTAAACCCAACTGATCAGTGGTTGCACAATAGGTGCCATAACCGGTCGACTATAGCGCGACTCGGAAGAGTAAAATAGATACATATATATAATGCATGTTCGACTCATGGAATCACGTTCTAACCCTTTCGGAGTGATGTAAGGTCATTGCACCTTCGATTAACATTATGGACATCCCTACCATCAATATAAACCTTAGTGGGATTTAAGGATCATACACACTTGTTTAGAATAACTTTATAAGGAAATAACAACATGGACAACCTTAGTTTCTAGGAGTAGATCCGTTATGAATTAGCGTACCGTTTATATTCATGTCACTTTAGATCATGCCAAAAGAAAGAAGTAAGTGCCTTAACATACCTTAAACCCGTTGAGTCCTTAATCACTTCCAAGCAACTCTTCAAACAAGTCAACTCAATCTATCATAGTATAAGGAGATTCAAAATCAGTGCTGAGCAAAGGCTAAGTCTATAACTTAAGCTAGTAGCTCGTTTACGTAAATTTTGGCAGCATCTCCCTTGTAACAAGGGCCTCCTCCAATACCATATACAAACAACAATTACCAGAGCAATTCATCAATACATAATTATCAATATCAAGACACCATATAACAACAACAAGTCACAACTACATTACGACGAGCGACAAGCTCCGATTGGAATCCGTATACCCCTTATCAATCCTTATAGACTTCTTACTTCAACATAAAAGTATCATTAACATGATAATGAAGTCATTAATCAATGATTCCAGCCTTAAACCATATATTTATAACAACAAAAATAATCCACAACTTCAACTATCCTCAATTAGCAACTTTATTCACTAGTTCATGTCTAGCCCATCCATTTAACTTAATCAACATCAAGATAACCTTAGGCACAAGCAAGATCACAATATACATACCTTATACAGTAACTTCAAGTCAAAATCCAAGTTATATTCAGTTTACAACAACCCTTAATAGCAATACAACACCATAGAAGTGACTTAAGCTAATCCAAGTATTATCTTGTAGTTTATCATCCTAACAACTTAACCAACATACAAGCAAGCTTAAGCACAATTAGTAGGCTTTTATACTAACCTTAGACAGCAGCAACAACTTGGAATTTCATCCAAATACAGCCCACAACAATCCTCAATGACAACACAACCTCAAAGAGGTGTTGTTCTTCACTAGAACTAAGTTTTGATGTTGAAATATGGTGTAATCACTTTGGAATCACTTCAAACCCTTGTGGTATATGTTTAGGAGGGTTAGGAGAAGTTTGGAGACGAATATTAGTTGAAAAATGAGCAAAAATAGGCGTCCAAATCGTTTATAAATTGAAGTAGGTCAACCACCGCCTAAGTGGGTTCCATTGGGATCTGCTTGCGCGGTCTTGCGAAAACGCAAATATCTCTCTACTCCGATGTCGTATTGACAAAAGGTTTAATGCGTTAGAAACTAGACTCGTAGACCGTCAATTTTGTAGGTAGAACACCCCATTATTCCAAGTATATTTGGAGAAATTCTCAGATACATTTGACCTAAATTTCAGCAAATTTATGAATGTAACTTGTGATGACCTTTGCCAACTCTTGTTCCACAACTTGCTTGCCTTCAAAATGTAGAAAATGAATATCATACGACTAAAATAACTCATAGAATAACCTCCTTATCATGTTAATAACCCTAGTCTCACCCCAAAGTACATGTTATAACATTCGAAACTTGTCGACTTTCGACGAAACTTATTTTCTTCAATTGGTTTAGCTTCTAAGATTTCCAACCCTCTTGGTACTCGTTATTCATGATCTTAAATATTTGTAACCTCCAAGGTAACATGATTAACTTACTTTATTTTCTTCCAAATATAATCTCATTTCCGAGCTTACATCAATGACTTACGACGTACTCTCACGTATGAAAACTTGGGGTGTAACATCATTCCCCCCTTTGGAACATTCGTCCTCGAATGTTGACTGATGCGCTTATCAGTTTCATAAACTATGGCTCTTACGAATACTTTAATGCTCATCTTTCCATCTAAGCAACTGTTTTGTGAATAAATCCAAATGCTTGGGCATTCCCCACTTTAGGCCTCTTTGTCACGCCATGACATGTGGTCGAAATTCTTCCAACATCGTAACATTTGCTACCTTATGTCATGCAGTATGTACGACTGTGTCCTTGTATGAGCGCCTAGCAACTCATCTTCTCTTTTTCCTCCATCTTTTAGCCAATCTCTAAGCCTCACTTTATGAACATATACAGAATTATGACAAGCTGTCCCTCTAAGCATCTATAGGTGTACTGATGTCGTTCGCTTGGTACTTTATCGAACTTAAGACTATTTCTATCTCTTGTTTCATAGACTTGTATATCTATCCTTATGGATTTACTACATCTAGGTAGGTTATACTATACCATAAAACTTACTTCGGTTTATTATTACCGAGGTTTGCTACCCAACTCCAGGTTACTCTCTCGCTGCTTATCCTATATGTATAAATCTAAGTCCTTTAGTGCTTCCTCATTATTATTCATCTAAGAATAACAAACAAATCTCATCTCGAACTTTGGAACTTGTACCCATCTATTGTTTATTCACCTTAATGTTGATCTATAATCTATCACTGATAACTTGCAACCTCTTACGTAATACACTGTCACTAGGGCTCACATCTTATCGGGGAACATATGAAGTGATTTTCCTGATCCACCTAGGGATAATACTATACTCCAATAACCGTATTTCATTGCATCCCAACGCGATTCATCTTATGGGGGTATTCTAATCCCGTGCAATTAATGAAATCCCTTTCTCGTTAAATCATTACTCAATCAAAGGCCTAAGCATCATCCTCTTATCTATCACAATTACACCCTTATTCTACTGCCAGGGCAGCATTCCATCTCTTCTAAATGCACCTAGTCTCAGACTCCTCTGTGTTCATTCAGGCTGTACCGAGCTTTTTATTACATATGGAAATCATCAGCTCCCTTGTTTTGATGGGTTTAATCCCGAGGACATACATATTCTCGTCACCTTCTCACTCACCTTTTCATATCCTTACTCCTATCTACCTAAAACCTTGTTGCTCTACAATACTTTACCTTAGGACCTACACCGATCTATTTATACTACTCGCAACCTTCCTTCAACTTGCTAGCACCATAAATTTGCTTTCGTGCCTTCTCAGTTGTCCTTAAATGTAAGCAATTACTTTTGCTGGTCGTTCTATCACTTGTTGCATGAATACTTAGCTTGTCTTTTTGCCCACGAATACTATAATTTCCTGTATCTCATATGATCTCAAACATCACCTTTGATGGCTTTTTTTTTACCATTCATTAGCCATGATAGGTGCCACTTTCTTATGGAGTGTATACAATATTGTAGTGAGACTGTTGTTACAGGATCATTTACTCTTTAGCTCACTATGCTTAGGTGGAAACCTTCTTCCTTATTTCCTCAGCTAGTCTTTCATTGTAGTACTTAGGGAGACCTTCTGGCTCTTGTAAAGTTGCGAGCTTGATATATCGTACACCCGAAGGTAATTTTCGTTATTCTTACTCGCCTATAATAATCCTTAGTTACATAAATTTATGCCTTTGTGCTCGTAGGGTTACTTCTAAGCTCAAATTTTTATTGTCTCCTTAGTGGCACTCTCTCTTATTTTCATAAACCTTAAAAATGGTACCTTTAACTGCCTCAACTCCTATTTGAAATTTTTTTCAAATGATTGTGATCTCGTCTCTGCGAGACTGAATTCACTATGTTGTGATTCACTACATTTATCTTGCATGATCTATTGATTTATCTGTGACCTCTTGTCTAGCCATAACTGGGCTCTTCCTGAATCAACTACTAATTACTCGTTGGTCCATTCTCATATATATATATTCTGCATAATCCCTGTTGGGACATATCCTTTGTCTTAACTTATCTCTCGCCACTAGCTCCTGATGTATCAAGTGTCCATTCACACTTATTTATCAATAACATCCTGGCCGGAAACTTTTACTGCCTCTCCCCGGTGTCGTGCTTGTATAATGTTCTAGAGTCGCAACATATCTGCAGGAACTGAATAAATGCAACATCATCCCTTTCTCCTTTTTACCACATTCTTTCTTTACCATTCCATAGTTAACTGAACCGCTTAACTCTGACTTAATATCATATCACACCATATTCTCCCCTTTAGGAGAGTACTAAGATTTAGTACTACGACGATCTACCTATAGTTGTTTTACCTTTTCATATTTGGCGTCTTTTCACATTATCAATGAACCTTAATCACCTTATGGTAACCTTCTGTACCAGGGATAACTAAATTTCTTACGCACGAAGGTGACACCTACTGTAACTGGCACACTTAGTCCCTTAAGATTAACTCTGCTCAGAGTGCTTGCTTTAGGTAAGCGACTTCCTAAATAACCTTTAAAGGTTATACGTCTGTTGTCTATTCTATTATTATTGGATCACGATCTTTGAAATTCTCACGATGTCGACCATTATCAAATCCTCCGGTCCCTAATTCATGTTGGGTTTTATCTCGTTCACCAGCCCATACTGATTTTTATTACTCTGGGGTCTAACCTCTCCTCCTGGTAATCACGTTGAAGTCACCATCTCATTTCTCGAAATAAGAATATGACTTTATGGCTTATACTCTTTTATTGCCTTAAGGCTTGTCACCTCTTGTATTTTCCTTCACTTGACTATAAACTCTGTCATCGTGTCATATTTTGATTTACTGTTATCACCCATATATCACATCTTACTCATGATGCTTCATTTATTTTCTTCTTATTCTCCGGATAATATTCTTTTTGTCTATCACTTTATTCTGAAAACTTCAACAAAAAGTTCTTTCCCTATAAGCTCCCCTAGCTTCATCTCACTGGCTCTTGGGAATGCCTAACATTCTTTTTTTTACTCGGGGCTAGAGTCATACTAAGGTAAATATTTGTCCCTTCTAGGATCCCACTGCCTATCTTCTGAAATTTTTGAATATTCCAGTATTCGTATCTGATTGTACTACTCTAGAGTTCACCATCTGGGTGTCTTAGAAGGAGATCTATTACCACATTTGCACCATCTTTCGGAAACGTTAGTTAATGATAACAACCTATCCACAATTTTTGGGTTACTCTAACTCCAACTGGATCCTGATATCCCATCTTTCTCTTAAATAATATCTGTTAGCTCCCATAGAACATAACTGAGATGGGTGTGGCCAATTGTACTTACCTCTGTCATTGATGAAGGTACCAAAATGCTTATATTTCTCTGCCTGATTTGAAAATATTGATAATCTTCATTATCTGGGTGCCTTGTACCCCTCTTCACCTTACTTCTTTTACTTGTTAAAACTTGTATCTAGATTCTGAATTCCTCATAGATTTTCACCATATTCGTGAATAGATATCCGTGCCTTAAGGCTCCTTATTAAGAAGCATACACATCTTAGTACACCCACGATCTGTTGAAGACCTCATATTTACTCATCATAAGCATGATGTGAAATCGAGTTCCTCTGACTCAACTCTTTCACATCCACATGCAATCTCTTACCAACTATCTTTGTGGAAGTAGGTATCGTTGTATTACGACTAAAGTCGAATTTAGGAGTTTGAATTCTTACAACTGAGCTCTACTGCACGATCTAGAGTAAGAAGAAAGAGTGACAAACCTAAATTCCATGTAGCCTCCTGCTTATAAGTGTGGTGCACAACACACCCATAAACAAGACTCTACTAGACATGGCAACTGCTCTGATACCACTTCTGTCACGACCCAAACCGAAGGGCCGCGACGGGCACCCGGTGCTTTACTCAACCGAGTACCAACGTAACATATCTTTCTTATCATATTATCATGAGTAAATGAGCCAGAAAACCCGTCATGAGATAACAAGAATAAAACATAAGGGAATACTCAACATATGAAGACCCAATATGATATACAAACTTATATATGTGACATACGGGCCTATAAGGCCGACATGACCATTAGTAAACTCGAAACATAGGCCGACAAGGCCATACAAGTATCCATACACCTGAAATCTGTCAACAAGCCTCTAAGAGTACATAAAATCATAACGGTCGGGACAGGGCCCCGCCATACCAATCAATACATATCCAAAGCATACTGACCAAATAGGCAACTCCGGAGCAAGTGGAGTGCACCAACACCTTCGCTGAGCTGATATCCTACTAGGAGGACTGTCAACCTATCAATCGAGACCTGCGGGCATGAAATGCAGCGTCCCCAGGCAAAAGGGAATTCAGTACGAATAAAGTACCGAGTATGTTAGGCAGGAAAGCTTAAATAAGAATAGTAATGTAAAGAGAGAGATAGAGAAGATACAACCTGTAACATCTGAGTGCCTCTGGGGGTTACTGATATGAAATGCATAATACATATATATACATACACTTTTTAAAACATTCACCTCTGTGGGAATCATCATCATCATCATATTGTACCCGACATCAAAGAGGACTCGGTAAAAGCGTACCCGACCATCATAAGGTTCGGTAGAATCGTACCCGGCCACGTGGAGCTCGGTAAACCCAACTGATCAGTGGTTGTACAATAGGTGCCATACCCGGTCGACTATAGTGCGACTTAGTAGAGTAAAATAGATACATATATATAATGCATGCTCGACTCATGGAATAACATTCTAACCCTTTCGGAGTGATGTAAGGTCATTGCACCTTTGATTAACATTATGGACATCCCTACCATCAATATAAACCTTAGTGGGATTTAAGGATCATACACACTTGTTTAGAATAACTTTATAAGGAAAGAACAACATGGACAACCTTAGTTTCTAGGAGTAGATCCGTTATGAATTAGCGTACCGTTTATGTTCATGTCACTTTAGATCATGCCAAAAGAAAGAAGTAAGTGCCTTAACATACCTTAAACCCGTTGAGTCCTTAATCACTTCCAAGCAACTCTTCAAACAAGTCAACTCAATCTATCATAGTATAAGGAGATTCAAAATCAGTGCTGAGCAAAGGCTAAGTCTATAACTTAAGCTAGTAGCTCGTTTACGTAAATTTGGGCAGCATCTCCCTTGTAACAAGGGCCTCCTCCAATACCATATACCAACAACAATTACCAGAGCAATCCATCAATACATAATTATCAATATCAAGACACCATATAACAACAACAAGTCACAACTACATTACGACGAGCGGCAAGCTCCGATTGGAATCCGTATACCCCTTATCAATCCTTATAGACTTCTTACTTCAACATAAAAGTATCATTAACATGATAATGAAGTCATTAATCAATGATTCCAGCCTTATACCATATATTTATAACAACAAAAATAATCCACAACTTCAACTATCCTCAATTAGCAACTTTATTCACTAGTTCATGTCTAGCCCATCCATTTAACTTAATCAACATCAAGATAACCTTAGGCACAAGCAAGATCACAATATACATACCTTATACAGTAACTTCAAGTCAAAATCCAAGTTATATTCAGTTTACAACAACCCTTAATAGCAATACAACACCATAGAAGTGACTTAAGCTAATCCAAGTATTATCTTGTAGTTTATCATCCTAACAACTTAACCAACATACAAGAAAGCTTAAGCACAATTAGTAGTCTTTTATAATAACCTTAGATAGCAGCAAAAACTTGGAATTTCATCCAAATACAGCCCACAACAATCCTCAATGACAACACAACCTCAAAGAGGTGTTGTTCTTCACTAGAACTAAGTTTTGATGTTGAAATATGGTGTAATCACTTTGGAATCACTTCAAACCCTTGTGGTATATGTTTAGGAGGGTTAGGAGAAGTTTGGAGACGAATATTAGTTGAAAAATGAGCAAAAATAGGCGTCCAAATCGTTTATAAATTGAAGTAGGTCAACCACCGCCTAAGTGGGTCCCATTGGGAGCTGCTTGCGCGGTCTCGCGAAAACGCTAATATCTCTCTACTCCGATGTTGTATTGACAAAAGGTTTAATGCGTTAGAAACTAGACTCGTAGACCTTCAATTTGGTAGGTAGAACACCCCATGATTCCAAGTATATTTGGAGAAATTCTCAGATACATTTGACCTAAATTTCAGCAATTTATGAATGTAACTTGTGATGACCTTTGCCAACTCTTGTTCCACAACTTGATTGCCTTCAAAATGTAGAAAATGAATATCATACGACTAAAATAACTCATATAATAACCTCCTTATCATGTTAATAACCCTAGTATCACCCCAAAGTACATGTTATAACATTCAAAACTTGTCGACTTTCGACGAAACTTATTTTCTTCAATTGGTTTAGCTTATAAGATTTCCAAGCCTCTTGGTACTCGTTATTCATGATCTTAAATATTTGTAACCTCCAAGGTAACATGATTAACTTAGTTTATTTGCTTCCAAATAGAATCTCATTTCCGAGCTTACATCAATGACTTACGATGTACTCTCACGTATGAAAACTTGGGGTGTAACAGTGACAATCAATTCAAAAAGTTCATTGACATGATGAAGAGCCTCACAATCAATGTGCCTTTGGTGGAGGCACTTTAGCAAATGCCGGGGTACGCTAAGTTCATGAAAGATTTGGTAACAAAGAAGAGGTCGATGGAGTGTGAAATAATTAAAATTACTCATCAAGTGAGTGCCATAGTGCATTCAATGGCACCCAAGCTTGAGGATCCCGGAGCTTTTACTATCCCTTGTACTATCGGAAGTGCGGATTTTGCCAATGCCCTTTGTGACTTGGGGGCTAGCATAAATTTGATGCCATACTCGGTCTTCAAGACTTTGGGAATTGGACAACCTCGACCCACTTCAATAAGACTTGAAATGGCGGATCGATCGATGAAGCGACCTTTGGGCATAATCGATGATGTACTTGTCCGGGTGGATAAGTTTATACTGCCGGCCAACTTTGTCATATTGGATTGTGAGGTGGACTTTGAAGTGCCGATTATTCTTGGTAGGCCTTTCTTAGCTACGGGGAAGGCATTGGTTGATGTTGAAGCGGGTGAGTTGACGTTCCGAGTGGGGGATGAGAAGGTGGTATTCCATGTTTGCAAATCAATGAGACAACCTAATAGCACAGATGTGTGTTCATTTGTAGACATTATCACAGCTGTGATAGTGGATGACACAAGTTCCATGATCCATGTTGAAGATCCCCTTGAGGCCGTGCTTCTTAATATGGATGTCAATGATGATGCTAATAGAGTGGGGTGCGTGAATGTATTGCATTGTATGGGTTCATATTCATATGAGCCTAGGAGGCTATCTTTGGATCTTGAAAACCGCAAAACCCCACCAACAAAGCCATCGATTGAGGAGCCACCGGTGTTAGAGTTGAAGCCACTTCCTCTGCACCTCAGGTATGAATTCTTGGGTTCAAATTCTACTTTACCGGTTATTCTTTCGTCTTACCTTACTAACATGCAGGTTGAGGCCACCTTGGCGGTTCTTCAAAAGCGGAAAATGGCAATCATAAGGACTCTAGTTGATATTCGGGGAATAAGCCCCGCATTTTGCATGCACAAAATCATCTTGGAGGAGGATGCAAAGCCTTCCTTGAAGCATCAAAGAAGACTAAATGAGGCGATGCAAGAGGTGGTGAAGAAAGAGGTTATCAAGTGGTTAGATGCTGGAGTGGTTTATCCTATTTCTGACAGTTCGTGGACTTCTCCGGTGCAATGTGTGCCGAAAACGGGTGGTATGACCGTGGTGACCAATGACAACAATGAGCTCATTCCCATTAGAACGGTCACCGGATGGAGAGTTTGTATAGATTACCGGAAGCTGAACAAGGTGACTAGAAAAGATCATTTCCCATTGCCATTCCTTGACCAAATGCTTGATCGTCTTGCGAGCCGGGCTTTCTATTGTTTTTTGGATGGTTACTCGGGGTACAATCAAATTCTAATTACCCCGGAGGACCAAGAGAAGACCACCTTTACATGTCCTTATGGCACATTTGCCTTCTCTAGAATGCCATTTGGATTGTGTAATGCTCCGGCGACCTTCCAACGTTGCATGATGGATATTTTCGCCAACATGGTGGAGGATATCTTGGAGGTCTTCATGGATGACTTCAGCGTGGTTGGGGATTCTTTTGTGGAGTGCTTGGTAAACTTGGATAGATTGTTGGCCCGATGTGAAGACACCAACCTTGTTCTCAATTGGGAAAAATACCATTTTATGGTAGAAGAAGGTATAGTGTTGGGTCACAAGATCTCGAAGCGAGGAATTGAAGTTGATAAGGCCAAGATTGAGGTTATTTTGAGACTCCCTCCCCCTACTTCTGTCAAAGGGGTGAGGAGTTTCCTTGGGCACGCGGTTTCTACCAGAGGTTCATAGAAGATTTTTCTAAAGTGGTACATCCGTTGTGCAAGTTGCTAGAGAAAAATGCAAAATTCTTGTTTGATGAGAGTTGTATGCAAGCATTCGAGCTTCTTAAGATCAAGTTGACTTGTACCCCCATCATTACCGCACCAAATTGGAGCTTGCCTTTTGAGCTCATGTGTGATACTAGTGACATTGCGGTTGGGGCCATTTTGGGCCAAAGAATCAATAAGATGTTTCATCCGGTGTACTACACAAGCAAGACCATGAATGAGGCTCAAAGAAACTATACAGTCACCGAGAAAGAATTGTTGGCTATTGTGTTTGCTATGGAAAAGTTTCGACCTTACCTTATGGGGGCCAAAGTTATAGTGCACACCGATCACGCCACTCTTAGGTATTTGATGACCAAGAAAGACTCCATGGCGAGATTGATGAGATGGGTATTACTCTTCAAGAGTTTGATCTAGAAATTGTTGACCGGAAGGGTAGTGAGAATCAATGGCGGACCACTTGTCCCGTTTGGAGGAGGAGGGGAGGCCTTGTGACTGGCTTGAGATCAATGATTCATTTCCCGACGAACAACTCCTTGCGGTGTCAATGAAAGATATGCCATGGTTTGCCGATGTTGCCAATTACCTTGTGACCGGAATAATCCCGTGTGAGCTCTCTTCTAACCAAAGGAAGAATCTTAAGCGAGATAGTTTGGATTTCTATTGGGATGAGCCATACTTGTTCAAGATTTGCACGGATAGTGTGATTCGATGATGTGTCCCAGAGGAGGAACCATTGGGTATTTTAGAGGCTTGCCATTCCTCTCCCTATGGTGGCCATCATGGCGGGGCGAGAACCGCTTCTAAAGTGCTTAGTTGCGGATTTTACTGGCCTACCTTGTTTAAAGACGCGAGCGATTTGGTGAAGAGATGTGATGAGTGCCAAAGAGCCGACGGAATTTCTAAAAGGGATGAGATGCCCCTCAATACAATTCTCGAAGTGGATATTTTTTATGTTTGGGGCATCGATTTAATGGGTCCTTTTGTGAGCTCTTGTGGGAACACTTACATTCTCGTGGCGGTGGACTATGTCTCAAAATGGGTTGAAGCTGTGTCTTTGCCCAACAATGAAGCCTGGAGTGTTGTGGCATTTTTGAAAAAGAGTATCTTCACAAGGTTTGGCACTCCTCGTGCTATCATTAGTGATGGTGGGTCTCACTTTTGCAACAAGGCTTTCGACACATTGCTTTCTAAGTACGGTGCCAATCATAAGGTTTCGACCCCCCTATCATCCTCAAGTTAGTGGCCAAGTGGAAGTCTCCAACAGAGAAATTAAGAGTATCTTGTCTAAAACTGTCAATACTGATAGGACCGTTTGGTCAAAAAAGTTGGATGACGCTCTTTGGGCTTATCGGACGACTTACAAAACCCCGATTAGTATGTAACCGTATCGGTTGGTGTTTGGGAAAGCTTGTCATCTTCCGGTGGAATTAGAGCACAAGGCCATGTGGACTTTGAGAAAGTTGAACTTAGAATGGGATGTTGCGGCAAATCTGCGGGTTGAACAACTTAATGAGCTTGATGAGTTTAGATTCCATGCCTACTCCAGCTCGTCCTTGTACAAGGATAAAATGAAGTACCTTCACGACAAATATGCTTGGGGCAAGGAGTTCAAGATTGGAGATATGGTTCTCTTATTCAATTCCCGGTTACGTCTGTTTCCGGGTAAGCTCAAGTCAAAGTGGAGTGGGCCGTTTGAAGTTGTGTTTGTGACCCTATTTGGTGCTCTTGATCTAAGGAACAAGAATGGTGAAGTATTCAGAGTCAATGGACATCGGGTCAAGCATTATCTTGGAAAATTTGATGATAGCCATGTGGTGGCACTTCTCCATCTAAAGTAATGTGTTGGTAACATGCGTCGTGCCGCAACGTTAAATCAGGTGCTGTGTTGGAGGTAACCCATATCTTTTCCTTTTTGTTGTTTTCTGTGTTTTCTTGGTAGTGTAGGTTTGATTTTTGAGCTAACTGATTGTGAGATGTTGCAGGGATTGAGTTGATGCAGTGCAAAATAGTTTTTAAGAAAAAAGAGTTGAATAGTCTCTGAAGATTGCTAGTGCGACTGCGGTTGCTTTTGTGCAGTCCGCACTGGTGATGGTGAAAAGTGGTACTCTATGAAGTTTACCACCGCGACCGCATTCCATTTAGTACGGACCGCGGTGGACCTCCGCGGTCGCGATCTATTTTGTGCGGACCGCGGAGGTTGCCTGCTCAAGCTTCATTCTGAACAAACCCAGCGCGGTCTGCGGTCGGTTTTGTGCGGCCGCGCTGGTAGGTAAGGCTGGGTCCTACTATTTTTCTATAAATAGAGCCCAAGAGTCACAACTTACATTTTTCAAAATTTTAACACTCAGACCCCTAAAAGCTATTGTTCACTCTCTCTTGTGATAGTAATTCTTGTTTAGCCTGATTAATTGCATCTTATCATCACAATCTGGTAACATTTCATCATCTTTCTTTGTTTTATATTATAATTTCATTTTGTTTTTCATGCCCAGTAGCTAGAGTCTATTCTTCTTCTCATTTTTATTTCATTTGTTAGCCTCAGAAAGTGTAATGGTGGGATATTGTGTGTTTAGAAACCTTTGTGAACTGGGTAAAATGAGTAGGGACAAGTTAGGTGGAAAACTTGAACAAAAATAACAAAAACTTAAACCCTAACTTAGTGCATGTTCAAAGTACTCTCCGCGGCCCGCGGTCGCCTTTGTGCGGTCTGCCGTGCCCTGACGCGGTCCGCATTACCATTTTGCGCGGACCGCGGTGCCCATGTGATTGAAATTGAACCAATGCCCAGCGCAGCCGTATTGAACTTTATGCGGTCCGCGCTGGCCCACCGCGGCCGCGGTGCTACTTTGTGCGGGCCGCGGTGGTTGGATTCATAGAGGTGGTGTTTCAGTCCTTACATTAGTGCGGACCGCGGTGACCCAATGCGGCCGCACTACTTTTTGTATGGTCCGCGGTGGGGAGAATCAGAGATGTTATCCAAGTCCTTATCCCAATGCGAACCGCGGTCGCCTTTGCGCGGTCCGTGGTGCCCCCAGTGCGGCCGCACTCCTCTTTGTGCGGGCCGTGGTGCCATGTTCTGCAACTGTTTATGCAACATTTAACCTGTTGTTTACAATTCAATTTCAAGACTTGTTTCACTGCCTGTGCTGATACTAACCATGTTAGATGTGTATGCTTGTAGATAATGGTCAAACAACAAGGTAAAGGTGCCAAACAACCCGGCCGAGGTAATTCCTCCCGGGGAGGGAAGCAACAGATGGTAAAACTCACTCCCCAGGCTAGACAAAACATAAAGGACATGAGGAAAGCAATAAAAGCGACTGATAGGGCCCTTGACACCTCGGGGAGTGAGTACGAGCCCTCCCGGGAGATCTCTTCAGATTCAGTCCCTCTATACATCCCATATCCGGAAAATGCCATACATAGAGACACTCCCCCATCTTCCCCCAATGCTCGAGCCTCAATCAACATTTCTTTTGGGTCGTTTGAGGGCTCAGAGGCAGGTAGTGGGGATGAATGCTCTACCTCTCCCACATCATCAATATCTGGAGAGGGCGTTAGAGGTGATGAGGGAGATGGGGAGTTACCGGGGGGTGGTGTGCCGCAGGTTGGGGGTGTTGACCGGACTAGGAATCCCGTTGTTTGGGAGGATAGATTCGTCAGCCAGGTGGCTTTCCACAAGTTTAGGGAATGGTGGACGACACGAAAATTGATTCTTGAGAGGAGTTTCATGAACAAAGACCTCCCCCCCCTACACCCTAATGTACATAGACAGTTTCAGGCTCGAGTGGGTTGGGAGATTTTTAAAGATAATTATGTGAAGGCGAATGAGCATATGGTCAAGGAGTTCTATATCAATGTGGCCCACATCTTGAAGGGCACTAAGGTGACCAAAGTGAGAAACAAAAATGTGGTATTTACTGGGAAGGTACTAAATGAATACCTGGGGTTCAATGATAAAGATGAGTCCCTTTACAATGAAATGTTGGCAATGGGCGAGGAGGTTTGTCCGTAGTTAGCTTCATACCTGGTAATCCCGGGTATGGTTCCAGAGTGGTTGCAAGCAGGGGCCAAAATACTTCAAAGAACTTTCAACTTTGAGTCTAGAGGGTGGTTGACTTTTGTGTGCAGTCGACTCGACCCCACTACCCATGATCAAACTATTCCACTTGCCCGGGCTGTTCTTGTTGCTTCTATTATGGCAGGATATCCTATCAACGTGGGTAATGCGATGTCCCATGTCATTTTTGCAGTGGGGGTTGAGCATGACCGGAACTATCCTTTTCCCAGCACCCTCACTATGTATTTCCGGCACTTGGAGGTGGAGAAGAGACCTTTTGACGTAAAGGTCAAACCTGTGGCTCCGTTCTCATGGTACGGTTTGAAGGGGTCAGACAACCCCAAGGACAAAAATTACAAGCCGCCTACTTCTGCCCTAAACGGCCAGTCTAAAGAGCCGGTTGCGGTAGAGCCCTCCACTAAGCCTACTTCCATAGTTGCTGACATGCCTCCCGGACCTTCCACTACTGCTGGTCCCTCTACTTCAGCTGACCGGGGATTCCATCTTCCCGGGCCCATCCTATCACCGCCCATCAGCTGAGCCAGATACTTTATATCTTGAACAACTGGATGGTGACTGCTTCATCCAAGTTGTCGACCTTGACTTCTACCATTGCGGCTCAGTCGACACCACAACCAGTGCAGGTGCCCCAGTCTATCGAGGATTCACTTAAGGAGAATCTTGCCAACCAGCAAAAGATCCTCTATTCTTAGTCTTCCTTGGCTAAGGCGGTGGATTCATATGGCAAGGTCCTGAATGAGCTTGCCAGGGAGCACAAGAAGCTGCGCAAAACACGGGCTTCCAAGGAGTCTGTGAAGGCACTAAGGGAGGATGTTGACAAACTGAAGGCAAACCAGCTACCTTTAGACTTGCTATTCGAGGATCCAGCCCTAGCAGCAACACCAGTAGCAGAGACACAACAGCTTCCAAAGAAGAAGAAGAAGCTCCCCAGTGCAGATGAGGCGATCATCCAGTTGGCGGATCCACCGTAGGCTTCCTCCAGTCAGCCATAGGATGTTCCTGATATTCAGCCCGTATAGGTCCAGGACCCAGTCCCACCAGCTGAGCAGTAGGAGATCGGGAACCAATCTGAGGTTCCCGTACATACAGAGGATCAGGGGACCATTCATGTCCCTATGCAGACAGACGAGGCTTAGGGAGCTCCTATATCCTTTCCTCTTGATTTTTTTTATGCTTATTTGTTTAGTTGGCATTGGGGACAATGCCAACTTTTATTTGTGGGGGTGCGCCCTAATTTTTATCCAGATGATTGTATATATTAGTTGACTTAGTTTATGTTTCTGTTGATTTTTTTTATTTTTTTATTTGGTCTTTATATAACTTTACATTTAGTTACTTTTATCGCACTTTTTATCTTCTCTTTGGTTTGTATATAAAGTTACATTTTTAATATATATTCATCCCCCTTTGTATATTCTAATCCCCTATTGTAAATATTCATTCTATTTTCTATTTTCGTACAAATGTTTCATTCTTAGCTTAGTAGATAGGCTCGCAACCTTTTTGTTTCGGTTTTGGCGCTTTCAATAAACCCTTGATTTTCTTAATGCCACGGTTCTTTCCAAGGGTGGAGTATTGTGCGAACTGGGTGGCTCTTCCCGATGATGGATGGTGTGATAACCTTTTTAAGGATTTGAGTCCGTTTTTGATTTTTCCCTCGTTTTTAGTAGTTTATAGTTAAGGGTACCTCAAGCAAAGCTTCACTTGGGCCTAACACATTTGCCTTTGATCCCATGGTTAAAGACAAGTGGTTGTGTTTAGGATGGTGAAAGTAGTGACCTTGAGACACTTGTTTTGACCAAACAAACATCATGTGGTCTTTCGGGACTATTGTATGCTCAATCGTGTCTAAGGTTGTTGTGGGCCCCCGACTCTATGTCTTTATCAATCCTTGAGTGTGTGTGGTTAGAAATCGAATTGTGAGTTCAAGTCCCGAGCCAATGGTCTACAACTTGCCCTGAATGTTTGTTGAGGCGAAATTATGAGTGAAATTCGATTTGAGAAGTGATTATAGGCTCTCCTTGATCCAAAAAATAGTCGAACAATTCCATAGCCTACCAATGATATAATCCTTAGCTAACCCTTTTGAGCGTTAAACCTTTTTTTTCAAGAACCAATGCTACAAGCCTATACCCGTTCTAAATTATACCCTATCTTGGCACCCAAATCGTCCCTTAAGTAATGGCAAAAGTCTAAGTTTGGGGGGGAGAGACAAGAAAGGAAACAAATGAGTAAAAGGAACAAAAGCAAAAGGAAAGGAAGGCGATGAAAAAGAAAGAAAAGAAAAAGACTAAAAGAAAGCCCAATGTGCAAAGAATAAAACAGGATTCAAGAAAAACAAAAGTGAAAAAGGTGTGGAAAAAAGTAGAAAAAGGAGAAATGCTTTGAATTGCATAAGAAAGAGTGACAATGTGTCTCTCTAACCCCTTGAAAAGAAGTGAAATACTCAAAGAGTCAAAGAGAATTGTGCTAGAATGAATCAAAAGAAGTGCTTAAGGGAAGATGGAAACCATATAGACCAATAACTTTTCCTACCCTGAACCAAAAGCCTTCACATTGACTCCACAAAAGCCCTATATAATCTTGAGTTGGATGACGCTCGCATTAGTGGATACTTACATGAGGGTCAAGCATATGGTACATAGAGCCGGACTTGTGACCTTTCCTTGAGAGAGACGAGTGACTTCCCATTAACCTTGGTTTACGTGCTTATACTTTAAAAAGGTGAGGTTTGCTTAGGGAGAGTTGAGGATGTGTGAGTTTGGGGTCCACAGAGACCAAAGTAATTGAGAGAGTTCTTTGATGTAATGAGTCAATTCTTGATGCTCTTGTGTCACACTTGATCCATAGTTTTTCAAAGTTTGAATTCTGTTAATTATCCATTCGTATTGAGGGAAATTGTTAGTCCCAATTGATGCTTGTTGAGGTTACTTTAGAACAGCTGGAATTACTTGGATTTTCCTTTAAGGGGTGAGTCTTATTTTGTTTGCTTGAGGACAAGCAAATGTTTAAGTTTGGGGGAGTTGATAAGTTAGGATTTTAACATGTTTTATGCCCCTACTTGTCTATGCTTTGATCATATATTGTTACAAAATAGTCCTAAAAAGCTCACCAGTTGTGCTTGATTGCAGATCGACAAAGTGACGAAATATCAAAGATCGGCTCAAAAAGGAGTGAAACCTGCTCAAGTATCAAAGACCAAAAAATATTAAGAAAGAAGGCCTAGACCGCACAAAGTGGAATGCGGCCGCACTAGGTGGTTCAGAGAGTTGGTGAATCAGGACTAGAAGAAGCGCGGCCGCGGTACACATCTCGCGATCTGCGGTGAAGGCTCTGCGGCCGCACAACTCTTTTGTGCGGTCCGCGATCATGAGGTTTAGAGAGATTGAGTTTGCAAAGCTAGTGCCATGCGGTCCACGGTCGTGGTTATGCGGACGTGCCAGCTCCCTCCGTGGGCGTGGTCCGTTCTACGCGGTCTACCGAGTCCAAGTTCAGAGAAGCAGGAGTGAGCCCAGTGCGGCCGCGGTCCATTTAATGCGGCCCGCACTGATCCCACAGGGGTATTTTTGTCCAGTTTTTCCAGCCTAGTATAAATAGAACATTTTACCATTTTTTAGGCAATCAGATACATCAGTAGAGAGCTGCGCTCGTGAGAACGTATTTTGTTGCCATTTTTGGCATTTTTGCTTTACATTTACGATAAATTCTTGCAATTAATTAATTTGCTTAGTTCTTCATCTATTTCTTCAATTTCTTTATCTAGCATGAGTAGCTAAGCCCATTAGCTAGGGTTGTGGCTCAACCCTAGTGTGGGTAATTGATGGGTGTTACCATCTAGTGTTAGATTGACTATGGGTGTTTGCTATTTGGGTTGATTTTATGTTTTAATCTAGAATTGGTGGTTGCAAACATTGATTCAAGCTTTGTGGGTTTAACTCTTCTTGCGAAAGAGAGTCTATAACCTCAAAATTGACCCAACAAAGAATTGTGATGGACTCATGAGAAATGATAGTCTCAATTAACAGGTTAAACCTCGAGAGAGTAATTACCCTACTTGAACCCTAGTTGCTTGGTCTAATTTGCCTACTCATTTGGTCTCGAGAGAGTCAATTGGGCAAAGTCACTTTCTCTCCCGAGAGGTGTGAGAGTGTGTAAAATTGTGCAACGGTTATAGCACAAACCCCAATTATGTCAATCGAACCTTAGTAACATCTACCCGTCAATTAGAAACCTAGGTAGTGTCACGACCCTAGTCCCCTTCTTCCCATTAGATATAACTTAGCAATATTCTCGTAGCATAATTTAGTGTTAATCAATAGTTTTACAAAAATAGTTATAATTTGAAAACCCAAAAATGTTTGAAGTGACATTAGGAGTACAAACACATCTCTAGGATAGACAGACAATCCAACTCCACTACTAGCTCCCTGAGGAATTCGATCCCGACCTTCATATCGGGTAAAAGCTATTGCGACCCGCTTTTCCTAACTTAGTGTAGCGTTGAGTTGGCAGTGATCAGTGACCCAATGATATACCCTCTTCAACCATGAAATACCATTTTTCCCAATTGAGTACGAGGTTTGTGTCTTCACATCGGGCCAATACTCTATCCAAATTTCTCAAACATTCTTCAAAGGAATCACCAACCACACTGAAATATCCATGAAAACCTCCAATATATATTCTACCAAGTCGGTGAAAATAGCCATCATGCATCTTTGGAATGTCGCTGGAGCATTACACAATCCAAACGGCATCCGAGAGAAAGCGAAGGTTCCATACGAACAAGTAAAGGTAGTCTTCTCTTGGTCCTTCAGGGCAATTATGATTTGATTATACTCCGAGTACCCATCCAAAAAGCAATCAAAAGCACGCCCCGCGAGACGATCAACCATTTGGTCAAGGAATGGCAATGGAAAATGGTCCTTTCGGGTCACCTTGTTTAGCTTCCAGTAGTCCATGCAAACCCTCCAACCTGTGACTGTTCGAGTAGGAATAAGTTCATTGTTATCATTGGTCACCACATTCATAACACCCTTCTGCGGTACACATTGCACCGGAGAAGTCCATGAGCTATCAGAAATGGGGTACACAACCCCGACATCCAACCATTTGATCACTTCTTGCATAGCCTCGTTCAATCTTCTTTGATGCTCCAAGGAAGGCTTTGCATCATCCTCTAAGATAATTTTGTACATACAAAATGCGGGGCTTATTCCCCGAATGTAATCTAGAGTCCATCCAATTTCCCTTTTCCGCTTTTGAAGCACCGCCAAAGTGGCCTCAACCTGTATGTTAGTAAGGCAAGAAGAAAGAATAACTGGTAAAGTAGAGTTTGAGTCCAAGAATTCATACCTGAGGTGTGGAGGAAGTAGTTTCAACTCCAACACTGGTGGCTCCTCAATTGATGGTTTTGTTGGTGGAGTTTTCCGGTTTTCAAGATCCAAAAATACTTTTCTAGGCTCATAAGAATAAGAGCCCATCCCATGTAAGGCATTCACGCACTCCACTCTACTTGCATCCTCATTGACATCAAGATTTAATAACACGTCCTCAAGAGGATCTTCCACGTTGATCATAACACTGGTATCATCCACAATCACAGTTGTGACAAGGTCTACAAATGAGCACACCTCGATGCTATTAGGTTGTTTCATAGACTTGCAAACGTGGAAAACAAACTTTTCATCTCCCACTCGGAAAGTGAGCTCACCCACTTAAACATCAACCAATTCCTTCCTCGTTGCAAGGAAAGGCCTTCCCAAGATAATAGTAACCTCATAGTCTACCTCACAATCTAGAATCACAAAGTCGGCCGGCAATATGAATTTGTCCACTCGGACAAACACGTCATCAATAATTCCCAAAGGTCGCTTCATCGATCGATCTGCCATTTGAAGTCTCATTGAGGTTGGCCTAGGTTGCCCGATACCCAAAGTTTTGAAAACTGAGTAGGGCATCAAATTGATACTAGCTCCCAAGTCACATAGAGCCTTGGCAAAATCCGCACTCCCAATGGTGCAAGGAATGGTAAAAGCACATGGATCTTCAAGCTTCGGGGCCATTGAATGCACTATAGCACTAACTTGGTGAGTCATCTTTATAGTTTCACAATCCATAGAACGCTTCTTTGTAACCATGTCTTTCATGAATTTTTCATAACCTGACATTTGTTCAAGTGCCTCCACCAAAGGCACATTAATAGATAAGCTCTTCATCATGTCAATAAACTTTTTACACTGATTATCATTCTTCTGCTTCGCGAGCCTTTGAGGATAAGGTGGAGGTGGCCTTGGCAAAGGAGCCTTGGCTTTTGGCACAACCGGCTCCGGCATGTCAATTATGTGTTCCCTAGACGGGTTCACATCATTTTGAGTTTCCACCTCGACTTCTTGAATATCAATCCTCACTTCATTGTTCACATTTTCATCAACCACATCTTCAACTACCAAAGGGACTTCGTCATCTTGCAACTCAACATCATCATCCACGACTTGCTTTTGCTTAGAGGCATTCACATCACAGCCTCTCCCACTTCTTGTTGTGACCGCCATAACATGATTGTTCCCACCCTTTGGGTTCATTGCCGTATCACTTGGTAGAGCACCCTTCGGGCGAGTATTCAATGATTGAGAGATTTGGCCTAATTGCACCTCCAAGTTTCGGATAGAGGTGTTGTGAGAAGCTAACTGTGCATCAGAATCCGCATTCCTCTTCATTATCTGCTCGAACATCTTTTCAATTCTACCCATATCATTACTCGAAGAACTAGGACCTTGAGATAGAAGTGGTGGTGGATTGTTAGGTTGTTGGTACATTGGGGGCCTTTGAAAGCCTTGACCCCGGTTTCCTTGGTTTCCATTGTTCCATCCTCCTTGATTATTATTGCCACCCCAATTATTTTTATTACCATTCCAATTCCCTTGGTTGCCTTGATTGTTGTTCTGATTGCCCCAGTTGTTGTTCCCCCAGTTTCCATTGTTTTGTTGTTGATTGCCCCAATTGCCTTGAGGTCTCCACTGTTGTTGGTTGGAAGAGTTTCCCCGTTAGCCTTGATAGTTATTTACATATTGAACCTCTTTACTTTGGTCATCATAACCATCATTTTGAAAACCATCACATGCATCATCAAATTGCTTAGAATTCCCTTGGTTTTATTGCCTTCTTTGCCTTCTCTTGTAAACAAGCATATTAACACCCTCCATGACATTCACTTGGCGATGATTTTGGACTTGTTGTAACTGTGCCTTAGCCAATTGATTCATAGTAGTTGTCAACTCCGCTATAGCTTGCCCATGGTCATGTAATTCCTTGTGCAAATGAATAACCGTTAGGGTCGCCTTGAGGTACATTGGCTCTACTTTGCCATGCAGAAGAAGTGTCAGCCATCTCATCAAGTACATCACATGCCTCATCATATGACAGCTTCATAAAGTTGCCCCCGACAAGCTGGTTCACTATGCATTGATTTGTTGTATTGATGCCCCGGTAGAAAGTTTGTTGGATCATAGCGTCAGTCATATCATTATTGGGGCATTCCTTCACCATCGTTCTATACCGCTCCCAAATCTCATGCAAAGGTTCCGTGGGCTCTTGCTTGAAAGCCAATATCTCAACTCGAAGTGCTGCCATATGCCCGGGTGAAAAGAATTTAGAAATGAATTTATCCGCCAACTCATCCCAATTTGTGATGGAATGGTTGGGGAGTCTTTCGAGCCAATCTAATGCCTTCCCCCGAAGTGAGAATGGGAAAAGTCTCAACCTAAGAGCATCCTCGGACATATTCGTCTGTTTGCTCCCCCATCATGTATCCACGAACCCCTTGAGATGTTTGTAGGTATTTTGATCCGCAGCGCCCGTGAAGTACCCACGCTGCTCAAGTAAGTTCAACAACACATTGGTTATCTGAAAGTTGCCCGCCCGGATTCTGGGTAGGACAATAGCACTTGCATAACCCTGGTTCGGAAGTACTCTGGGAGCCACTCTTGGAGGTGGCGGATGAGGGTCTGGAATATTGTCATTTGGCTTATCATTGGCATTGTAGCCTCTACGTTGTCCTTGAGGTACAAGAGGCACCTCTTCTTGCTCAACATCATCTACCTCCTCCCCCGTAATCACGTTTGCAAGAGGGTCATTAGCGTTGTTCAAAGCCATATTGGTACCTGAGTAGTGACACAAACAAGTAAGTAACAAAGAAGGAAAGAAGAACAATACACAAAACTAACTAAATAGATAGCCAAAACCGTTAGCTCCCCAGCAACGGTGCCAAAAAGTGATCGCAACCTACTCCACACTACTAAAAATTAGGAAGAGAGTGTCGCAATAGCTTTTACCCGATTTGTGGGTCGGGATCGATTTCCACAGAGAGCTAGGAATGGAGTCGAGTATCTATTTAGGTTGGAATTGCGTATTTGTTCCAAATATCACTTCTAATGATTTTTGGGTTTTCTTTATATTCTACTATTATCAAACTACCAATTTAAATTGCTACTAGATTAACTATGAGTAAATTGCTACAAGTTGTATCTAATAGTTTAAAAGGCATTAGGGTATTGGCATACTCCTAGGTGGCCAATTGACGGGTAATTGAACCTAAGGCACGATTGACATTATTGGGGAATATGCTATAACCGTTGCACAATTTTACCCACTCTCACACCTTTCAGTAAAGAGAGTGATTTTGCTCAATTGACTTTCTCAAGACCAATAGGGTAGGCAAATGTGCTCAAACAACTGGGGTTCAAGTCGGGTATTACTCTCTCGAGGTTTAACCCTTTAATTGGGACTATCAATTCTCTTGAGTCCATCCCAATTCCTTGTTGGGTAAATTTCGGAGACTTAGACTCTCTTTCTTAAGAAGAACCCAAGTCAACTTAGCACAAACTAGTATTTGCAACCACTAATTCATAGATTAAACCATGAAATTGACCCAAATAACAAATACTCATAGTCAATCTAACCTTAAATCACAACATTCATCAATTACCCACACTAGAGTTGAGCCAAAACCCTAGCTAATGGGTCTATCTACTCATGCTTGAAGAGAAAAATAGAGAAATAGATGAAGATAAAGACATATTAATTAATTGCTAAGGTAAATACAAATATTCAATGATAAAAACTAAGTAAAAATGCCCAAAATGACTAAGAAAAGTCTTCTCACGAGCGCAACTAACGTCTGATAATATCTGATGCCCTAAAAATGGAAAAAGGTTCTATTTATACTAAGTTGAAAAAACTTTACAAAATTGCCCCTGCGGGGTTAGTGTAGACCGCACAAAATAGTGTGCAACCGCACTAGGCTCTTGAACTTGCTATCTTGACTCTCTGAACCCAGGCTCCGCGGACCACACAAAATGGACTGCGGCCGTAGAGGTCCACCGCAGACCGCAAAAAGTGTAGTGCGGCGGCATTTCTTCGAAGCCTGAAATGTTGAGTCTCTGAACCTCTCTAGTGTAGACCGCACAAAGTGTAGTGCGGCCGCACTAGGCCTGTTTTTCCTGAGTTTGTCTTGTCTTTGGTACTTGTGCAAGTTTCACTCCTTTTGAGCTGATCTTTGACATCTTGTCACTTTGTTGATCAAACCTGTAATCAAGCACAATTTATGAGCCTTTTGGGACTATTTTGTATGAATTTATAATCAAAGCGCAAGCAAGAAGGAGCATAAAATGCGTCAAAATCCCTAGTTATTAGAGACGCACTTCCTAGTTTAAGTCATTGACGCTTCACCCCTAGGAGATGCACTTCCTAGTCAAGGTTTTTCAGGATTCACTTTTAGAAGATGCACTTCCTAAATTGAGATTTTACACCCAGGAGATGCACTTTCTAGTGTGATTCATACAAGTTTTACCCCTAGGAGACGCACTTATTAGTCTAGTTCATTAAAGTTTTACCTGTAGGAGATGCACTTCCTAATCAAGGTCTTTCAAGTTATTCTTTAGGAGACGCACTTTCTAAATGGATAGTTCATTCATAGGAGACGCATTTCCTAGTTTGAGTCATTGAAGTTTCACCCATAAGAGACGCACTTCCTAATCAGGGTCTTTTAAGTTATATTATGTTTTAGGAGATGCACTTCCTAGTTTGGTTCATTCAGGTTTTATTTTTAGCAGACGCATTTGCTAGTCAAAGTTTTTGGTTTTACTCATAGGAGACACACATCCTAGTCTAGTCTTTAGTTTACTCTCATCATTGCATCAATCGTATAAGTGGTTTACAATATTGCTAACAACTCACAAATCTTCCTAGTGCAAACTGGGGTAGAAAAATTTCTTTTGTTCTGTCTGTTTTGTTGTAATCAGGAGCCCACCTGGAGAACAAGGGAAAACGAGTCAAGTTTCGAGGGAAAAGTAGTGCAAGTATTGGAAATTAGGCACCCCTTGGAGAACAAAGGGAAAGCATGTTCAAAGGAAGACGGTTCAGGTTCAGCAATCATGAGCCCACCTGGAGAAGCAAGGAAAAAATGGTTCAAGTTTCAAGGAAAAACAATGCAAATGTTGGTAATCAGGCGCCCACTTGGAGAGCAAGGGAATACAGTTCATGTTTTGGTAATCAGGTGTCCACCTGGAGAGCAAGGGAATATATTTCAAGTTTTGGCAATCAGGCGCCCACCTAGAGAGCAAGGGAATATAGTTAAAGTTTTGGCAATCAGGCGCCCACCTGGAGAGCAAGGGAATACAGTTCAAGTTTTGGCAATCAGGCGCCCACCTGGAGAGCAAGGGAATACAGTTAAAGTTTTGGCAATCATGCGCCCACCTGGAGAGCAAGAGGATACAGTTCAAGTTTTGGCAGTCAGGCACCCACCTGGAGAACAAGGAAGGCAGTTCAATGTTCAAGGAAAAACAGTTCAAGGTCAGCAATTTGGCGCCCACCTGGAGAACAAGGGAAGGCAATACAAGTTTCGAAGGAAGATAGTTCGAGTATTGGCAATCAAGCATCTACCTGGAGAATAAGGGAATTCACTTCAAAATGCAATTCAAGTCAGCAACAAAAGAAGCTCGCGGTAAGAATGCGAGTCAACATCCTGAGATGATCAACAGAAGTTAGTCATAACCCAAAATAATAATAAAAAAGGGCAAGAAGTGAATCCAAATGCAGAAGTAGATGAAAGATGTGAGCTGTTCAAGACATGACTGAAGTCACAAGCATGGTATGTCTGGTTTTGATCCGAAAAGATGAAGAAAAATGAATTAACACCTGCAACTAGCAAGCGTCAAGGTTCAAATCCAAAGTCTGCATGAAGAACCATTTAAGACTCAAGATCAAGCTTCAGAAGACTTATAGATAGGAATCTTGTAACTCATAGTTGACATGCTTAGTTAGTCTTTTTCATTTTTCGATTTTGATGTAATAATAGGACCGCGGACCAGAACCTCGACGGAATGGCACCTCGATCGGCTCTCCACCTCCGTATACTCCATCATCTCACTCACTTCTGAACTACACGTGACTTGATTTCTTTATAGCCAAGGATATGTAGGCAGCTCAGATACCATGGCTCGGTCACATTCCCCTTTCTTTTAGTTTTGTTCTCCCTAAATAAGGGTCGGGTCAAAAACCTGTCTAGTCGTTCTTTGTCTGAAAATACTTCGTATTTCCAGTCAAAGAGGGGCAGCTGTAGACATGCGATTTTTGACCCTCCTCAAGATTTTTCATATTTTAGCACGTAATATTTAATTTAGGCCTAATATCGCTATTTTAACTAATTTTGACTCCTCTACTTTATTTTACTACAAGAAAATGAAAATTACAAAAAAATAGTTTCATTAATATTTTGTAGTCATTTTTAATCTTGAAAATACCAAAAATAGTTTTGTTTTAATAGTCAGTCTTATTTTAACAGTTATTTTACTTAAGAAGGACTAATTAATAAATGAGGTCTTATTTTAGTCTCATTCACGGAGAAAGAATAAAACTTGGGCTCGAGCAACCCATTTTAGGCCTAATTTTTGGATCTAGCCCATAACAACCCAAGTCCAATACCCACTAAACTAACCCTAATACCCTTAAAGCCCTAAAAACCTAGTCTTTAAAAAAGGAGGACAATCAGCCGTTTGGAAAAGGAAGCTAGCCTAAGGAGTTGAAAAAATACAAAAATGACTAGACCTAGAGATATACAGTAGCGCCACAATTCTCAATAGAGGAGGACCCCCATGTAGCTTCTTCATCGTCTTCATTGAGACAACAAGAAAACTCCATTGAAGCATCAACCATAACATAGCCATGGCTTCTTCTTCAAAAATAGAACAACAAAACGCTGAAGACCTAGATGCTTAAGGACCTTATCAGCGCGCGGAAGACCACGGACCTTCAACCATACCTCACGTGTGAAAACATAGCAGCTAACCTAGGACTAAGGATCAGTAGCCGCTGAACACCAAACAACGACCCCTGAACGCTAATCATCCAAACGACGAACCCTCTGCTTTTTCCATTAACCAAGTTCGCCGAAAAATGGGCTACACCAGCTAACGATCTTCAGTCGCCAGCTCTCGTCCTTTCCACGACCGCCGCTGCCGGAGGTGATGACCGGCGATGGCCATGACTGTCACTCCTGCGCTTAACCATTGTTCATGTCATTTCTTTCCCCTCTACTGTCATTATTTCGCCGGAGCCGCACCATTGGCGGCAAATGAACAGAAAACCGACGATAGTCGTCAAAACTGCCAAATCTATTTTTGCCGAGTTGTATCGAAAATAACATGTTAATGTCGTCTGAGGTCTTGGTTCGAGGTTGACGTTCCGAGGTTTCCATCGTTGGTCTTGTTTCGGTCAGTTGGTTCATGCTTCTTTTTTTCTATTTGATCATGCAATTTTGTTTTATTAAATTTTACGAGATTTTTGTTTGATCATGCGGCAATTGGTTGGTTCATGTTATGAATGTTGTTGATTATTTTTGTTTGCATCATTGTTGGTCCAAATTTGTTTTAACTAATTTATTAGTTTATGTTTTCTGGCTCAAATTTATGGTTTAATACCAAGCAAGTTTGTGAATTGTTTAGGCTAAGTTTGTCATGCATTGTTTGAATGGCCTTAGGGATTGGATATAATATGAAAAATAAAATTAGACTCTTAATATTTTTATCACTTATATTTCGTTATATTCGTAGAAGATGCTTTAGGCGCGTTTTAAAATTGTTATCGTGATTATGTACACGTTCGCGGGATATAATTATGATTTTTCTAAAAATAAATTGAGGTGTGCCATCCAATCACATAGTCTATGGCCCTCTACATAAATACAAAATTAGTATAGAGAATGTCTTGAACTTTCGTAGTTTGCTTTAGGTGCATAAATTGAATAATTGTCATGGCTACAGGTACGATTCTCGTGATGTAGTTGTGATGCTTAATTTCTAAAAATTCGGGGGTACATTTATGTGACCCGGACCCAATTTAATCTTGTTAATAAAATAAACATGTTGTAGATCGTAGGTACGGTTCCCGTGACATGATTCACAAACATATAATCAACAATTGGATTATTAGAAAGCAGTTTAAAAGGAATAAAAATGCATATAGGTTTCAATGATGTTTTAAAATCAAATAAATAGGCCAATAATAACAGTTGCGCGACCGTGCTAAAATCACGAAACTCGGGAATGCCTAACACCTTCTCCCGGGTTAAAAGAATTCCTTACCCGAATTTCTGTGTTTCGCGGATTGTAAAATAGAGCCAATCTTTCCTCGATTCGGGATTTAAACCGGTGACTTGGGACACCGTAAAATATCCCAAGTGGCGACCCTAATTTTAAATAATTAATTCCGTTTCGATTGTCACTTAAATTGGAAAAAACTCCCTTATACCCTTTCGGAGTAGAAAAAGGAGGTTCTTGACCTGGGTGGTTCCTTCATGAGCGGTTTGAAATGCCTTCCATATTTCTTTGGCAGTTTCTGAAGCTGAGACTCTGTTGTACTCATCAGGTCCTATGCCACACATCAAGATCTTCTTGGCACGGTAGTTTTTTTCTACAGCTTTTCTGTCAATGTCATTGTACTCTCTTTTTCCTTTAGGCACCAGTTGCTCTGTTTCTTCAATCTTTTTCATGGGAACATGTGGACCATCATATATGATGTCCCATAGCTCTGAATGTTCTGCCATAATGAAATCATGCATCTTGATCTTCCACCAGCCATCGTATTGACCATTGAATCTGGGAGGTCTATAGGTTGATTGTCCTTCTTCAAAGCTTGCTGAAGTGGCCATTAAGGATTTCTCCTAGGTGTTAGCCTGATAGGAGAAACCTGCTCTAATACCAATTGATAGCCTGTATGAGTCTGCCAAACTATAGAGTACCTGGTTCTCTGCGAGCTAATGCTTAGAATGCAGTAACTGTTGAATGTAAAGAAGGCAAGAGATTTTCTACATGGAAAAATCCCACACAAGGGGATAAAAAACCACGACCTACACCTGTAGGCGTTAAACTCACTAACTTGTAATCTACCTATTACAAGCCACTTTACAATACTTCCGATTGCAAAGGCTTCAAAATAACTTGTGATGCACTACTATAAGCCACTCTATAACTCTCCTAGTTACAGAGGATTTAACTTATGACTACTACTAGTCATAACATAAACTCTAAGGTTTACGAATTTTATTTGTTCCTAAATAGAGCTTCTAAGAAAGCAAACTAGGAATTACAATGTAGAGCAATTAACAAGATTACAACTCAACTATGGACAAACATACGACTTTGCTAGAAACTAATCCTTAGTGGAGTTATCTTCTGGTTCTTGACGCACCAGTGACTTCAATGCTAGATCAATACTTCTTTTGCTTGAGAGAATATCACTAAATGCACAAAACAAACGTATTTTGCACTAGGTTGTTTTATCACAAAAGATATCACAATGGGTAGTGATGTCAACTCTTGGTGTACTTCTTCTCAGTGAGAAGTGACTGCTGCACTGTCTGCACAGCCACTTCTGGCAGTTGCGTTCCAGATGGATAGTGAACTTTGTACTTCTATCAGAACATGCCTACGAACCTGGTCCTGATTATGTTCCTCAACTGTATGGTCACTTTCTTCTGATATGTTCTGGCTGTGCACTTGACTTGTGCTTTTGTCAGAGAATCCCAAGGGAGCAGGTTCCTATTGTGTTTCTCTTTATATTGATTGCGTACAACCACTAACTTGTTCTGTTGCCGGAGATGTCTAAAGGTCCAACACATCGGGTCCCTGTTGTGTTCCTGCCTAAGGTAGCCTTTGAATAGTTTACATGAACTGTGTATCCTGTGGGATAAGATTCTCTATCTGGTTCTTAACAACAAGTTTGTTAGATCATCAAAACATAGGAAACATAAGGCTCAGTTATTGAAAACTCATCAATTTCCCCCTTTTTGATGATGACAAACTTAGGCATGACGAGCATTTGTTTAGATCAAAATTAACAGTTAACCATATGAGAAATGAGACAATGAGAGCAGCAGTTCCCCCTAAATCTTAGACCCCTTTAACCCCTTTAATCTATCACCAGTACCCAACCAACACATACCCCCTAATCTCCATAAAGAGCACAAGCAGGTAATGAAGCATAAAGAAGTCTGATACTGCAAGCTCATGCCACATATGTGCACACAATATACAGAAAAGAGAAGCCAAAGGAACATAGTATTGTACAAGCAATGAAAGGGAAACTGTTTCATTAATGTTTACATTGGACTAAGTAAATCAGGAGCAGTACTAGTTAAGATCAACATGCCATCATACCAAACAAAAAAACAAAAGTAAAACAGCCACCACAGAACGTTGGACCAAAAGCAACTTGACGCTAAGAGGATCCTAGGAAACACTGGAGGAATGAGGCTTAGAGGAAGAGGCAACAGTGGTTTTGAGAACCAGGTCTAGTCTAGCATTTGCAGCCAGTTGTTCTTCAAGTAATTGAACCCGTAGTTTCTCATTTTACTTTCTCATTCGGTGACTTCCTCATGTACAGAATCAGGTCCCTTAGCTGCTTGGCTGAGCTGAGTTTCCAATATGGCATTTCGAGCCCTCAACCTTCTCAATTCCTCAGAAGCTACATTTTGAGCATTTATCAGCTGAGATATGGTCGAGAGGCTCCCACCAACTCTTTCTATACATTCACATTCCTCTAGAGTGGTATTTGAGAATGACTGTTTGCATGTGCCCACTCTGGGATTTCCTAAGGGGACCTTGTAGAATTTGAACACTTGAGTCAGGAGAAAGCCATAGGGTAACCCATGATTTCCTCCTTTAAAATTTGCCACTTTCTACATGTGATCAATCATGATGGCAGGCAAATTAATTGGTACATACTCGTCAAGTGCTTCCATTAGGACCATGTCCGATCTTGTAGCAATGGAGCGCCTCTCAGAGTGGGGTAAAAGTACTTTATTGACCAACTTGAAGAGAAGCTGGTACTCAGGAAGCAGCTCCTTCTTATGCACATGTTCCCCTTGTTGAATAGCTTGTTCTTTCATAATGGCTCGCCGAAAGTTTACTCCACAAACACCCTTAACTTAGTTCATACCTTCACACGGGATTCTGAGAACCTTACCCAATGTTGAAGCATCTAGCACAATGTCAATTCCATTTGCTAGAGCACAGATGTGGTCCCCCTCAATAGTGAAAATAGAAGCGTAGAAAGCTTGTACTGCGTCTTTGTACACTAGAGGCATTCTTTCTTCAAACAAGTGTTCCCATTGTTGAAACTCCACAATCTCCAGAATTTGACGCATCCCTGTCATTTCCGAAATAGCTGGATCAAATGTGCGTCCCCACAACACTTTTTGAGTTCTTAGTCTCTGTTGCCAGAGACCACCGTCATTGACCATGGACCTTAATGGAACAAGTTCCTTCACAGTTTCCTCCCTTCTTTTGCTACAACCTTCATTAGACTTTCCTTTCCAGCTTGCTATCCCCACAGTATTGTCTTTAGACATAGCTAGCTCAGTCTTACTTCGTTTTGACTTGCTCCTATACTTCACAGATGACCCTTTCTGTTTCTCAATAGTTTTAGTGGCTCCCTTTTCCATGGACTGTTGAGTTGTCATAGGTTGTTGTACTGAAGAACCGGGTTCTTTGGACGCATCTTTATCTACTTGGTTTATTGTCCCACTCTTGATGAAATCCTTTGGATTCATTCTCATCCTTTTTCTTGGCTTGACACTCCTTTTACTTTTCTGAAATGAAGACTCCAAGTTATCTTGCTATAGTGACCTGGTAGTGAAGGATTTTTAGGAAGACCTTAGGATTTTAGAGGGAATGGGAGGTACAGAAGTAGGTTTGCATGGATGAGGAACGGGTTCATCAGAAGGCTTTTCTGGGAACATCTCACGAGTCAGAGACTCTAGGAGTTCTGCAGTTCTTGCATTTTCTAGATGCAAGATCTCTTCCATTTGATACTCAGAAGAGAAATAAACTTCTTCATTCGTTAGACTTTCAGGAGCTATGGCCATGATATTGTGAGCTGCTTCTTTTTTAGGTGACTCCTTGAGAGTCACTATGTCCAACATGGAGGAGTTTATATACTGGTTAGGATCATCCTCACGAGCTTCTGAAACCAGAGAAGTGAAACCTTCTGTATGTTCTTTGGAGAAGTCAAAGGATTGACTGGACATAGGGTTCTCAAAATAGCGGTAAGCAGGGTTTAGCAGAAATGGAAAGTCAGTAGGAGTGGATAAGAGACTAGAAGTGTATAGAGTAGTAGAGTGCATGAGACAGTGATGATCTGAACTTGATTTCAAGGAAGGAAATGAAATAGGGACGGTGCCAGAAGTGGTAGACTGAGACGATTATTCGATCACCATTAGATGGATACTTTCCAGACAGGTAGATTAGAGAGTGTGAGAAATGAAGAGTGAGTCCTAGCTGAATAGTGAAAGAGAAGGTTCATGACTTGTCGTAGGATGGAAGAAAAGATTTATTGGAAGAAGGTCTAATGATGAGTGAAGAAAGAAACAGAATCTGAATAATCCTAGAGACGACGGTAGGTTTGTGGGGAAGTGGTGCCGTACAGAGGAGGTGAAAGGATTTGATGGACAAGACATGATGCACAGACCTTGAAAAATTTGGTGATGTGCCAGCTGAATTACAGGACAATTATTACACAATTTTTGTTAGAGAGAGCATGCAAAAATTAACCTCATTACTACTAACTTGAGATACGAAAACCTGATGCCGGAGCAATCTTTTTGAACAAGATTTCAACAGCTCCCTTTTTTTGCAGCTTATAACGTACTTTTAGCTTTAGCTTCTATGCCTCTCCAAGTTCTATGGTCAGGATCTCCTTATCATTTACAAGACTGTAATAAGCATCAATTAAAATATTGGATAAAAACCTTAATTTTTTAGATGAGTAGGATTTCAGATTTCTCTGAACATCCCTGAAGTTTACCTCATCATCTTCATCTTCTTCATCATCATCATATGACTGAGCCATCAACGCGAACAGTGAATAGTACTTTGTTGCTTCAGTTTCCACTGTTATCATGGAACTATTTTCTACATATGATTCCCTTTAGGATTCACTTGAGGAATCTCCTCACGCGGCAATAGCTTGCCTAACAATATTGTCTGCAGTATTTTTTTAATTGAATATTTTTTCTGAAACCGGGTTCCTTTTTCCTACTTTGTCAGGATTTTGCTTGTACTGCTCCTATTTCGCGAGTGGGCAGTCTTTGATGAAATGCCCCGGCTTTCCACATCTGTGAGAGAGATCGTTGTTCCTTATTTTACTTGAACTGCCCCACTTTGGTATACCACCGTTTCTTCTAACCATTTTTTGAAATCTCTTAGTAAGATAGGCCATGTCACTATCTTCATCACTTTAATCACTCCTTTCAGCTTTGAGTACCAGGTTCTTTCCTTCTTAGGCTCCCTTCATTCATTGTCCTTCTTTCTCTTCATTTCGTACATTTTTAGATTACCAATCAACTCATCCATGGTCAGCGTCTGTAGATCTTTAGCTTGCGTGATGACATTTACCTTACTTTCCCAAGACCCAGGTAGAACACTGAGAATTTTTCTTACAAGTTTGTTTCTGGGAATGACATCTCCAAGCGAATGAAGCTCATTTATGATGGAGGTGAATCTGGTATGCATGTCTTGTATGGATTCATCATCCTTCATCCTGAACAGCTCATATTCTGTGGTGAGCATGTCAATTTTGGATTGCTGGACCTGGGTGGTTCCTTCTTGAGCAGTTTGCAATGCCTCCCATATTTTTTTGGCAGTTTCACAAGCTGAGACATCTATTGTACTCATCAGGTCCTATACCACACATTAAGATCTTCTTGGCATGGTAGTTCTTTTCTACAGCTTTTCTGCCAATGTCATTGTACTCTCTTCTTCCTTTAGGCACCAGTTGCTCTATTTCTTCAATCTTTTTCATGGGAACATGTGGACCATCACATATGATGTACCATAGCTCTGAATCTTCTGCCATAATGAAATCATGCATCCTGGTCCTGATTGTGTTCCTTAACTGTATGGTCACTTTTTTCTGCTATGTTCCGGCTGTGCACTTGACCGGTGCTTTTGTTAGAGAATCCCAAGGGAGCAGGTTCCTGATGTGTTTCTCTTTATATTGATTGCGTACAGCCACTGACTTGGTCTGTTGTCGGAGATGTCTAAAGGACCAACACATCGGGTCCTTGTTGTGTTCCTCGTTGTATTCCTGCCTAAGGTAGCCTTTGAACAGTTTACATGAACTGTGTATCCTGTGGGACAAGATTTTCTATCTGGTTCTTAACAATAAGTTTGTTAGATCATCAAAACATAGGAAACATAAGGCTCAGTTATTGAAAGCTCATCATATTTCAACTATAAGCCTAGTATTCAGAACCAATTTCATTTTCAACCTAGTTTGCCATAACAAGTTCAATTCTAAAAAATTATTCAAACAAACATATATAATTCAAATCGTAATCAAATTGTGCAAGAATTATTGACGGACTTGAAATTAATTTCGAAAGCTATATTTTCTAAAAATAGATTAATATCCAAAATAACAGTGCAAAATGAAATCAAATATTCATGTATGTTATTGTTGGATAGAGCTTTGCTTCTTTTGTATGGTAGAACTTTTGAATCTTTGTGTGTTTTGGTTCCTTCTTAGTTATGTTGCTCTTCGCTTGGTAAAAATCATTGAAAAGATCATCTAAGCCGATTACCTTCTTCCTTTAGAATACATCTTGAAATAAAAAAAAAAATATATATATAAAAAAGTACTTGCGATTGCTTCATGAAGCAGCTCTTACTCGAAATAAGTCACTATAAGATCATCCACATAGATCATTCACATAAACTTGTATTTTATTATTTCATGTATAATTCTTTACTCAAAATTTTATTTTAATAATATTACTACTATTTTACAAAATCATATACTTTATGACTTGATATACACGTGCAGCGCACGTATCGAGAAACTAATTTTATCAAAAGCACCTAACCTTTGAGGTTGTTGTCGGTCTAACACCATCAAATTAAGAATTGAAGAGACCATCTTTACCTCCTAAATGTATCACAAAGAAAAAGACTCGAAATTAATTTTTTAATTTTTAAAAGACATCATAGTTTCTGCCATGGAACCCGAGTCTCACAGTAAATAGTTGAAGGGCGTGACATGGCCTGGTTTCTTTTGAGGAGGGTGTTACTATTCTTTTGAAAAAATCTATAAATTTAAAGGCTGTGTTCCAAAAGAGGTAATGCATAAAAGAAAACTCAAAATTAGAAGAATTTGTTCAACAACGCCAAACATCATTCGAGATTTTCACGACTGGTCTCAATGGCTTTCACTTAGTGCCCGCAGGCATCAGCCTTAGAGACTAGGGACATGCATAATACCGACTGAACCAAATATATATGTCGAAACGAAAGTTTTAGTTTATTCAATTTCGATTTTCCGGTTTGGGGTTTATAAGTTTTTAAATTTCCAAAGCAGAGTAAATACTACTAGAAATAATTGATTTATACACAAAGCAGAGTCTCCAAAAAATTAGTTTTCTCCAATAAAGAAGTAAATAAATAAATAACAGTAGTATCAAATGACTAAATAGACAAGTTTTAGCTAAGAGCATTTGAAGCATCCGATATCAATCTCCATTGCTGGCAAAAACAAATTCTGCTCCAATTCATTCACATGATAGGCTTGCTGACAAGACTGAAAAGGTGTAAGATCTCTCGATTTCATGATATATGCATACGCACTACAATATTAATTATGAAATCTTAGCTACAAAGTTAAAAATTATAGCTACTACCTAATAATAGCCACAAAAATTAAAATTCTATGTATATTTGCGGAATTATAAAATTTTGTTTCCACAAAAATTAAGTTGGTAAAGCCAATTTCTCATATTATCTATAATTTCTAACAACAGTGGCAATACATATCTAAATAGCTACAAATGTATTGCTACAAATAAAATTTGGTAGCTAATCATAAGTTTTTGCCACGCATAAATAGTTATTGTAGCAATAGTTACCTTTTATCCACAATAAATTATTTGAAACAAAATATTATAGCTAAATGAATATTTTTGCTTCAAGTTCTAAAAAGTTGTGGCAATAGTTAAATGATATAGCCACAAATTTATTGCTATGATTGAATTACATAGCTAATCATTAGTTTTTTGCCACGAGTTAAAACTTACTATACCTATAGTAACTTTTTAGCCACAATAAAATACTTGAAAAAAATATTGTAGCTAAATGAATATTTTTGCTTCAAGTTATAAAAAATTGTGGCAGTATAGATAGAGTTAGCCATATATTTCTTGCTTTAATAGAATTTTGTAGCTAATCATTAATTTTTGTCACGAGTTGAAACTTAATATAAACAGTAACCTTATAGTTACAATAAACTATTTAAATCAAAATGTTATTAAATAAATAATTTACTTCAAGTTCTAAAAAGCCATGCCAATAGTTATCACGATAAAATGATATAACCACGAATTCATTGCTACAATTAATTTTGCAACTAATCATTAGTTTTTGCCAAAGGGTAAATTTTCTGTACTGTAGCAATCTTCTAGCCACATTAAAAATTTGAAACCAAATTTTGTAGTCTAATAAATATTTATCTTCTTATTTTAACAAAATAAAAATAGTTAGATAATAGTTACAGTTATTTGTTATGACAAAATTAATAGACACAAATTTAAAGTGACGATAGATTTACGAGTTAACTATACCTTTAGTCGTACAGTCAACATTGTCATTTCAATAATAGCATTTTAACCACAACATGTACAAAGTTTCATAAGTGAATAACTTTATGGCAATGACAAAAATAAGAGTTGCTCAAACAATATCAAGTTATGAAATTTTAATTTTAACTATAAAAGTTAGTATATTTTTCCAAAATAACATAAAATATATAGTAATTATATATAGATTGAAGTACTAATAAACTTTCAATATGCAATGGTTAATTTTAATAGACCATTTGTATTCCTATTTGTAGCCTCTGAACTTATACATTTACTTTATTTATCAAACTCATATTATATTTGACTGCACCTTGTTATTTTTTAATTATATATATGTATATATATATATATATATATATATATATATATATATATTTGGTGTAAAATTCAAAATATATTAACATTCGTGGAGAATTTATGTATGTATAGTACTTAACTATTTTTTTATATAAGTAATTAGGGTAATTTCTTATATTTAAGTATTTGTTTTGAATAGGTCCTTGTATATTGAAGACTTTAAGAGTTTTTAATAAGTAAATAGAATAATTTCATACAACTAATGATTCATTTTTAAATAAGTTCTTATATATTGAAAAACTTTGCGATGGTTATGGTGTATTTAGTTTTGATAAACGATCAAAGCTCCAAATACATGTGAACATATTTAACACTACAAAAAGTTTTACGACATTATAATTCATATTAATATTTATATAATTTTGTTATAACTATTTCAAAGAATTACAAAATTAATTGATACTTAAGCCCACAGAAAGTAACGATCCGGCCGGTCATTTCATGAGTTACCGCTCCGTTTCCTCCATTTTTGCTGTTGGTTGTGTTGTTTCTGAGTGATCTTAGAGTGGAATGAGACACTTAGTCTCTTTTGAGTAAGCTTAAGCTGGAAAAGTCAACCGGATGTTGACTTATGTGTAGAAGGTATCAGATGTGAATTTTGATGGTTCAGATAGATCTGTTAGGTGATTTTGGACTTAGGAGCGTGTTCGGAATGTAATTTGGAGGTTCGCGGTAGATTTAGGCTTAAATTGACTAAATTAGAATTTTGGCGTTTTCCGGTCGGCAGTGAAAATCTTGATATCAGGGCCGAATTGGAATTTTGGAAACTGGAGTAGATCCGTTGTGTCATTTGTGACATGTGTGCAAAATTTCAGGTGATTCGGATGAGGTTTGATAGGTTTTTGCGTCGTTTGAGGGATTCGGAAGTTTTGGAATCCTTAGGCTTGAATCGAGGGTGATTCGATGTTTTGATATTGTTTTGAGTGTTCCGAAAGTTGAAATAAGTTTGAATGATGTTTGTGACTTGTTGGCGTGTTTGGTTGAGGTCCCGAGGGCCTCGGGATGGATTTGAATGGTTGACGGAGGGTTTGGAGTGCTTTGGAGTTGCAGGTTTTTGCTGCTTCTGTTGTTTCTACACTTGCGGAGTGGGGACCGCATGTGCGATGATCGCGGGTGCGCAGAGATGACCGCATGAGCGGAGATTGTCATAGGAGAAGAAGGATGAATCGCACATACGAGCCCGCAGGTGCGAGGCCTGGGGCACAGATGCAGAAACAAGTGCCCTAAGTGAAGTCCGCAGATGCAGGTGTTTGGTCGCAGGTGCGGGGGCCGCAAATGCGGTATCTGGACCGCAGATGTGGAACCCCTGTGCAGAATATATAAATTCTTGCCTTCGCGAAATTTGGTCATTTTTCCACCATTTGTGTTCGGACTTGGAGCTTTTTGAAAGGAATTGAAGAAGGATTCGAGGGGTAACACTTGGAGGTAAGGTTTTGCTCAATAATCGATTCTATGGTGATTTCTAACTGATAGACATGAAATTTGTGGGAAAATTGGGGATAATTTGGAGAAACTAGGGCTTGTAATTGGAGAGATTAAATTGGGGGCTTAAGGGGTCGTTTGAGGTCCGATTTCGATATTTTTCGTATGCATGGACTCGTGGGAGGATAACGATTCTAGTGATGTGATTTTTATCAAATTTCGAGAGTGGGCCCGGGGTCGGGTTTGGCCAATTTCGGGATTTTTGAGTTAATTTGATTATTTTCGCTTGGGATTTGTTCCTTTAGCGCGTATTGATGTTATGATACTGATTTTGGTTAGATTTGGAGAATTTGGAGTCCGAGTCGAGAGTCAAGGGCATCGCGGGTTAGAGTTTGGACCGGTTTGAGGTAAGTAAAGATTGTAAATGTTGTCCTGAGGGTATGAAACCCCGAATTTCACATTGTTTCACTACTTTGAGGTGACGCACATGCTAGATGACGAGCGTGGGGGCATGCACCATTGGGGATTGTGACTTGGTCTGTCCCGTATGACTATTAAGTTGCGTAATTGATTGAAAACTATTCGATACTATTGTGTTTTGGAAAGTATTACTATGTTTTGGGCTGAATGTCATATTTGGGTCTCGTGCCAACTGCTTTGGACCCTTAGGGGCTTTTTACTACTATTCCTCATTGTTTTTGATTTAATATATGTACTCAGTCATGCAGTGTTTTACTGATTTCATAACTCAGTCTTATTTACTCCATTTGGTATTATAAATGATATTTTGGGCTGAGTACCCTATTTTACTGTAGCCCGAGTGGCTTGAGAGGTTTCTGACTGAGGGAGGCCAAGGGCCTGTATTGTGAGGATATCATGTTATCGGGCTGCGCGCCGCATCATGTTGTACTGATTTATGATATATGAGAGGTTGAGGGCCTAATTTATTATGCCACGAGACGGCTTGTTATAGCGCTTGGGCTGTAGGAGCCCCTCCGGAGTATGAACAACCCCAGTGAGCGCGGGTACCCAGTGTGAGTGATGTGATGTTACTCGAGGGGCTATTTTTGATTTATGTTGTTGCCCGAGGGGCTGATTATGAGTAATTGTGAGGTAGCCCGAGAGGCTGGTTATGTTGATATTTTGCCCGAGGGGCGATTTATGGTACATGTCTTGCTCGAGGGTTGTTTATGTTTCCACCATTTTTATTCACTCTTTTCATCACTTGTTTGAAACTATTGAAAGATGTTTTTAAAAGGAAAGGTTTTTACTGAAAATGAGTTTGTTTTATAAGATAATTGGTTTCTGTACTATTTTGGAAATGTACTGTATTTGTTATAGTGTTATGACGTGGAATTACCTGTTTTCTTATTGCTCAACTTTCATTTACTTTTATTACTTACTAAGTTGACATACTCACATTATTCCCTGCACCTTGTGTGCAGATTTAGGAGTTGCAGGTCGTGATAGTGAGTGCTGATCATTATTCCAACAGGTCTCTGGAGCCGACAATGTAGTTGTTTGGCGTTTGCAGCCCTGCACTTCTCCTTCTTACCTTATTCAGATTGTTCTTAGCATTTTATTTTCGGCCAGGATAGCCTTTCTTGTGCTTAGACGGATCTTGTAGTTGCTCGTGACTTGTGATACCCCGATGTCGGGCTTGTGTTATTTTCTTTCGCGCTGGTTATTTAGACTTACGTAATGAGATTTTTTGTTAATTAATAGCTTAAAAATTACTTTTATGAATTACTAGTTGATTTGGAAATTGTGTCGACTGGCCTAGTTTCACGATAGGCGCCATCACGACCGGGTCGGTTTTAGGGTCGTAACAAGTTGGTATCAGAGCCTAGGTTACATAGGTCTCACGAGTCATAAGAAGGTTTAGTAGAGTCTCATGGATCGGTATGGAGACGTCTGTACTTATCCTCGGGAGGCTGTTGAATCTTTAGGAAAAACTTCACATTCTTGAATTCCTATCGTGCGAATCTATTGATTCTGGTAACTAAACTTCTGTTATTCTATTCTCTCACAAATGGAGAGGACACGTGCTACCGGTCAGGATGGACGACCACCAATACCACCAATTGGGGACACTAGAGGCCGAGGACGCAGTCAAGGCCGTGGTAGGGGAAGGGGTGTAGCTCGCACAATAGCTAGGGCAGCACCTACAGATCCACCAGCTAACCCAGTTCAGGATCAGGTCCCAGTTGCGGACGCTCCAGTTGTACCAGCTCAGGCACCGACTGTGCCTATTGTTATCCCAGGCCTTTAGGAGGCCCTGGCCTAGATTCTATCAGTGTGCACTGGCCTAGCTTAGGCGGTCTCAGTTACTATGGCCACAACTACTTCTTAGGCCGGGGGAGGCACTCAGACTCCTGCCGCTCGCACACCTGAGCAGGTCGTGTAGGGACTTTAGACACCGGGGGCACCTCTAGCCCAGCCGGTTGCATCTGCTCAGGACTATGTAGCTCATATGATGACAGAGGACGAGGAGCGCAGATTGGAGAGGTTTGATAAACTTCAGTCTCCGTCATTTGGTGGTGCTGAGGGTGAGGATGCACAGGGTTTTGTTGGATAAGTGCTAGAGGATGCTTCGGACCGCGGGTATTTTGGAGACCAGTAGGGTCTCATTTACTACTTTCCAGTTCTCCGGGGCTGTACTTACTTGGTGGGAGGCTTACGAGAGGCGTAGGCCGGTTGGCGCAACGCCCCTTTCTTGGAAGCAGTTCTCCGTTCTCTTTCTAGAGAAGTTTGTACCTGAGTCTCGCCGAGAAGAGATGTGCAGGCAGTTCAAGCAGCTTCATCAAGGCGATAGGTCCGTTACACAGTATGAGATGTAGTTCTCCGAGTTGGCTCGTCATACAGTGTTATTGGTTCCCACAGACCGAGAGAGGATCAGGAGGTTTATAGATGGCCTCAGTTTTCAGCTTTGGTTGCTTATGACCAGAGAGAGAGTATCTGGTGCTACCTTTGATAAGGTTTTTGACATTTCTCAATAGATTGAGATGGTTCGTGGTCAAGAGAGGGTTGAGCGGGAGGCTAAGAGGCCTCAGCACGGCAAAGGTCATCCATTCAGGCATGCTCAGTCAGCTCGCCCAGATTATCAAGGGGCATATCGGGTCATAGTTCTCACAGCTCTCATCAGGGCCATTCATCACTTAGTGCCCTTCCAGCCTAGAGTTCGTCCTGTGCTCTATCAGTTCAGGGCTCTTCCATCCCAGGTTCTTCTGCTAGCCATCCCGGTGTCAGGGGTTCCCTTCCGTACCCGTCTCCAACATAGGGGGTTGTTATAAGTGTGGAGAGTTGGGGAATATGTGGATACAGTGTCCTCATCATCTTAGGGGTCCGTCTCAGTAGAGGAGTTATCCATCGACTTCAGCACCAGTTACTTCACCACCCACCCACCCACCCAACTAGGGGTAGAGGACAGCTAGTTAGGGGTCGCCCCAGAGGGGGAGGTCGATCAGGTAGTGTTCTGCCCGTTTCTATGCACTCCCATCCAAACCTGATGCTATTGTTTCAGATGCTATGATCACAGGTATTGTCTCAGTTTGCCATAGAGATGCCTCTATGTTATTTGATCCAGGTTCCACTTTTTCATATGTGTCATCAAATTTTGCTCGTTATTTGGATACGCCCCATAAGTCTCTTGTTTTATCTGTTTGTGTATCTACTCTGGTGGGCGATACTGTTGTTGTAGACTACATATATTGATCGTGTGTGGTAACTATTGGGGTTTTGGAGACTCGAGTGGACCTTTTGTTGTTTTTTATGGTGGACTTTGATGTGATATTAGGCATGGATTGGTTATCTCTGTGTCGTGCTATTCTGGACTATCATGCTAAGATAGTGACGTTGGCTATGCCGGGTATACCACAGATTGAGTGGCGAGGTTCAAGTGATTTTTTTCCCAGTAGGGTGATTTCATTTTTGAAGGCCCAGTGGATGGTTGGGAAGGGTTGTCTTTCTTACTTAGCCTTCATAAGAGATGTCAGTGCAAAGACTCCTACCATTGATTCAGTCCCGGTAGTGAGGGACTTTCCGGATGTGTTTCATGCAGACCTGTCAGGCATGCTATCAGACAGGGATATTGATTTTAGTATTGATTTGGTGTCGGGAACTCAGCCTATTTCTATTCCACCGTATCATATGGCACCGCCGGAGTTGAAGAAGCAGCTTCAGGAACTCCTTAATAAGGGATTTATTCATCCTAGTGTGTCGTCGTAGGGTGCGTCTGTTCTATTCGTGAAGAAGAATGATGCCACTATGAGGATATGCATTGATTACAAGTAGTTGAACAAGGTCACAATCAAGAACAAGTATCCTCTACCTCGTATTGATGATTTATTTGACCAGCTTCAGGGAGCGAGGATGTTCTCTAAGATTGATCTTAGGTTAGGGTATCACCAGTTGAAGATCAGGGTGTCGAATATTCTTAAGACAACTTTCAAGACCCGATATGGTCATTATGAGTTCTTTGTGATGACTTTTGGGCTGACCAATGCCCCAGTAGCGTTTATGCATTTGATGAACAACATGTTTTAACCTTATCTCGACTCATTTGTCATTGTATTCATTGATGATATTCTGGTGTACTCGCGTAGCAAGAGGAGCACATGGAGCATTTGAGTGTGGTATTGCAGCAGTTGAGGGAGGAAAAGCTTTATGCAAAGTTCTCCAAGTGTGAGTTTTGGCTAAATTCAGTGTCTTTCTTAGGGCACGTGGTGTCCAGTGAGGGTATTCAGGTTGATCTGAAGAAGATAGAGGCGAGTTAGAGTTGGCCCAGGCCGTCCTCAACCATAGAGATTCGCAGCTTTCTTTGTTTGGTGGGTTATTACCGTTGGTTTGTTCAGGGATTTTCATCTATTGCATCACCCTTGACCAAATTGACTCAAAAGGGTGCGCCTTTCATGTGGTTGGATGAGTGTGAGGCGAGCTTTCAGAAGCTCAAGATTGCCTTTGTCACACCTCCTTTATTTATTACACCCTGGAGGGTATAAAGGAGTTTTTCCAATTAAAGGACAATCGAAACGGGATTATATTTATTAAAGGATTCAGAGTCGCCACTTGAGAGATTTATGGTGTCCCAAGTCACCGGTTCCAATCCCGAATCGAGGAAAAGATTGACCCTGTTTAACAGTCCGCGAACCAGAAATCCGGGTAAGGAATTCTGTTAACCCGGGAGAAGGTGTTAGGCATTCCCGTGTTCCGTGGTTCTAGCACGGTCGCTCAACTGTTATAGTCGGCCTATTATTTGATTTTAAAATATTTTTAAACCTATGTGCATTTTAACTTATTAAACCTCTTTTAATTAATTTTAAAGAAGATTGAACGTCGTTTAAAAACACGTCTTTGGATCGCGCCACATGAAATGCACCTGCAATCCTAAACATATTTTATTCAACGTTTTAAGATTTGATTTAAGTCACATGAAATGCTTGCCCGAGTTTTAGTAATTAAGCATCACAAACTACGTTACGGAAACCCTACCCGTAGCTATGATAATTTTATTATAGCGTGCCTAGAGCAAGCTACGATGTTTATGAATATTAATGGTCTAGGCTTGCTCCTATTGGTCAAAACAAAATAAATGATGCAATAAACATGTAATCCTAATCTACTTTTCCTTGAACTAAACCCAGACCCTTGTTTGCTTCTTTTAATCCACTCTCGCGACTCAAATTCGGAAATCTATCTATTAGAAACAACGCTCTTTTATTTCTCAACCCAATCTTTGCATAACAATCTAAATCACGATAATATTCCAAACCTTAATAACAAAACAAAGAACTACTTCAGTAAACTCAACATTAAAACACAATATAAGCTCTAAAGCTAACACCAAATTCATAAGAAACTAATAGGAACAAAAGAAAACAATCACAGAAGCAAATTCATATTTATCGCCACTATTAACAAGGAAAGTAAAGAGAAAGGGAAATGTTGAACCTCAATAGCAATAAAAATCAGCAAATACACCGATCTTGACTCCAAAATTTGAACGAGGAAATGGTGACTAAAATCTGAAAGGAACCGCAACCAAACGACGGGCGATAGCATATATTCGAACCAAATCCGGCACCTCAATCACTCAAACGTATTCATTGGATTTATTGTCAAAAGCTGGTCTTTCTGCATGCAAACCGGAATAAGATCTAAAATTAGCCTCAGATGCAGGAGAGCTATTGGATGACCCATCTACTTGCAAGGAGACTTGTTGGGACTCTTTTCTACCTGACTAATTATCGCCCAGACATTGCTTACACTTACAACATAGGAGGGAGTGATCAGCCGATTTTTATATGGACAAGCCGAGATCATCTCACTTAGAAGCTGCTTTTCGGATTCTGCGATACATCAAAACCTCACCGGGAAGAGGTTGATTCTTGTCTACGTCATCCTCTCTTCAGCTGTCTTGTTACTATTATACTGATTTCATTCAGCATGTTTCAAATTGAAGATGGTTTTAGTAGGTTAATAATTAGTGTAAAAATAGCAACGTAACTGGTTTGGGAAGAGCCAAAGAGGTGTGACATGATTGGTTTTCAAAAGGAAGCTAAAAGTACCATGAAATGCATAAACGGACAAGCATTTTGGCTGAGCAGCATCAAGGATGGTCGCTGGTTACTACTCGTTTTCCGGCGAGATCGGCAGTCGCTGTTGCTGGCTTACAGCGAGTCCTAGTGGTGTGAGGGTGGCTTCTCGTTTGGCGGGGTGTTTGTTGCTGGGAGTAGATCTGGTTGGTGTTCCGGCGGGTTTTGGTTGAGAGTGAGGGCTGGGATGAGCGGCGATATCGGTGGTGAATCCGCTGTTGATCGTAGGCTGGTGGTGTTGAAGAAGTGAAGGAGCAGCAACGACTGTTTTTAGGTTAGCTTTGTAGGTTTTTTGTTTTGAGAAGATGAAGGAGCTTAGGTCCCTAGCATGTCAAAAACGGCTGATTGTGCTAAGTGTAGTCTAGGGTTATTTTTAGACTAGTTTTGGTTATATAGAGGGGTTTTTAGGTTAAGGGGTATGGGCCTAGGAATTATGGGCTTGGCAATTATGGGCTAGGTCCAAAATTAGGCCTAAATATGGGTTGCTCGAGCACAAGCTCTATTCCTTCACTGCGAACGAGATTAAAAATACGGGCTCATTTGTTAATTATTCCTACTATTCAAATAATTATTCAAATAAAACTAACCATTAAAACAAATCTATTTTGGTATTTTTAAATATCATATTAAAATAAAAATACGATAGTATTGTTGTATATATTTTTTTAAGATTTTTTTAGATTAAAAATGACTACAAAACATTAATGAACCTATTTTTGTGATTTTTTGTTTTCTTGTAATAAAATTAAAGTAAAAGAGTCAAAATTACTTAAAATATCTATATTATGCCTAAATTAAATATTTTACACTAATATAAAAAAAATCTTGGGGAAGGTCAAAAATCACATGTCTACAGCTGCCCCTCTTTGACTAGAAAGACGTAGTATTTTCAGACAAAGAAGGACTAGACAGGTTTTTTGACCCGACCCTTATTTGGAGAGACTAAAACTAAGAGAAAAGGGGAATGTGACCGAGCCTTGGTATCTGGGTTGCCTACATATCCTTGGCTATAAAGGAATCAGACCACGTGTAGTTTAGAGATGAGTAAGGTGATGGAGTATACCGAGGTGGGGAGCCGGTCGAGGTGCCGTTCCGTCGAGGTTCCGGTCCACAGTCCTGCTATTACATCAAAATCAAAACATGAAAAAGACTAGCTAAGCCTATCAACTACGAGTTACAAGATTCCTATCTATAAGTCTTCTGAAGCTTGATCTTGAGTCTTGAATGGTTCTTCATGCAGACTTTAGATTTGAACCTTGGCACTTGTTAGCTGCAGGTGCTAGCTCGTTCTTCTACAACTTTTGGGTCAGGACCGGACATGTAGTGCTTGTGACTTCCACCACGTCTTAAGCAGTTCACATCTTTCATCAACTTCTGCATTTGGATTCACTTCTTGCCTTTCTCTCTTTTCTTTATTGTGACTAACTTTTGTTGATCACCTCGGATTGTTGACTCGCATTCTTGCCGCGAGATTCTTTGATTGCTGACTTGAATTGCAATCTGAGATGCTTTTCCTTTTCTTCAGGTGGACGCCTGACCGTTGAACTCGAACCATCTTCTCTTGTTACTTGACACTATTTTCCTTTGCACTTTGAACCATTTTCCCCTGAAACTTGAACTGTCTTCCTTCGAAACTGCTTTCCCTTGAAACTCGAGTTGTTTCCCCTTGTTCTCCAGGTGGGCGCCTGATTACAACAAAATAGACAAAACAAAGAAATTTTCTGCCCCAGTTTGCACTAGGAAGATTTGTGGGTTGTTAGCAAAATTGTAAACCACTTGTACTATTGATGCAGTGATGAAATTAAACTAAAGAATAGACTAAGAAAACTATAAACTAAGCTTGACTAAAGTAAAAACTGACCCTATTCTCCAGGCGGGGCTCCCTGACTGCTGACGTGAAATGTGTTCCCTGCTCTCCAGGCGGGCTCCCGACTGCTGACGTGAAATGTATTCTCTGCTCTTCAGGCGGGCTCCTGACTTCAACATAAACAAAGCAAAGAATCTGAAAGCTAAACTTAAATGGTACTCCCTTGTTCTCCAGGCGGGCTCCTGACTGCTGCATTTGAAAGTATTCCCTGCTCTTCAGGTGTGCTCCTGACCTCAACATAGACAAAACAAAGAATTTGAAAGCTAAACTTAAATGATACTCCCTTGTTCTCCAGGCGGGCTCTTGACTGATGCGCTTAAAAGTATTCCCTGCTCTCCAGGCGGGCTCCTGACTTCAACTTGAAATGTATTCCCTGCTCTCCAGGCGGGCTCCTGACTTCAACTTGACAAAACAAAGAATTTGAAAGCTAAACTTAAATGATACTCCCTTATTCTCCAGGCGGGCTCCTGACTGCTGCGCTTGAAAGTATTCCCTGCTCTCCGGGCGAGCTCCTGACTTTAACTTGAAATGTATTCCCTGCTCTCCAGGCGGGCTCCTGACTTCAACAAAACAGACAAAAACAAAGAAACCTTTCTGCCCCAGTTTGGTGGCTAGGGACAGATGTGATTGTAAAACTAAATCATATTACCAAGTATTACTAAGGATTTGAAAGCTAGGTCCCATTATTCAGGGGGTCCTGACAACTCTTAACTAAACGGCAATTTAATATCTAAGTTATATCTTCTACAGGTGTGACTTCTGTTAAATCTTGTCATCCAAGAGGATCTTTAAACTACTTCCCATTATCCAGGAGGGTCCTGAAAATCAAAAGTCCAATTTTATCTTAAGAGTGACAACTTTTATGGCTGAATTATACTACCCTGTAACAGACTTTACACTAAATGTTGTTATCTGATCGAAATCTTAAAGCTAAGTCCCATTATCCAGGAGGGTCCTGAAAACTCCTAATTGAATCCTATCTCGAACATGCAAACTTCTAAGCTAACTTATATTCTTTTGGGATACCTTTATGCTAGATTATGCTATTTCTGAACATTTAAACTAGGTCTCATTTTCCTGGAGAGTCCTGAAAATCAAAAATCAAACCTGTTTGGTGACTGCCTTTCTCCACGGAGGGTTTCTCCGAAACAAATGAACTTTTTTGCCCCTGTTTCAATCAAAGAAAAATCTTGTTAGTTTAAAATGTGGTGGTTGGTTTGTGGCCTTGACTTTAAGGGCGATTGCTCCTTCACTTCCTATGATAACGGATTTCCCCTCGAGGACCTTGCTTGCTTATGGACTAGCCACTTTCTCTGTCATCCTTATCACAGAAAATGCCCCTTCTCCGTTCAGACCCAATTCCTTCTATCTGTTGCACTGCTCATGAACTGACATTTACCAACCTTTGTATTTTACCGAAAATACCTTTGATCTATCCACCTAACACCCTCCATCTGTTGTATCGTGCTCTTGTGTTAACGTGTACTACATCTTTGTGTTTCTCATGAATTCCAAAGCACGACAATTGCCACCCACTCATCGCGCATGTTGTTTTTCTTGACTTAAACCACTGGCCCTGGCCTTGAGGTCTGTTGCTCCTTCACCTTCTATGATAACTTTGATTTCGTCTCGGAGGACCTCGCTTGTCACTGATTAAACACCTTTTGTCGATCTTACCACAGAAAATACCTTTGATCCGTTCACCAAACCCCTCCATCTTGTTGCATTGTTTATGAATTGATATGTACCAAACCGTCATGTTTCACCGAAAATACCTTTGATCTGTTCACCTAACACCCTCCATCTGTTGCATTGTTCCTGAATTGATGTGTACCAAACCTTTGTATTTTATAAGGATCCCAAAGCATGTTGATTATTACCAGCTCAATGCGCTTGTTGTTCTTTCCTGACTTATGACACTTTGATGTACTGGCCAGATCCCGTTTTGTGCAATTGAAAAGCTGGTGGCAAATTTTGAAGTCATTTCTCACTTATTTTGACCAAACAGACTCAGGAAGAGGAAGTAAACAAGACAAAAGGAACAGAGTAAAGGGCAAAGGAAAGAGATGATTCCTAACAAGAAAACTACAAAGTAGAAACCTATCATATGGGGATACCAACTCCAATCACCATGACATGCACATGTTGATTAAGTGGCCTAATCTGTCAAACAAGTCCGATGTTCAACTCTTGTTATACCCCTGAACCATGAAACTAGACTTCAATGCTCCGATTATCCAATCTGATTTACAATCCTTATTCGACTTGTAGTGCCCGAAGGGTTTTCACCATCAAGCCTCTCTCATTCTGTTCTTTCTCTCAACTTACCATCGCCTTACGGTGCCTGTGAGGGTTTTCACCAATAAGACTCTCTCATTTTCATTATTGTTCAGCTTAGGCCAGAGTATTGCCCCTGATATGAATCACCTCTATTTGCTCGACTTGGAATCTCTCGAAAGCTGATCGGAAGGTCTTTCTTTGGACCGTAACGTAGGCTTTTGGATAGGGTTAAAAAGAAAGGATATCAAAGGCTCAAGACAATTCAAATTGGTTCAAAATTACAACTTTTGGAATCGGATTTCTGACAACAACCACAGCTTCTGCCCCAGTTTCTTGTTTGGGGACTTTTGGATTTTATTTTGATGGGACCGAACCGTGAGGCTGACTACGTATCCTTAAAAATAATCAGGTCGAATGTAGTTCATGACATAGGAATTGCTCTGTTGTTGTGATTTTTCTTTTCTTTTTCTTCTTTTCTTTTCTTTTCTTTCTTCCTTTTTCTCTTTTTGTTGTTTTGTTGTTTTTTCTTTCTTCTTTTCCTCTTCTTTTCTTTTTCTTCTTTTCTCTTTTGCTTTTCTCTTTTTCTTTTTCTTTTCTCTTTCCTTTTTTTTCTTTTTTTTTCTTTTTCTTTATTTCTTTCTCTTTCCTTTTCTTTCTCTCTTTCTTTCTTCCTTTTCTTATCTTTCATGCTTGTGTTTCTGATATTCGCCACTGATTCCGAAAGAGGGGTATGAAAGAAATTAAATAAGGCTCAAAAGAGGTGACGAAGGATAAAGTGTTTAGATAGCGGAACAAAATGTCTTCGTCATTCCAACCTTCAAAACCTGTCAAGTACAAACAACACAATTAAACAAATCAAGGAAAACATTCGTAACATCTTTTGGTTGCGCCAGACTTGATGACCATACCCACACATTCGCCTTCTACATTTGTTATATATAAAGCACCATCTGACAACACTCTCACTCTCATTACCGCGAACGGCCCTCTACAAAATTGGGGCAAACTTGCTTTTATTTTCAAATTGATGCGGTAGGATGCATTTCAATAGGGGTTCTTTATGTTCTATCTGCCCCAGTTTCACACAATTCGGGCTTGAAGTGATCTCAAAATGCCTTTACTTATTTCCTTCAAATGTTCTTACATCTTCAACATTGTTTCATTGCTTCGTGATTAAACTGACTTTTAAAACCAGGCTGAGAATTATGCATGCATGCCACGTCACTAGAGTCAACAGGAAAAGGACTATAAAAGGAAAAGAGAACTAAACAAAAATGACTAGAAATAATAGAAAACAGAAACTTGCATTAGACAGATGGTGAAAGGGTTTGGACAACAAAACAGACAAACTAGATTGGGGTTACAAACCTAGAACAAACCTAGAAAACACTAAGCAGGTTACTATACTAAACAAACTAGGCAAAATAAGAGGACAGAAGGGTTTGAGTCACAAGACAATATCTGGATTACAACCCTGAAATAACCCGGACAACAGAAATGACAACACAATAAACCACCAAAACTCCTCCCTGGCTAACCAAGACAGGAGCGTCTCTCCAATTGCCAAGCTCGGTATCTTAGCCACTGAATTCTGCATCAACATTACTAGGACATTCACAAACTTCCATCACATTGCTCTTAACAAATTGCTTTTGGGTTCCCTTTGCTGGCTCGTTTTTAAGATCAACCTCTGATAGCACTGAAAACTTTGCAGCGCGTGGGCCTTCGAGGATCTTAGAAGAATCTTTATATTCCTTTTCAAAACAAATCATACTCACCATATGTGTCTCAGCCGATGGACTTTGGCTAGTGTCTGTTGCATCTGGATTTTGCACGACAATGTCACCTGCATCAATAAGCTTCTGAATTGCTTTCTTCAGATTCCAACACTTCTCTATGTCATGCCCCGGGGTATCTGAGCAATATGCGCACCTTTGAGAAAAATCAAACTTCTTTGGAATAGGGTTTGGCATTTTTATCTGGATCGACTTCAACATGTCCAATTGCTTCAACTTTTGGAACAAACTGGCGTATGACACTCCCACTGGGGTGAAAGCATTTTCTTTTTTTAGCAACCTCTCATTCTTAAATGCTTGATTGGGCCGGAAACCTGATCTAGGGGGTTTTCGATAGGCTCGTGGGGGTGGATAGGCATTTTGTGGAGCTGGGTACTGAGAGAGTGATGTACGATTTTGGGAGTTCCGTGGAGAGAAGTGGCATTGGGGAGGATCATCTGGTGCATCAGGATGTCCCCGGGGACGATGTTGAGGCTGGAAATGTTGATCGGGAAAGCCCATCGGATCATCTTTTCTGTTTCTCTTTCTTCCACCCATGTTTAGTGGGATGTTCTGAATGTCTTTCGAACATCTCATGATTTTACCTGATTGGATTCCCTCTTCTACCATCTCCCCCATTTTCAACACATCATTGAAAGTCTTTCCCAAGGCCGGGACCAAATGACTAAAGTAGGTGGGCCCTTGGGCTTTTAGGAAGAGCTCAACCATTTCTTCTTCCCCAATCGGGGTATTGACTCGAGCAGCCTGCTCCCTCCATCTGAGTCCAAATTCTCTAAAGCCTTCCTCGAGCTTCTTTTACATTTTTGATAGGGAGGAGCGGTCTGGGGTAACACCTGATTTGTATTGAAAGTATCGAACAAAATCTTGAGCCATGTCACCCAATGTAGGCCACTTACCAACATCTCGACGATTATGCCATTCCAATGCTGCCCCAATTAGGCTCTCACTGAAGTACGCCATCAAAAAATCATCTTTCTCGCCAACACTTCTCATTTTATTGCAATAATCCCTCAAATGGGCTACCGGATCCCCACACCCATCATACAAGTTAAACTTTGGCACCTTAAACCTCGCAGGTAGATGAACGTCAGGGGACATAGACAATTCTTTGTATGACATGCTACCCTGGTCTCCCGTTCTTTGCTTGTTCATTGAAGACTGTTCTATGCCTTTTAGCCTCCTGGGTATCCCATCTTTCCTTTCTCTTCCTGTGAATCTTTCATTTTCAACATACAACTTATCCCGAGGGCTCTGTTTGTATGAGTTAGGAACTTTGTGGGCAACCTCTGAGGGGTAATATTGGGCATCGTGAGCTTTGAGTGGGTGTTCATTGTTGGGGATGGTGGAAAATACAGGAGGGCAATTTTTGGGGAAGGTAATTAGAAAATGAGTGACGGAGCTACTGGGGTGGTTGAGAAAGCCATGGTAAGCGGGTGAATCTGGAGAGTATGGGGGATCATCTGGCACTCTGACCGGTGTTTGGGTAAGGGCAGCATTTAGGAAGCTAGGTGGTGGCGGGGGTGGTACCTTCCCAGTCATCCAGGACTGATACATGTCTTCCATGTGTTGTCTTAATATCTTTACCTCTTCAACCAACCCATTGTCATGTTCAATCGACTGGTTTCGAGCACAGTTATCAACCAACACAGTTCTGTTGTTGTCTGCCATTACCTTTTGATTTTGTGTTGTAGAGAAGAGTTACCACTTTAAAAACCACAAACAACCACCCTTCTGCTATAAATATTACAAAATAAAGTCATCATGTTAGCGTTAGGGCATTTAACATAAGATAATCTCACTTTATGTGCAATGCACCTAGCCACAGTTATCGGTTCTAAAATGACTTCAAGGGTCATCAAGTCACTTGGCATCATCCCAATCTGTCCATTTGAGCCTTCTTTTTTCTTTTCTTTCCTCGCACTTCTTAGCTTGCTTATTTTCCTTCATTTCTCTTTTTTTCATCACTCTTTCTTTCTCTCATATCTCACATCCCACAATTTCGCCTCTTTTTTCGTTTCCTTTTTTCTTTTAATAATAAAAAAATGATTCGATCGAACCCTATGTAGGTTGCCTACGTATCATGACGCCACATGAATCAGATCTTTGCGTAGTTTTGAAAGATCGGGAATAAAGTAAACAAATTAACGTTTCCATTTTTTGGTTCTTTTTTTGAAGGAAATCTAAGGAATAAACCACAGAAAGACATTTTGAATCCTCATTTGATATCCTGACGCAAGATTTCGAAGCAAGCAATGAAAAAATAAAACAGAATGTTTTTGGATTTCTATTTTGATTGCCTAAAGGAAATATTACAATGACAAACAAAAAATAAAGTATTATTTTTATGTACAATATCCTAAAGTTCTAATGAAAATAAAATATTTTTTTTCATTTTCACTAATTTCCCGAAGAAACACCTCAAAAGAAAATCTTTTTGGATTTTGGAATTAACACCTTAAAGAAAGCTTTTAAAGAAGTACTAAAAGACAAAAATTTCCCATTTCTAGAATTAGTATTCTAAAGAAAATTTATAACGAAATATAAAATGCAACATCTTTTTTTTTGGATCTTTACTTGTAACACATTTCCAAATGCAAAATAAGAAATACAGTAACAAAAGACTATACAAACTTAATTAGACAATACAAACTCTAAAATCACCTAAAAGACTAAATGCTACTATACAGGACTAGAAAAATAAAACAAAAACAATTGACTCAAAAACATAAAATGGCTCCTCGAGCAGCTCCTGAATGCAGTGATCTTGGGGTATCTGTCATGTTCAAACTTCGGTAAATAAATCTACACCTGTATAAGAAAACTTGAACCAACACTATGCGAGACAATAACATTCCGACACATGCAAGACACGATTGAGGCTATTTTTGCAAAATGGCTTATTTGGCCAAAAGGTGGCTAGAAGTGCAAAATTTGGCTAAGACCCCGCAAAGCCAAGAACCTAAGATTTACTAGGAAGACCGGACCCTCTGTGGGTTGCCTACTTATCACGCCCCGAAAGACGAGAATCAGGTATGCGTAGTTCGGGCAGATTGGATACAGGCGGGAATAATAATAAAAAAACAACCAACATATAGAAAACACATTTTTTCTTCTTCTTTTTTTTTTCGAAAAATGATGAAACATATAAAATCTTTTGGATTTTCTATTCTCTTTTTTTTTCTATTTTTTTATTTTTGAAAAATGATAAAAAGTGCAAAATCTTTTTCAATTTTCAAGCTCTTTTTTTTAACAAAAATGTAACATAAAATATAATTGTGTCTTACTCGCTTCATCCTCACACTTCAACCTCTCTCTTTTTCTCTTTTTTTATTTCTTTTTTCCATTGTTTTTTTTTTCATTTCTTCATTTACCCTCAGCTATCATTGGTCCGCCAAATGATTCTTTTACTCTTGAATAAATGCAACATGTAGCACATAAGATGCATCAGGATGGTCTTTTATTTTTTGGGGTATACCTGTCCTAGACGGACCCAACCCCTGTGTTGAGTCCCCAAAGTCAAATGCACATGATGCAAACAAACGTGCCTACTAGGGATCCGGCATGAGGCTGAGTTATTCTAGGTTCAAAACCTGGGTTTATTGTTCTAGACCTGGCTTACCCGAGCGGACAGCTCGAGTCGAGGAGGGGCAGCGTACTGGGAATACAGAAGCTTCACCGGCTTTGCAACTTGTCCGAACCTCGTTCTAAATTTGGAATATGACTCTAACAGAAAAGATGTCACACGAAGTGCACACTTCTTCATTATTTAGAAGACTCAGAGAGAGGAGGGATTTCGCAAAAGTTTATATACAGTTCACGGAATATCAAAGCGGTAAAAGCAATCAATTAGCACATTAGGCCCAAATCATGTAACAAATTCAGATAATGGATAAAGCCAACTATAACAATTCATCTCAGCTCGAATTCTTGAACCCAGAACCAGAGATTCTGGGTTAAATCCTAAGCAGAGTCGCCAGAGCTGTCACACCTCCTTTTTTCATTACACCCGGGAGGGTGTAAAAGAGTTTTTCCAATTAAAGGACAATCAAAACGGGATTATATTTATTAAAAGATTCAGAGTCGCCACTTGAGAGATTTATGGTGTCCCAAGTCACCGGTTCCAATTCCGAATCGAGGAAAAGATTGACCCAGTTTAACAGTCTGTGAACCAGAAATCCGGGTAAGGAATTCTGTTAACCAGGGAGAATGTGTTAGGCATTCCCGAGATCCGGGGCTCTAGCACGGTCGCTCAACTGTTATATTCGGCCTATTATTTGATTTTAAAACATTTTTAAACCTATGTGCATTTTAACTTATTAAACCGCTTTTAATCAATTTTAAAGAAGATTGAACGTCGTTTAAAAACACGTCTTTGGATCGCGCCACATGAAATGCACCCGCAATCCTAAACATATTTTATTCAACGTTTTAATATTTGATTTGGGTCACATGAAATACACGCCCTAGTTTTAGTAATTAAGCATCACAAACTACGTCACGGAAACCGTACCCGTAGCTATGATAATTTAATTATAGCGTGCCTAGAGCAAGCTACGATGTTTATGAATATTAATGGTCTAGGCTTGCTCCTATTGGTCAAAACAAAATAAACGAGGCAATAAACATGTAATCCTAATCTACTTTTCTTTGAACTAAGCCCAGACCCTTGTTTGCTTCTTTTAATCCACTCTCGCGACTCAAATTCGGAAATCTATCTATTAGGAACAACGCTCTTTTATTTCTCAACCCAATCTTTGCATAACAATCTAAATCACGAATAAATTCTAAACCTTAATAACAAAACAAAGAACTACTTCAGTAAACTCAACATTAAAACACAATATAAGCTCTAAAGCTAACACCAAATTCATAAGAAACTAATAGGAACAAAAGAAAACAATCACAGAAGCAAATTCATATTTATCGCCACTATTAACAAGGAAAGTAAAGAGAAAGGGAAATGTTGAACCTCAATAGCAATAAAAATCAGCAAATACACCGATCTTGACTCCAAAATTTGAACGAGGAAATGGTGACTAAAATCTGAAAGGAACCGCAACCAAACGACGGGCGATAGCATATATTCGAACCAAATCCGGCACCTCAATCACTCAAACGATGAATAAACTCCACTTCTTTTATGTGATATTCAGTGTTTCCGATTTTCAAAGAGGACGAAGAGAATGAAATAAAATTTTTATGTTTCTGATTTGCGAAAAAACGAAAATACAACTTGAACCGGAAAACCAAACTCATGCTTTTTTCATTTTTTTTATCTGTCCCGTTTTCTTTTCTCTTTTTCGCTGCCTCTGGTCACTGTTGCTTCAACATGTTTCAAATTGAAGATGGTTTTAGTAGGTTAATAATTAGTGTAAAAATAGCAACGTAACTGGTTTGGGAAGAGCCGAAGAGGTGTGACATGTTAGGTTTTCAAAAAGAAGCTAAAAGTACCATGAAATGCATAAACGCACAAGCATTTTGGCTGAGCAGCGTTAAGGATGGTCGCTGGTTACTGCTCGTTTTCTGGTGAGATCGGCGGTAATTGCTGCTGGTTTGCAGCGAGTCCTAGTGGTGTGAGGGTGGCTTCTCTTTTGGCGGGGTGTTTGTTACTGGGAGTAGATCTGGTTGGTGTTCCGGCGGGTTTTGGTTGAGAGTGAGGGCTGGGATGAGCGGCGATTTCGGTGGTAAATCCGCTGTTAATCGTAGGATGGTGGTGTTGAAGAAGTGAAGGAGCAGCAACGACTGTTTTTTAGGTTAGCTTTGTAGGTTTTTTGTTTTGAGAAGATGAAGGAGCTTAGGTCCCTAGCATGTCAAAAACGGCTGATTGTGCTAAGTGTAGTCTAGGGTTATTTTTAGACTAGTTTTGGTTATATAGAGGGGTTTTTAGGTTAAGGGGTATGGGCCTAGGAATTATGGGCTTAGCAATTATGGGCTAGGTCAAAAATTAGGCCTAAAGATGGGTTGCTCGAGCCTAAGCTCTATTCCTTCACTGCGAACGAGATTAAAAATACGGGTGACTTTTGAGGAAAACTAATAGGCATTTTTTAATAAACAGCCGATTTCATTTATCAAGCCTAAATAAGCTAGTTTTAAAATTTGTTAATTATTCCTACTATTCAAATAATTATTAAAATAAAACTAACCATTAAAACAAATCTATTTTGGTATTTTCAAATATCATATTAAAATAAAAATACGATACTATTGTTATATATATTTTTTTAAGATTTTTTTTTAGATTAAAAATGACTACAAAACATTAATGAACCTATTTTTGTGATTTTTTATTTTCTTGTAATAAAATTAAACTAATAAGTCAAAATTACTTAAAATATCTATATTATGCCTAAATTAAATATTTTACGCTAATATAAAAAAAATCTTGGGGAGAGTCAAAAATCACATGTCTACAGCCTTGACCACAACTCCAGTGTTAGTTTTTCCATCAGCTTCAGGTTCATATACAGTATATTGTGATACTTCAAGAGTTGGTATTGGGTGTGTGTTGATGCAGGAGGGTAGAGTGATTGCTTATGCTTCTCGTCAGTTGAAGCCCCATGAGAAGAACTTCCCGGTTCATGATCTAGAGTTGGTTGCCATTGTTCACGCATTGAAGATTTGGAGGCATTATCTTTATGGTGTGTCTTGTGAGGTGTTTACTAATCATCGTAGCCTCTAGCACTAGTTCAAGCAGAAGGATCTCAATTTGAGGCAGCAGAGATGGTTAGAGCTGCTAAAGGACTATGATATCACTATCTTATACCATCTGGAGAAGGCCAATGTAGTAGCTGATTCTTTAAGTAGGAAGGCGGTGAGTATGGGCAGTTTGGCATATATTCCTGTTAGGGAGAGACCTCTTGTAGTTGATGTTCAGGCCTTCGCTAATCGGTTTGTGAGGTTGGATATTTCAGAGCCTAATTGGCTCTTAGCTTGTGTGGTTTCTCGGCCTTCCTTGTTTGATCGCATCAGAGAGCGCCAGTATGAAGATCCTCGTTTGCTTGTCCTCAAGGACAGAGTTCATCACGACGATGCTAGAGATATGACTATTGGTGATGATGGGGGTATTGAGGATGCATGGCCGGATATGTATGCCTGATGTAGATGGGCTTTGGGAGTTGATTCTGGAGGAGGCCCATAGCTTACGGTATTCCATCCATCCGGGTCCCGCAAAGATGTATCAGGATTTGAGATACGATAGCCCGATGTCTCAATTATTAGCAAGTAAAATATAAGCATCAGAGACCGGGTGGCTTGCTTCAACGGTTAGATATTCCGGAGTGGAAGTGGGAGCGGATCACCATGGATTTCGTACTTGGACTCCCACGGACTTTGAGGAAGTGCTGTTTGGGTGATTGTAGATCGGCTGACCAAGTTCGTACACTTCATTCCTATGTGTACTACCTATTTTTCAGAGTGGTTAGCAGAGATTTATATCGGAGAGATTGTTCGCTTGCATGGTTTCCCAATTTTCATCATTTCAGATAGAGGCACTCAATTTACTTCGCAGTTTTGAAGGGCCGTGCAAGTAGAGTTCGGTACTCAGGTTGAGTTGAGCACAACTTGTCACCCTCAGACGGACGGGCAGTCCGAGCGCACTATTCAAATATTGAAGGACATGTTGCACGCTTGTGCCATTGATTTTGGGGGTTCATGGGATCAGTTTCTACCACTCGCAGAGTTTGCATCTAACAACAATTATTAGTCTAGTATTCAGATGGCTCCATATAAAGCTTATATGGGAGACAGTGTAGATCTCCAGTACGTTGATTTGAGCTGGGTGAGGCTAGAATTTTGGGCACAGACTTGGTTCAAGATGATTTGGACAAGGTGAAAGTGATTCAGGAGCGGCTTTGTACAGTGCAGTCAAGACAAAAGAGTTATACTGACATGAAGATATGTGATATGTCTTACATGGTTGGGGAGAAGGTTCTATTGAAGGAACCTATGAAAGGTGCTATGAGATTTGGGAAGAAGGGTAAATTGAGTCCTCGATTCATTGGGCCTTCTGAGGTGCTTCGGAGGATTGGGGAGGTGGCTTATGAGCTTGCTTTTCCGCCTAGCTTGTCAAGCATGCATCCGATATTTCATGTTTCTATGATCTGAAAGTATATTGGTGATCCGTCTCATATTTCGGATTTCAGCACGGTTCAGTTAGACGGTGATTTGACTATGATGTGGATCCAGTGGCTGTTTTGGAGCGGCAGGTCCGAAAGTTGAGATCAAAGGATATAACTTCAGTGAACGTGCAGTGGAGAGGTCGGCCCGTGGAGGAGGCTACCTAGGAGACCGAGCGGGAGATGCAAAGCAGATATCCTCACCTATTTGAGGTTTTAGGTATGATTCTTGACTCGTTCGAGGACGAACGTTTGTTTAAGAGGGGGAGGATGTAACGACCCGACCGGTCGTTTCATGAGTTATCGCTCCGTTTCCCCCATTTCTGCTTCCTTGTGTGTTGTTCAGCTGTATTTCATCATATCGTGTTGGTTGTTTTATGTTTAATATGATGTTGACTTATGTGTAGAATGTCTCAGATGTTAATTTTGATGATTCAGATAGCTCCTTTAGGTGATTTTTGACTTATGAGCGTGTTCAGAATGTAATTTGGAGGTCTGCGGTAGATTTAGGCTTGAATTGGCGAAATTGCAAATTTGGCATTTTCCGGTCGGTAGTGGAAATCTTTAAATCGGGGTCAGATTGGAATTTGGGAAATTGAAGTAGCTCTGTTGTGTCATTTGGGACGTGTGTGTAAAATTTTAGGTAATTCGGATGAGGTTTTATAGGTTTTTGCGTCGTTTGCGGAATTCAGAAGTTTTGAAATCCTTAGGCTTGAATCTGAGGGTGATTCGATGTTTTGATGTTGTTTTGAATGTTCCAAAGATTGGAATAAGTTTGAATGATGTTATGTGACTCTTTGGCGTGTTTCGTTGAGGTCTCGAGGGCCTTGGGATGGATTTGGGTGGTTGACGGAAGGTTTGGAGTTGTAGGATTTTTGCTGCTTCTGTTGTTTCTGCACCTGCGGAGTAGGGACCGCAGGTACGATGATCGCAGGCGCGAAGAGATGACCGCAGGAACAGAGATTGTTGCAAGAGTGGAAGGATTTACCGCACCTGCGAGCCCGCAGGTGCGAGGCCTGGGGCGCAGGTGTAGAAGTAGGTGCCCTAAGTGAAGTCAGTAGATGCAGGGGTTTGGTCGCAGGTGCGGGGGCCGCATATGCGGTATTTTGTAACGACCCGAACTGTCATTTCCTGTAATTTTTGTCCCGTATTTCCCGTTAAATGCTTATTCATGTTTCAATATGTGTACTTGGTGAATTTGAGTCAATTCGGATCGAGTTTGGTATGAAATGGGACAATTAGTCTCTTTAAGGAAGAATTAGTTTGGAAAAGTCAACCGGACATTGACTTGTGAGTTAGAGGACTCGGAATTGAATTACGATGATTCGTTTAGTTTCGGGGGATGATTTAAGGCCTAGGAGCGCAATCGAAATTAATTTTGGAGGCCCGGTGAAGAAATTAGCTCATTTTTGGCGAAGTTAGTATTTTGGCGATTTCCGGTTGATAGGTGAAATTTTGATCCGACGGTCGGAATGGAATTCCGAGAATTTCTGTAGCTTCGTTATGTCATTTTGGACTTGTGTGCAAAATTTGAAGTCAATCGGACGTGATTTGATAGGTTTCGGCATCGGAAATAGAAGTTGGAAATTCTAAAGTTCATAAAACTTGGATTGGAGGTTGATTCATGATTTTAGCGTTGTTTGATGTGATTTGAGGCCTCGAGCAAGTCCGTAATGTATTTTGGGACTGGTTGGTATTATTGGTCGGGGTCCCGGGGGCCTCGGGTGTGTTTCGGATGCCCAACGGGTCATTTTTGGAAGATTTTTGCCGTTTTGAGCATAAATGTAATGATCTAAAGGTTCATTTTTAGTTCTAGAGATCCAAATTTGATTTCGAGACTTCCAGAATTTAAATCATGAATTATAGGACTGATCTGGAAATTTTGGTTTAATTTCATCAAGTCGCGATTGGGTTTTTGACGTGAAATGTGAGTTAATTGTTTAACGAGCGAAATGGATATTGAACTGAGCAAACGAGCTCCGAATTGAGTTTCGATTGAAGGGTTGTGTTCGTATTGTTATTTGTGACTCATAGGAACAAGAATTGTCTAATTCCGAGTTCGTATAATGGAGTTAGAGCCATTTTAGTGAAAAATGGTTGTGCTGCAAATTTCTTAAAAGCTGCTGTATTTTCTGCAGCAGTGAACAGTACCCCCCGCGCGTGAACAATAACCGCGCAGGTGAATAGTGAACAGTGACCTCACGCGCATGAACAGTGCCCCCTCCTGAACAGTACCGAAAATTTCTGGACAGATTTAATGTCCAGCAGTCCGAGTTTGGTCATTTTTTTTGACTTCCAAGCTCGGATTTTGGGCGATTTTTAGCAAGAAATCTTGGGAAATCTTGAGGTAAGTCACTTGTGATTATTTCTACTCCATAATATTGAATTATCATCGAATAATCCGACTAGATTACATGTTTTTGAGGAGTAAATTGAAGATTTAGGCCTAGGGATTTGAAAATAAGATTTGAAGATTTGAGGGGTCATTTGAACTCCGATTTTGGTAAATTTTATATGTACGGACTCGTGGAAAGACGAGGAATCCGGTGATTGGACTTTCGTAATTTTTCGAGAAGTGGGCTCGGGGCTCGGGTTTTGCGAATTTCGTGAATTTCGATATTTTTCGAGTCTTTTCAATTGGGTAATATTCCCTCAGCCTATTGTAATGTATTCGTTGTGGTTTTGACCAAATTCGACGCGCGAAGAGGTAAATTCGAGAGGAAAGGGCATAGCGGAGTAGACATTGGACCGTCTTGAGGTGAGTAATGATTTTAAATGATGCACTGAGGGTTTGAAACCCCGGATTGCACAACATACTGCTATGTTGAGATGAGACACGCGTTGTATGACGAGTGCGGGGTCATTTACTATTGGGGATTGTGACTTGGTCCATCCCAGTTGATATTTTTACCGCGTAATTGATAAAGATTTATTGTTTTTCACTATGATTGGGCTTATTGCCATATTTGGGCTTATTGCCATATTTGGGCTTCGTGCCAATTATCAGAAATCTTTTGTGAATTTACATCACTATTTTCCTCACGAATTGAAATATTATTTGAACTCAGTACAATTGAATTATATTATTTTGTGAACTCAGCTACATTTATACTCAACTCGAGATTTAATGATATTTATAATGCTGTTGAGCTGAGCACTATTGTTTTACTGATGCCCAAGAGGTTTATGACTATTTTCTGGACTAATTGAGGCCGAGGGCCAAACGTGAGGATATGTTGAGTGATGTGAGGAGGCTTTCAGGCCTCGAGTGTTATATGAGGAGGTTTTCAGGCCTCGAGTGTTATATGAGGAGGCTTTCAGGCCTCGTGTGTGATGTGTGAAGGCTTTTAGGCCTATTGATATCGCGCTTGGGCTGTAGGAGCCCCTCCGGAATCTGTACACACCCCAGTGAGCGCAGGGTACCCAGGTGAGTTGGGAGTGGGCTCGAGAGGCCGTTGCTTGTGTGTGGTGAGTTGGGAGTGAGCCCGAGGGGCTGATGTTGTGTGCTGGTGAGTTGGGAGTGAGCCCGAGGGGCTGATACTATACTGAGATTTACATATTGAGCCCGAGGGGCAAGCTTTTGATTTATCCTTACTGTGGAAATTATTTGTCTTTACTGTTTTAAAAGAAGAATTATCTGATACTCACTATTTTACTGTATAACTGATTTTACTGCTTGGGATAGCGCTATATTGTGCCGTTATGAGATTTCATGTTTTCAGTCGTTATTTATTTTTATTACTCACTGGGTCGGAGTACTCACATTACTCCCTGCACCATGTGTGCAGATACAGGCAGAGCTGAGTTCGCTCCTGAGCGCTGATTCTTTCCAGACCAGGCGGTGACTAGGAGTAACGAGGTAGCTGTTGACGTCCGCAGCCCCGTTTTCTCCCTTATCTTTGTTATTTATGATAATTCCAGACTTTGTAAAATATTAGTAAACTCTGTAGTAGCTCATGACTTGTGACACCCCGATTTCGGGCTGAGTTGGGAGGGTTTTCCTTGTTCTATCACGTTTATTTCGCATTTAAGATTATATTGCCCATGATTTAGACTTATTCCTGCTAAGTAATTATAAAGAGATGTACTGTTTTGTTGATTGGCTGGCCTTGTCCTCACGAGAGGCGCCATCACGACCGGGTTGGGATTTTGGGTCGTGACATATTTGGACCGCAGATGTGGAACCCCTGGGTAGAACATATAAATTCTTGCCTTCGCGAAATTTGGTCATTTTTCCACCATTTGTGTTCGGACTTGGAGCTTTTTGAGAGGAATTGAAGAGGGATTCGAGGGGTAACACTTTGAGGTAAGGTTTTTTTAACTCAATACTCGATTCTATGGTGATTTCTAACTGATTAGACATGAAATCTGTGGGAAAACTAGGGATAAATTGGAGAAATTAGGGCTTGTAATTGGAGAGTTTAAATTGGAGATTTGAGGGGCCATTTGAGGTCCGATTTCGATGTTTTTAGTATGCATGGACTCGTGGAAGGATAAGTATTCCAGTGATGTGATTTTTATCAAATTCTGAGATGTGGGCCCGGGGGTCGAGTTTTGCCACTTTGGGGATTTTTGAGTTAATTTAATTATTATCGCTTGGACTTTGTTCCTTTAGCACGTATTAATGTTATGATACTGATTTTGGTTAGATTTGGAGCATTTGGAGGCCGACTCGAGAGGCAAGGGAATCGCGGGTTAGAATTTCGACCGGTTTGAGGTAAGTAATGATTGTAAATGTTGTCTTGAGGGTATGAAACTCTGGATTTCACATGGTTTCACTACTTTGAGGTGACACACATGCTAGATGACGAGCGTGGTGGCGTGCACCGTTGGGGATTGTGACTTGGTCCGTCTCGTACGACTATTAAGTTATGTATTTGATTGAAAACTATTTGATACTATTGTGTTTTGGCAAGTATTACTATATTTTGGGCTGAATGCCATATTTGGGCCTCGTGCCAACTGTTTTGGACCCTTAGGGGCTTTTTACTACTATTCCTCATAGATTTTGATTTAATATTTGTACTCAATCATGCAATGTTTTACTGATTTCATAACTCATCTTATTTACTCCGTTTGGTATTATAAATAATATTTTGGGCTGATCACCCTGTTTTACTGTAGCCCGAGTGGCTTGAGAGGTTTCTGACTGAGTGAGGCCAAGGGCCTGTGTTGTGAGGATATCATGGGATTGGGCTGCGCGCCGCAGCATGTAGTACTGATTTGTGATATATGAGAGGCTGATGGCCTTATTTATTATTCCACGAGATAGCTTGTTATAGCGCTTGGGCTGTATGAGCCCCTCCGAAGTCTGAACACCCCCAGTGAACGCTAGTACCCAGTGTGATTGATGTGATGTTGCCCGAGGGGCTGTTTTTGATTTATGTTATTGCCCAAAGGGCTGATTACGAATGATTATGAGGTAGCTCGAGGGGTTGGTTCTGTTGATATTTGTCACACCTCCTTTTCTACACCTACACCCCGCAAAGGGCGTAAAGGAGTTTTTCCATTTAAAGGACAATCAGAACCGAATTTAATTATTAATTAATTCAGAGTCACCACTTGAGAGATTAATGGTGTCCCAAGTCACCGGTTGAATCCCGAACCGAGGAAATTTATGACTTTGTTAACAGTCCGCGAACCAGAAATCTGGATAAGGAATTTTGTTAACCCGGGAGAAGGTGTTAGGCATTCCTGAGTTCCGTGGTTCTAGCACGGTCGTTCAACTGTTATATTCGGCTTGATTATCTGATTTTTATACAAATATGAACTTATGTGCAAATTTTAACTTTTTACCGCTTTCATAATTATTATTATTATTTTTTTACAAGGAATTGCAACATTGTGAAAATATATCTCGAACCGCGTTACAATCAATGTACCCGTGGTCGTCGACACACTTTGACTCCGTTGAGATTTGGATTTGGGTCACATCAATGTGCACCCGTGTTTAAGAAGGTTAAATTATTAAATACGCGCCTAAAGCAACTAGCGTATCATTTACTTTGGGTAGGGCCGTGGAATTTTACTAAACGGTCCATCCCGAAGTCTAAACAATTAAATGTACATTTATTGAGGGCCCCGCAATCTATACATTTTATTAAGCGAGGCTCATCTCATTTATTTTAAATGGACAAATCTTAAAGCGACTACATTTTTCTATAAAAATTAGTCTCTAAAATAAAGAAAGAAAATCCTAATTAATTACCTAGCCTTTTTTATTATTTTAAGAAAACATGACATGCTAATTGCTAGATTAATACAAATATTGATGAAAAAGGAATTTTTACTCAAAATTTCGAAATTATGAATAAAATAAAAATTCGACAACTAATATTCAAAAGAATCAAATACAACTCAGCATTGTTAAAAAAAATTATTAAGATTAATTATTCACAACCATTTGAAACTAAATTTAACCATAATTACTAAAGCTTATTAGAAAGTTTATTAGACTTAAATGTTCTTCTAATTTTGCTTGAACTCAAATCATGCCTTAATGCCTAATTTACGAAATTTAATTTAAATTCATGTCTTAGCTAAATTTAGTTAGTTATTCATGATTAAACTACTGTTGATAATCTTGAAACCTTCATAACTAGTGAATTATCCTGTTTTGCCGAACTGATTCATTAAAGACTAACTTATGTTATTTTTTCTTATTTCAATTATTATTCAGTAATACATGAAATAGTTTAAATACAATCGATAAAAGGAAATAAAAATGAAATTAAAACTTCAAAATTTCATTCTTCATATGTATTCATGCTTCCACATTATTAGCTTTGCAATAGCTAGTATTACAGTCGTGTACCTGGTATTGGAAACAAAAGAAGATGAGAATCAGCAGCAGTAATAACAATACAGCACAACAACAACAGTCTAGCAGCAGTAACAACCCAGGAACAGAGTTTGCAAACCAGTGGAGCAGTAATCCCAAAAAAACAAAAGCTTCAAGCTTTGATGAAACAACAATTAATTCTGATTTCAAACAATGAAAGAAAGCAGAAGATTTTTTTTAAGTTTAAATATTTTTCGGAATTTTCTCTCTCCTAAATGTTCAGCCCTTTTTTCTCTCTCTTATTTTCTTTCTGTTCTTCTCTATATTCAGATTAGTTCCTCTTATCTGTGTGTTTTTCTATCTGTGTGTTTTCAAGACTTCCTATATATAATCTCAACCCTTTAATCAATTAAAATCAATCACTTTCCCCTACCAAACCCATTATCTTCCCATTCATCCCCATTACATTAAATAAATATATCATCACCACCCCATTATATTTTGTCCCCCATGCTTCACTAAACAAATACAAGATTCCTCCCCACTAAATTTTGTCTTGTCCCCCCTTTATATTAAATAACTATATCATAACCCACGCCAATACATTTTGTCCCCCATGCTTCATATAAAAATTACAAAATGTACAATTCCTAAACTACCCCTCCGACCTTATTGCAAATTACTATTTTACCCCCGAACGTACTACAAATTACCAAACTACCCCATCAGCTATAACAATCAATTAATCAAACTTAACCAAAATATAGACAATATGATCAATTTCTAACAATGTTTAAACAACAAATCACATGAACATGATTTCTTCAATATTTCAACAACAAATCACATGAACATGATTTCTTCAACATTTCAACAACAAATCACATGAACACAAATTGAACAACAAAGAACAACTAAAATTTGATTGAACAATATTTTAGCAACAAACAATCCTATTTTCGGATTCAACAACAACAACAAACAAGTATATTTAGATTTCTAAATTCAATCATATTGAACTTAAAATTAACTCTAACAACATTACAACCAACAATTCCTATATTAAACTTTAAACAAGATTATGAGACAAATTCAAGAAATAATCATAAATGATAAACAAGAAATCAAACTATACAAATTTCGGATTCAAGAACAATCAAACAAAGTATGAACATGAATGAGTCTATTTTAACACAACAAACATGACGGATTAAATGATTAAACCAACATTAATAATTTATGGAAAATATATAACAACATAAAACAAATTGAAAATAATAATCAATTAAATTTCAATTTGAATCTAACAAACATCAAACTAACAAATTCTTACCTAAACAATAAAACAAACATGAAATAAACATGAAAAACCACTAATTAAATTTCCATTTGAAATCTGAAAATCAATTCAACAAAACATATGAACATGAACAAAACCAAAAATCAAATATCTATCGATTTTAGATTCAAGAAATATCAAAACGAAACACGGACAAAAATAAAACTCAAAATCTACTAACCGGATCGACACGAAATATGTACGGACTATTTCGACAAACCTCGACCAAACAACCATGTCATTCCGGATTTTGACGAAGCATTCATGTACAAAGAATGAAGCAACAACAGAAGCAGCAACTTGGTATTTTGTGAAGCAACAACAATTCGTTATGTAAAGCAACAACAGAAGCAGCACCTCGACCAAATAAACTCGTCATGTAAAGCTCGACGAAGGAGGAAGAAGTAGCGTGAAGCAGGAACAGCAACGCAGCAGCAACTCGGAGGAAGGAGGAGAAGCAGCGGCGACGGGGGGGGGGGGGGTGTTTTGAACCAGCTGCTCGACGGGCAGCAGCAGTAGAAGCGTCTGGTCGTTTGGACGTGAGGTTGAGGGTTGGAGTGGCTACGCTGGTCGACGACGAGGAACGCAGCCATGGCTGCTAGGGAAGCAGTGGTCGTCCATGGATGTCGAGCTCAAGCTTGAGCTCGACGAAGAAGATGAAAGCAAACGCGGGCAGCCATGGCGCAGAAAAAGAACGACAATGGTGAAGCTTGAGGGCAGCCATGGTTATGTGGTGAAGGGGTGGTCGTGGTGGAGATGGTGAAGAGGGTAGCCATTGATGGAGCTTGAAGAAGAAGAAGAAGGAAAATGAGGGGGGTGGCGGATGACTTAGTATAGTTTTAGGGTTTTCTTCTTCTTCTTCTTTTGTTTTGTAAAAATGAAAAATGATAGGATGTTGGGTTATGGACTGGGTCGTTTGGGAAGATTGGGCCATTTTTTGGGCCTGAGGCTTGAAATCGAAGAAGAGGCCCAATTCCGACTTTCTTTATTTTTTCGCTCTCTTTTCTTATTTTATTTCTCTAAAACTAAATTATAAAAATACTTAAACTATTATTAAGAACTAAATTAAGTTATAAAAGCGCAAATTAACTCCCAATAACAATTAATGCACAATTAAGTAATAATTAAGCATAAAATTGTATATTCGGACATTAAATGCTAAAAATGCAAACGATGCCTATTTTTGTAATTTTTAATTTTTTTGTAAAACAGATTTAATTACTAACAAATTGTAGAATTAAATCCTACATGCAAAATGCGACATATTTTTTAATTTTTATTAATTTAGCAAATAAACATGCACAGACAAACATACAAATAATTACACAAAAATACCACAAAATTGCACACCAAGGAAAATCATTTTATTTTTGAATTTTTGGGAGTAATTCTCATATAGGGCAAAAATCACGTGCTTACAGCTGCCCCTCTTTGCCCGAAGACACGAAGGGTTTTCGTGCAAAGATAAAGCGAGCGATTTTTGCCCATCCGAGTACTCCGTGTGAAGCATTTTTTGAAAAAGATTTGACCGAACCTTTGCTTCAAAGGTTTCCTACATATCCTGGGCTAAACAGGAATCAGGTCAATGTAGTTCGAGAAATTTTGGTAGCTGGGACTACCGTGGGACTGCATTGTTACTGTTGTTGCATGCTATTACTACTGCTTACCGATCTCCTTGTTACACCGTGCTTAAAAGAAAACAAGAAGCTAGGCTAGACTGCAATTTGTTCTTGTTGCCTTGCTTTCATGTCTGCTTGCATTTCTTCCGGTGTTTTTCTTCCGATGTTTTTCTTCCCTTTGACACATGCACCTGAGTTTGTGCTGGGACCTCTTGTTGCAACCTTCTGCTTCCCGGTGCTGGGGATTTTTATTATTTCCTGCTGGGGATTCCTGTTGTAACCCTCTGTTTTATTGTCCTCTGACTTGATCTTGAAATGTATGCTTCTGTTGTATGGGCGGGCTCCCAACTTCAATACTTGAAAATTAAAGACTGAAATGTATGCCTCTGTTATCTGAGCGGGCTCCCAACTTCAACGCTTGAAATATAAAGACTGAAATGTATGCCTCTGTTATCTGGGCGGGCTCCCAACTTCAACGCTTGAAATATAAAAACTGAAATGTATGCCTCTGTTCTATGGGCGGGCTCCCAACTTCAACACTTGGAATAAAAGGACTGAAATGTATGCCTCTGTTCTATGGGCGGGCTCCCAACTTCAACACTTGGAATGAAAAGACTGAAATGTATGCCTCTGTTCTATGGGCGGGCTCCCAACTCCAACACTTGGAATAAAAAGACTGAAATGTATGCCTCTGTTCTATGGGCGGGCTCCCAACTTCAACACTTGGAATAAAAAGACTGAAATGTATGCCTCTGTTCTATGGGCGGGCTCCCAACTCCAACACTTGGAATAAAAAGACTGAAATGTATGCCTCTGTTCTATGGGCGGGCTCCCAACTTCAACACTTGGAATAAAAAGACTGAAATATATGTCTCTGTTCTATGGGCGGGCTCCCAACTTCAACACTTTGAATGAAAAGACTGAAATGTATGCCTCTGTTCTATGGGCGGGCTCCCAACTCCAACACTTGGAATAAAAAGACTGAAATGTATGCCTATGTTCCATGGGCGGGCTCCCAACTTCAACACTTGGAATGAAAAGACTGAAATGTATGCCTCTGTTCTATGGGCGGGCTCCCAACTTCAACACTTGGAATAAAAAGACTGAAATGTATGCCTCTGTTCTATGGGCGGGCTCCCAACTTCAACACTTGGAATAAAAAGACTGAAATGTATGCCTCTGTTTTATGGGCGGGCTCCCAACCTTAACAACAACTTTAAAAATAAACGCCATTCCTTTCTTCAGGCGGGCTCCTGACTTCAACCAATAAATCACCATTCTGTTATTCAGGGGGGCTCCTGACTTCAACCAATACTTGAACTGTGTGTCTCCGTTCTTCAGGCGGACTCCTGATTGCCAAATTTAAAATTGAATGTCTCTATTCTCCAGGTGGACTCCTGACTTTTGAAATTTAAACTGTATGTCTCCGTTCTTCAGGCAGACTCCTGACGTCAAACTTGAAAAGTATGTCTCTGTTCTCCAGGCGGACTCCTGATTGCTAAATTTGAAATTGAATGTCTCTATTCTCCAGGCGGACTCCTGCTTTTTCAAAAGTATGTCTCTGTTCTCCAGGCGGACTCCTGATTGCTAAATTTAAAATTGAATGCCTCTATTCTCTAGGCGGACTCCTGATTTCAACAACAACTTAGGAGGAAATGCCTCTCCTATGGGTAAAATAAACTTAGGAGGAAATGCATCTCCTATGGGTAAGACTAAACTTAGGAGGAAATACATCTCCTATGGGGTGAAACTAAAACAAACTTAGGAGGAAATGCATCTCCTATGGGTGAAACTAAAACAAACTTAGGAGGAAATGCATTTCCTATGGGTAAAACTAAACGTAGGAGGAAACGCGTCTCATGTGGGTAAAAACAAACTTAGGAGGAAATGCCTCTCCTATGGGTGAAACTAAACTTAGGAGGAAATGCCTCTCCTATGGGTGAAACTAAACTTAGGAGGAAATGTATCTCCTATGGGTGAAACTAAACTTAGGAGGAAATGCATCTCCTATGAGTCAAAGTAAACTTAGGAGGAAATGCGTCTCCTATAGGTAAAACTAAACTTAGGAGGAAATGCCTCTCCTATGGGTGAAACTAAACTTAAGAGGAAATGCCTCTCCTATGGGTGAAACTAAACTTAGGAGGAAATGCGTCTCCTATGGGTGAAACTAAAACAAACTTAGGAGGAAATGCACCTCCTATGGGTAAAAACTAAACTTAGGAGGAAATGCCTCTCCTATGGGTGAAACTAAACTTAGGAGGAAATGCGTCTCCTATGGGTAAAAGTAAACTTAGGAGGAAATGCATCTCCTATGGGTGAAACTAAACTTAGGAGGAAATGCCTCTCCCATGGGTAAAAACTAAACTTAGGAGGAAATGCCTCTCCTATGGGTGAAACTAAAACAAACTTAGGAGGAAATGCATCTCCTATGGGTAAAAACTAAACAAAGGAGGAAATGCCTCTCCTATGGGTGAAACTAAACTTAGGAGGAAATGCGTCTCCTATGGGTAAAAGTAAACTTAGGAGGAAATACATCTCCTATGGGTGAAACTAAACTTAGGAGGAAATGCCTCTCCCATGGGTAAAAACTAAACTTAGGAGGAAATGCCTCTCCTATGGGTGAAACTAAACTTAGGAGGAAATGCCTCTCCTATGGGTAAAAACAAACTTAGGAGGAAATGCATCTCCTATGGGTGAAACTAAAACAAACTTAGGAGGAAATGCCTCTCCTATGGGTGAAACTAAACAAACTTAGGAGGAAATGCATCTCCTATGGGTGAAACTTTAATGATTTCAAACTAGGAAGTGCGTCTCCTATTAATGAAATCTTCACTTAGGAAGTGCGTCTCCTATGCGTGAACCATTTCCTTCTTCCTGAATTATTTACTTACCTGTGTTGTCTTCCCTCGAAACTGCTGGGGATTATTTTGCTGGGGATGACTTTTCCTTTTCTTCCTTACCCACTCTGGGTTGCCCGAAACTCTGTCGAGGATGCTTCTACATCTCGATGATCCACTGGGGATAACACTGCTGTGGATAACTCTGCTGAGTAAATATGTTATCTTACTCCTTCCAAAATTACTTCCTTTTGAGTAGGATGTTTCATTCCTCTACAAACTACTTGCCCCTTTTTCTTTTTCTTTTTTTCGTTTTTTTTTCTTTTTTTTTTTTGAAATGAAAAGACTGAATGTATTCCTCTGTTATATGGGCGGGCTTCCAACTTCAACCAACAAATCACCATTCTGTTCTTCAGGGGGCTCCTGACTTCAACCAATAATGTCAAAAATAAAACGCCATTCTGTTTTTCAGGGGGCTCCTGATTACTTAAAATTTGAATTGTATTCCCTTATTCTCCAGGTGGGCTCCTGATTGCTGATACTTCCATTGTATTCCCTTATTCTCCAGGTGGGCTCCTGTTTGCTGATACTTCAACTGCTCTTCCTTGTTCTCCAGGTGGACGCCTGATTGCTAATACTCCAACTGCTCTTCCTTGTTCTCCAGGTGGACGCCTGATTGCTGGGGATAATACTACTGGGGAAGTCCTCCTTTCTTCCCCTCCTTCAAATTCAATTTTTTTTTCTTTTGTTTTTTTTTTCAACACAGCAGGGGATAAAATGTTATCTTCTCGGGATAACGTTGTTGAGGATAACGCTGCTGGGGAATTTTATCCTTTCAAATTGATGCTTCATTCTTCTGGAAGCTGCTGGGGATGATAATGGCTCTTTGCTTTTCTAAGCACAAGTGTCATCCCTTTGTTCTGTCTGTTGGGGATAACTTCCTCCATTGAAACTTATTATGTTGGGGGCAAAATTGGTTCTAAGACCATTTCCCTTGAGATTGGTGTTATCTTTACTCTTCCCCGAATGGGTACCTGACTTCCAGAAAATTTTCTAAATGAAAGGAAAATTTTCTGCCCCAGTTTGACAGTCTCCCTTATGGCATGCATTTCTGTCATCAATGCCATTTCCTTTACCTGTTTCAAATCAAACAAAATTTGTTAGTTTAAAACGTGGTGGTTGGTTGTGATACTCCTACTGGGGATGGCTTTTCCCTTTTTCCTTCCCTGCTCTGCGTTCCAAAACTTTTTGGGATGATATTATTTGCTGGGGATAATCCCTTTCTGCTGGGGATATACCTCTTGACACTCGTCAATCCTTTTGTCAATTCCCTTTTGCTAGGGATATCTTTTTTGACACTGGCCTCGCGCTTGTTCCTTGCTGACTATACCACTTGGATGTACTAGTCAAATCTCATCTTGGAAAGCTGATGGCATATTTTGAAGTCATTTCTCATTTGTTCTGACCAAACAGGCTCTACTAGGGAATTTCTCTATGAAAGGAAAAAGATAAAAGGGAACAGAGTAAAAAGACAAAGGAAAAAGATGACTCTTTAACAAAAGAAACTATAAATAAAAACCTATCAAACGCAGATACCGACTCTAATGGTCATGACATGCACATGTGGTCTATCCTCCGCCGTCAATCATCTTTCAAGACCTTCAATTGGCAATTCCCCATCTTATTCTCAATCTTATTCGACTTGTAGTGCCTAAAAGGTTTTCACTATCAAGTCTCTCTCATTTTGGTTTTTCTCTCAGCTTTCATCGCCTTATGGTGCCTGTGAAGGTTTTCACCGATAAGACTCTCTCATTTGTATCACTTTCCAGCTAGGGATTTGGAGTGTTGCCGGTATGACTCTCTCTGCTGGAGATTAGAGTCCTTTCTGTTGTGGAACAGAATGTTATGTTCGCCGGTAAGACTCTCATTTGTCTGACTTGGCATCTTTTGAAGACTGATCAGAAGGTCTTTCTTTGGACCGTAATGTGGGTTTTGGATAGGGCTAGAAGGAAAGGGTATTAAAGGCTCAAAAGTGCATCGATTTTGGGTTATTAATTACAACTTTCAGAACTAGATTTATTTACAACCAACGCAACCTTTGCCCCAGTTTCTTGTTTGGGGATATTTTAATTGATTTTTTTTTCATTTTTCAAAACTATGACCGAGCCGTGAAGCGCCTACGTATCCTCTTTGAGGAATCAGGTCAAACGTAGTTCCCAATTCCTCTGTTTTTTTTTATCATTTTTCTTTTTTTTTCCTTTTTTCGTTTTGTTGTTTTCTTTCTTTCTTTTTTTTTCGTTGCTACTGATTCCGAACGAGGGGTATGAAAGAAAATAAATAAGGCTCAAAAGGGGTAACGATGGATAAAGTGTTTAGGTAGCAGAACAAAATGCCTTCGTCATTTCAGTCTTCAAAACATGCCAAGTGCAAACAACACAATTGAACATAGATTTATAGTCTCTTCCGATTGTGCTGGACTTTGACAATTATGTTAAACATTTTATTTTTCCTTTGTCATTTATAAAGCACCGTTTGGGCGACACTCTCATTATCATGAACGACCCTCATGCCAATTTGGCGAATCTTGCTTTTAACGATTTTCTTTGTGTTTAACTTGCCCCAGTACCACATGACTCGGGCTTCAAATAATCCCAAACCGTTCTTATTTCCTTTAAATGCTTTGATCACCTTCCCAGAGTCTTATGATTAACTTTTAAAATTAGGCCCAAACTGTGTGCGCATGTCATGTCACGAGAATCGGCGCTGAACAAAAATGATAAAAGGACTAAACAAAAGAAAACTGGAAATAAAAAAGACTGGATTTTGCATTAGATTACCGGTGAAATGGTTTGAATGACAAGACAAACAAAACAAACCAGAATAAAATCTTAAACAAACTGGACAAAACTTAAACAGACCGCTATAACGAAATGAAAAGATAAGAAGGTTTGACACAAGACAATATCCGGATTACAACCCTAAGAATAATCCAGACAATAGAAATGACAACAAAATACGTCACCACAAGCTTCTCTCTTGTTAACCAAGGAACGGAGCGTCCTCCTACTTTATCAAAATTGGCATCTTAGCCACTGAGCTTCGCATCAGTATTATCCAGACCATTGCCAGCTTCAATATCATCAAGTTTAGTCAACAAGTCCCAATATGATTCGAGTGCTTCTGTTATCAGGCCTGATCCCTGCAAAGTGTGCTTTTGGGTCTTGTATTTCCGGCTTACCACAAACCAACCACCTTAACTTTCTTTGTGATTCAAAACAAAATAGGTTAGAATAGACTCAGTCGGTCCTCATTATTAACAACATCTTTCTTTTTTTTCTTTTTTTTTCATTTTTCCTTTTTTTTTGATTTTTTTTTCGATTTTTTTTTTCTTTTTTTTTTCCTTTCATTTTTGTTGTGGTCGAATCTTATGGAGATTGCCTACGTATCATGACCCCGCATGAATCAGACCTTGCGTAGTTCGGACAAATTAACCGAACTATTTTAAAACATGACTCTTTTCCATTTTTATTTTTTTCCTGGCAAGACAATCTATTTTCCTTTTCTATTTTTGAAAAAGACAAAATAACGATTTTTTTCCATTTTCAACAAACAATAAAACAATCTATTTTTCCAAAAAAATAAAAGACTCTTTTTTTTCTATATTTTTTAGTAAAACAAAATAAAATATTTTCCTTTTTTTTTCAGAGTTTCGCCAGTAATTGATCATTGATTTTTTCTAAAATAATCAATTAACTCCCTAACTGATATATTCTTTTTCCTTTTTTTTTCTTTTTTTTTTCTTTCAATTTTCCAACATTCCCAAGATTCAGAAACCCGTCAACATGCAAGTTCGAAACAAATATATGTACAGAGCAAGTAGGATGCATCAGAATGGTCTTTTCATTTCAGGTTGCTAGTCCTAGACGGACCCAACCCCTGTGTTGAGTCCCCTAAGTCAAATGCAACGTGATGCAAATAAGCGTTCCTACTAGGGATCCGGCATGAGGTTTCGTTATACTAGGTTTATAACCTGGGTATATGTTCTAGACTGTGTACCCGAGCGGACAACTCGAGTCGAGGAGGGGGCAACTTACCGGGAACCAAAAGGCCATCCAGCTTCGTAACTTATCCGTCCTCTTTCTTATTTCAGGTATTAACACTAACAGAATAGGGAGCCTCGACCAGCGAGCTTCTCCCCGGAGGTAAGAAGAGAAGGGTTTCGGCACAGTTTATATACAGTTCAGATAATATCAAAGCGGTGAAAGACAACATTTAGTATGTTATGTCAGAACATGCAATATATATCAGATAATAAAGCCAAATATAACAATTATTCTAAGCTCTAATTCTTGAACCCTGAACCAGTGGTTCTGGGTCTAATTTCCTAGTAGAGGTTTTGATATACTAGGTTTATAACCTGGGTATACGTTCTAGACTGTGTACCCGAGCGGACAACTCGTGCCGAGGAGGGGTCTACGTACCGGGGACCCGCGAGATCGTCCGGCTTTGTAACTTGTCCGACCTCTTTCTTATTTCAGGCATTGACACTAACAGAATAGGGAGTCTCGTCCAGCGAGCTTCTCCTCGGAGGTAAGAAGAGAAAGGTTTCGACACAGTTTATATGTACAGTTCAAATAATATCAAAGCGGTAAAAGCAGTATTTAGCACAATAGGCTCAAATATGTAAAAATCAGATAAAACTTAACCAAAATATAGACAATATGATCAATTTCTAACAATGTTTAAACAACAAATCACATGAACATGATTTCTTCAATATTTCAACAACAAATCACATGAACATGATTTCTTCAACATTTCAACAACAAATCACATGAACACAAATTGAACAACAAAGAACAACTAAAATTTGATTGAACAATATTTTAGCAACAAACAATCCTATTTTCGGATTCAACAACAACAACAAACAAGTATATTTAGATTTCTAAATTCAATCATATTGAACTTAAAATTAACTCTAACAACATTACAACCAACAATTCCTATATTAAACTTAGACAAGATTATGAGACAAATTCAAGAAATAATCATAAGTGATAAACAAGAAATCAAACTATACAAATTTCGGATTCAAGAACAATCAAACAAAGTATGAACATGAATGAGTCTATTTTAACACAACAAACATGACGGATTAAATGATTAAACCAACATTAATAATTTCTGGAAAATATATAACAACATGAAACAAATTGAAGAAATAATCAATTAAATTTCAATTTGAATCTAACAAACATCAAACTAACAAATTCTTACCTAAACAATAAAACAAACATGAAATAAACATGAAAAACCACTAATTAAATTTCCATTTGAAATCTGAAAATCAATTCAACAAAACATATGAACATGAACAAAACCAAAAATCAAATATCTACCGATTTTAGATTCGAGAAATATCAAAACGAAATACGGACAAAAATAAAACTCAAAATCTACTAACCGGATCGACACGAAATATGTACGAACTGTTTCGACAAACCTCGACCAAACAACCATGTCATTCCGGATTTTGACGAAGCATTCATGTACAAAGAATGAAGCAACAACAGAAGAAGCAGCTTGGTATTTTATGAAGCAACAACAATTCATTATGTAAAGCAACAACAGAAGCAGCACCTCGACCAAACAAACTCGTCATGTAAAGCTCGACGAAGGAGGCAGAAGCAGTGTGAAGCAGGAACAGCAACGCAGCAGCAACTCGGAGGAAGGAGGAGAAGCAGCGGCGACGGGGGGTGTTTTGAACCAGCTGCTCGACGGGCAGCAGCAGTAGAAGCGTCTGGTCGTTTGGACGTGAGGTTGAGGGTTGAAGTGGCTACACTGGTCGACGACGAGGAACGCAGCCATGGCTGCTAGGGAAGCAGTGGTCGTCCATGGATGTCGAGCTCAAGCTTGAGCTCGACGAAGAAGATGAAAGCAAACGCGGGCAGCCATGGCGCAGAAAAAAAAAACGACAATGGTGAAGCTTGAGGGAAGCCATGGTTATGTGGTGAAGGGGTGGTCGTGGTGGAGATGATGAAGAGGGTAGCCATTGATGGAGCTTGAAGAAGAAGAAGGAAAATGAGGGGGGGTGGCGGATGACTTAGTATAGTTTTAGGGATTTTTTTTTTTTTTTTGTAAAAATGAAAAATGATAGGATGCTGGGTTATGGACTGGGTCGACCCAATTCAAAATGGACTGGGTCGTTTGGGAAGATTGGGCCTTTTTTTGGGCCTGAGGCTTGAAATCGAAGAAGAGGCCCAATTCCGACTTTCTTTATTTTTTCGCTCTCTTTTCTTCTTTTATTTCTCTAAAACTAAATTATAAAAATACTTAAACTATTATTAAGAACTAAATTAAGTTATAAAAGCGCAAATTAACTCCCAATAACAATTAACGCACAATTAAGTAATAATTAAGCATAAAATTGTATATTCGGACATTAAATGCTAAAAATGCAAACGATGCCTATTTTTGTAATTTTTATTTTTTTGTAAAACAAACTTAATTACTAACAAATTGTAGAATTAAATCCTACATGCAAAATGCGACATATTTTTATATTTTTATTAATTTAGTAAATAAACATGCACAGACAAATACAAATAATTACACAAAAATACCACAAAATTGCACACCAAGAAAAATCATTTTATTTTTGAATTTTTGGGAGTAATTCTCATATAGGGAAAAAATCACGTGCTTACAATATTTTTTTCCGAGGGGCGGTTTATGGTACATGTCTTGCCCGAGGGCTGTTTATGTTTCTACCATTTTTACTCACTGTTTTCGTCACTTGTTTGAAACTATTGAAACAAGTGAGATAATTGAGTTTCTGTACTGTTCTGGAAATGTACTACATATGTTGTAGTGCTATGACGTGGAATTACCTGTTTTCTTGTTGCTCATCTTTCATTTACTTTTATTACTTACTGAATTGGCGTACTCACATTACTCCCTTCACCTTATGTGTAGATTTAGGAGTTGCGGGTCACGATAGTGAGTGCTGATCGTTTTCCAGCAGGTCTCCGGAGTCGGCATGGTAGTTACTTGGCATTCGCAGCCCTGCACTTCTCCTTCTTACCTTATTCAGACTGTTCTTAGTATTTTATCTCCGGCCAGGATAGCCTTTCTTGTGCTTAGACGGATCTTATAGTTGCTCGTGACTTGTGATAGCCCGATGTCGGGCTTGTGTTATGTTCTTCTGCAATGGTTATTTAGACTTACGTCATGAGATCTTTTGTTAATTAATAGCTTAAAATTAACTTTTATGAATGACTGGTTGATTTGAAAATTGTATCGGCTAGCCTAGTTTCATGATAGGCGCCATCATAACCGGATCGGTTTTAGGGTCGTGACACAGAAAAACTAATTATATTTTAATTCTTATTCAATATAATGCAATTATAGCTAATTAATGCGTGGATGACTAATTTTATAGAATTTAAAAAATTATAATCTTGCACCAATTACATTGTAGTCTATATATATGTGTGTGTGAATTATTTACTATCTTAATAAATTTCTAATTGTCATAAATTAAATTATACATTGAATATAATAATTGAGAATATGTTAAAGATACATGAAGAAGATCATGTTTCTCCTGTGACTATTTTGTGATACTTTATAATGTTTACGTAATTCGATATTATTAAGTTTCACTTCAAAAAATTAAAATTTTAATAGGTTGATATAGGAGTGTATAACAAAACTAATTAGTGGAATATATCATAATTCATATTAAACAAATTATACTTGTAATTTTCTATTCAATTTAAATAAACATGTAATTAATTTTCATTAGATTTGAATAAGCAATATCAAATTTAGACAATATATTTGTATCTATGTACATCACTAATTACACTCAAATTAGATAAATAGAAAAGTTGTATATTTAATGGTCTAATACTATATTAATAACTTAATAACTATCACACTCTAATTAAAAACTAAGATGAAGTGTCATGACCCAAGTTCGCCTTCCGTGAACTATCTTGACGACACCTAGTCTCTACGACTAGGTAAGCCTAAAGATTTGCGGAAAAGAAAACAAAACGCAAAAAAACTAATAAAAACCAAAAATAAATAATTATAGCAGTGTTTAAGATGTCGCTCGGCATATATCAATACAAGATCTCAAAACTGAACAATTCCCAAAACCTAGAATCCCATGAATCACAAGCTACGAATTCGACAAAAATGCTCTAACTCCGGAATGTCTAAATCAAAAGAAAAGATAGAAGGGCTATCACTACAAGAGAGAATGGAAAGGGACTCTTCGGTCTGCGGACGCGGCAGATATACCTCGAAGTCTCTGGAGAATCACCTCGCCTCAAGGGTAGTAGGGCTAAGTCGAAGTACCTGGATCTGCACACGAAAAACATGTGCAGGAAAGGGCATAAGTACACCACAGCGGTACCTAGTAAGTGCCAAGCCTAACCTCGGTCGAGTAGTGACGAGGAAGTTCGGGGCCATACTAGTCATATACAATAATATATAAGGAAATGAAGCAGTATTAAAGTAACAAAAGGTAATAAGAGTAGCAACAACTACAACAGAGACAAAATAATCACAGAAGGAATACAACTCAACACAGGATAACAACCAGGGATCTCCCAAGATACCATCCTGTAGTCCCCAAATGTAAATATCCAGTGGATCTCCTGGGTGTCGTCCCGTAGTCTAACTTATAGTGCGCGGGGATATACCGGAATACCGATCCGTAGTACCATTTGTAAATACCTAGTACTGGGGGAATCTACCGGGGATCTACCGGAATACAAATCCGTAGTACCAAAGTAAACATGCAGGGTGATCTCCCGGGATATCGTCCTGTAGTCCCAAAGTAAACACACAACAGCAACACAAAGAATATTCAATTCAGTCCAAATTTCATACAAATATAAAATATGTTTTCTAACCTAGCATGCTGCACATAATTCAAATAAAGCAGTTTGAGCAAGTAAAGCAATTAAGTCAATTAGACATGCTTTCCTAAGCTAACATAAGGCTTAAATTGCAAGTAGCCTAAACAGGAAATAAACCACAGTTATATTTACTTAAGGAAAACAGGATTTTCAACAATTAGCCCTTGTACACACTCGTCACCTCACGTATAAGGTATTTCATATACCAACAATACCAGATCCTAAGGGGAGTTCCCCCACACAAGGTTAGGCAAACCACTTACCTCGAACCAGCTCAATCAATTCAATACCACGTTCTTGCCATGAGTATCCGACTCCAAATGGCCCAAATCTTTTCAAAATAATTGCATAATGTAAATATAGCTTCAAGTAACTAATTCAACTAATTAATTCGAAGCTAATACGCGAAATTAGGGAAATCGCCCAAAAAGCCCCGACAGACCCACATCTCGAAATCGGGTAGAATTTACAAATTCGGAATCCTCACTCTCTCACGAGTTCATATATACAGAAATTACTCCAATCCAACATCAAAATCTTGATCAAAACTCAAAAATTAGGCCTAAGAACGTTTCCAATTTTTCTCCAAATTTTCACCCAAAATTCGAATTTAAAGGATGAATTTAAGCATAGATTCGTGGAAATTAATCAAAACCGAGTAAGAATTACTTACCCAAAATACCCAGGTGCTAATCTCTCCCAAAATCGCCAATCCCGAGCTCCCAAATCAATTTCTAAGGTTTTGAGACTAAACCCTCATTTCTGCCCTTTTTCTGACTAGTGGAACCGCATCTGCGGCTCTGGGACCGCACCTGCGGTCCCGCTTCTGTGGAGACTAAGACGCACCGGTGACTTTTTATTAAACAATAATTTCCACACCTGCGACTCCCTTACCGCACCTGCAGTCTCGCAGGTGCGTTCCACTTCTCGCACCTGCGGCTTCTTGAGCCTGGGCCAAATTCCGCTTCTGCGGTCACCAAGCCACTTTTGCGGCGCCACACCTGCGGTCCCACGCACCCAGGTGCGGTAATGACAGGTTCAGCCAACTTTAGATTTCTCCTAAGTCCAACTCAACTTCCGTTTAGCACCCGAAACTCACCCGAGGCCCCCAGGACCTCAACCAAACATGCCAACTAGTCCTAAAACATCATACAAATTTATTCCCACCCTCGAATCACATCAAACAATGCTAAAACCACAAATCACTCTCCAATCCAAGCCTAAGAATTTCCAAAACTTCCAAATTCCGCTTTCGATCGAAAAGTCTACAAACCTCTTCTAAATGACCTGAAATTTTGCACACACATCACATTCAACACTACGGAGCTACTCTAACTCTCGAAATTTCATTCTGACCCCTAGATCAAAATCTCATTATCGAACCGGAACTTCAAAAATTCAAATTTCGGCATTTCAACCCTAAATAAGCTACGGACCTCCAAAATACAATCCGAACACGCCCCTAAGCCCAAAATCACTCAACGGAGCTAATGGAACCAACTGAATTCCATTTCGAGGCCGTCTTTACACTGCTCCGACAACGGTCCAAATTCTAAATTTAACTCTCATTTAGGCACTAAGTGTCCCAAAAACTCTCTGAAACTTCAAATAAATCCTCCCGGCAACTCACAATAGTAGAATTAAACAAGGGGAATGTAGTTAATAGGGGATCGAGGCGTTAATTCTTAAAACGACCGGCCGAGACGTTACATCCTCCCCCTCTTGAAACATTCATTCATCATTGAACGAGCATAGAGACATACCTGAAGGAGTGAAAAGATGAGGGTAACAACTTCCTATATCCTGCTCGGTCTCCCAAGTCGCCTCGTCGACTGGCTGACCCCGCCATTGAACCTTCACTAATGCAATGTTCTTTGACATCAACTTTTGAACCTGCCTGTCCAATATCGCTACTGGCTCCTCAACATAAGATAGATCCTTGTCCAACTGGACTAAACTGAAATCCAACACGTGCGACGGATCACTGTGGTACCTCCGGAGCATCGAAACATAAAATACCGGATGAACTCCTGCCAAGCTGGGAGGTAAGGCAAGCTCATAGGCAACCTCCCCAACACGCCTCAATATCTCAAAAGGACCAATATACCTCGGACTCAATTTCACTTTCTTCCCAAATCTCACAACGCCCTTCATAGACGAAACCTGAAGCAAGACCCGCTCTTCAATCATGTAGGAAACATCACGAAACTTCCGGTATGCATAACTCTTCTGTCAGGATTGGGCTGTACGGAGACTATCCCGAATCACCTTAACCTTCTCCAAAGCATCTTGTACCAAGTTTGTGCCCAATAATCTAACTTTGCCCGGCTCAAACCAACCCACTGGGGATCTACACTTCCTACCATACAAGGCCTCATACGGTGCCAAATGAATGCTAGACTAATAGCTGTTGTTGTAGGCGAACTCCGCCAATGGCAAGAACTGATCCGAAGAACCTCCAAACTCCATTGCACATGCACGAAGCATATCCTCAAGAATCTGAATAGTGCACTCGGACTCCGTCCATCTGGAGGTGAAATGTTGTATTCAACTCCACCCGAGTACCCAACTCACGCTGTACGGCCCTCCAGAACCGTGATGTGAACTGAGTACCTCTATCTGAAATGATGGAAACTAGAATACCATGGAGATAAATAATCTCCCGGATATAAATCTCCGTCAACTGCTCCAAAGAATAGGTAGTACACACAGGAATGAAGTGTGTGGACTTGGTCAGCTGATCCACAATCACCCAAATAGCATCGAACTTCTTCAAAGTCCGTGGGAGTCCAACTACGAAGTCCATAGTGATCCTCTCCCACTTCTACTCCGGAATATCTATCTGCTGAAGCAACCTACCCGATCTCTGGTGCTCGTACTTCACCTACTAATAATTGAGGCACCGAGCTACAAACCCAACTATATCCTTCTTCATCCGCCTCCACCAATAGTGCTGTCTCAAATCCTGGTACATCTTCGCATCACCCAGATGAATGAAATACCGCTAACTATGGACCTCCTCTAGAATCAACTCCCAAAGCCCATAAACATTGGGTACACATACCTGACACTGCATCCTCAATACCCTGTCATCACCAATAGTCACATCTTTGGCATCACCGTGCAGAACCTTGTCCTTGAGGATGAGCAAATAAGGGTCATCATACTGGCGCTCCCTGATATGATCAAATAAAGAAGACTATGACACCACACGAGCTAGAATCTGACTGGGCTCCAAAATATCCAATCTCACAAACTGACAAGATAAGGCCTGAACATCCATCGCCATGGGTCTCTCCGCTGCTGGTAAATAAGCCAAACTCCCCAAACTCTTCGCCTGACAACTCAATGCATCGGACACCACATTGGCCTTGCCCGGGCAATACAAAATAGTGATATAATAGTCCTTCATGACCTCTAACCACCTCCTCTGAAGCAAATTAAGATCCTTATGCTTGAACAAATGCTACAAACTCCGGTGATCAGTATAAATCTCACAAGGCACACTGTATAAATAATGACGCCGGATCTTCAACGTGTGAACAATAGCGGCTAACTTGAGATCATAGACAGGATAATTCTTCTCATGTACCTTCAACTATCTGGACGCGTAGGCAATCACCTTACCGTCCTGCATCAATACCGCTCCAAGGTCAATCCTCGAGGCCTCACAATAAACAATATAAGACCCCGAACCTATAGGCAATATCAAAATTGGGGCTGTAGTCAAAGTTGTCTTGAGCTTCTGGAAGCTCACCTTACCTTAGATAGACATTTGATATTCCAAACTATTATCTCTATTGATTTGGATTCAGGTGGAATAGACCCAGTAAGAGAGGAACAAGCTCGATCTCTATCAAGAGATTTTCTATTTTCAGAACTTAATTAAATTCAATAGCTTTATAAAGAGTCAAAGAATCCCAACAATTTAACTACATGCTTTGTTCTTACGAAAATTATTGCTACTATATACCTACAACCGACTAACACACTACAGAAAGACTCCGTGTGTCTTGTTGTTGTAAACGACAGATTGATTATCTGATCACAGAGAAGGCCTAGAATTGATTCGTGCGTAAGAATGATTTCTGGCTACTACTACTCTTTCATAAGTAGTTAGAACACTATGATTATTTTTTTTTGCTTGTTCAAAGTACCAAGCTAACTTAGTCAATAAGCAAAAATATAAGGCTGAGTCTGTTTACCGTGAAAATGGTAACGACAATTAAATTTGTAAAATGGGATTCTAAAAATACGTGATCTATTCTCGAGCTAGTTGTTAGAGCAGTTGATGCTAATAATATGGAATTTAACGATAGAACGCGAGTTAAAACGAGATAATAATCGAACCAAAGGGCCTGCTGCCCGGATATAGGTCTGGCCGATGGGGGACTTCGGGGTCGAACTCGAGCTATCGGGGATAGTTGAGGATGGGATAACAGTTGAAGATATAATTAAATAAGGCTCTCTATAACTCATGTTAAGTTATACGATGAAGAACACGTATGGAAGCGAAGGATATCGAGGTATCCTCGGACCAGTGACAGCGAATAAGTTTAGAAAGAAAATAGAGAAAGAGAGAGAGAGAGAGAGAGATATTGTTGCACTTGTGGAGAAATGGAGCAACATCAGTCCCTTACAAGGTGGTGTGGATTCCCTTTATATAGGAGAGGGAATACCATATAGTGCAAAGTGTATTAAATGTAAAGGCATAGGGATGGGATGGCTAGGCATGGTACTAGTGCCTGTTGACCCTAGCTGCTTGCCTCGGGGGTACCCCGCCTTCGTGACCTTTATTGGGTCGCGGATAGATACCTTATCCTCGGGGTCTCCGCAGGGTCGCGGATGATCCTCGAGGGAGGGGGATCAATCATGATCCTGCAGTTTTAAGGTTCTGATGTGACCTCCCGAATGTACCCCAATGGCGGGAAATAAATCCCCCTGATTTCACCATATACAGATAGTCTCCGCGTTTTCTAGGACGAAGTAATAGGAAACGATACTGAATCATCCCCTCACGGTCATCATTGCCATGACATCAATAATCCAAGAGCACTAAATTCCATTTCTCAAAGGACCGTGCAGGGCCGCCATTAGATGCGGTAATCAAGAAAACTACGAATTGTCGTAGGCTCATCTCTTCTGCTTTCCCAACGGTTACTATAAATGCACCGGTTGCTAGACACTTTCCATCTTCACCTTTCTCACAAGCCCGTGAACTAAAATTCCACTATTTTACATCCTTCCCTCTTTACAAAAGGGTTTTTACCATTTTTCATGGCTAGGACTTCTAGGATGGTCCCTCATCGGAGTGATACTGCATCGTCTTCCTGATTACTTGAGAGAGATGATAGATTGATTCCCACTTTAGAGCAATGGACTCCACCTAATATTGATATGTCGAAGGATTTTGACATCGAGACTCCCTCATCTACACCAGGCGGTGCGAGCACGTGTCTCGATATGTCAGCATTGTGACCGATATTGGCAAAGTGAGGAAGGACTGCTGGTGGAGCAAGGCAGTGGAGGTAGAGATTCCCAGCCCCAATGATAGCATTACCGACTTCAAGGCTGGCTTCCTTCACATATACACTTACCCATTCACCCTAGGCCCCGATAAATCCGTTGAATCTCCTCCATTGGAAATCGACCCAGTTATTCTTGACTTCTGTGCCTGATATCAGGTGACTCTCGGTCAGATCTACCCATCTTTTTAGAGGATAGTGTTAATGCTCAGGCATTTCACCGAAGGGATTAAAGGTGAGGTTTTTACCCTTAGCCATTTGATTAGGCTGTATCTCCCTCGGCTGTATCGAGGCTTGATCAAGCTCTGCCACCAGTCCAAAAAGTCTTTTTTCATGAGCATTGATGAGGGTAAAGACCGAGGGTGGATGAGCAGGTTTATCCGAATGAGGACCTCAAACATCATCCTGGCCCGGAGGATGCCTTTTCCGGATAAATGGAATGCTCAACGTAAGTGAATTTCCATTTAACCGCTTCTCGACTCCCCTTTAATTTGTCATAATAACTTCTTTGTACTTTCTGCAGCCGCTGCTTGGCATTCGGAGGTGGTCCCAGAATTGTTGGGATGGATCAGGCGTTTGGATGAAAAGTTCTCGTATCACATTAGGTCTTGGACCGTCCTGGCTAAGGAGCATTGGGTGGCCAAGAATCACGGTGAGGTTCTATTATCGTCCGTGCTATGCATTTTACGTTTCCTTCCGAACTCTTAGCGAAAACGTATCATAGTTATTGTGCTGGTACAGGTCTTGGCGAGAATATGAAGATGAGTCTGTCCTCTGACGGCGAAGCAAAGGCCCTGGAGCCTGATACGAGCAGGAAAAGGAAGGGCAGGGCAGCCGTCGCTCATTCTGATAGGGCTGCTGCTCTAACCTCTGGGTCGAACCCTAATATCGAGGGGGAGGATGATGAGGGAAGTCCGTTAAGGAGGCAAACAAGGTACAGTGTGAAAGATTTGTAGGCGCCCCGATCGGAGAGGATACTGATATTGCTTCGAATTATGCGGTCGGATTCGGCGTAGCTTTCGATAGGAGAACCGTTGGAGTTGATACTGAGGGACCGGAGCTCGGGGCTTTCCGGGAGCGTGGGTCGCTATTTGGAGAAATCGGTGAATTGAACAACCTTATCTCGAACTATCTAATTTCATCTGGGAAGCTGAGGGATGCCGAAAGGATGGTTGGCATCAAAGCGGGGACTCCTAACAAAGGGGGAGATTTTATTGCCGATATTTTTGATGGCGTAATCGACAGGGCCGATCTCAATATTTCCAACATCGTTAGAGCGGTGGAGAAGTCTATGCAGTAGGTGATAGTTTTCCCTTACATGTTTCTTTTCGTTCTCGGGCATTATTCGTCGTTTTTCTTATCTTTTCACATTATGCCACAGTGTAAGGAGATGTATGATCATGCTCTTCTTCGACTCTGGGGGGAACTTTCTTGCCACAAGAAGGAGCGTGATAACTTTTCTTCGAAACTTCAGGACTTGGAAGCTCGTGGTGCCCAGGGGAATAAAGAGTTGGGGGAGCTTTGGTGTGCTTTAGAGGTGGCGCTCCGGGAGAAAGCCGCTCTTGTTTCTCAGGTACTCTACCTTGCTCATACCCGCCCTTTTGCCCGGCATTCGCACATATTCTAGATTCATATATTCATCAGCTTGTCCTTCCTCATAGGTCGAGCAGAGTAGCTCGCGGATTATTCAGTTGGAGGCGGAGATCTCCGGGCTGGAAGAACGAAACAAGGTTGTGGCTGGGGAATTGGCGACATCCCGAGATCTTCTCTCGGACACTCGTAGGGAGATCACTACTTTGGCCATGACCAAGTCTGAGGCCGAACGACATGCTACTACTTATAAGGAGGATGCGACCATGGCTCATATAATGGTTCGCGACATGTCCATGACAGCCAAACGGAGACTAATTTGAGTCGTCGAATACGCCAAAGCGGAGGCAAAGAGGAAAACCCTGGAAGAACTCGAGGCCAGAGGCTTCAAGCTGTCTGCCGATCTGGAGGAGGCTCGTGTGATGGAAGGAAAACTAGTGCTCCTGAATACTTCTGATAAGGGCGAAGATGATAGTGGCGAGGAGTAGTCTCCGAGCCTTTTGTGTATGCCTTTCTTTTTGTTTCATGTGTCCCCCCGGGAAGCAAATAGTGTAGAGACGTTTTTATCTCTTTGCCAATATCTAAAAGGAGCTTTTATTCTATTAGTTCTTTTTCTTGCTTCTTTGTTTTTATGTTTTCGCACCGGACCTTCGGGGCCTTTTTGTGGGACTGACTAGGGGCCCCGATACTAGCCATATCGAGGTGGAATCAATAGTTCCTTCTGACCCGATTTTTATGACGTCGGGGATCTCCCGAGGTCCTTTGGTTTTACCAGTCATGTGGGAGCCTGGAATGATTCTTCCAGTGCACTCCACAAGGAGAAGGTGATGTTAATGTGGCCAGAATTAATTGGCCCTTTTGGACAAACGAGAAGTTGTCGCTTAGCCTTTATATATTTTCTTATCTGCCCTTCAAGCAGTGATTTTGCAAATTTTGATAAGCCTATCTCTTCTACAGAGCCTGGCGCTTTGTGCGAGTCCTTCCGCTCCCTTGGTTCAGAGAGTTTTTCTAGGACCCTCATCTTTTTTGCCTTTGTTCTGCTGTAATCATGGTTGCTGCCTCGACTGTTGATCTTCGACGGAGGGGAGTCCCTGCTGTGCTCCGCCTTTGGTTGGTACCAGTGGCTTGTCCCCAATATTAGGAGAGCGAGATTCGGGTCGCCCTTCCTTGAAGAAAGTCATCACACCGGGAAGACCTCCCAATGTTCAAGGCCATCGAGTGCATATGTTGGGGATTATTTCATCGGTGAGGGAGGAAAACCTCAAGATGATCAGAAAAGAGTGTGGATGGGGAGAGGGCGTGGTCTTGCAAGCACCCTCCCCCGAGTAGAGTATCACGACATACGCTGAGGGGTTCTTGAGTGTGTATGTCCACGTTCTTTCACCGGGTCCCCCGGACCGGGTCGTGCTCGATTTCTGTATGATGTATCAAGTAACGTTGGTGTAGGTTCATCCCTTTCTTTGGAGAATAGTGCAGTCGATTAGATATTTTGCTGACAGGGCCGGGATAGAATTCACCCTTAGCCACCTCGTGAGGTTCTATCTGCCATTGTGCTATCGGGGCTTGATTGCTCTTGAATGTAGATCCGCCCGAGTTCCTGTGATCGGCAGCGAGGGGGATGAGGATCGCAGCTGGATGAATCAGTTTATGTGAATCCGGATGGCCGATGTTATCCTCGAAGAATTTTTGTCGTTCCCTGAGAGATAGAACCTCACTCGTAAGTGCTTCGTTTGAACTGTCTTTTAACTCAGCATGGGGTTGGCCCCGTAATGGTATCTTTCTGCTCTTTGTTTATAGCAACTCATTGGTTGCCCGGTGAGATCCCTGACTTAGCCGAATGGTCCCATAAGCTAGCAGCTTTCTTGACCTACGATAGGCGTCGGTGGCGAGATCTATCAAAGGGGAGATGGGAGGTGAAGCATCATGGTAGGTGTTTGGCATCTTGCCCCCCTAAGGAACGGCTTCCTTCTTGCTGGCTTATTTGATTTATCTGCTGCAGGTGCCGAGAGTCTCTTCGAGGCGAGGTTAAATTCCATGAGGGAGGAAGAGAGATTGTTGGCCTCGGTGTTAGGGGACGCCGGAAAAAGGAAAGATGCCCCGAGGTGCGAGAAGGCCTATGGTGAGGCACCCTTCTCGCAGCAGTTAAGGGGAAGCGATTCGGTTGACCGACAATTTTTCGGGATTAGTGTATCGTCGTATATTGCTTCAGCCTTCGGCGAGGCTCAGCCTTTTGGCCTAATGGTGAGTTTCAGTCACTGTAAGGATGTTTCGGCCCTACACTCCTCTCTTTTCCTTTTGTTCACCTGGCATTCTTTCTCAGACTTTTGACAGGCTCAAAGCCAAACTACTTCATTATGAGGCCCCACTGCGGGATGCTCGAGATAGGGAGAAATCCCTCAGACATCTTTGTGCGGCAAAGGAAAGCGAGCTCATCTCTTTACGGCGTGATATCGACCAGAGTCGGGTCCGGGAGGCCCTTTTGGAGAAATAGGTATCCTATATCTCGTACTGGACTGCATTCCTTTTTTTCCATCTTGACGTGTTGTTGTTTCAGTTGAAGGGCAGGGCGGACGAGCTGGAAAAACTCTGGGGTGAAGTTGGCAAAGCCAAACGTGAATTCATCGAGCTACAGGCACACGTGAATGCCCATTCCGAGGCCAAAGAGAGGGCTCAGACCGGGGCTTCCGCTCTTAAGGCACAAATTCAGGCTGCTCGTGCTAATGACTCTGCTCGGGCGAAGATGATCATAAAACTGTCATCCGAACTTTCAAGGGCCAAAACTGAGATGGTGAATGTTCGAGCCGAGGTTGTGATGATTAATAGCAGGGCGAGGCAGAAAATGACAGCTTATTTGAGGAGCGTCGTTGCCGCTAAAGCCGAGTTGCAAAAAACCCTCGATCGTGCCAAAAATAGCAAAGAGTATGTGAGGTGCAGAGCTCGGAGGGAAATCTTCAAGGAGATTCATGCCAGGGGCTTTGATCTCTCGGGGGAGATCGAGCAAGCCAAAGGAGAGGAGCACGATGCTAAATTTCTGTTGTCTGATGCTGAGGACGATGGGGAGGAGACCGCCGGTCTATAACTGCCGAAAAAGAGTGGAATGATCGTTTCCTGCCTTCTTTGTTGTGTATATACAATTTTCAATATTCTACGCAGGCTGGGGTTGCGCCTTGTCGTTAGTACGTAGCAATAAGAGGGGGAAACCCGCAACTTGTATCTTCTGTATTTTTGCTTGTTGGAATTTCAATTGCATTGATTCGACCCCGGACTTTCCCTAAGGCTTGCATGCTTTAACTATCATCGGGTTCAGTCTCTGAGTTGGGATCTGACTCGAGCTTAATTTACCCTCGAGTTTTGCATTCGTTTGGGTTGGCGATGATGGTTTTTATTTCTTGCCCTTGGGCGTTTGGTTGTTTCAACTTATTTTGGGTCCAGTCTCCGAGTCGCATTGCAATTCAAGCTTTAATTGACCCTGAAGTTTTTTCTTGCCTACATGGGTGGGCAACGATGGCCTTTTGTGCTTCGGGCCGATGTGGCTTAGTAGGTGTGTGGCCCGGACGCTCGCTCGGCTGATTTATAGTGGCATTTATGTCGTGCCCTTAGGCGTGTTATAGTTTAACTATTTTGGGTCCAGACTCTGAGTTGCGTTGCGATTCGAGTTTTAGTTGACCCTCAAGTTGTCAGTTTTGCTGGTGACAATGGCTCTTACACTGTTTAGTCGTAGAGACCATTTAATATGTGGCCTGTAGGCTTGCTTAGTTAACTATTTTGGATCCGGTCTCCGAATCGAGTTACGATTCGAGCTCACTTTAATCCTCAAGTTGTCAATTTTGGTTGGCAACAATGTCTCTTACGCTGTTTGGTCGTAGAGACCTTTTAATATGTGGCCTGTAGGCTTGCTTAGCTGGCGAAAATGCCTCTTACGTTGTTTTTGCCCGTGGGCTTTTTGTAGGCTTTGTTTTTCGCTCGTTAAGGTCTTTTGTAAGATTTTTGCCTGACCCATAGTTGGTTCTGGAAGAACCTCGATTTTAAGTCGTTATCGGCGATATTTCGAGCACTTTGGTAGGTTCATAGCTCATTTTTGCCTGTTGAGGGAAGCCTGTTTTAACTGGTTCTTTCCGAAGTATATTTGAAGTAGTGGCCTGCGATTTTTGTTTAGCGACGGTCGGGTGTCCCCGAGTCGCGTTATTTTGGTTGTATCAGCTATTTTGACCATAGTTATGTGCGTTTCGCCGTAGCCATTTTTGATCCCAAGTGATAGTTCAGGTGTCTTGTTACACCCCAAGTTTTCATACGTGAGAGTACATCGTAAGTCATTGATGTAAGCTCGGAAATGAGATTCTATTTGGAAGCAAATAAAGTAAGTTAATAATGTTACCTTGGAGGTTACAAATATTTAAGATCATGAATAACGATTACCAAGAGGGTTGGAAATCTTAGAAGCTAAACCAATTGAAGAAAATAAGTTTCGTCGAAAGTCGACAAGTTTCGAATGTTATAACATGTACTTTGGGGTGAGACTAGGGTTATTAACATGATAAGGAGGTTATTCTATGAGTTATTTTAGTCGTATGATATTCATTTTCTACATTTTGAAGGCAAGCAAGTTGTGGAACAAGAGTTGGCAAAGGTCATCACAAGTTACATTCATAAATTTGCTGAAATTTAGGTCAAATGTATCTGAGAATTTCTCCAAATATACTTGGAATAATGGGGTGTTCTACCTACCAAATTGAAGGTCTACGAGTCTAGTTTCTAACACATTAAACCGTTTGTCAATACGACATCGGAGTAGAGAGATATTCGCATTTTCGCGAGACCGCGCAAGCAGCTCCCAATGGGACCCACTTAGGCGGTGGTTGACCTACTTCAATTTATAAACGATTTGGACGCCTATTTTTGCTCATTTTTCAACTAAAGTTCGTCTCCAAACTTCTCCTAACCCTCCTAAACATATATCACAAGGGTTTGAAGTGATTCCAAAGTGATTACACCATATTTCAACATCAAAACTTAGTTCTAGTGAAGAACAACACCTCTTTGAGGTTGTGTTGTCATTGAGGATTGTTGTGGGCTGTATTTGGATGAAATTCCAAGTTGTTGCTGCTGTATAAGGTGAGTATAACAACCTACTAATTGTGCTTAAGCTTGCTTGTATGTTGGTTAAGTTGTTAGGATGATAAACTATAAGATAATACTTGGACTAGCTTAAGTCACTTCTATGGTGTTGTATTGCTATTAAGGGTTGTTGTAAAATGAATATAACTTGGATTTTGACTTGAAGTTACTGTAGGAGGTATGTATATTGTGTTCTTGCTTGTGCCTAAGGTTATCTTGATATTTATTAAGTTAAATGGATGGGCTAGACCTGAACTAGTGAATAAAGTTGCTAGTTGGGGATAGTTGAAGTTGTGGATTATTTTCGTTGTTATAAATATATGGTATAATGCTGGAATCATTGATTAATGACTTCATTATCAAGTTAATGATACTTTTATGTTGAAGTAAGAAGTCTATAAGGATTGATAAGGGGTATACGGATTCCAATCGGAGTTTGCCGCTCGTCGTAATGTAGTTGTGACTTGTTGTGGTTATATGGTGTCTTGATATTGATAATTATGTATTGATGGATTGCTCTGGTCATTGTTGTTGGTATATGGTATTGGAGGAGGCCCTTGTTACAATGGAGATGCTGCCCAAATTTACGTAAACGAGCTACTAGCTTAAGTTATAGACTTAGCCTTTGCTCAGCACTGATTTTGAATCTCCTTATACTATGATAGATTGAGTTGACTTGTTTGAAGAGTTGCTTGGAAGGGATTAAGGACTCAACGGGTTTAAGGTATGTTAAGGCACTTTCTTCTTTCTTTTGGCATGGTCTAAAATGAAATGAACATAAACGATACGCTATTTCATAATGACTCTACTCCTAGCAACTAAGGTTGTCCATGTTGTTCTTTCCTTATAAAATTATTCTAAACAAGTGTGTATGATCCTTAAATCCTACTAAGGTTCATATTGATGGTAGGGATGTCCATAATGTTCTTAAGTCACTCCAAAAGGTTTAGAAGATGATTCCATGAGTCTAGCATGCATTATATATAGTATCTATTTTACTCTACCGAGCCGCGCTATAGTCGGCCGGGTACGGCACCTATTGTGCAACCACTGATCAGTTGGGTTTACCGAGCTCCACGTGGCCGGGTACGATTCTACCGAACCTTATGATGGTCGGGTACGCTTTTACCGAGTCCTCTTTGAGGCCGGGTACGATATGATGATGATGCCCACAGAGGCGAATGTTTTAAAAAGTTTATGTATATATATGTATTATGCATTTCATATCAGTAACCCCCAGAGGCACTCTAATGTTACAGGTTGTATCTCCTTTATCTCTCTCTTTACATTACTGTTCTTGTTTATGCTTTCCTGCCTAACATACTCGGTACTTTATTCGTACTGACGTCCCTTTTGCCTGGGGACGCTGCATTTCATGCCCGCAGGTCCCGATTGATAGGTTGACAGTCCTCCTAGTAGGCTATCAGCTCAGCGAAGGTGTTGGTGCACTCCACTTGCTCCGGAGTTGCCTATTTGGTCAGTATGCTTTGGATATGTATTGATTGATATGGCGGGGCCCTGTCCCGACCTTTATGATTTTATGTACTCTTAGAGGCTTGTAGACATATGTCAGGTGTATGGATAATTGTATGGCCTTGTCGGCCTATGTTTCGAGTTTACTAATGGTCATGTCGGCCTTATAGGCCCGTATGTCACATATATTAGTTTGTATATCATGTTGGGTCTTCATATGTTGACTATTCCCTTATGTTTTATTCTTGTTATCTCAGGACGAGTTTTCTAGCTCATTTACTCATGATAACATGATAAGAAAGATATGTTACGTTGGTACTCGGTTGAGTAAGGCACCGGGTGCCCGTCGCGGCCCTTCGGTTTGGGTCGTGACAGAAGTGGTATCAGAGCAGTTCTGTCCTAGGGAGTCTACAAGCCGTGTCTAGTAGAGTCTTGTTTATGGGTGTGTTGTGCACCACACTTATAAGCAGGAGGCTACAGGGCATTTAGGTCTGTCACTCTTTCTTCTTACTCTAGATCGTGCAGTAGAGCTCAGTTGTAAGAATTCAAACTCCTAAATTCGACTTTAGTCATAATACAACGATACCTACTTCCACAAAGATAGTTGGTAAGAGATTACATGTGGATGTGAAAGAGTTGAGTCAGAGGAACTCGATTTCACATCATACTTATGATGAGTAAATATGAGGTCTTCAACAGATCGTGTGTGTACTAAGATGTGTATGCTTCTTAATAAGGAGCCTTAAGGCAAGGATATCTATTCACGAATATGGTGAAAATCTATGAGGGATTCAGAAGCTAGATACAAGTTTCAACAAGTAAAAGAAGTAAGGTGAAGAGGGGTACAAGGCACCCAGATAATGAAGATTATCAATATTTTCAAATCAGGCAGAGAAATATAAGCATTTTGGTACCTTCATCAATGACAGAGGTAAGTACAATTGGCCACACCCATCTCAGTTATGTTCTATGGGAGCTAACAGATATTATTTAAGAGAAAGATGGGATATCAGGATCCAGTTGGAGTTAGAGTAACCCAAAAATTGTGGATAGGTTGTTATTATTAACCAATGTTTCCGAAAGATGGTACAAATGTGGTAAAAGATATCCTTCTAAGACACCCAGATGGTGAACTCTAGAGTAGTACAATCAGATACGAATACTGGAATATTCAAAAATTTCAGAATATAGGCAGTGGGATCCTAGAAGGGACAAATATTTACCTTAGTATGACTCTAGCCCCGAGTAAAAAAAAAGAATGTTAGGCATTCTAATGAGATGAAGCTAGGGGAGCTTATAGGGAAAGAACTTTTTGTTGAAGTTTTCAGAATAAAGTGATAGACAAAAAGAATATTATCCGGAGAATAAGAAGAAAATAAATGAAGCATCATGAGTAAGATGTGATATAGGGGTGATAACAGTAAATCAAAATATGACACGATGACAGAGTCTATAGTCAAAGTGAAGGAAAATACAAGAGGTGACAAGCCTTAAGGCAATAAAAGAGTATAAGCCATAAAATCATATTTTTATTTCGAGAAATGAGTTGGTGACTTCAACGTGATTACCAGGAGGAAAGGTTAGACCCCAGAGTAATAAAAATCAGTATGGGCTGGTGAACAAGATAAAACTGAACATGAATTAGGGCCCGGAGGATTTGATAATGGTCGACATCGTGAGAATTTCAAAGATCGTGCTCCAAACAATAATAGAATAGACAACAGACGAATAACCTTTAAAGGTTATTTAGGAAGTCGCTTACCTAAAGCAAGCACTCTGAGCAGAGTTAATCTTAAGGGACTAAATGTGCCAGTTACCGTAGGTGTCACCTTCGTGCGTAAGAAATTTAGTTATCCCTGGTACAGAAGGTTACCATAAGGTGATTAAGGTTCATTGATAATGTGAAAAGACGCCGAATATGAAAAGGTAAAACAAGTATAGGTAGATCGTCGTAGTACTAAATCTTAGTACTCCCCTGAAGGGGGGAATATGGTGTGATATGGTATTAAGTCGGAGTTAAGCGGTTCAGTTAACTATGGAATGGTAAAGGAAGAATGTGGTAAAAAGGAGAAAGGGATGATATTGCATTTATTCAGTTCCTGCAGATATGTTGCGAATCCAGAACATTATACAAGCACGACACCGGGGAGAGGCAGTAAAAGTTTCCGGCCAGGATGTTATTGATAAATAAGTATGAATGGACATTTGATACATCTGGAGCTAGTGGTGAGAGATAAGTTAAGACAAAGGATATATCCCAAGAGGGATTATGCAGAATAAATATATATATATATATATATATATATATATATATATATATATATGAGAATAGACCAACGAGTAATTAGTAGTTGATTTAGGAAGAGCCCAGTTATGGCTAGACAAGAGGTCACGGATAAATCAATAGATCATGCAAGATAAATGTAGTGAACTGCAGCATAATGAATTTAGTCTCGCAGATACAAGATCGCAATCATTTGAAAAAAATTCAGATAGGAGTTGAGGCAATTAAAGGTACCACTTTTAAAGGTTTATGAAAATAAGAGAGAGTGTCACTAAGGAGACAATAAAAATTTGAGCTTAGAAGTAACCCTACGAGCACAAAGGCATAAATTTATGTAACTAAGGATTATTATAGGCAAGTAAGAATAACGAAAATTACCTTCGGGTGTACGATATATCAAGCTCGCAACTTTACAAGAGCCAGAAGGTCTCCCTAAGTACTACAATGAAAGACTAGTTGAGGAAATAAGGAAGAAGGTTTCCACCTAAGCATAGTGAGCTAGAGAGTAAATGATCCTGTAACAACAGTCTCACTACAATATTGTATACACTCCATAAGAAAGTGGCACCTATCATGGCTAATGAATGGTAAAAAAAGAAGCTATCAAAGGTGATGTTTGAGATCATATAAGGTACAAGAAATTATAGTATTCGTGGGCAAAAAGGACAAGCCAAGTATTCATGCAACAAGTGATAGAACGACCATCAAAAGTAATTGCTTACATTTAAGGACAACTGAGAAGGCACAAAAGGAAATTTATGGTGCTATCAAGTTAAAGGAAGGTTGGGAGTAGTATAAATAGATCGGTGTAGGTCCTAAGGTAAAGTATTGTAGAGCAACAAGGTTTTAGGTAGATAGGAGTAAGGATATGAAAAGATGAGTGAGAAGGTGACGAGAATATGTATGTCCTCGGGATTAAACCCATCAAAACAAGGGAGCTGATGATTTCCATATGAATAAAAAACTCTATACAGCCTGAATGAACCCAGAGGAGTCTAAGACTAGGTGCATTTAGAAGAGATGGAATGTTGCCCTGGCGGTAGAATAAGGGTGTAATTGTGATAGATAAGAGGATGATTCTTAGGCCTTTGATTGAGTAATGATTTAACGAGAAAGGGATTTCATTAATTGCACGGGATTAGAATACCCCCATAAGATGAATCGCGTTGGGATGCAATGAAATATGGTTATTGAAGTATAGTATTATCCCTAGGTGGATCAGGAAAATCACTTCAGATGTTCCCCAATAAGATGTGAGCCCTAGTGACAGTGTATTACGTAAGAGGTTGCAAGTTATCAGTGATAGATTATAGATCAACATTAAGGTGAATAAACAATAGATGGGTACAAGTTCCAAAGTATGAGATGAGATTTGTTTGTTATTCTTAAGATGAATAAAAATGAGGAAGCACTAAAGGACTTAGATTTATACATATAGGATAAGCAGCGAGAGAGTAACCTGGAGTTGGGTAGCAAGTCTCGGTAATTATAAAACGAAGTAAGTTTTATGGTATAGTATAACCTGCCTAGATGTAGTAAATCCATAAGGATAGATATGCAAGGCTATGAAACAAGAGATAGCAATAGTCTTAAGTTCGATAAAGTACCAAGCGAAAGACATCAATACACCTATAGATGCCTAGAGGGACAGCTTTTCATAATTCTGTATATGTTCATACGGTGAGGCTTATAGATTGGCTAAAAGATGGAGGAAAAAGGGAAGACGAGTCGCTAGGCACTCATATAAGGACACAGTCGTACATACTGCATGATATAAGGTAGCAAATGTTACGATGTTGGAAAAATTCCGACCACATGTCATGGCGTGACAAAGAGGCCTAAAAGGGGGGAATGCCCAAGCGTTTGGATTTATTCACAAAACTGTTGCTTAGATGGCAAGATGAACATTAAAGTATTCGTAAGAGCCATAGTTTATGAAATTGATAAGTGCATCAGTCAACATTCGAGGACGAATGTTCCAAAGGGGGGAATGATGTTACACCCCAAGTTTTCATACGTGAGAGTACATCGTAAGTCATTGATGTAAGCTCGGAAATGAGATTCTATTTGGAAGCAAATAAAGTAAGTTAATAATGTTACCTTGGAGGTTACAAATATTTAAGATCATGAATAACGATTACCAAGAGGGTTGGAAATCTTAGAAGCTAAACCAATTGAAGAAAATAAGTTTCGTCGAAAGTCGACAAGTTTCGAATGTTATAACATGTACTTTGGGGTGAGACTAGGGTTATTAACATGATAAGGAGGTTATTCTATGAGTTATTTTAGTCGTATGATATTCATTTTCTACATTTTGAAGGCAAGCAAGTTGTGGAACAAGAGTTGGCAAAGGTCATCACAAGTTACATTCATAAATTTGCTGAAATTTAGGTCAAATGTATCTGAGAATTTCTCCAAATATACTTGGAATAATGGGGTGTTCTACCTACCAAATTGAAGGTCTACGAGTCTAGTTTCTAACGCATTAAACCGTTTGTCAATACGACATCGGAGTAGAGAGATATTCGCATTTTCGCGAGACCGCGCAAGCAGCTCCCAATGGGACCCACTTAGGCGGTGGTTGACCTACTTCAATTTATAAACGATTTGGACGCCTATTTTTGCTCATTTTTCAACTAAAGTTCGTCTCCAAACTTCTCCTAACCCTCCTAAACATATATCACAAGGGTTTGAAGTGATTCCAAAGTGATTACACCATATTTCAACATCAAAACTTAGTTCTAGTGAAGAACAACACCTCTTTGAGGTTGTGTTGTCATTGAGGATTGTTGTGGGCTGTATTTGGATGAAATTCCAAGTTGTTGCTGCTGTATAAGGTGAGTATAACAACCTACTAATTGTGCTTAAGCTTGCTTGTATGTTGGTTAAGTTGTTAGGATGATAAACTATAAGATAATACTTGGACTAGCTTAAGTCACTTCTATGGTGTTGTATTGCTATTAAGGGTTGTTGTAAAATGAATATAACTTGGATTTTGACTTGAAGTTACTGTAGGAGGTATGTATATTGTGTTCTTGCTTGTGCCTAAGGTTATCTTGATATTTATTAAGTTAAATGGATGGGCTAGACCTGAACTAGTGAATAAAGTTGCTAGTTGGGGATAGTTGAAGTTGTGGATTATTTTCGTTGTTATAAATATATGGTATAATGCTGGAATCATTGATTAATGACTTCATTATCAAGTTAATGATACTTTTATGTTGAAGTAAGAAGTCTATAAGGATTGATAAGGGGTATACGGATTCCAATCGGAGTTTGCCGCTCGTCGTAATGTAGTTGTGACTTGTTGTGGTTATATGGTGTCTTGATATTGATAATTATGTATTGATGGATTGCTCTGGTCATTGTTGTTGGTATATGGTATTGGAGGAGGCCCTTGTTACAATGGAGATGCTGCCCAAATTTACGTAAACGAGCTACTAGCTTAAGTTATAGACTTAGCCTTTGCTCAGCACTGATTTTGAATCTCCTTATACTATGATAGATTGAGTTGACTTGTTTGAAGAGTTGCTTGGAAGGGATTAAGGACTCAACGGGTTTAAGGTATGTTAAGGCACTTTCTTCTTTCTTTTGGCATGGTCTAAAATGAAATGAACATAAACGATACGCTATTTCATAATGACTCTACTCCTAGCAACTAAGGTTGTCCATGTTGTTCTTTCCTTATAAAATTATTCTAAACAAGTGTGTATGATCCTTAAATCCTACTAAGGTTCATATTGATGGTAGGGATGTCCATAATGTTCTTAAGTCACTCCAAAAGGTTTAGAATATGATTCCATGAGTCTAGCATGCATTATATATAGTATCTATTTTACTCTACCGAGCCGCGCTATAGTCGGCCGGGTACGGCACCTATTGTGCAACCACTGATCAGTTGGGTTTACCGAGCTCCACGTGGCCGGGTACGATTCTACCGAACCTTATGATGGTCGGGTACGCTTTTACCGAGTCCTCTTTGAGGCCGGGTACGATATGATGATGATGCCCACAGAGGCGAATGTTTTAAAAAGTTTATGTATATATATGTATTATGCATTTCATATCAGTAACCCCCAGAGGCACTCTGATGTTACAGGTTGTATCTCCTTTATCTCTCTCTTTACATTACTGTTCTTGTTTATGCTTTCCTGCCTAACATACTCGGTACTTTATTCGTACTGACGTCCCTTTTGCCTGGGGACGCTGCATTTCATGCCCGCAGGTCCCGATTGATAGGTTGACAGTCCTCCTAGTAGGCTATCAGCTCAGCGAAGGTGTTGGTGCACTCCACTTGCTCCGGAGTTGCCTATTTGGTCAGTATGCTTTGGATATGTATTGATTGATATGGCGGGGCCCTGTCCCGACCTTTATGATTTTATGTACTCTTAGAGGCTTGTAGACATATGTCAGGTGTATGGATAATTGTATGGCCTTGTCGGCCTATGTTTCGAGTTTACTAATGGTCATGTCGGCCTTATAGGCCCGTATGTCACATATATTAGTTTGTATATCATGTTGGGTCTTCATATGTTGACTATTCCCTTATGTTTTATTCTTGTTATCTCAGGACGAGTTTTCTAGCTCATTTACTCATGATAACATGATAAGAAAGATATGTTACGTTGGTACTCGGTTGAGTAAGGCACCGGGTGCCCGTCGCGGCCCTTCGGTTTGGGTCGTGACATGTCTACACCAAGGGTATGCCCTTTCGGGATTCTTACAAATGCGATGTATAGACTGAACTTCGGGACTTTCATGCCTGTTGAGGTCTTACAGTTTGTCATGCCTGTTGAGGTCTTACAGCTTTTGTAATTGTAGAATGCATCCGGTTACGCCGAGTCTGCCCGCTAGGGGTCTTATAGTTTCGGGTTTTCCGGCGCATTGTGATTGACGACAGTCTCCGAGTCATCAAGTTGTTTAAGTGTGAAGACCGCTTCTTGTGAACTTAGAGCTACCTTGTAGGGGCTTTTTGAGCGCGGAGCTCCGACCTTGGAGTTGTGCGGGTGTTGAATTGTTGATGCTAAGTCTCCGAGTATCTCGGGGACGTTCTTGTTGGAGAGACCCATGTTGGGGATGCACTTGAGATTCCCCTTTCTGAAGAATGAGATGCCGAAAAATATTCTTTATCGCTTGGTGTAGATATATGCTGTTAAAATATGCAGTTTTGTTGTTGCAAGCTCGGCCCCACGCGGGCGCGGCTCCTTGGGTGGTTCGATCCGTCGCATCATTCCCTATTGGGGCTTCGTTCATCATTTTCCGGCATGGGGCCGGTTGTAATGAAAGTTTTGTAGGCTTGCTAGATCCTTCTTGGGAAGAGCGTCGGTGTTGCCTCATTAAAAACTCCTGCCGGTAGAAAACCCATTTCGGGATAAAAAATCCGATCAAGGGAAAAGAGTGCAACGGACGTTCTGAAGCCTCGGAATCTTCGAGCAAGAACATCATCCTAATTACCTTGGTTATTGCCCTACACAAAGGCAACCATGAAGTAGAAGATGGGGAGAGGGATGGGTGTTTATACCTTGGTGGCGACGGCGCTTCTCGAGTTTTGGCGCTTATTTAATGGCTATTAGGTGGTCCTTTATTTGAACGCGTTCGGAGGGACCGTCAGAAGATCGTGTGGGCGACATGCTGAGGCTCGTCTGTTTTGTTTCCCTTTGCTATCCCTTCTCCCCACGATTGATTTTTAGCCCGGTTGCTGAGAAGTTCCCGAAGATGCCCGTTGTCGAGCCATCAAGCCACTTCCTCCCGGAGTTGCCTGCAATCTTCGGTTCGGTGCCCGCGTGAGTTGTGAAACTCGCAAATCAGATTGTAGTTTCTATGGGAAGGGTCTGAATGTAACGGTCTGGGCCATCTAGCATCTCCGATCTTGCTAATGGGGAATACGATGTCTGGCACATCGACACTGAAGTTGTACTCCAATAAGTGGGGTGCATTTGTTGGCGCCATACTTCGATTGATCTTGGTTCTGTTGACGAATCCTCGAGGGTCCTGTCCTTGATCTATTCTCCATTCATTGCGTGGTAGGGTGTGCCTTGGGGCATTCCTTCTATCTTCGAGGTATGGTTGGTACCTTTGTTTGTTTGATTTCGATTCATTTACCAGGAGTCTGTTCGGGTACATTGAGCCCGAAGGGGCTCCAAGCTTGTCGTCTTCGACCCTAATCTTCGACTGGTACTAGTTGTGGTGTCCGACCAGGTTGCGGCCGGATATTCGATCAGGTTTTGCTTTAGCTGCTTTGAGGCCACCGAACTTTGTTCGTTCAGGCTCTAGGTGAAGGCCTGCACTGCCCAGTCATCGGAGACTGGCAGCAGCTCCATCCGTTCCATTTGGAAGCGAGACACGAATTCTCGCAGCATTTCATTCTCCCTCTGCTTAATCTTGAACACATCGGACTGCCTTGTTGCTACCTTAATGGTGCCAGCGTGCGCTCTTACGAAGGAGTCTACTAACATAGCGAATGAATCTATGGAGTTGGGAGCCAAGTTGTGATACCACATCATGGCCCTCTTCGAAGACGTTTCTCTGAATTCTTCAGCAATATGGACTCGATCTCATCATTCTTTATATCGTTGCCTTTTACTGCGCAGGTATAGGCGGTGGCGCGCTCGTTGGGGTTGGTGGTACGTTGTATTTAGGGAGTTCCGACATTATAAATTTTTTAAGAATGGGCTTTGGGTCCAGTTCCTCGGGGAACAGCCTCTGTACGAATTTCTTCGAATCCAAACCTTTTAGGACCGAGGTGCTCCCAAGATATGATCCACTCTAGAGTTGTACGTCTTAACTGTTTTATCGTTAGCTGCAATCATTTTCTCGCTCGATTCGATCCTTTTGGTGAGATCCCCCATCATCTTCAGTATGGCAGGGTTAGCCACTGACCCATTATTATTTGATCTTTCGGGTATTTGCTCGGCGGGGGGAGTTGTCTCAGGTGTTGCTGTGCTGGAAGTCCTCGGATGGCTTTGCAACTGAGCAATGGCCAGTTGTTGTGCCTGCAACATTTCAAAAATAACATGAAGACTATCTTCCTGTTTTTCCTAGGTCGGGGTTTGTTGAGCTTCCTATCGGTCGTTATACCGCACACTCCTGTCGGTGTGAGAAGTTTCGTTGACTTGTTGTGTGTCCTGTGAGTCCGCATCTACTAGATTCGGTCCATGTGTGTTATCGGGATTCTGTAGTGGTGCTCCTGCAGCTGGGATAGCTACACTATTTTCCCTGTGATCTTCGAGGCGATCATTCTCGAATCTGTTTACCGAGCCAGACATTTTATCCTTAAATCAAAGGATCTTAGACAAGAAAAGTGTGAAAGACAATATGCGTTTGTGTAATGAAACTAGCAAGAAAATAATCACTATTATTTTTAGCCCCACTGTGGGCGCCAAACTATTTACCGTGAAAATGGTAACGACAATTAAATTTGTAAAATAGGATTCTAAAAATACGTGATCTATTCCCGAGCTAGTTGTTAGAGCAGCTGATGCTAATAATATGGAATTTAACGATAGAATACAAGTTAAAAAGAGATATTGATCGAACCAAAGGGCCTGCAGCCCAGATATAGGTCTAGCTGATGGGGGACTTCGGGGTCAATTTCGGGGTCGAACTCGAGCTATCGGGGATAGTTGAGGATGGCATAGCAGTTGAAGATATAATTAAATAAGGCTCTCTATAACTAATGTTAAGTTATACGATGAAGAACACGTATGAAAGCAAAGGATATCAAGGTATCCTCAGACCAGTGAGAGCGAATAAGTTTAGAAAGAAAAGAGAGATAGAGAGAGAGAGAGAGATAATTGCACTTGTGGAGAAATGGAGCAACATCAGTCCCTTACAAGGTGGTGTGGATTCCCCTTATATAGGAGAGGGAATACCATATAGTACAAAGTGCATTAAATATAAAGGCATGTGGATGGGATGGCTAGGCATGGTACTAGTGCTTGTTGACCCTAGCTGCTTGCGTCGGGGCCCCCTGCCTTCGTGACCTTTATTGAGTTGCGGATAGATCCCTTATCCTCGGGGTCTCCGCACGGTCGCGGACGATCCTCGAGGGAGGGGGTTCGATCATGATCCCACAGTTTTGAGGTGCTAACATGACCTCCCGAATGTACCCCAATGGCGGGAAATAAATCCCCTTGATTTCACCGTATACAGAGTCAATAAGCAAAATTATCAAGGCTAAATTCATACAAGTATATTTTAAGTATTATATGTGTATGATTATGTATAATCAATATATAATTTATGTGTATGATTAAAAAAGTAAATAATGAATACGACCGACTATTCGTGTAAAGATCCCTTCAAACTTTTTATCAAAAAACTTCATACATCTCTTAAATCTTCATTTTGTAGCTTCAGGAAAATAATATACTCCTATTTTTTTTAATTCCCTCCAATAATAAGGAAGAGTAGAGGTAGAAACCTAGACACGAGTTTGGCTAAACTCAATAACTTTTATTTAGATAGTATATTTGTGTTAAAAATCTCAATAAGAGGGGGAGGATATAACGACCCGACCGGTCGTTTTGAGAGTATTAGCCCTAATCCCTTATTTACTGCTTTCCCCGTATCTTTTTCTACTTATGTGACTTGCTGGGAGGTTCTATTTTTGGTTTCGGAGTGATTTGGGACACATAGTCCCTAAAAAAGGAAGCTTAAGTTCTAGGATTTTGACCGTAGATGGAATTGTGTGAAGACAACTCCGTAATGGAGTTTCGTCGGTTCCGTTAACTCCGTTGGGTGAATTTGGACTTAGGAGTGTATATGATTTGTGAATTGGAGGTTTGTACCTGAATTAGGCTTGAAATGGCAAAAGTTGAATTTTGGAAAGTTTAACCGTAAGTGTACCATTTGATATCGGGGTCGGATTCCGATTTTGGAAGTTGTAATAGGTCTGTAATGTCAATTACGACTTGAGTGCAGAATTTGGGGTCAATCAGACGTGAATTGATAGGTTTCGGCATCGGTTGTATTAAATTTTGATTGGAGGGTGATTCGTGTTTTTGTAGTTATTTGATGTATTCTGAGGGCTCAACTAAGTTCGTATGATGCTTTAGGACTTATTAGGGCCAGTGTCATTTTTACTCTATGCGTTCGCAAGTTGGGGTCCGCAATCGCTTAAGTTGGTCAGTTTGTGCATCGCGAACATGGGGGCAAGGCCGCGTTCGCGAAGAGGAAGCGAGGCGACATTGGAGTTCATGTTTGGGTTCTTTGCGGTCACGTAGGGATGGACGTGATCGCGTAGGTCTGAGCAGTCAGCGTTACGCGATCGCAGTGAGGTGACACATTCGCATAGCGTGTTTTAAGCTGTTGGAATTTCTGTTCTATGTCTTCGCATAGGAATTTCCACGATCGCATAGTGTGAGCACCTGGGTAGTCTATAACATATAAAAAACGAGGGTTTAGCCATTTTTATCAAAAAATGATAGCGAGCTCGGATTTGGACGAAATTTTGAGTGATTTTCAGAGGCGTCGATTGGGTAACGATTCTTCACATGTTTTTGGTTATATTCCACTAATCTATCGTTAATTCCATCCTTTAATTTTGGATTTGAGTTGAAAATTTGAAAAAAAAAATGGGAAAAGTTATTCAACAAAAATTTTCGGTTTTGATTGAGTTTTCGACATCAGATTTGAGTAATTTTGGTACGAGTGAACTCGGGTGAATGTGTGTTCATGTTTTATAACTTCTATCTGATTCTGAGAAGTGGGTCCGGGTCGACTTTTTGGGGCGATTTTCTAATTTCTTGTTAAAGTCTTGATTTCATTAATTCGATTAGTTTCATATAGTTATATTTATAGGATGTAATTGCTATTAGCTAGATTTGGGCAATTCAGAGTCGGAAAATCGTGAAAAAGGCATTCTTACTGATTGATTGAGCTTGGTTTTGGGTAAGTGGTTAGCCTAACCTTGTGTGGGAGAAATCTCCTTAGGATTTTCTACTGTTGTGATACTTCTGTGATATGTGAGTGTCGTGTACGTGAGGTGACGAGTGCGTCTACGAGCTAATTATTGAAAAATCCAGTTTTTACGGAGTAGTAACATGTTTCATTTTAATTGAGTTATACTAGCATGTGTAGTCATCCTGTTTAGCCTAATATCGCATGTCTACGTGTCTTAAGTGCTTATTTGAACTTTGTGCAGCATGCTTAGTTGATTTTCTGTTGTTCCTTGATCTGTATCAGTCTTAACTATAGATTTCTTGCTGTTAATTGTTTTATTCAACGATTTTGAGCTGTGTGTTTACTTTTGGGACAACGAGGTGATACCTCAGGAGATCCACCTACACATTTACTTTTGAGACAACGAGGCGGTACCTCGGGTTATCTCCTTGCATATTTACTTTTAGGACTACGAGATGGTATCTTGTGAGATCCCCTGTTAAGCATTTACTTTTGGTAGTACGAGACGGTATCTCGGAAGTGCCTCTGCTATTTATCCATGTGTGTTGTGCTGCTATCTTTCTATTATTTTCTCTTGTTAAATTTCCAGTCTCTTAATACATTGCTATTTTCGTCTGCCTTATTTATTATATACCAGCAGGGCCCTGCTCTTAATACTTTTAGGCTTGGCACTTACTAGGTACCCTCGTGGTATACTCATGCTACTCTTCTGCACATGTTTTGTGTGCAGATCCAGGTACTTCTTATCAGCCTCATTATCAGTGAGCAATGAGATTGTGGAGACTTCAAGGTATATCTGCCCGCGTCCGCAGACCTCGAAGTCCCCCTCTATTTCCCTCTTATATCGTTTACCTTTCTATACTTTCTTGGATTATGGTGTATAGAGATACTAGTTTTCTTCTGTAGCTTGTGACCTATGATTACCGGGTTTTGGGAACTCTGTATATAATCTAGTGTTGGGTTACTTGTACATGTCGAGCGACATTTTATCATTTTATAGTTATCTCTTGCAGTATAGTTGTTAAATTTTGTTTTTATTTCTATTATTCCGCAATTTGTTAGGCTTACCTTGTCATAGAGACTAGGTTCTGTCACGATGTCTTACGGAGGGAGATATGGATCGTGACAAGTTGGTATCAGAACTCTAGGTTAATAGGTGTCGTGAGTCAAAGCAGGTTTAGTAGCCCCAATCCCCTATTTACTTCTTTCCTCATATCTTTTCTGCTTATGTGACTTGCCGGGAGGTTTTGGTTTTGGTTTCGGAGTGATTTGGAACACTTAGTCCCTAAAACGGAAGCTTAAGCTCTAAGATTTTGACCGTAGTTGGAACTGTGTGAAGAAGACTCCGAAATAGAGTTTCGTCGGTTCTGTTAGCTCTGATGGGTGATTTTGGACTTAGGAACGTGTGTGTATTGTGAATTGGAGGTCTGTAGCTGAATTAGGCTTGAAATGGCAAAAGTTGAATTTTTGGGAAGTTTGACCGAAAGTGGACTTTTCGATATCTTGGTCGAATTCCGATTCCGGAAGTTGGAGTAGGTCCGCAATGTTAATTATGACTTGTGTGCAAAATTTGGGGTCAATCGGATGTGACTTGATAGGTTTCGGCCTCGGTTGTAGATGTTTGTAAGTTTCAAATTTCATTAAGTTTGGATTGGAACGTGATTGGTGTTTTTGTTGTTGTTTGATGTGTTTTGAGGGCTCGACTAAGTTCGTATGATATTTTAGGACTTGTTGGTATGTTTGGTTGAGGTCCTGGGGGCCTCGGGTGGTTAACGGACAAAAATTGGACTTGTTGTAGTTGTAGAATTTCTGGTGTTTTCAGTTGTTGGTTTCCTCTTATGCGATCGTGTAAGAGGGGATGTGATCACGTAGGCTTATTGGGAAAAGTGGCATTTTTACTCTATGCATTCGTGAGTTGGGGTCCGCGATCGCGAAGAGGAAGCAAGGTGGTAGTGGAGTTCATGTTTGGGTTCTTTGTGGTCGCGTGAGGATGGACGCGATCGCGTAGGACTGAGCAGTATGTGGTACTTGATCATAAGTGAGGTGACGCGTTCGCATAGCGTGTTTTAAGCTGTTGGAATTTTTTTTCTACGTGATCGCGTGGGTATTTCTGCGATCGCGTAGTATGAGCACCTGGGCAGTCTTTAACATTTCAAAAACAAGGGTTTAGCCATTTTTATCAAAACATGAGATAGAGAGCTCGGATTTGGACGAAATTTTGAGAGATTTTCAAAGGCATTGATTGGGTAATGATTCTTCACTTATTTTTGGTTATATTCCACTAATGTATCATTAATTCTATCCTTTAATTTCGGATTTGAGTTGAGAAATTTGGAAAAAAAGGGAAAATTTCTTCAATCGAAGTTTTGGGTTTTGATTGAGTTTTCGACATCAGATTTGAGTAATTTTGGTACGAGTGAACTCATAGGTGAATGGATGTTCGTATTTTATGACTTTTACCCGATTCTGAAACATGGGTCAGGGTTGACTTTTTGGGGAGATTTTCTAATTTCTTGTTAAAGTCTTGATTTCATTAATTAGATTAGTTTTGTATAGTTATATTTATTGTATGTAATTGCTTTTGGCTAGATTTGGGTCATTCGGAGTCCAAAAATCGTGGAATAGTCATTCTTGCTGATTGATTGAGCTTGGCTCGAGGTAAGTGTCTTGCCTAACCTTCTGTTGGGGAAATCCCCTTAGGATTTGGTACTGTTGTGATACTTCTGTGATATGTGACTGCCGTGTTCGTGAGGTGACGAGTGCGTATATGGGCTAATTATTGAAAAATTCGATTTTTGTTGAGTAGTAACCTGTTTCATCTTAATATAGTTATACCAGCATGTGTAGTCATCCTGTTCAACAGAATGTTGCATGTCTACGTGTCTTAAATGCTTATTTGAACTCAGTGTAACATGCTTAGTTGATTTCTTGTTTTCCATGATCTGTATCAGTCTTAACTATAGATTTCTTGCTGTTAATTGTTGTATTCATCGGTTTCGAGCTGTGTGTTTACTTTTGGAACTACGAGGCGGTACCTCGGGAGATCCCCTTGGACATTTACTTTTGAGATTACGAGGCGGTACCTCGGGAGATCTCCTTGCATATTTACTTTTGGGACTACAAGACGGTATCTCGGGAGATCCTATGTTGAGCATTTACTTTTGGGACTATGAGACGGTATGTAGGAAGTGCCCCAGCTATTTATACCTGTGTGTTGTGCTGCTATCTTTCTGTTGTTTTCTTTTGTTATATTTCCATTCTCTTAATACACTGCTGTATTTTTCTGCCTTATTTATTATATACCAGTAAGGCCCTGACCTAACCTCGTCACTACTCAACCGAGGTTAGGTTTGGAACTTACTGAGTACCGTTGTGGTGCGCTTATGCTACTCTTTTGCACATGTTTTGTATGCACATCTAGGTACTTCTTATCAGCCTCGTTATCAGTGAGTAGTGAGATTGTGGAGATTTCAAGGTATATCTGCCTGCATCCACAAACCTCGGAGTCCCCCTCTATTTCCCTCATGTGTCGTTTATCTTTCCGTACTTTATTAGATTCTGGTGTAGAGAAATCCTAGTTTTCTTCTGTAGCTTGTGACTTATGATTACCGGGTTTTAAGAACTCTGTATATACTCTAGTGCTTGGTTACTTGTACATGTTGATTGTCATTTTATCATTTTATAGTTATCTGTTGCAGTCTAGTTGTTAAATTTTTGTTTTCATTTCTGTTATTCCACAATTTATTAGGCTTACCTAGTTGTAGAGACTAGATGTCGTAACGACGTGTTATAGAGGGAGATTTGGGTCGTGACAAAAACGTACTCTAAGGATTAAGGTCTAAAGGTGAATTGCAAAGAGAATTGAGAGAATGAGAATGAAGCCATAAGGTGGCTTTATATACTTAGTGGGTAAAATCATAATTTTGATAAATCTTGTTGGGTTATCGGTTAAACCAGTAAAATTGAACATATCAAGACCCAAACTGATAACCCAATAGTCAAATAATAGTAAACCGTTGTCGAACGGTTTACCTAATAACCTGATTTCGATAACTTAATAGCATTTCATCAGTTCGGGCTATCGGTTATACCCGATATATGCCCAGGCCTACGTAGTGCTACTCGTCTATTCAAGATATATCGATCTTATTTCCCTATTGTATTGAATATATGAAAAATGGATAAAATATGACATTCAACTGAGCAAAGATGTTGGCACATTTCTACCCTAACAACAAAAGTACTCCCCGATCCATGAGTTCTGAAATAAGCTCTATTGAATCCTATTTGCAATATAAAAGTTTCTCTCCCGAGTCCATCTTTAGAATAATTCTATATTCGTAGATAGTATACAATTTGTGATCAAGCAAAAATAATAAGCATATGATTGAATAAACAAAATAATATGATAAATCAAGAAATCAAAATTAGTATTCAAATAATAATAGTCATGATAGAATAAAGCCCTAGAACGTAAAGTTTAGCTCCATATAACATGGCACCCAAATGACAAATCATCCATTGAAACATACAAATCACAAAAGTCTGGCAGAAGAAAAAAGAAACTTCAAACTCCACGACCGTTCTTTGCTTTACCTAGGTAAAAAGCTCTATAAAAATTGTGCTTAGGGTGTATTTATAGTTGTAAGAAGCATTTTAGTCCAATCCCAAATCGGTTAGACTAATAGGGAACACATCTAAGTCTTGTGTGATGCGAGCCCTTTGAACGAGCTACCAATTCCTTTTTTCGTTCTTATTCTTGCGTTGGCTCACGTGACGATCCTCATTTTACTGTTTTGAGCAAGGGCTAACTCATCTAGATCCTTTGCCTCTCCTGCGACACATGGCCTTTTTGCAAGCTACCTTTGGCTCTTTTTCTAGTGTCTTCACTTCCCATTTTGTATCAATTCAACAGCTTTTGATCTACTTTCGCGCAAAAACGTACCTACATATAAAAAACACATAATGAGCATTAATCACACTAATAATCATGCAATCTTCATCAAATCACGCGATACATAGATTCCAACATAGTAAAAATAAATATACTTTTTGCCAGTTACAATCATCCCATACTTAGGTCTTACTAGTCCTCGAGCTATTTTAAAATTCAACACAATGGCAGCACACTTTCAAAATTCACTCAAACATCAAGAAATTGACATTGATTTTTATCAACGTTTAGAACTAAGTATATGTACTATTGACATTTGTCCTCAAGTTTTAATCATGCCAATACTATTTAAAATATTTGGTTAATTTCTTCTAATATCTCAGCCTCTGAAAATTAATCAATATCTTTCATTCGATGACTCACTTTGTTATCCAAACTTAAGAACCATGAACTTTACCAATCTATTATAAATTTTGTGCTCTCACTAAATAAAGAATGCATTTAAATAAATTTAAGGTCTCATATATCGAAAGAATTCGGTTACTTTCATAAAGAATTTCATATGCCACTTAAGGTCGTACCATGGACATGCCCGTACGCAGTGTAAGACTTGACCAATCTAAGCTCGCAAAGTCTAGGATCAAGTATCTCTTTAAGTGTTGTACTGTAGACTAAGAGACGAGTATAATACATACATACTATATATATCTCTGTGTGTGTGTTTATATGTAATGACCTCGCCGGTCTTTTCGAGAGTTATAGCCTCATTCCCCTATTTTCTGCTTGTCAAGTCCCGAACCTGGGGGTCGAGACCGGCACCCGGTGCATCACCTATCCTTGAGTACCAACTTGAGACTAAGGGACTCTAAACATGTAATGTTATACTTTGTCCATGGGCCACATTGCAAGACAATTGCGAAGGCTGACTAAATATCACTATAATGCTAGGTTGGCAAGGCCGTCATAACTACTACAGCTAACAAATCAACAAAATATACATATAAGGCCTACAATCCCCATATACTGCACTAACTGATAGGATATGTCTACAAGCCTCTACTGATAGATATGTTGTGATCGGAACAAGGCCCCGACCTACTCATAACATATATACACATATATACAAGATGTACATAAAGCTCTAGACCCGGCAACTTCGAAGGGTATGGAGCTTACCGATCAAGTTGAACTCAGGCAACACCTAATGAGTAGGTCTACCCGGCTGTCAGTCATAACCTGCACGCATGAAATGCAACGTCCCTAGAAAAGGGACGTCGGTACGAAATAATGTACCGAGTATGTAAGGCAATATACTAAAAGCTGAAACTAAACTGATAATATAATAACTGAAAGCAATTGGGAGTCAAAGATAATCTGAAGATATGCTTACATGTTGATAGTGACTCAACTCTCTCAATATAGTAAGTAAAATAGTTGTCGGGCCTTATACGGCTTGGTATATATATAACTGATATGCCGTAGTAAGCTCGCTCATAGGCGCTCGACCATACTAGGCTCTGTATCTCGACCAACTAGGCTCGCTCATAGGCGTTCGGCCATAGTAGGCTCGGTATATAACTTAACATCTGATCAGAGGTTGCTCAATAAGGGCTTGCCCATTGATTATAGCTCGATGGTAATGAAAATAATGTAATACTGTATATATAGACTCTCTGCTCTCTTGACTAAAAAAAGGAAATACTCAATTGAATATGAAGTCCCGATAAGGAGAATATTGTAACTTACAAGACTTGGAAAATCTACATAAATTCCGGGATATGAATTTTTCTTTATGCCTCGTTATCAAACTCGTGTAATAACGAGATCATGCAAAATGAAAGAAGAGATTAGCAGTATTAAAGAATTTAGTATTTTTCCTAATTTTTTAAAGATTTTTAAATCAATTTATTGCCCTATTTTAGCAGTATAAAAACCAATAATTATTCCTCAAATTATTATTTTGGTGATTAACTTATTTTATTCTTATATTTATACCAAAATATAGTTAAGGTAATATTTACACATTTTTACAAATTTATTTAGTATTTTTAAAGCTAAATTGCATATAATTGCAATTTCAGCCTATTGTAAGATTTAATTGCGTTTATAATTACAAAATTGATTCCAGTATTTTTATTTAATATTTATACATTATTAATTAGTTTTATACCTTTAATTTATTTCCAAAAATCATTTACTATTTTTTATAAAATGAAAAGGGGAAAAGTGGCTATTTAAATACTAGCCCTATTTCATTTTAATTGTAGCCAAATCAACCCCCCAATTAAACCCAATTGCAATTTTAAACTACCCGACCCCTGACCCATTTATCCAACCCGCCCGGCTCCCCTTTTTATCCAGGTCGTTGATCAAAATGATCAACGGCCACGATTCTACCTTTCCTTTTTTAATTCACAAACACCCCAACCCTAAAATCATTTTCATTCACCCGCCGCCTCTGAAACCCCTCTCCTCTCTCAAACTCTCTCGAACCTTCCCTAACCCTAGCTGACTCTCATCATCTTCCACCTCGAAACTCACCGGAAACCATGGTTTCCCAAGCTGTGAGGACCCTATACTCACCTCCCCTTGCTCTTACACACCTGATACTTGAAGATTCAAGGCCAGGCCTCGAAGGTTTGCACCCAGACCTCTGCCGATTCAAGGTTCCAAAGTCATCATCGGCCTTGCTCCGGCGTACCATGGTGTTTTGAGCCTGGTTCTGACCTCTCCGACTCAGATCGGTGACCTTTTCAAAGTCTTTCTCATTTCTAGGGTTCTTCTGAAACCCTAACCCTTCGAGGTTTTCTCCGATCTCTTTAGATCCGTTGTGTATCTGTGCTCTCTTTGAGTTTTCAAACGATCTCCCTAACTTTTCTTTCGAAAATTACTTTTCAAAGTCTTTCTTTTACGATTTAGGATTTTCTGAAAATGCTTAAGTTTTTCTCTGACTTTCTTTTCCTTTTCTTTTGTGTGTATTTGCCTCTATTGTGTTCTATGTTTTCCTTCTATCATGTATGTTCTTCTATTGTGCTTTCTATATTCCGTTCTTGTATGTTCTTCTGTTGTACTTTCTATACTATGTTCTTGTATGTTTTTCTACTATGTCCTGCTATTTTCTTCTACTATGTTCTGGTATGTTTCGCCTACTGTATTCTTCTACCGTGTTCTTACTATTTTTCTTCTATTGAACTTTGTTTAAGTTTCTTTTTAAAAGGATCTTCTTAAGCATGCTTTCTTCTACTGTTCTTATTAGTCTTTTCTCATCATGTTTCGAATTAGTTTCTTTACTCTGTTTGCCTTGAACCCCTCTATTGTATTTACATGATATTCATGAGTTCTGTTGCTGGAACAAGCATGTTAGAAGTTTCAGTTCTTTTCTGAAACCTCTAAACATGTTTCGATTCGACTACTTGCCTCCTCATCTCTATACTTGATTCAAGGTGGAAACCCTAGAGTTTGGGGGTTCTGCCGAGGTTTGATTGAACTAGGGTTTATTTTAGAACCCTTAACTCTTTCAGACTGACTTTGAGTCTCTGAACTGAGTTTGGACATCTTTGTTTTCATACAATGCTGAACTTTTTGCTAAACTCTTCTACACTGGATTTTTTCTACTGATTTACATGACAATCTTCTTTCATGCTCACATGAATCTTATATATGATGAATTTTCCTCTAAATGGTTTTCAAATTTGCAATTAGTGCAAACTTCCTTCTGAATATAGCTTGATTGATTGATTTCCATCTTTTACTGATTTCCTTTGTTACTCGACTTAAGTAAAACGCTTCTTCATCTTTTCTGACTTGGTTCATTCATACCAAATCTCAGACCTTGTGATTTACTGGCTATTAGTTGACTCCCTTACCTTATTTGCACAAACTGTGTACTATCAAAACCATGTCCTTAAATAACCTTTATGTATTTGCCCTCAATTGCATGCTTTACACAAAGTGTTTATTCAATTCATTTCCTTAAATGGTTTTACTCGTTTTGAATCTGAATCTCTTAATTAAGGGAAGCCTTGTGTAATTGATTGACAATCAGTTTTCAAACTATTTTCTTACCTTATTTCTGCCTGCTTTCTATACTATAAAAGGCACGACCCTTTTCACAAACACACATTTCAGACTTCACAATTTCACAATCTCTTCTGAACTCACACTTATAGTATTCTGTCTTCCTGTTTGCACTTTGACTTTTACAAGACTACTGCTTTTTCTACTTCTTTGTTCAAAACTGGTATGTCCTGATTTAAGTTTCAGCATCACCCCAATGTGTTTACTAACAGTCTTTGTATCCATGTCTACTTTATTGTTTTCTGTGGAGTTCGACATTTAGCTTAGTATGCCTATGTTCTACTGCATGTTTCTGTTGTGAATCTTTGATCCCTATCCCATTACCCCTATGTGTTTGTAAATGGTGGCTTAGGGCATGGCAATATGAGTTGTTATCTATGAACTGATCTTTGAACCAATGGGGTCTTAACCTCTAAACAGGCTGAAGGGTGTGCCAGCATATCCCATTGCTGTGTATGCCCATCAGCCTGCTCTTCTTGTGCTCTCGCAATCCCTCATTCCCTATATCCCTATGTGTACTGTTTCCCTTCCTTTTTTCCCCTTTCAAAATTCTGCACTTGCACTCTCTCCTAGTCTCTAAGTTTTGTCCCCTCTTGTGAGCCTTGCCCTGGACCTTGAGTTCCCTCTGAACTTGGACACCTGAGGGTTGTACCTTCCACACTGCACTTTGGCTTAATATGGCAATACATTTGGATGTAAGCACTGCCCGGAGTTCTTATGAAACTCTTAGGGAACTCTGACACGCCCAAGTGGTAGAAAGGCTTTGAAACATGATCTTTGGAGTTAGTTTACTTCATACTTCAGACAAGAAGTCTGAATCAGGCTCTCCTTGGTTGTAATTTTCAACTTCTGATGTATTTTTTTTCTAGACTGTAATAACTTTGTAATAAACTATTTGGGATGGCTAGTGAAAAAGGGGGGAATAACTATGTATGTAAAAGGGGTAGATATCCTACTCATAGGGAATTTCTGACCTCTGCATATCACATACTGCCTATAGGAATTCTGCACTTTCATATGTAGATACTATGCCTATAATGAATTTTGTACCCATATAGGTATCCTGCCTATAGTTTTCTGAAATTCTACATTCATATGGATATCCTGCCTATAGTTAAATTTCTGCATCTCTCATATAGATACCATGCTCATAGTTAACTGGAAATCTGAACCCCGCATATGCATCTGTCACAAGGCAAACCTGTTTATAGGGCTTAAATAACTAACTGCATCTAGATATCATGTTCATAGGCTTAAACGATGTACAGCATTTAGATGCCATGCCTATAGGATTTCTGCACTGTTGCTATGTCTGTAAAAGTGCCCAAAATAGACAACACATAGAAAGCATGCCTATAGGAGCTTTAATCGAATCTGAACTTCTTCATTTGCTTATAAGTTTAAAACCAGTCACAAATGACTTGTGCTTTTTTAATAAAACTCGCCTTTCTTTAATAACAAACGATTTTTTTTCTTAAACCAGTATGTATTCATGTTTACTTCATTGTTTATGGAATCAGTAGATATCATGCCTATAGGGTTTTCGTCTAACACTTAGGCAAGCCATAGGGTGAAAGTTTATAAGCTGAATCAGATTTTATATGCTACAACCAACAGGTAGGCCTGATTCGGGCTTCTTATCTGAACTATGTAATAAATCAGTCTGCCTCAACCTTTTAAGTTTTAATCAGACCCTAAACAGTACATGCGAGTCATGCTACATTATGTGCTTTCTCTAGTTTAAAGAAGGCCTGTTTGAACCATTTTTATTTGTTTATATGTTTCCCCAAACTTGCTATATGTGTTTTGTTTATCGCCTTAGTATTTTACCTTTTGAAACTACAGATAAGCCCAATACATCCTCCCTTTAGGATTAGTAGTCCCAAGTGCCTCCGGGGCTGATAGGATTGGGGCGGGTAACAGCATGCAATAAGTAAACGAGACCATTCTGCGCTTTAATACCTTAACGGGGTAGGAAATGGTAAATATGGATATGATGATCACGCGATAACATCACGTGTAGCCCCTCACTGAGGAGTGATTACCAGATATTATGTGGGGTGATCCATATTATCAATAAACCTAGGACCCCCCCTCCCCTTCCTTTTGTTTTCTTTGTTTCTTTTAAATCTTTTTAAACCATTTCTTTTAAGGAAATCAACTCTTTTTAGTTCCTTTTTCTTATTTTTGTTTATTTGTAACCATTACATGAAAATCCTCTCTTATTTGAAGCCTTTATTTGCTTATGTGGTGTTCGTACTTAAAGTCACAATAATAGTTTAGCCAGGAACCACACTAGTGGATCTTGAGGGGTGCCTAACACCTTCCCCTTGAGATAATTTCAGGCCCTTACCCAATCTCTGGTTGTTCAAATCAAACCTTCCCTAGTGTCCTAATGCACTCAAATCATTAGGTGGCGACTCTTCACTTCAAACCCAATTCCCGAAAGGGAATGAGTTATCCTCCCAAATGTCATAAACCCGATTTCGCGAGAAAAAGGGGGCATGACAGTAACGTTTGTAATAGGAAATCATTATCAAATTACTACTTGAATGTGTAAAGTCCAAAGAAGCCAAAATGCCAATTCTTTAAGTTTTACATGTAAAAGGATGTAGTATCTAGTATGTGACACTTTAGTTTGCCACCTTTCTTTGTGAATAATGACTCATTTAATTCGATCCATCTTGCTGCCACATTTTGGAATTTAAGCTTATCCACAATTCTAGTTAATTAACCACTAATCTCCTTATTAACTCGTTAATCTCCCACTAACCAACAATTAACCAATTACCCACATACTTAAAATTTATCCAAAATTACTTAGAATACCACTCACTTTTAACACACTTCATGCACCTTATTATCATGGTCATGTGGTACCTTGTATGACACTAGTCCATAATTACCGGGTATTTGTAGTCCGGGTCGTATTTATCTCAAAATACCAAACTTCGACAAAATTCATTTTCATCGATTTGCTTACCCTCTTACATTCATGAATTTACTTATCACTTGCTTGCAATAGCATAATACTTATAATCTCAAAATAATCTCATTTCCAACCGTACATCGATTAACTTATGATGAAACTTTAACGTACAAAAATGCAGGATGTGACATCTCATTTCCCGAGCTTCCATAAATTTATTTATGGCATACTTCCACTTATGAAATCATGTGGTGTAACATCATTCCCCCCTTTGGAATATTCGTCCTCGAATGTTGACTGATGCACTTATTATTCTCATAATCCATAGCTTTTGTGAATACTTTGATACCCCTCTTGCCATCTAGGCAACTGTTCTATGAATGAATCCCAAAGTCCAGGGCATTTTCCCCTTTAGGACTCTTTTTCACACCACAACTCGCTGTCAGAATTCTTTTGATCTTCTAACCGTTGCTACCTTTTATCATGTAATCTGTATGACTCTCACTTTGTAAGAGCGCCTATGCAACACTTATTCCCTTTTTCCTCCAGCTTTTAGCCAATCTCTAAGCCTCACTTTGTAACCATGTACTGAGCTTAATAAGGTGTCCCTCTGGGCATCCATAGGTATATTGAAGTTCATCGTTCAGTACTTTGTCGATCTTACGAATATTGTCTTATTTCATAGGCCTGATTATCTATCCGTATGACTTTACTGCACCTAAGTAGGTCATAACATAACATAACTCTTACCTTGATTTATCGTTACTGAGGTCTGCTACCAAACTCCAGGTTACGTTTGTTGCTTAACCCATATGTATAAATCTATGTCCTTTAATGCTTCCTCATTACTGTTTATCTTAAGAATGACGGCCTAATCTCACCTTATACTTTGTGAATTTTGTCCATCTATTGTTGATTCATCTTAATGTTGATCTATCATGTACCGGTGATAACTTGATCTCTTATGTAATACTGCTACTAAGGCTCATGTCTCATCGGAGACATCTGGAGTAATTAGATTGATCCACCTAGGGGCGATACTATACTTTCATAATCGTATACTATAGCATCCCAATATGACTCACCTTACATGGGTATTTTAATCCCATATAATTCATGAAATTCTCTTCAAGTCATTACTCAATTGAAGGTCAAAACATCATCCTTTATCTTATCACAATCGCACCCTAATTCCACTACCAGGGCAGCATTCCATTTGTTCAAGATACTATTAGTCTTTGATTCCTTTGAGTTTATTTAGACTATACTGAACATTCTATAACTTAGAGAAACTATTAGCTCTCTTGTTTTCATGGGCTTAATCTCGAGGACTTATCCATTCTCGTCATCTTCTCATTCGCCCTTCCTCATCCTTACTCCTGTCATAAAACCTTGTCGTTTTACTATACATTAGCTTGCGACCTATATGTATTTATTTAAAGTATTCGCAACCATCCTTCAACTTGCTTACACCGTAGCTTTCCTTATGTTATTCTGGAATATCAAGCGAGATATAACATCGTCTCTAACCCTTCTTTACTCTCTTGGATAGATCTTTCGGTACCTAGAAACCATAGGCTGGAAGATATGCTGTTGACGATGCCGCAATTATTCCTGGATACTGAATCCCCGTGCTTCTAGCCTTTTATCTTATGTATGGACTATTCCCAACATTCTATATCTGAATAACTCGTACGTTGTTCAATTTTACCTTACTTACCTTAAAATTTCACATCACCTCTTTTATCTCCTTCATGACCTCCTTTCCATATAGGTATAATTCATATTCGCGACTTGAAGTTCTATTATAATACTTGCACCTCTGGTGTATACACAATCCGGTGAGAGCTTCATATTGACTTCTTATAAGGCTGGTACTTTTCTAACTGACTTTATTGTAGAGCTGTTATAGAATATAGCTACTGTACTATCTCTCTTGCACTTCTGATATTAAGAGTAATTTTGTAATATTCTCAATCACATTTTCTATAACTTCTGGGTCCAATAATCGGATTCATAATTTACTCCATTGATGTAACTCTATAGTTTCCTCCTTCTTCTGTTGGACTTTATATAGGCTTAAGCCATCTTCCAATCTGCGGCTCATAGTATTACTTTAGACCTTCATGGACACTATGGAATATTCAGGATATAATCTCCTAGCAATTCAATCCTTTGTCTATGACCTGGACTCAATTCTTTCTTTTAACTTATACCAGAGTCTTTTACGACTGTATGATTGTCGACATATATGCTGCATGGCTTATACTTCGAACTCGTAAGTGTGTTCATAACGTAACTAACTCGGGATCATTGATCGAATAATCCCTTTTGTTCCTTCTTAGCTTTCTTTAATGTAATCTATCATTTTCCTGGTCTTTCTGCCCCATTGTTGCGTGCATACTTAGTTTATCTTAGTGTCCACACATATTGGAATTCCGTAGGTGCCAAATTTCTTATGGAGTACATACAATGTTGTTGTGAGACTGTTGTTATAAAACCATTTCCTTTTTAGGTCACTGAGCTTAGGTTGAAGCCTTCTTCCTTACTTTCCCAGCTAGTCTTTCATTGTAGTACTTAGGGAGGATCCTCTGACTCTTGTAAAGTTGTGAGATTATTACATTATATATTCGACGGACCTTTTGATGTCCTTCCTTGCCTATAATTATCCATAATTACTTACTTCCATGCCCTTGTGCTAGTAGGGTTGCTTTTGAACTGATATTTTGACTCTCTTCCCAGTAGTACTCTCTTTTATTCCCATAATACTCATACAGTACCTTTAACTACCCCAACTCCTATAAGAATATTTCTCAAGTATTACACTGGCATTACTGCGAGGTTGAATTCACTACATTGGGTTTTACTATGTTTATCTTGCACGATCTGCTGACTCGTCTGTAACCTCCCATTTAGCCATAACTAGGCTCTTCCCGAATTAATTACTAACTACTCGTTGGCCCATTCTCATATCAATATTTCACATAATCTTTACTGGGTTATTTCTTTTGTATTAACTTATATCTCGCACTGGCTCTTTATCTATCAATAGTATCCCCGGTAGGAACCTTTACTTCCTTTCCTTGACGTCGTGCTTGCATAATGCTCTAGAATCGTAGCATATATGTAGGATTCAGATAAGTGCAATCTCACTCCTTTCTCATTTTTTTACTCGTACTCTTCCTTTAACATTCCATAGTTATTAGAACCTCTTAATTCTGACATAATGTCATATCACTCCATATCCCCCCTTTAGGAGAGTACTAAGATTTAGTGTTACGATAATCTATGTATAGATGTTTTACCTCTTCAGCTTTGGCGTCTTTTCACATTATCGATGCCCCTTACTCACCCTGCGGTAATCCTTCTGTACCAAGGATAACGAAATTCCTTACTTACAAGGGTGACACCTAGTGTAACTGGCACACATAGTTCCTTAAGCTTAACTTTTCTCACATTGCTTGCTTTAGGGAAGCGTCTTCTTGAATGACCTTTTTCTGAATTCCTTATGAATCTTCTTCTGTTGTCCAATATATTATCGTCGGAACACAATCTGAAATTCTCACGATGTTGACCATTATCAAATCACTCAGTCCCTAATTCATGTTTAGTTTATCTTGTTCACCAGCCCATACCGAATTCTATTATTTTAGGGTCTTTTCCTTCTGGTAGTTGTGTTGGAGTCACGAACTTATTTCTTGAAATAAGAATATGACTTTATGGCCTATACTCTTTTGTTGTCTTAAGGAATGTCACCTCTTGTCTTTTTCTTCACTTGACCATAGACTCTGTAATACTGTCATCTTTTTGATCTACCGTTGTCATCCATGTATAACTTCTTACTTATAGTGCCTCATTAACTCTCTTCTTATTTCCCTGCTAACATTCATGTCTATTATTTTATTGTCAAACTCCAACAAGAAATTCTTTTACTTTTAGCTCCCCTTGCTCCATCTACTTGCTCTTCGGTTTACCTAACATTCTTTCTTTACCAGGGACAGAGCCATACTAAGATAATATTTATCCCTTCCAGGATTCCAGTGCCTATCTTTGAAGTACTCATATCTAAATTTAATTTTAGAGTGCACCATCTGGGTGTCTCACAAGGAGATCTATTAGCATATTTGCACTATCCTTCGGAAATGTCAACTAATACAAACAGTTCATTCACCATTTCTTTTTGTTACTCTAACCCCAGCCGGGTCCTAATATCACGTCCTTCTTTTACACTACTTTTGTTAACCCCCATAGGGCATAACTGGAATGGGTATGACCAATTGTACATACCTTTGTTGCTATTAAATGTAACTCAAAATGCTTATATCTCTCTGCTTGAGTTGAAAATACCGATAATCTTCATTAACTGGGTACCTCATACCCTTTTTCACCTTGTTTCTTTTACTTGCTGGAACTTATGTTTACTTTCCAATTCTCTTATACCTTTTTACCGTAAAAGTGTATAGAAATTCTTGCCTTAGGGATCCTTTTCGAGAAGCTTACACATCTTAGTATACACATGGTCTGCTGAATACCTCATATTTATCCATCATAAGCATGATGCAAAAATCGAGTTCCTCTAACTCAACTCTTCCATAGATATATCTCTTACCAACTGTCTTTCTAGGTGTAGGCATCATCGTATTATGAATAAGATAGAGTTTAGGAGTTTGAATTCTTACAACTGAGCTCTACCACACGATTTAGAGTAAGAAGAAAGAGTGACAGTCCTAAATGCCATGTAGCCTCCGGCTTATAAGTGTGGTGCATGACACACCCATAAACAAGACTCTACTAGACACGGCTTGTAGAATCCCTAGGACAGATCTTCTCTAATACCACTTCTGTCACACCCCAAACCTGGGGGGAGCGACCGGCACCCAATGCCCTCACCTATCCTTGTGAAGGCTGACTAAATATCAATATAATGTTGGGCCGACAAGGCTGTCATAACTACTGCAGATGAAAAATCAACAAAATATACATACAAGGCCTACAAGCCCCATATACTGCACTAACTGACATGATATGTCTACAAGCCTCTACTGATGCATATACTGTCATCAGAAAAGGGCCCCGACCTACTCATAACATATATACACATATATATAAGATATACATAAAGCTATAGACCCGACAACTCCGAAGGGCATGGAGCTTACCGATCAAGCTGAACTAGGGAAACACCTAATGAGGAGGTCTACCAATCTATCTGTCAGAACATACACATATAAAATGCAGTGCCCCCGGAAAAGGGACGTCAATATGGAATAATATACTGAGTATGTAAGGCAATATACTGAAAGCTGAAATAGAACTGATAATATAATAACTGAAAGCAACTAAGAGTCAAAGATAATCTGAAGATATGCTTACCTGTTGATACTGACTCAACTTTCTCAATATAGTAAGTAAAATACTTGCCCTGCCTTATAAGGCTCGGTATATATAACTGCTCTGCCATAGTGACTCGCTCATAGGTGCTCGACCATACTAGGTTTTGTATCTAGACCAACTGGGCTCGGTCCTAGGCGCTCGGCCACATTAAGCTCAGTATATAACTTACCATATGATCAGAGGTTTCCCGATAGGGGCCTGCCCATTGATTATAGCTAGACGGTAATAAAAATAGTGTAATACTGTATATATTGACTCTTTGCCCTCTTGACTAGAAAAATAAAATACTCAATTGAATATGAAGTCCCGATAAGGAGAATATTATAACTTACAAGACTAGGAAAATCTACGTAAATTCCGGGATATGAATTTTTCTTTATGCCTCGTTATCAAACTCCTGTAATTATGAGATCATGAAAAATAAAGGAAGAGCTTAGCCTTAACATGCATGGAGTAGAGAAAAATCCATATGATATTCTTGGAAAGGGTTGCACCGTACTCCCTTAGAATCACAAAATCTCACGTTGCTAAGGTGCTAAGAAATCTCATTGGAGTTTTGGTTGCTAACGTTGGAATTCTTGTAGATGTCATGAATTCTCTTTGTTTTGTAACTTTGCAATAGGAAATCATTATCAAATTACTACTTGAATGTCTAAAGTCCAAAGAAGCCAAAATGTCAATTCTTTAAGTCTTAAGGATTTAGTGTCTAGTATGTGACACTTTAGATTGCCACCTCTCTTTGTGAATAATTACTCATTTACTTTGATCCATCTAGCTTCCACGTTTTGGAATTTATGCTTATCCACAATTCTATTTCATTAACCACTAATCTCATGATTAATTCGGTAATCTCCCACTAACCAATAATTAACCAATTACTCATATATCTAAGATTTATCCAAATTACATAGAATATTAATCACTTTTAACACACTTCATGCACCTTATTATCATGGTCATGTGGTACCTTGTATGACACTAGTCCATAATTACCGGGTATTTATAATCCGGACCGTATTTTATCTCAAAATGTTAAACTTCGAAGAAATTTATTTTCCTCAATTTGCTTACCGTCTTACCTTCACGAATTTATTTATAACTTTCTTGAAATAGAATAATACTTATAATCTCAAGATAATCTCATTCCCAACCTTACGTCGATTAACTTACGATGAAACTTTAACGTACAAAAATGCGGAACGTGACATCTCATTTCCCGAGCTTCCATCAATTTATTTATGGTGTACTTCCACGTATGAAAACATGGGATTAACACTACTTATTTTGTGTTCTACGGTTATATTATAATGTACCAAGTTAGATGGTTCGGGTCCGGAGTGGTTTCGGAGTGAAAGGAGACACATGGTCTCTTATTTGAAAGTTTAAGTTGGAAAAGTTAACAAAATGTTAACATATGTTTAAACAACCTCAAATTTGAATTTTGATGGGTTTCTTTAGCTCCGTTAGGTAATTTTAGACTCAAGAGCGCGTCCGGAATGTGATTTGGAAATCCGTGGTAGAATTAGGCTTGAATTGGCAAAAACTAGAATTTTGTTGATTTTGGCTGGCTGTGGAAATTTTAATATCGGTATCAGATTGGAGATCCGAAAATTGGAGTGGGTTTGTGGTGTCATTTATGACTTGTGTGCAAAATTTGAGGTCTTCGGACTTGTTTGGTAGGTTTCGGCATCATTTGTGGAATTTAGAAGTTTAGAAGTTCTTAGGCTTGAATCCAAGGGTAATCTGGTGTTTTGATGTTATTTTGAATGATTCAAAGGTTTGACTAGGATCGTATGATATTATGGGACGTGTTGGTATGCTTGGTTGAGGTCTCGAGGGCATCAGGTGAGTTTCGGATGGTTAGCAGAGCATTTTTGGCCTTGGTGAGATTGCTGATATCTGCAGATGCATTTTTCTAGTTTTCTCTTTCGTGCTCACGAGAGGGCCCTCGCGTTCGCGAAGATTGATTTTGAGATGATGAGTATTTGTTATTCGAGTTCTTGAAGGGGAAGATGTGAATGCAAAGGTGTTGTCTATGTGTCCATTGCGAATGCGGCAGTGGGTTGCGTTCGCAAAGAGGAGTAAGGCAGTTGGGGAACCCAGGTCCTTGTTCTACGCATTCGCGAGGTGGTGGTCGCATTCGTGAAGGTTTGAGCTAGTAAAGCATCGTATTCACGAGGTTTGTGTCATGTTCACAAAGAGTAAAGTGAACAGGCAGTCAGGTTGTTCTATGCGAATGCGAGAGGATGGTCGCGTTCGCGAAGAAGAAAAACTGGGAACATAGTGTTATATTCAAAATCGAGGGATTGAGTCTATTTTTCATATTATGAGCTAGAGATCACATTTTTGGGTGATTCTTGAAGGTATGTTTGGAGTGTTGATTGGGGTAAGTGTTTCTTGCATGGTTTTGGTTAAATCCCATGATTATATCTTTGATTTTATCATCTTATTTGTGATTTGGGGTTGAAAATTGGGGAAGAAGATGAAGTGTTCTTGAGTTAGAATTTTGGGGTTTTGAATGGGATTTTGTTATTGGATTTGAGTAAATTTTGTATGGTTAGACTCGCTAGTAAATTGGCTTTTTGGATTTTATAACTTTTGTCAGATTTCGAGATGTGGGCCTGGGGCCGGGTTCGCGCCAATTTCGGATTTTTGGCTCTACTTTGGTATTTTTCTTGTGGAATTGATTCGTTTAGCCTATATTGGTCGTATTGTATTGCTTGTGGCTAGATTTGGGACATTTGGAGGCCGATTTCAGAGGCAAAGCCATTGCGGAGTAGAATTTTACTAGGATTGAGGTAAGTAACAGTTATAAATTTTGTTCTGAGGGTATAAAACCCCGGATTTTGTGTCGTGTGACTATTTTGGAGGTGACGTACATGCTAGGTGACAGGCGTGTGGGCGTGCACCGAAAGGGATCGTGACTTGGTCCGTCCCGTGAGACCGTTGAATCGAATAGTTTATAGTTTGCTACATGTCCCCTCTGTTACATGGATATTGACTGTACTTTATGTTAGAAATCATGTTTTAGGCCCTATGATATCATTGTTGAGACCCGTAAAGGTCTTGTACTTGCTGAATTATCTTCTAATTGCTATTTCGTACTCAGTCATAGCTTTTCTTGTTGATCATGCTTTCGTCTCTTACTGTTCATTGTTGATACAAGTTATTATCTATGTTTGGGCTGTTTTATGTGATTTCGAGAGCTCGAGAGACTAGGGAGGTTGGTGACTGAGTAAGGCATAGGGCCAAGTGGTGAGATATTGATATTATAGCACGTGAGTCGTCCGTGCGGGTCTTGTTTTGATATTATAGCATGTGAGTTGTCCGTGCGGATTATAGCACTTGGGCTGAAGGATCCCCTCTAGAGTCTGCACACCCCTAGTGAGCGCAGGTACCTATTGAGTGTGAATACTGAGGGCTGAGAGCCGAGTGATTGAGCTATCGAGATGAGCTGAGTGACTGTTGTCTGAGAGACTATACTTGCTTTCAATTATTGCTGCACTTAGCTGTTATCTATCCTTGTTGTGAAACTCTCCAAAAGACTTGATATATGGGTTACTTGAGCACGAACTAATTTGACTTAAACTACTAGATTTGAAAGGATGCCTATTTTTATTGAAATTTGCAAGAATAAACTGTTTTTCATAGCTTGTCACTACTTCTCATTTCCTTATTTTTTTTGTTACTTACTTAGTTGGAAGTACTCACGTTACTCCCTTCACCTTGTGTGCAGATTCAAGAGAAACTGGCACGGTCGTCTATCAGAGACATACGAGGTAGCTACCGGTGTCCGCAGTCCTTGTCTCTCCTTCCTTGTTATCTTTCTTTCTGTTTTTTTTGGCACTTGGCAGACTATTGTAAACTTCGAAATTCTAGAATGGTTGTAGATGTTCATGACTTAGTGACACCCCGATGTTGGGTTATCTTTTCCACATTTTATTTTGAGTTTAACTATTTTTTATGAAATCTCTATTATGAAAAGGTTTTGAACTATCTTCTTCTGAAATATCGATATGTTTTGGAAATATTGGCTTACCTAGTACCATGATAGGCGCCATCATGACGGGTTAGGTATTTGGGTCATGACAAGTTTGTATCAGAGCATAGGTTACATAAGTCTCACGAGTCATGAGTAGGTTTAGTAAAGTCTTGCGGACCGGTACGGAGACGTATGTACTTATCTTTGAGAGGCTGCAGAACCCTTAGGAAACTTCACATTCTTGAATTCTTATCATGTGAACTTGTTGATTCTGGTAACAAAATTTATGTTACTCTATTCTCCCACAGATGGCAAGGACACTTACTACTGGTCATGATGGACAGCCACCAGTACCACCAGTTGGGGCCGCAAGAGGCCAAGGTCGTGGTAAAGGTTATGGCAGGGGCAGAGGTACAGCCCGCACTATAGCTAGGGTGGTACGTGCAAATCCACCAGTTGCCCAATTAAGGATCAGGTCCCGGTTGTAGATGCATCAGCGGGGCCAGCTCAGGCACTAGCGGTACCCATTGTTATTCCAAGTCTTCAGAAGGCCTTGGCTCAGATCATGACCGTGCGCACCAATCTATCTCAGGCGGTCTCTGTTCCGACCGCAGCAGCCACTTCTCAGGCCGAGGGAGGTGCTCAGACTCCCATCGCCCGCACACCCGAGCAGGTTGTACAGGGGGACTCCAAACACCAGGGGCACCACCAGCCCAGCCGGTTGCACCTGCTCAGGACTATGTGGTTCCTGTCATGCCTGATGATGAGCAGTGTAGATTGGAGAGGATTGGTAGACTTTAACCTCCGACTTTCAGCGGTGTAGAAGGCGAGGATTTATAGGGTTTTTTGGATAAGTGTCAGATGATTCTCCGTACATCAGGTATTATAGAGACTAGTGGGGTCTCGTTCACTACCTTTCAGTTCTCTGGAGCTGCCTTCACTTGGTATGAGGCTTATGAGAGGCATAGGCCGGTTGGTACAGCGTCGCTTTTATGGCAGCAATTCTCTGTTCTCTTCCTAGAGAAATATGTGTCGCAGTCCCATAGAGAGGAGTTGCATAGATAGTTCGAGCAGTTGTGTCAAGATGATATGAATGTGACGTAGTACAAGATGAGATTTTTTGAGTTGGCCGGTCATGCTATTTGGTTGGTTCCCACAGACAGGGAGAAGATCAGGAGGTTCGTTGATGGCCTCGCATATCAGCTGTGGATCCTCGTGACTAGAGAGAGGGTGTATAGTGCTTCTTTTGAGGAGGTTTTTGACATTTCTTGAGAGATAGAGTCGGTCTACCGCCAGGAGCGAGTTGAGAGAGAGGCCAAGAGGCCTCGTGGATCAAGGAGTTTTGGTGGCATTCCTTCTGGATGTCAGTACCACCACGATAGGGTCGTCCTTATAGGCATGATCAGATGACATGACCAATTCATCGTGGTGCATCAGACAGCTACAGCCCTTACATTGCTCATTCAGGCCAGTCTTCATTCAGTACACTACCAGCATAGAGTTCTCACCATGCCTTATCTGCTTGGGTTTCTATGGGTAGTTCCACGAGGTATCAGGAGTAGCAGTTCCGTCAGAGGAAGGGTTGTTTCGAGTGCGGGGATCTTTGACATATCAAGAGAGCCCTAGGTTGTTGAGTGGGCCTCCACGATAGAGTTCTCAGCCGATGGCATCATACCAGCAGCTACACCACCCGCCCAATCAGCTCGAGGTGGAGCTTAGTCAGCCAGGGGTCTCCTAAGCGAGGGAGGGCGATCAGGTGGCGGTCAGGCCCATTTCTATTCACTTTCTGCCAGACCAGATGTTATTTCTTCAGATGTTGTGATCACAGGTATTATCTTAGTATGTCACTGAGATGCTTCGGCATTATTTGAACTTGGCTCTACTTATTCATATGTGTCATCGTACTTTGCTCATTATTTGAATATGCTTCGTGAGTCTTTAGTTCTATATGTACATGTATCTATGTCGGTGGGCGATACTATCATTGTGGCCTTGTATACTGGTCGTGTGTAGTGACTATTGGGGGATTAGAGACTACAGTTGATCTGTTTCTGCTTAGTATGGTTGACTTTGATGTGATATTTGGCATTGATTATTTGACTTTGTGTCATGCTATTCTCGACTATAATGTTAAGACGATGATGTTGTCTATGCCGGGTTGGCTCGGATTGAGAGGTGAGGTTCATTGGATTATGTCCCCAATAGAGTGATTTTGTTTTTGAAGGCCCAACGGATGGTAGGGAAGGGTTGTCTTTATTATTTGGTCTTTGTGAGGGATGATAGTGCAGAGACTCCTACTATTGATTCAGTTCCGGTGGTGCGAGATTTTTTGGATGTGTTTCCTGCAAACATAGCGAGCATGCTGCCTGATAGGGATATTGACTTAGATATTGATTTGGTGCCGCGCACTTAGCCCATTTCTATTCTATCGTATTGTATGGCACCGACAAAGTTAAAGAAATTGAAGGAGCAGCTTTAGAAACTCCTCGATAAGGGTTTATTCAGCCTACTCTATCACCTTGTCGTGCACCAGTTATATTTGTGAAGAAAAAGGATGGCACTATGAGAATGTGCATTGATTACAAGCAGTTGAACAAAGTCACAATCAAGAATAAATATCCTTTGCCTCGTATTGATGATTTATTTGACCAGCTTCAGGGAGCGAGGGTGTTCTCGAAGATTGATTTGAGGTCAAGGTATCACCAGCTGAAAATTAGGGACTCGAACATTTTTAAGATAGCTTTTAGGACACGATATGATCATTATGAGTTCCTTATGATGTTTTTTGGGCAGACAAATGCCCCAACAACGTTCATGCATTTGATGAACAACGTGTTTCGACCTTATCTCGATTCGTTTATTATTGTATTCATTGATGATATTCTTGGTGTACTCTCGTAGCCAGGAGAAGCACGTCGAGCAATTAAGGGGTGTATTGCAGCGGTTGAGGGATAAGAAACTTTATGCTAAGTTCTCCAAGTGGGAGTTTTGGCTCAGTTCAGTAGCGTTCTTGGGACACATGGTGTCTAGTGAGGGTATTCAGGTTGATCCGAATAAGATAGAGGCGGTTTAGAGTTGGCCCAGACCATCCTCATCCACAGAGATTCGGAGCTTTCTTGGTTTGGTTGGTACTATCGGTTTGTTCAGGGTTTCTCATCTATTGCATCACCCTTGACCAAATTAACCCAAAAGGGTTCTCCTTTCAGGTGGTCGGATGAGTGTGAGGCGAGCTTTCAAAAGCTCAAGACTACCTTGACCAAAGCTCTAGTGTTAGTTCTGCCATCAGCTTCTGGTTCCTATACAATATATTATGATGCTTATCGGATCAACATTGGTTGTGTGTTGATGTAGAAGGGTAGAGTGATTGCTAATGCTTCACGCCAGTTGAAGCCCCATGAGAAGAACTACCGTGTTCATGATTTGGAGTTAGCTGCCATTGTTCATGCGTTGAAGATTTGGAGGCACTATCTCAATGGTATGTCTTGTGAGGTACTTACTAATCATCGTAGCCTCCAGCACTTGTTCAAACAGAAGGATCTCAATTTGAGGCAGTGGAGATTGTTGGAGCTGCTAAGGACTATGATATTACTATTCTGTATCATCCGGGAAAGGCCAATGTGGTGGCCGATTCCTTGAGTAGGAAGGTGGTGAATATGGGAAGTCTTGCATTTATTCCTGTTGGGGAGAGACCTCTTGCGGTTTATGTTCAGGCTTTGGTCAACCAACTAGTGAGATTGGATATTTCGGATCTCAGTTAGGTTCTAGCTTGTGTGGTTTCTCGGCCTTCCTTGTTTGATTGCATCAGAGAGCTCCAGTATGATGATCCTCATTTGCTTGTCCTCAAAAACAAGGTTCAACACGATGATTCCATAGATGCGACTATTGGAGATGATGAGGTATTGAGGATGCAGGGCCGGATATGTGTGCCCAATGTAGATGGGCTTCGAGAGTTGATTCGGGAGGAGGCCCACAGTTCGCGGTATTCCATCCATCCGGGTGCCGTGAACATGTATTGGGATTTGAGATAACACTATTGGTGGAGGATAATGAAGAAAGACATAGTTGGGTTTGTAGCTCGGTGTCTCAACTGTCAGTAGGTGAAATATGAGCATCAGAGACCGGGTGGCTTACTTCAGAAGATAGAGATTCTAGAGTGGAAGTGGGAGCGGATCACTATGGATTTTTGTAGTTGATCTCCTACAGACTTCAAGGAAGTTCGATGCTATTTGGGTGATTATGGATCGACTGACCAAGTCCGCGCACTTCATTCCTGTGAGTACTACCTATTCTTCAGATCGGTTGGCTGAGGTTTACATCATAGATATTGTTCGCCTTCATGGTGTGCCAGTTTCCATAATTTCAGACAGAGGCACGCAGTTCATATTATAGTTTTGGAGAGCCGTACGCCGAGAGTTGGGCATTCAGGTTGAGTTGAGCACAACATTTTACCCTATTGGACAGACAGTCTGATTGCACTATTCAGATATTAGAGGACATGCTACGCTTTTGTGTCATTGATTTTGAGGGGATCATGGGACCTGTTCCTGCGCAGAGTTTGCTTACAACAACAATTATTAGTTGAGTATTCAGATTGCTCCATATGAAGCTTTATATGAGAGGTAGTTTAGATCTTCTATGGGTTGGTTTGAGCCGGGTTGGTTCAGGATGCATTGGACAAGGTAAAATTGATTCAGGAGCGGCTTCACACGGCTTAGTTAAGGCAAAAGACATATGCTGATAGAAATGTCCATAATGCATCTTACATGGTCGGGGACAAGGTCTTGCTAAAGGTTTTCCCTATGAAGGGCGTTATGAGATTTGGGAAGAAGGGCAAGTTGAGCCCTCGGTTTATTGGGCCGTTTGAGGTGCTTCGGAGGATTGGGGAAGTGGCCTATAAGCTTGCTTTTCCACCTAGCTTGTCGAGTGTGCATCCAGTATTTCATGTTTCTATGCTTCGGAAGTATTTCGGTGATCCATCTCATGTTTTGGATTTCAACACGGTTCAGTTGGATGGCGATTTTACTTATGATGTAGAGCTGGTAGATATTTTAGAGCGGCAGGTTCGAAAGTTGAGGTCAAAGGATATAGCTTTAGTGAAAGTACAGTGGAGAGGTCAGCCCATGGATGAGGCTACTTTGTAGACCAAGCGGGAGATAGGGAGCGATACCCACACCTATTTGAGGCTCCAGGTATGTTTCTAGACCCGTTCAAGGCCGAACGTTTATTTAAGAGGGGGAGGATGTAACGACCCGGCCGGTCATTTTGAGAGTTATAGCTCCGTTCCCCCATTTCCGGCTTTTTTGTGTGTTCTATAGCTATATTATGATATATCAGGTTAGTTGGTTCGGATCCAGAGTGGTTTCGGAGTGAATGGAGACACATAGTCTCTTATTTGAAAGTTTAAGTTGGAAAAGTTGACCGGAGGTTGAATTATGTGTAAACAACCTCGGATTTGAATTTTGATGGTTCCATTAGCTCCGTTAGGTTATTTTGGACCTTAGGAGCGCGTCCAAAATTTGATTTGGAGGTGCGTGGTAGAATTAGGCTTAAATTGGCAAAAGCTAGAATTTTGGCGATTTTGGACGGCAGTAAAAATTTTGATATCGGGGTCGGATTGGATTTTCGAAAGTTGGAGTAGGTTCGTGGTGTCATTTATGACTTGTGTGCAAAATTTGAGATAATTCGGACCTGGTTTGGTAGGTTTCGGCATCGTTTGCGGAATTCGAAAGTTTAGAAGTTCTTAGGCTTGAATCCTAGAGTAATATGGTGTTTTGATGTTGTTTTGAGTTATTTGAAGGTTCTTATAGGTTCGTATAATATTATGGGACGTGTTGGTATTCTTGGTTGAGGTACCGAGGGCTTCGGGTGAGTTTCGTGTGGTTAACGGAGCATTTTTTGCCTTGGTGAGATTGCTGATAACTATTGCTGCATTTTTCTGGTTTCCTCTTTCGCGTTCGCGAGAGGGCCCTCGTGTTTGTGAAGAGTGATTTTGAGATGATGAGTATTTTTACTTCGCGTTCGCGAAGGGGAGGACTTGAACGCAAAGGTATGGTCTGTGTGTGCATCGCGAACGCGGGAGTAGGATTGCGTTCACGAATAGGAATGAGGCAGTTGGGGACCCCAGGTCCTTGTTCTACACGTTCACAAAGGTTTGAGCTAGTAAAGCATCACGTTCGCGAGGCATGTGCCACATTCGTGAAGAGTAAAGTAAAGAGGCAGTCAGGTTGTTATAAGCGAACGTGAGGGGACGCTCGTGTTTGCGAAGAAGGAAAACTGGGCAGACAGTGTTATATTCAAAATCGAGGATTTGAGTCCATTTTTCATATTTTGAGCTAGAGATCACAAATTTGGGCGATTCTTGAAGGGATTTTTGCGGAGTTGATTGGGGTATGTGTTTCTTTCTTGGTTTTGGTTAAGTCCTATAACTATATCTTTGATTTTATCATCTAATTTGTGATTTGGGGTGGCAAATTGGGAAAGAAGATGAAGTATTCTTGAGTTAGAATTTTGGGGTTTTGAATGGGATTTTGTTATCGAATTTGAGTAAATTTGGTATGGTTAGAATTCTGAGTGAATGGGATTTCGGGTTTTGTGACTTTTGTCGGATTTTGAGACGTGGGCTCGGGGGCCGAGTTGCAGCCGATTTCGGAGTTTTGGCTTTTATTTGGTTTTTTTCTTGTGGAATTGATTCCTTTAGCCTATATTGATCGTATTGTATTGCTTGTGGCTAGATTTGGGATGTTTGAAGACTGATTTGAGAGGCAAAGGCATTGCGGAGTAGGATTTTGCTAGGATTGAGGTAAGTAATAGTTATAAATCTGGTCCTGAGGGTATGAAACCCCGAATTTTGTGTTGTGTGACTATTTTGGAGGTGATGCACATGATAGGTGACAGACGTGTGGGCGTGCACCGAATGAGATTGTGACTTGGTCCGTCCGGTAAGACTGTTGAATCGAATAGTTTACAGTTTGCTACATGTCCCCTCTGTTTCATGGAAATTGATTGTACTTCATGTTAAAAATCATGTTTTAGGCCCTATGATATCACTGTTAGGACCCAGTCATAGCTTTTCTTGCTTATCATGCCTCCGTCTCTTATTGTTCATTATTGATACATGTTATTATCTCTGTTTGTGCTATTTTCTATGATTTCTGAGAGCCCGAGAGACGATGGAGGTTGGTGACTGAGTGAGGCCTAGGGCCAAGTGGTGAGATATTGATATTATAGCATGTGAGTTATCCGTGCAGCATATTAGTTGTCAGTGCGGATCTTGATTTCATATTGTAGCACGTGAGTTGTCTGTGCGGGTCTTAGTTTGGTATTATAGCACGTGAGTTGTCCGTAAAGAATGTGAGTTATCCGTGTGGATTATAGCGCCTGGGCTAAAGGAGCCCTCCAGAGTCTAGACAGCCCCTGTGAGCACGGGTACCTATTGAGTGTGTGTATTGAGGGCTAAGAGCCGAGTGATTGAGCTGTCGAGATGAGCTGAGTGACTGTTGTCTTGAGAGACTGTACTTGCTTTCAATTATTGATGCACTTAGCTGTTATATGTCCTTGTTGTGAAACTCTCCGAAAGACTCGATATCTGGGTTACTTTAGCACGAACTGATTTGACTTAAACTGCTAGATTTGAAAGCATGTATTGAAATTTGCAGAAATAAATAGTATTTGCATAGCTCGTCACTGCTTCTCAGTTCCTTATTTGTTTGCCAGTGTTATGATCTTCTTCAATTCGCCTTTGGGCAGGGTATTGTGAAATGGTATCGGGGAAGCGGCTGTCAGAGATTGTGGTGGTTCAGGATCGAATCAGTGTTTCTAATGTTGACGGCTCGAGAAAGATGATCTTTGGAAAGGTTTCAAGTAATAGCGATCTATTGGTTCAAGTGTGGCAGAGATAGATATTGATTTAAGGCAACAACTGGGCAGCAAAGGATGAGGAAGGACATGTGGGAAGTGTCATGGAGTGGTTAAATTTTTAGAAGTCCAGGTGTAAGAAACGACGATCGAGTAGTTGCTTAAAAGAGTGAGTTTGACCAAAGTGGGAGAGTGATAGAGTAGCATATGAGTTTAGTGGCAGGATAACTACACATGCGCTAACGAGCAAGAAAACGGATGCGCTAAGGCGCAGCTGCTGCGCCCTTGCTTAAGGAATGTCTGGAATGATTTGGGAATTTTGGTGGACAGTGATTGGGTTTACGGGCTTAATTTGAAATATTGGCTATTTTACGGTAGGAGATTGGGTGCAACAGAAAGGAGTTGGTTGATATGAAGAAGCATACAACATGACTTCGGATGGGAATGAATTGTCGCGCGTTTAGTTAATGTCCATGAGTAGTGAATGGGTTTGTGCAGTTAGTGAGTGAGCATCGGCTCGGGATGGGTTGCTAATTCGTAGTAGTTAAGCAGTGTAGCGTCGTTAGGAGATGTCAGCATTATCTTCACAAGTGGGTTATCTCTTGTGAGAAGGTCAACGGTCGTGGTTGGCGAAGTTTCTACAAAGGATTTACTAGCTATCTAGTAAGAGGTAGAATATGTGGATGTTGCTAGAGATTCAGAGTGTTCATGAAATGATAACAGAAGGATTTCGAGGAATTTGGAGGTATGATTGCGCAAGATTATATCAATAAGAGATAAAGGACCTTGGTGGTTCCTAGGGTGGTGTAATAGTAGCTTCAATCTAAGTGGGAAAGTCCCACCGCCTACGATTGGATGGCATGGTCATCTATTTATGAGATTTCTGGTTATCAGTATATTGGCGGGATATTATGACTAAAGAAGAGTGTTATCAGTAGTGATTTGAGCAAAGAATTTGAAGAATGCGTGTTATAATTGGCCTTATCGATTATGTTCAGACTTGAGGAAGGCTCAGGATTTATGCTTTGTATGGATGCGAGTTTCAAGGAAGTGGTTTGGTTGGGTGCTTCGGCGAGGGGGTGTTCATGTGCTAGAAGAGTCTTGGAGTTGATTATATTCGGGACCAAGTCAGAGTGGGTGGCTCTCAACAATGTTCCAAGCAGATTCAAATGTTAAAGTGTGGTGCCTAATGATTTCGAGCCTATAATTATAGTTAAGAATCAAGCTTTTGCAACAGATTATAAAAAGAGGCTTGGAATGTTCTATGATATCTTCGGTTTGCAGTGTAACATTTGGGGGGAATGAGAGAAAATGACTCCGGATTCGTAGAGAGGTTATCAGAATAAGAGTAGTAGGAGAAGATGTGAATATGCGCATAAGGAAGGTATGTGATGGTTCATGGGATTTGAGACAACGTGGTATCATGATGCAAGGCCACTCAGGATGAGTGCAGATTGAGTTGTTATGTGCCGACTGGAGATATTGTTATTTCTATGGCAAGTTAAGGATAAGTTAGAAGAAGTCAGGTCTATTAGCCATGGTTGAATTGGCATGATGATGGCAGTGATCAGTTCCTCCAGCATGACTAGATTATGCATATGATTTGTGGCGGTACGTGTGAGGTTTGATGGCCGCCGTAATTGATCTTATTTGGAAGTATTCAAATATTATGGAATGTTATGTGTAGGCAGTTCCCGGAAGGGTTATGGAGGATTTGCATGTTCTAAGGTTATGAGAATTTACTCGGGTGTTGCTATGGTTCTCTTGGAATGAGTTAAGTAAAAAGTTTTCTTTATGATAAAGTGTTTACCCTATAAGTGGTTTAGAAGTTATGATGAAATTCTTGTACTATCGTACATTGGCATGTTAGGTGCAGTGAGTGGTATGGAATTTGAAAGTGGGGATCAAGGTTGCGATTAGGTGTTGACAAGGATGTCATGATCTCGGATGAGCATGAAAGGGATTGAAATGTTTAGAGTAAGATGGCATTGTCTTCAGCGTCACCTGAGAATCGGTGTTTTGTGAAAAAGGCTCTACATCCTGGTTATGGATTCTTAATCGCTTTTCAGCGTTAGTGAGGTCGGTGGTATGGATGTGCAGACTTGTTATCTGTTACGGAAGGTCGTGGGAGTATGCCTCATGGGAAGATTGTATAAGTGTGGCATGTAGTCACTCGATTGATTGAAGAAATAAATCAAGTATGAAGATTGTGGTGATATTGTAATTTGTGAATTTATGCCCGAAGGGCACTCGGTTTAGTGGGTTGTGGACTATGGAAGATTGTCCCGCTATGATGGTTGTTCTTGTATGATATGGGAAAATAGGGGTTATTATGGACCCTTGAAAGGTTATTAGCCTAGTTCGGTGCGATCAGAATTGGCTTGTGGTCTTCGGATGGAATTAAATGTAAATACGGGTTCTACATCAGGCCGAATGTGTTCATTTCAGCATAGCACTCCTTATGGAGGAGTATTCGGGCATTGGATGCTATTTTTGTCATTCGATATTCCTATAATGCTGTATTATGCCGTGTGATTTGTGAAACGGCTTGATAAAATTCTTGGGTGTTGAGGTTCCGCGTAGCGATGGTATTATGTGATCAGGACGGCTCTGGTGATTTAGATCATATATCGCACCTTAGTTGTGCTTGAGTTTTGTATCTTATGGCGCTATATGTCTCCCCAGGAATAGTATTATGCACTTAGCGTGTTTGTGACCGATATCGGTATTTTGTAGTAATGAGCAATTTAGCTCGGTGTGTATCTCCTTATGTGAATTTTATGTGTGGATCGGGTGGCACACCGCCACATGTATGTTGCTTAGATTGGGTTGCACGCCGCAACAACATGATGATGAGTACAGTTTTCTATATTCTAATTTTTGTGTGTTTTGTTTCCCATTTTCTAAGGAAAGTTCATATTAGTTGCCTAAGTTGAGTAGTCCCTTCTAGAGTTCGTTTTTCTTATGTATCACGTTCAGGTTGGTAGCCTATTAGCACATCGTGGTATCATATGAGACTTTTGGTCATGTCAGGGGAGCTTGTTGCCTGAGCAGTTCGTACTAGGTGAGACAAGATTACTGGATTTAGGATCTGTGCGATCGGATTATATGAAGTATATTAAAGAGCAAATATCGTTATTTGGTTCATAATGAGGTAATGGTTCCTGTCAGGAGAATAGACTCATTGACTTGTTGACTCAACAGTTGGTTATGAGTTTCCACACATCTCTTCCATCGTGGAGGTATTGCAAAAGTTGGAACAAGACTTATATATATGTCATGAGGTGCATTGGGAGCATCAGATTCGTGGAATTTCGGCTATTTTTATCAAATGATGTTATTATGGCCATGTGAGTTATGTAGTGCACAGTGTGAATTCAGAAAAGGTATGCAATCATGTATCGGTGCATCGTGTGGTGATTGATACGGTGTTCGTATGTTGGAAGCAGGCCTAGCAGAGAATTCCGAATGTTGGAATTTGGCTCTAAGGCTTATTTGCCTAAATGAAAGATAATATCTTCATATTTGATCAAGTTAATATGCTCAACTGAGTCGTGGTAGCATGGGTAGGTGCACGAGGTATTAAATAGTGATTTCGGAGCCCGATCGGTCGTTTTGAGCTCTAGCACGTCGTTCAGCAGTTTGAGGCCTTGAGCAGCTTCACTTCAGGTATTATGACTTGCATGGGTGGTCGAAATTGAATTTCGGGATGTTCGGAGTTGATTTGGGAAGAAAATTCTCATTTCGGAAGCTGTAAGTTGGAAGAATTGACAAAAGTGTGACTTTTGAGTAAATGACCTTGGAATCGGGATTTGAAGGTTCCAACAGGTTCGTATGATGATGTTGGACTTGGCTGTATGTTCGGATCGAGTTTTGGATGACCCGGGAGCGTTTCGACGTCTATTGTGGAAGTTGGCATTTTTGAAGAAATTCATAAAGTTGGATTGAAGTGCATTTCAGTGTTATCAATGTCCATTTGGGATTTTGAGTCTGGAAATAGCCCTGTATGGTAATTTTGGTGTTGGGAGCGCGATCGGAAGTGAATTCGGAGGTCCATGGGTCATTTTGGAGTCATTTGGCTAAATTAGAAATTTGGAGGTTTTTGAGAAGTTTGACCGGAAGTGGACTTTTTGATATTGGGGTCGGATTCCGATTCCATAAGTAGGTATAGGTCCGTAATATCAAATATGAATTGTGTGCAAAATTTGAGGTCAATCGGACGTGATTTGATAGGTTTCGACATCGAATGAAGAAGTTTGAATTTCTCAAGTTCACCAAGTTTGAATTGGGTTGTGATTCGTGATTTAAGCGTTATTTGATGTGATTTGAGGCCTCGAACAAGTCCGTGTTATGTTTATAACTTGTGCGGGTGTTTGGTTTGGAGCCCCGGGGGCTTGGATGAGTTTCGGAGTAGCTTCGGAGTATTTGTGAAAAAATTTGATTGTTGGTTCTGGTGCGATCGCATTTGCGATGCATGGGTCGCAAATTCGACCACCGCATTTGCGAAGATAGGCTCGCATTTGCGGACCTGGGGCTGCTGAGGGAAGATCACATTTGTGAGGGAGTTATCGCTTTTGCGATGCTGTCCTCTTCGCATTTTCGAGGCTTTTTGTCGCAAATGCGACCATGGCAGGGGGGAAGCTGGGCTTCGCATTTGCGATGCCTTTGTCGCAAATGCGACCATCGCAATTGCGAGCCAAAGGTCGCAAATGCGACTTTTGCGTCTAGTGCAAGGGCTTTTTATTCCGAGACTTAGCCTATTTCCCTCATTTCCCACTTGGTATTAGGCAATTTTTTAGAGCATTTGAGAAGGGGTTCCATCATCATCAAGAGGTAAGTGATTTTTCTAGTTATGGGTTAAATGCAAGGATTATATATGGATTTAAACATGTAAAATTGTAGAAATTTAGGGATTATGAAGAAAAACCTAGAAATTGATATTTTTGGATTTTGACCACGATTTTGGGTATGGAATTGAGAATAAATTATATACTTGAGTTCGTGAGGTTATGAGTAAACTTTATCTTCGAAAAATTTCGGAATCCGGGCACGTGGGGCCGAGGGCGATTTTGTCAACTTTACCATCGGGATTAGAAATTATTATAAATTGAATTATTATGAGTAATTGAGCATAAATTAATATGTTTGCATAATTATTGGCTAGTTTTGGAGTGTGTTGCATCGATTTGGGCCTTCGGAAGGGCGTGGAATGCCGGTTATGGAACTTTGGAGCGAGGTAAGTCTCCTCTCTAACTTTGTAAGAGGGAATTATCCTCATAGGTGAGATGATTGAATATGTGCTACTATTTGTGGGAACTAGGTACACACGAGGTGACGAGAGTCTGTGCGTAGCTACAATCATACTTATGTCCGGGTAGTTTTAGGCTTACATCATGCCTTGTTGATCTTGTTGTAATTTATGTTATTATTTGCCTTGAGAAGAAACAAGATTAGGATTGCATAATAATTGTGTTGAAAGGGATTTGAATTGAGGAATTTAAGATTTTATTAAGTTTATATTTGACCGTGTCGCATGTATGATTCGCGAGCAGGGAAATAGATGCATATATGGTTCGCGCCGTTCGATTCTCGGCAGTGCACATTTTATATTTATGTTGGATCGGGTTGTACGCCTCGACATTTCCTTATATATATATATATATATATATATATATATATATATATATATATATATATATATATATATATATATATACATCATTCTTATGGAACTCGTGCTTAACATTTGGTTAGAAGCCAGTGTATCTGGGATCTTTCCCTGATTTGAATTATGACAACCATTTTATGAAAGCTATTGTACTTTTATATATATGCTCCGGTTACGGAGGGAACATGCTAGTTTAGAGCTTGAGTATAATTGTAAAGAAGGGAATTGTATTACGTATTTTATACATGTTTATTTTATATGTTTACTCTACTTCATATTTATTCACTTCTTTACTGTATTTGATATCATTGGACCACTAGTAAGTGTCAAAGTTGACCTCTCGTCACTACCTCTTCGAGGTTAGACGGTATACTTACTGGGTACATGCCATTTTTGTACTCATGCTACACTTGCTGTGCATTTTTGTCGCACATGCACATGTTCGTCTAATGGATTAATTTGGCACAGCGGCATGGTTGATATGGAGACTGGGATGAGCTGCATTCCTCGAGACGGCCCACAACCAACATAGTCTCCTTCAGAGTAGTGTATTGTATTTCCTTTACTGTCCAATTTGTATTCCGGATGGTTATTGTATAACATTGTTCCCTAGAAATTACTCATGCACTTGTGACACCGGATTCTGAGATGACTAAGGGATTATTCAATATTTAAGTTTGTTAAAGACATCATTATTTATTCAATGGAATTCTTTATTAATTGTTTAATGTTTAAAAGGAAATGATTTCAAAATATTAAAACGAGAAATTACTAGTTATTTGATGTTGGCTTGCCTGACAGTGATGTCCGGCGCCATCACGATCCTTAGCGAATTTTGAATCATGACAATTGACCTCTTTCAAGCAAGGTCTCCTTGATTAGATTTTGACCCGTATAATTGTAAAGTGAACTGTTTGTAGGATTTGTCATATGCTCATCATATCCAAGTGTTAGTTTCATTCATAATGTTGGCCTATTAAAAAGTTTCTATCTTTTGTTGTTAGAAAATTGTAGTATTAATTATATATTTTTGTGGTAATTACCTTGATAAACATTGGTCAGTAGTACCATTTCAGCATGTGTGTGGTTGTGTCCTTGTTAATTTGATGGTCACTTTTCCCTTGAATTTTTCTATTGTTTGAACTTTAAGCCGACTATTTTGCTCTTTTTTCTGCTTTCTTTGAAACATATAATCCAATTCTTTCATCTTTGTTCGTGTATGGTCAAGATTGAAGAAAGAAAAAAAAGTTTAAGTTTGGAGGAGGAACATGAATTGTAGGTTTGAAAGTGGGTTGAAGAACAAAAGCATACTAGTTGAATCTCTTAGATGTTACCATTATGCAATAGGAACTAATAATTCTATTCATAGAAACTAACACAACAAACAACCACCTTTTACTACTATATCGATGGTTTACATTACTTTTTTTGCTTCAAAAATTTACTCCCTACGTTCATTTTTATTCGTCCTCTATTGACTTTGTACACCCCTTAAGAAATACTAATAAATAAAGTATATAATTTATCATGATACTCATATTAATTGGTGTATAGTCTTAATAAATTTGAAAAATGATTGGGAATGAGTAATTAATGCTAAGGGCAAAATAGAAAAAATAAATTATTTTTTTCTTGATATGCAAAAAATGATAAATAAAAATAAAATTTATTTTTAAAATACTTGACAACTAAAAGTAAGTTGAGAGAGTATATTAGTATACAATACTTTTAGGTAGCAATTTAATTACTCAGTATTGTAGAATTGTCCAATAAGTGTGAACTACCAACTACTTACCATTAAAACATCAAGTTCATGGCTGATCTGGGGTGTTGGGAGAGTTAAGACAATGACCCTACAATTTATTTATTTTCTGCTTTTAAAGGAAACTTTCTCATCTTTGGGGAAAAAATAGAAGAAAAATACAAAAAGAAGTTTGAGAAGAAAACGTAAGATTGGATTAGGTAAAAATATGGAGTCAAAATGCAAAGTCTGGGGATAGGTAAAGTGCTGAGGTTATCACTAAACACGTATAGATATTACTCATATAGATTGTTCTTATAATTTTTTTAATGCCATAAGAGAATTATTAATATTATCATTACCATTTGTCATTTTCACTATTGTTCTAATTAATGACGAACGCCTGCTAAAGGAGCATTATTCATATCATAGTTTTAGAAATTCAAAAATTGGAGATCTTGAAAGTAACGAATTAGTAATAAAGTAAGACGCCAAAGTATTGTTTAACAATTAATGTGACGTGGTCCAACATAAACTACGTGTACCGGCAAATCATTAACATTGTTTTTTACTCTATTAATTTAAATGTTTATGTACTCTTCTTCTTTGTTTTTATATATATATATTAGTAAAACTTTAACAGCTTTAAGAGATTCTTTTCTTAAATATGATGCGTAGTTCCACAATAAACTGCTTAAACTAGAAGTCTACTGACAACGTCCATGACAGTTTTTATTTTTATTTTTTACTATATGCTTTGATTAATAATTTAATACCCCATCGTTAAGAAAAACATTATTGTATACTACTGGTGGTGCTTTTTTTCTTCTTTATCCAAATACTCCATTAGTTAATTAAAGAGAATATGCATAAAGACCTCATTCAACTTGTCATGAAAAAATTATTTACACATCTAAATTTTACGGGTGTCCTAAAATTCCACTATTGTTAAAACAATTGTATTTATTTACTCCCTCCTAAACCCTGGCCCAGCTATATTAATTTGAGTGGGAAACACGCGCTTAATTAGTAAGCCACGTAATTAACATGGACTGCACTCAACAAACTGTCTTTCCTCTATCTAATTTTCATAGCACATTATATATTTCCTTGCCATCTTCCTATCTTTTCCTCTCAATTCAAGAATTCCAAATACCAATTCATTCCCCACTGAAAATTCAAAAAAAAAAGCATTACATAAAAACCAAGAAAAAAACAGTATTCAATTCAATGGGAAAATCTGGTTATGGGCGTGATGGAATATACAGATCACTTAGACCTCCTCTGTTCTTCCAAGAACCAAAATCTTTCTATGGTCACTTTTCTCTTCATAAATATTTCATGAAAACCCAGTTCTTTTTTATGTTGATTCTGGTCAAACTTTGATTTTTTTCTCAATTCAAAATGTCTAGTAAGTAAAAATAACAGTCTCTAAACGAGTTTTATTCACCCATCAGTTAAAAATTCCTAAATTGAAGAACTCTAATGTCCAGCCATTGAAAATTCTTCTTGCCTCGCCAAAATCAATTTACCCGAACAAAATTGAAGTGACCGGTTGCAAAATCCTTCGATTTCATTGTTATTTAGAATTCCTGACGAGTTGGAGGAAGACCTGTTCGAAGCCGAAGTTCTTTGAAGAATCAAGCTCAAACATTGAAGTTGAATTATCTGTGAAACATTACTATGTTTGAAAGAGAAAGATTAACCTTTGCTTTCAAAAATCAAAACTTCAAAAAGCAATTTGATGCAATTTCGGCAGAATATGAAGAAGAAATTAGGGTTCTTCAATTATGTTTGGTAAAATATTGGGGAAGAATGGATTTTACGGTTGGTTGGGGTTATATTGAAGTTAAAAATTTATTATTTTTTTTTTGGGGGTGGGTGGTTTTAACGATTAAAATAGAGCAAAGACGCGCTCAATTGCGTTTCTAAGACGCGCGTCTGACCAAGCTTTAGGAGAGAGTAAATAAATACAATTGTTTTAATAATAATAGGGTGTTAGGACACCCGTAAAGTTTAAGTGTGTAAATGATTTTTCATTACAAGTTGAACGTGGTGTTTACGCAAAAAAAAAAAAAAAAAAAAAACCTTGCTGGGTCGTAGCAATATGAATGCAGTGTTGTCATATCTACCTCAATCAAATAATATGTCTTAATCTCAGACTAATTAGATCAAGTTATAGACTAATTAGATCAAGTTATATAAATACGTCGGAACTCGGAATCACTCAACTAGAGTTAAGTTCAAATTCAATATTCAAATGATCCATCATAACTTAATTATTTACGATAGTATTAAATTACATAATATTCTAATTATACTTGGTATGATGGACTGTAAGAATCTTTATTCGAGTCTGAATCCTTTTATTATCGCATAATTCATGTCTATTTAACTACGTAAACTTGCAAATACATAATCAAAAAGGGAAGAAAAAGAATTTTAGCTTTCTTTTATTTTATTTTTGTCCCTTAGGGGTCGTTGATTAGGGCTGTGCATTTGGATCGGATATCCGAAATCCGATCCGACATACTCTATTTTGGATTTTCGGATTTCGGATTTCGGATTTTCGGATTGGATACGGATTATGTTTTTTAAAATTTCGGATTTTCGGATTGGCATGATTTTAATCCGATCCGATCCGAAATCCGAAATTATATGGGCCTATATAGTATATATAAATAGTTAAATACTATACTACCCTAAAATTTTAGGGTTAACTTAACCCGGTTAAGTATACTATACTACTCTAAATAATATTCCTAGGTTATATCGGTGTTTCCTCTTTTCCGCCTCTCTTCAGTTCACTAGTTCACCTTCACTCTTCAGAGTTCATTGTTGCCAGTTGCCACAGTCAAGCCAGTGAAGTTCAGAGTTCAGTCGACCAAGCTTCCGCGGTTCCGCCTCTCTTCTTCTTCACTCTTTATCTCAGTGACTCAGTCCTCTCGGTCTCGAAGTCTCAACTCTCAAGCCAGTGAAGTAGTGAACTCCAACTTCTCTCGAAGTCTCAAGCCAGTAAAGTAATCTTCTTCTTCACTATTAGTTATTATTGGTTCATACTTCATTGTTGCTTTCCCCTCTGTCTTAGAGCTCAAATGTGATGTTTTCTACCTTTTATTTCTCGACAGAAATCAAATAATGTGTGTTTTTGTGTCTTTTTTTTGTGTGTTAGAGAGATATTACAACATCTTTATTTTGAATTTTCATACTATTTTTTCAATTTTTATGTATGTATCGATTTGTCTTTATGTTCTGTTTTTTATCTCTTTCATTTTCTATTCTTCTTTTTCTGATTTTATTTTGGTTTTTTTGTTTGTTTTGGTAGATGGAAAACGAGACAGAGACAGTGAATGAACTTCAAATTGTTGAAACAGTTGGTGAAAGTAATGCTTCAACTGATTCAGATTCAACAACCAATAACAGTGAATCTGAACCTGGTTCGAAGAAAAGAAAAATGGTTAAAGAAAAATCAATGGCTTGGCGCTACTTCAACAAGTTCACTGATTTCGAGGGTGTGAAAAAAGCGAGATGCAAGTTTTGTTCAGAAGAATATGTAGTCGATACTAAGCATAGCGGCACAAGCAATTTGTTATTGCATATTCCCAAATGTCCGACCAATCCCTACAAGGCAGAAGGTAGCCAGACAACATTAGGTTTTCAGCCGCAAGGTCTAACAGGTGATGTTTCAGTTATCCCTTGGAAATTTGATCAAGAGGCATGTAGGAGGGCTTTAGCTCGTATGATTATTAAAGATGAACTTCCTTTTATTTCTGTTGAAAAAGATGGATTTAGAGACTTTGTTAGAAGTCTTCAACCTTTATTTCATATTCCATCTCGTACTACTATGACTAGGGATTGTCTTGAGATTTACCATGAAGAGAGACTTGCTTTGAAGTCTATTCTTAAAGAATCAAAACAGAGAATATGTATTACTACTGACACATGGACTTCAATTCAAAGAATTAATTATATGTGTGTTACAGCCCATTACATTGACAATAATTGGAAATTACATAAAAGGATATTGAATTTTTGTCCAATTACTAGTCATAAAGGTCAAGATTTAGCTAGTGGTATTGCAAAGTGTTTACTTGAATGGGGAGTGGATAAAGTATTTACTGTGACAGTTGATAATGCGAGTTCTAATGATGTGATGGTTAGAGAGTTATCCAAGCAATTTACTAGATGGAACACTAACTTGATGGAAGGTAAGCATGTTCATATGAGATGTATGGCTCACATCATCAATCTAGTTGTTCAAGATGGGTTGAGAGATGGGAGTGTGTCTGTTGAACGAATAAGACAAGTTGTTAGGTACATTAGACAAGTTGTTGATGCAAAATGAAGATGCTTTCTTGAGAGAAATGGCAAAGAATATGAAAGAAAAATTTGACAAGTATTGGGGGGATCCACATAAGATGAACAAAATGATTTTTATCTCATGTGTGCTTGATCCACACCATAAGTTTAATACTCTTTCATTTGCACTTGGTTCTATGTTTGGAGAAACAGTAGGTTTGAAAATACAAGAGGATGTGAAAACATACATGGATACTTTGTTTAATGTGTATGCAATGAAAAATGGTGGTTCTGGTTCATGTCCATCTTCTTCTTCTCCATCTTCTCCATCTTCTACATGTTCTGGTCCATCTTCTTCATCATTGCTCTCAAAATTCATGCTAGATTTAAAGAAGCATAAGAAATGTGGCGGAGTTGATTCTAAAACGGAGTTAGATAAATATTTGGGTGAAGAAGTTGAGGAAGACCATGAAAAGTTTAACATTCTGGGGTGGTGGAAGTTGAACTCACCTAGATTTCCCACTCTTGCTGAGATGGCACGTGATGTGCTAGCCATTCCGATTTCTAGTGTTGCCTCAAAATCAGCCTTTAGCACCGGCGGACGCATACTTGATCCATTTAGGAGTTCATTGACTCCTAGATTGGTTCAAGCTCTTGTGTGTGTCCAAGATTGGCTTCGTAATGAATCAACAACTCCGATTAAAATTGAAGAAGATTTAGATAATCTTGAACAACTTGAAGCTGGTAAGCCTATCTTATTACTTGTGTTTAATGTATACTTTATTTGTATGTTTATTTAGATTACTTCTAAACTAATTTCTTGTGTTACTATCTTATTATACAGAATTTATGAATACGGGAAGAGAGCCTTGCATTGTCGACATATAGTGATTTTCCATTTGTTGTACAAGCTCAGGTATTTCATTATATACTTGCTCTGAAAATGCTCTTTGTATTGATTCATTATACACTTGCTCTCAGGTATTTCATTATACAAGCTCTTTGTATTATACAGGTATTTCTGGACCATGAGCTGTCTTTTTCTTTCTCTGAAAATGCTCTTTGTATTGTTTGAAATTGCAGATTTTTAACTTGTCTCACAGTCCTACTGAGAATCTGAGATTGAGAGCTACATTTGGCCTGGTTGCTGGTTTGTGTTGACTGTTGCGGCTTCCCAAAACTTGGAACTTGGAACTCTTTTGTTTTGTGTAATATGTTAAAGAACTGCTGGGACTTTAGTAGTTTGGTTTGTTTTATTTTGCTATGAAAATATGGTTTGAAAGACAATTGATTGTGTTTTGTTTGGGGTCTTCAGTTTGGTTTACTGTCCAGTTGTGTAAATTTCAGATTGTTGTTTTGTTTTGTTAAGTTCGAACATTGTTACTAGGGCTGTGCATTTTTGAACTCAGTTGCATTATTAATTTTTATGAGTACTCAGTTCAGTCAGTTGTGTACTGTAAATTGAACATTGTTAACAATGTGAAGTACTTAATTTCGAAGTTCAAACAAGTATTTGAAAAGTGATTGCTCAATTTGTATTTGGAAAGTAATTCCCAACATTTGTTTATGTACTTCGAACAAGTTTTGAAAAGTGACAATCCGATCCGACAATCCGAAAAATTATCCGATCCAAAGTTTCAAATTCGATCCGATCCAATGTTAATTCGGATCGGATTCGGATTGCCCTTTTCAGAATCCGAAATTCGAAATCCGAATCCGAAATATGCTAAATCCGATCTGATCTGATCCGTGCACAGCCCTATCGTTGATAAGATAGTAATGAATATTGTATATTAGTAATGTTAAGATTAGTTATGTTGATAGCATTAAAAAATTTTGAAAAAGCAATTATATATTTTTATTTATATATTAAAAATTATATACTGCTAATATCATAATTTGTTATGTATGAAAATATTAGTTATATATCATTTTAAAAAAAAAACTAACAAACAAGAAATTAATTACTACAAAGGCTACAGCCGCAGCGCTGTGCTATATTTTACAGAAAGCAGATGACACAATGGCTGTAGAAGAGAGCTCAATTATCTCTGATAATTCCTTCCCCTCGGGGCCCTTTGTCCCCACCACCTTATAGTATCTCCTTTCAAAGCTCATCAGCCAAGCCCTAATTTTCAGCTTTTTTTCTCTTAACTATTTCTTCATCTTTGCGTAGGTAAAAATTTCTTTCTTTTGGGAAATTTTCTGATTTCCTTTATGGGTTTTGATGTATTGTTGTGATCCTTCAACCCCTTTTCATTTGATGTGGTGTGGCACTTTCTGGAGGATTCTAATGCAAAAAAGATTCAATTTTTGAGGTTTTTAACTATTTGGGTTCTTCTTTTTTTTTTGTTTCTTGAATAGCTGGGAAAATCCTGTTGAATTTGTTGATGAATGATGCGTATCAGTCTGAGAGTAATTTTCAGCTGTTTGTTGGTGAATATTTCTGTTGTTTCATGCTGAATTTCAATTTCTCGAAAGCTTAATGCAATCTTTTAGTCCAATTTCTTTTCAATCTGAATTTATTTTTTTTTGTTTGCCCAGTTAGCTTGTTGTATCCTTACTAGGTCCAAACTTCATTTTTCCAAAGTTTCTTTGTTTAATATAACTTAGTGCTTATTGGAATCAATAGGACTGAACAGAGGATAGTGGAAATAGAAGATTAATATTGTTGACCCTAACAAGTTTGGGACTGAGGTCTAGTTGATTGATCTTTTTCACTCTTTCCCTTTTCCCCTTTATGATGCTAGCTGAATTTTATGGTTTTGTGGAATTTTAGTAGGAGGCATGCACTGAATTGTTATGATGCTAGCTGAATTTTATGGATTTGTGGCATTTTAATAGAAGCATGCATTGAATTGGTGGGTGCAAGTTATCAAGGTTGCAGCATAAAAAGGGGAAAGACTAATGGGTGGCGTATTGAGTCGGAGTAATCACAAATCTAATGTGGGGGAGCTCATTGAGGGTTCCCAAAGTGCAGCATGCAAGAGACAAAGGACATCAGATAGCTTTTGGGAGCATAGTCCACGATTGATTCCAAGTCTGCCCGATGAGATATCTATTCAAATCCTCGCCAGACTTCCTAGAATATACCACTTAAGTGCAAAATTAGTTTCGCGGAGCTGGAAAGCTGCTGTGATGAGCTCTGAACTTTATAGGTGTAGAAAAGAACTTGGAACGACCGAAGAGTGGCTCTATCTCTTGACAAAGACCGACGGTGATAAGCTTTTGTGGTATGCTTTTGATCCAATCTCCATAAAGTGGCAAAGGTTGCCACCAATGCCTGCAATGGCAGTCAATGATGGACCTAAAAGTGGTTTATCTGGACTTCGGGCGTGGAACGTGGTGGATTCCAGTATCAGAATTGCTGATGCCATAAGGGGTTGGCTTGGTAGGAAAAATGCTCTGGATCAAGTTCCATTTTGTGGTTGTGCTATTGGAGCTGTTGACGGATGCCTCTATGCACTTGGGGGATTCTTTAGAGCTGCGGCCATGACATCTGTTTGGCGGTATGACCCTATTGTAAACTCTTGGAATGAAGTAAGTCCCATGTCTATTGCGAGAGCTTATTGCAAGACAGGTGTCTTAAATGGAAAGCTTTATGTAGTAGGAGGTGTTACTCGGGATCGTGGTGGACTTACTCCCCTTCAATCTGCTGAAGTATTTGATCCTCATACCGGTGTTTGGTCTGAAGTCCCAAGCATGCCATTTTCAAAAGCTCAGATGCTACCCACTGCTTTTCTTGCTGATCTACTTAAACCTATAGCTACCGGGATGACATCTTATCAGGGGAAACTATATGTTCCTCAAAGTTTGTATTGCTGGCCTTTTTTTGTTGATGTTGGAGGAGAGGTGTATGATCCCGAAACAAATGCATGGGTTGAAATGCCAATTGGCATGGGAGATGGCTGGCCTGCTAGGCAGGCAGGAACAAAGCTGAGTGTCACTGTTGAAGGAGAGCTGTATGCATTGGATCCTTCTACTACTCTAGATAGTGCTAGAATAAAAGTTTATGATCATCAAGATGATTCATGGAAAGTGATTGAAGGAGATATACCCATTAACGACGATTCAGAGTCTCCTTATCTTCTTGCTGGTTTTCTTGGAAAGCTCCATGTGATTACTAAAGATGCAAATCACAATATCATGGTCATGCAAGCTGATAGGCAGAATCATTTAGTTCCTTCTCCATCAACCTCATCAAATAAAATTGTACATGAAGTTCCAGAACTGGTTTTAGGATCTGAAGCGAATATGTGGAGAGTTATTGCATCGAGAAGTGGTGGATCTGCAGAGCTGGTTAGCTGCCAGATCCTTGATGTATAGTTATGTCACGTAAGGTTGTGATTCACCTTGTTTTGATGTTGCCTTTCTGTATTTTCCCTCAGTTAATACAACCAGATAGTTTTATGATGTACGTGAAGCTCAGTCTTGAGGAAACAGCAACACTGTATATTGCAGCCTCCAAACATATATATATTTCCACAGAGATAATATAATTCGGCTAAAGTATGTTGTATGATCTGTGTGCATGTCTGGTCAGGTAATTCTTTTGTGGTCAGCAAAATTGATCCTTTAGGCACTTGATTTCTCATGCAGCCATGGAAAGAACTTGAATTATATGTGCGCGCTAATGTAATGATGCTCCTCTTTAAACAACTTTAATAAGGGCAATATGCTAATGGTGAATGAAATTATACTGTTTTCGCCAATCCTCTGTTCCTTCTGAGTTCTCAAAAGATAGCATTGCACACTATAGACTACTTTATGAACTATATATATAGAACTGTTTCCAATTAATCTTTTGTAGACTGATATCAATCTCCTACTTCTCTGATGCTTTCTGCATAGCGAGATATCTGAAGCATCGAAAATTTTCTTTCCCGTTATCTGGCATTCACCAATAAACTTTCTTGAAACACAAAAATTGGCAGGCAACTGAAAATTTTAGTACTGTAAAGTTGTGTGTTTATTTGTCTAACAAACAACCACTAGAAAAAGAAAATACATTTGTGCTTCCACAGCCATTCCTGCTGTGGATTAACTTTCACATTCAAACCTGTAAAAATGACCCAATATACTATAGACATTCTGATGTCATCAAAATTCCTGACATACAAATATAAGCTTAAAAATGAAAAAGAAGGAAAATAATATGCACAAAGATGAAATTGGGCAATTACAAATACAACGAGGATAATGAGTCCTATATGTGCTGCTGGCAGAATTGCAGAAAGATCGATCATCTTGGCCCTGATAACTCATCAGGTCGTAGATTATAAGTGGAGTCTGCGATAATCCAATCAGTGTGAGGGTGGTGAGCGGGATAGTCCTGACGGACCATCTCCTCTTTCTGCCATTCTTCCCACCTCTCAGCCAGGCCATCACCTTCAAGCATTCTCACCACTTCTGACATCTTTGGACGTTCCATTGGCGAGCTCCCTGTACAGAGAAGAGCTACCCGAATAAGCTGTTCCACCTCTTCTTCTTCGTAATTACCTTGAAGATCTGCATCTACTAATGTTTCATACTTCTTGTCCTTCAGAAGTCCCTTGACCTGAAATTTCAGCCAATTTTTAGAGGTCAACAAAGGTACATAACCATTCATTCATATGGCTGCCATTTACAACAAAACACCTCATCACGTCACTCAATAATTAATTTCATCAAAATAATAAGAAAGCATTCACCAAAGAAGCTATAGGAGACTGAGAAGACAGAAAACCGGAGAGCATGAGGCTCCTGATTCTCTGCTCATATTTGAATCGCATTGAATTTCCAAGTTCAGAAGTCACTTCATTTAATTTCCAAGTTTGAGTAGTCACTTTATTTAATTTCCCTAATAGTTCAAGTTAACTTCAACCACAGTGAAACGCTTGCCGTCCTCTCTTTCACTCCTCAAGGAAAAGTTCCTTTTCTCGAGGATCCTCCCAAAGGAGTCCCCTTTCGCTAAGCGTATCTTTACCTCACCTACATTCCAATGCAACACTAACCAAATACAGAGGAAATAGCCAAGCAATTCAGTACAAAAAAAGAATATATACTATTCTCTCTGCATAAAAGTGACAGTCAATTTGGCATGGAAGGAGTATCTGAATCTTCCGATGCAGGGATAAGCAAGATAAGTGTTTCTGCTAACCAAAGGGAGAAAGAGATTTTTACACTAAAGATCAATTATCGAACAATCTGCTATTATTAGATAATAAAACTTATCCACCCTGACCTTAACACAAATGTGACAAACATTTTAGCAAGAAATGGTTAAGTTCTAGAAAAACAAAGAAAATACAGAGTGCGCATAAATCCAAGTCACATGCAGAATATTATTTTGGAAACCTGGATGTTTTGAATGATCTAATATCAAAAATAACTGAAATCATACATGCTAAACTGCAAAGTAAGCCCTACTAGAACTCACAATAATTTTTTTATAAGGTAAAGCTCACAATATAAATCCATACTTATTAATTTAGACACAAATTCGCAGCTTTGAGACTTGAGAGAAGAAAGAAAGAGAGCTATGAGCTTGTATTATATGCGTAAAAGAATGAGGGAGATGAGAAGAATCTGAGATTTGTCGTTGAGGGGAGTATAGTGGATGTGGGTTAAATACAGGGGTAGGGAAGGGAGAAAAGGGCAGAAATGGGATTGGGGATATAAGAGGGAAAGGCAGGGAAAGGGACGTGACAGAGTCGCTTACTCGCTTATCTGCTCGTCCCCATTTGGCGTGGTAGGGTTGTTGTCTGTATGATTTGCAACTAATGATAAGAAATGATGCAGGTTTTACAAATCAGCTTTTCGTCATGTTGGGTACAGAAGCGATGGTGTTCTGCTTGCAGGCAGACGAATGCAGGAAAGTGGGTCCCTCTCACCTGTGCTCACTTCCATTTTAAAAGTCAGCGGCACGACAAAAACTGGCAATTACAAAGAATATCAAGCTTTGACTTATAAAAGAGAAGAGAAAAATGATTGAGGTCTCCAGAATTAATCAGAAAAGATCTACAGATAAGCTAGAATTAGAACAACTAGAGTATGTACAGAAGTTAGTAAATGCTTACCCAATCTAGCAACATGACATCATCATCATTTGCAAGTCGAGCAAGATCAAAAGCCCGTTGCCCAGTTATGAGCTCTAGAAGCATAACTCCATAGCCAAACACATCCGTTTTCTCTGAAGATTTACCAGTGGATAAATACTCGGGGGCAATATGCCCAATTGTACCACGTACAGCAGTGGTAACATGAGTATCCTTGTAGTCCATGAGTTTGGCTAACCCAAAATCCCCAACAACTGCTTCATACTCCTCATCCAACAATATATTTGCAGCTTTGACATCACGGTGAATGATCTTAGGGTCGCAATGATCATGTAAATAAGCAAGGCCTCTTGCAGATCCAAGTGCTATACGCTTCCTTATTGACCACTCGAGTGGTGGATCTGATTCTGGCCGCTCTACAAGAATGTCAATTCCCCGTAAGAACAAATTCAGGATGTTAAGTAAACTAGTGGCAATTTCCTATTTTGGCTTAAAGAGAATTTACTTATCGGTATCGTGTGCTTCAAGCACAACTAAGAATTACTTTCTATTCCTGACACTACGAATTTAGATGATAAAACTTGAAGTGATATCATAATGTTTGGTAGACATCAAGGATGACAACACTTGTGAAATTGCTTGATAGAACACGAGTAAAAAGAAACATCAACTTCGCACTAGGATTTCATACTCATAATTATAACTCACTAACTACTAATACAACCACTACAAATATCAAATAATGTCAAGTTTACACAATGATCTACAACTCTGCAGTAACTTCTCCAAATTTATCACTAGACCATAACTTAATTCCAAAAAAGAATAAATAAACATTTTTCTGAGAATGAAAAAAGAACAAATAAATAAACATTGTTATTGGTTTTTAGCTTTTTCGAGTGCTTGAGCTGATGTATTTTGACTAAATGAAGGAGGAATAGAAAAAGAAATGCAGAAAATTCCAGACTAAGAGATACCTCTTAAGCGCGAAGCAACACTTCCATTCGACATGTATGGATAAACAAGCAACCGTTCAGTTGCTGTCATGCAAAAGCCCAACAAACGAAGTAGATTTCGATGCACAGCCATGCTAATCATTTCTACTTCTGTCTGAAACTGTAACTCCCCGCCTTGAGTACGCTCTTCTTTTAATCTTTTAACCGCAACTAAAGAGCCATCAGCCAACCTACCCTTGTAAACCTTGCCAAATCCTCCTCTACCAAGTATATTCTTGTTGCTAAAATTGTCTGTTGCAACTTGTAATTCGCGCAAGGAAAACCTCTTGAGTTGTCCAAGATGAACTTCTGGATCCTCCTCAGCTGCAAAACAAGGTAAAATTGTGAGAATACATTAAATTAAAATTAATAACAAAAAACTAATTGAGATGTTTGATTGAGGCCTCCCACCAGGAACATCAAAGAAGTGATCTTGTGGTTTCTTTCGACGCCACCAAGCAAGCAAAATTGCAGGAGCTGCAAACAGAAGAGCGGCCCCGGCAGCAACTCCTCCAGCAATTGCCCCGGTTGCACTGTTGCCCACACCTAGGAGTTTCGAATTTTTAAGTTGTTATAATTGTTTGATGGATGACTAAAACTTAACAAAGACAGTTCTAAACTTCTAAAAAAAGGGATATTGTAGTTTCACCATTAGCACTCAAACCAAGGAATATGTTCTTTTTAAAATGGCTCACACCTAGGAATATGTTGTAAAGCTAACGTGCAAACAAAAGAAAAAAGATGCAGATTTAGGTTGATATCCCTCAATTTATTTACATCAATCCGGTAACTGTTTGTTATTTGGCCTCTTCGTGGTGGTGGTTTATGTACAGCACTAACGGAAGACAAGGATAACTTTGGACAACATTCATGGTCGGATATTTCTCCCCCATGTTGCTGGTAAATGCACAGCAACTAAATTCTCACCAAAGCTCTGATACTATGTGGAACAAGAGACATGGAGAACGAATTTGAGAGAAGCACGACGATAAATTTCTTATGTTTGGGTCCTTTTATAGTCAAGAACATTCAATTTATATAGTTACATCCGGGATGTCGTACACTTCTGTATTCACATCTAAGTCTAATCCATTTACACAATCTATCTAGCAGTAGATAATCCCAAAATCACTTGTAAAATACTTATCTCGCTTATAATCTGTTTGGCCAAACTTTTGAAAGGTCAAAAGTGCCTTATATAAATAAATAAATAAACTTATTTTAGAGAATAAAGGCATTCGGGCAAGCTTTTGGTGAAGGGATAAGTACTTTTGGCCGGCAGAAGCAATCTTTAAGCTTTAAAGCAGAAGCTCAAAAGTAGCTTCTACCAAAAATAATTGCTTTTGATTTTGTAAGACATGAATACCCATTGCAAAAATTTATATTTACCAAATTACTCAGTACGTAACTTTCTAGTTTTTACAATTATCCATTAAAGTTTCATATTGTTATATCTAGGAGGTGTGAGAGGTTAGTCCTAGTGGGTACGAGGAGAAGTAGAGGTAGGCCAAAGAAGTCTTGCGGAGAGGTGATTAGGCGGCAAATGACGCAGCTAAAGCTTACTGAGGACATGACTCTTGATAGGAAGGTGTGGAGGTCGAGGATTAGGGTAGAAGGTTAGTAGGAAGTCGAGCGTTTCCCTTAGTCTTCCTCAGTTCGATAGCATTAGCGTTAGTATCATTTTATTCTTAGATTGTTATTACTATCTATCGTTTAATTGCTATCTTGGCTTCGTTTTTCTTAATATCTTGTGTTGTTACTACTTGTTGTCGCTGCTTCTTTCATCTTTTCTTTGGCCGAGGGTCTATGGGAAACAACCTCTCTACCCTCCCAGGGTAGGGTAAAGCTGCGAACATCCTACCCTCCCCATCCCCCACTTGTGGGAATCCACTGGGTTTATTGTTGTTGTTTTGTTATTTGATCTATGTTATACTATCAGAAACCTAAGTGAGAGAAATGATTAAAGTGAGACCATTACATACATAAGATTATGTGCGCGGTTGGAAGTAGGATTTGATTCTTAAAAAGGAAGAAGGTTGTTTTGTTTTATTTTTTGAGCCAATTATAGGATTCAACGCACATTTTGCTCTATTTTCTTTGACATCATTATTATGTGAGTACCGGTAATATTCTTTACATGTATTTTTTTGTAATTTTTGGTTTAGATTTGCTCCTCTACTTATTTGGTAGGCATATTCCATAAAGAAGTTAAATTTAAGAGTTGGTAAACCAAATAAAAAATAAGAAATCATATTATGCAGGCTCATTCATCTATTTAAATAATATTAATATTTTAAATAATGCTCATATCTTATTAAATATATAACATTACTTTATTAACACAAATAAGTGTTAGAACAAATTTCAAGCATGCTTTTAGAAAAGTAACAATTATTATAATATGCAAATGAAAGCTTTTAAAAGAAAGATCTTGTTAGGGGCTCATTTCTTGCCCTAAAGCAGTCAGCCCTTCCCCTTCCTTCTTCCCGACATATCCTCACTCCTAGTGATCAAGGGTAAAGGTCTTTTACCAAAGAAAATAGGAAAAAGGGAAAAACTGTGAGATGCCAAAGCTTCTTAACCCATAAAAGCATAAATTATTTTCAGCAAACCTGAGGAAGAAGGGGGCGTCGGAGAAATAGGAGGAGGTGGAGCAGCTGGAAGAATATCCAATTGATTATTAGCAAAACTGAAATATTGACACTCAGATGTTAGATTTTCTTTATCATGATTCCAGTTACAGAACTTATGTATAAACTAGTGCTTTTTGCAGACCTGATAGGAGTGAAAAGTGAAAAGGAACCATTGACTGGAACAGGTCCTGTTAAATTATTGTTTGACAGATCACTGCATTGAGAGAAATGACCATTAGCACCTAAAGATTGAAAACACTGATAGTGAAAAGAGCACATGATAAAAAAGGCACCAGCTTTATACTTACAGCACTTGAAGTGAAATGACTGTGGTTAGCAACATGGGAATACGTCCATTCAAACTGTTATTGTTAAGCCTCCTTCAATTTGGCAAAGAAAAAACAAAAAGTTAGACCAAACTTGAGCAGACAGGACTCAGCTGATTTATCAGTCCATTTGTACCATGTAGATTGTAAATACTTGAGTAATGAAGAAAAACTAGTAATATCAGAAGATGCTACAAAATTCATGTCCAATATCCCAGAAAGTTTTTTGACACTGTTTCAGGTTGAGTTTTATGTGTATATACAATCTTCAGGAATTATCAACATTCTCAGGGTTTCAGGTAATAAGAAGAATAGCATGATATCCTGTTAAGCAACGGCAGTGAGCCTTATACAGAGCAGCAACCGCAATTTTATCGACCACTCATATCCACCTAACTTTTTGCAGCCTATATAAGGAAAGTAGGAACAATGCCTAACAAGAATTAATGGACAATTGCGAACAAAGTGTGATGCACAGGACACAAATTTCATTGTCAAGTACTGGTGTCAGACACACATCGAGCACGTGTTAGTCTAGTTTTCTGTAACTTTTTCTTGAATTCTCGGACACGCATGTCCTCCATTCGGACACCCCAAGACACCCAGTTTCTCTAGTGCTATGAGCGCCTTCAGGTTTTCTTCTTCCGCATCCTCTTCCTCTCCCTCTATATGAATAATATAAGCCACATAGAAAAATGTTTAGAAATTATGATACTGTCTCCAATTGGCCTTGATACTTCAGGTGTTTGAAAATTTCATGTCTTCATGTCAACATGGCTGCTACTTGGTCAATAAACAGCAAAGTCTATCCCCATTATCCAAATAACTAAACAAGAGAAATGAAGGTTTGCTCTGACAGCACAGTTTTGCTCTAAACTATTAGCAACTTTCACTTTTGCTAAAATAGTAGGTGCTATTTTTGAGTAAGCAAAATCTTCAGAAAATAAAAGCTCAAGGCTTAAGAAACTATTCAGCAAAAGAAAAGAAGACCAAAAACAAACACCCAGTAAAAGAGGCAAAAGGATGTATAACTCATACAGGAAACGCAGTTTCTGAAGCTTGCCCAATGTGTCAGGGATTGGACCATTTAACCTGTTCAGGTAAAGATCCAAGCTCACCAAATTCGTCAAATTCCCCAGTTCAAAAGGAATTCTTCCACTTATATTATTACTATAAAGTTCCCTGAAATTAGGAAAAGAGGTCGTAAGCAATTAGTTCAGCAACTTCCTGACCACACAATCTGCAAAAATAAAGGGCTATCACATAAGCCATAACATAGCAATGTAGCACATTAAAAGTTAAGAAGTGCATCCACACACTACACCTTTTGAGAGAGAAAAAGGAGGTTCACAATGAGTTTGAAGTGAAAAAGAGAACATGCAGTGGAGGGGATTCTCTCCATGGAAAGAGTATTCATTACTGCTTACAGCAGCTCTCAGTTCACTCACTCATCTTGCTACTTCAAATAAAAGTTATGAAAGGAATCCATTTAACTTTTAAGTTATTTCACAGGATACTGCTTTTACAATCTACAGATAGGATTATCATCATGATAAAGGAAATGAAGAAGTCTCCGGACCAATTTGAGAGTGGCATAATCCACTATCAGCTTAGCAAGAAAGAAATGAAGCAATATGTAGAAAGCTTTAAGTATTCTATGTTCAACGGAATCACCAGCATATGGATTTGTTAAAATCAATATAATTGAAGCAGAAAAGGTGTTTTCCTATCAACTTCCATTGGTCGACCAATTCAAAGGTGCATAAGATAAGAAATTTGTTAACCAAAGTGGAAGTACAATCACGACACATTTCTTATGAATTAACTCAGAGAAAATATTCCCAACCAGAATAAAGAAATGAATCAAATGATACACTTTGGCATGAGAATTTGGAAAACATGGAAATTATTAATACTAGAAACCCATAGCCTAATAGTGCAAACTCAGAAGGACAAATAGAATGTGTGTCTACTGTCAAATAAATCCCCTCCTTCTCAGTCTAACTAAGCTTGGACAACTGAAGTTTAGAAAAGTGCATTATAAGTACTTGTTTTATAAGAGAAGTGAATTCACATAGTTTGTTAGTATAGAATAATAGCTGAAATATCTGGAAATCTGGACTATCATTGCAGTAATTTAATTCTTGAACGTTGTAACTTTGCCATTTAAGAGGAAGTATCATGTAGATTTAGACAAATTAAAAGAAGTCCATCATCTTGGATCAAGGATATGTAGGTATATCCACTAGATACATTCTAGTACCTCTAGAAAAATAAGATGAACATTTTCTCTTAATTAGGGTGTGGATATCAAGTCAACGGAGCAAATCAAAGTTCCCTGGCAAGTTCAATAATCTATTCATACAAGAAACAACATATCTTCGTGCCCACTCAACGCACAAAAAGCATCACCAACATAACTGAAAGTGGTACTCACCATATCATAATTTCTCGACCAGAAGAATACAAAATAAGGATTGTCAGGGTTGAACATAATTAAAAGCTACTGCACCATATACTAGTGAAAATTGAATGAAGAAGAAATTAACCCTTACAATTTCCATATTCCCAGTCCTTGAGTTAGATCATTCATGATATTTGAATAGATTTATCGGTTCCTACGAACAGCTATACACTAACATCAACTTTCTTGGTACCTATTTAGTATTATTTCAAACTTATCCAATCACAATCTACTCGGAGTACACAAACACTAGTGACTTAACACAGGTATATAGATGCATATATCACATGTCCATTATGACAATTTGCTAATAAACTACAAGCCAAGGAAACAGAAATACTACAGAAAGGCGGTTCAATTATCACGAAAGTTTAACTTACAAGTACTGCAAATTCGGGAGTTGACCCAGCTGTGGAACAAGTTGACCCGACAAATTTGCATTTCCAAGATCACTGCATGTAAAATGAATGGAGCTAAATTGATAAATGAACCCCATAGCACGAAAAACCAGGAAAGAACCTAGGTTTTTCTGTAGCTTACACTCTAGTTACACTATTCTCACTGTTGCAGGTCACATGAAACCAAGTACAAGGATTGACAAGGGTTGGATCCCAACTCTGTAAAACATTGTTAGGATCAGCCAAGTTGGTCTTCAGCGCATTCAATGCATCACCTGTCTTACATGAAGTGGTTAATAATCAGTAATTAGCTTATCCAAGTACCTCCTTAGTAATTAATAAGCATTAATAGTTCATCACTTTATAAAGGCTGTTTCTTCAATAAAATTAACCTCCTTATTGTTAAATAAATAGCTTATCCAAGCACATTAAACTAGCAATTTTTCTATTATATTAGTTATACTCAAACTGGTCTTTTTTCTGCCCCCACCCCCCCCCCACCCACCCACCCACCCCACCCCCAAACAAACAGGAAAAAACCCATAACTAAGCAATAACAACGAGACCACAATGATTCACAAATTAAGCTCAGAATAAGATTAATTAACTGCAATTCAACTGTTTAATGCAATGAATATACCCATTTAAACTCCAATTATTAAACAGTCAATCTGTTTAAGCAAAGAAAAAGCAGAAAGTCAACATCTTTTCAACTTAATATGAATCAAACAATCTGAAAATGTAAACTCAAAAGAACAGACCTTCAATATTAGCGGAGACAGGAACCAACAGCAGCCCAATTAAGCAAAGAAAAGCTGAGACAAAGCCCAAGATCCCCAATATCCATTGATCCATTATTCCACCCAGTCCAATTCACCACAACCGCCACCACCTAAAACCTAGATTTTCCTCATTACAAATCACTCACAATTTCACATACCACATCTTCAACAGTCAAAAACCCAGAAAAAGTAATCAAAACCCTAATCCCAAAAGAAGCAGAGAACACAGTATAATTGAAGCAAACGTCACAAAGAGATCAACAAAAAGCTTCAAGAAAAGATTTTTTACTTTCTTGGAAAATTGAGAATGGCATATAAATCACAGAGATTGGAGAAACTGTAATAATGGTTCTCTTTCTGTGGTTCTTTTTTTTTTTTTTTGGGTTAAAGTTCAATAATAATATGGAATAGTAGTATGTAATAAAATTCAACGGTCCAAGGGGAAGAATGGTGATAGTCGTCGTTGCAGAGGAAGAGAGAGAGTTGGTCAAAGGTTGTGCTTTGCTTTCACAGTTGTCTATTCTATTTGGGAAAAAAGAGCATTACTAGTGCTGTTCGGTTTATAACATTTTATACATTTCAGTTGGTAAATTTTACCCAAAGAGAGTATTACCGTATAAAAGAAAAATATTATACAGTTTCTGAACCAATACCTTAAACTACTTAAATTAGTTAAACAATAGATTTATTACATAAGCTCATTTGGTACAAGGGATAAGAGATAATTAATCCTGGATAATTTATCCTAGGATAACTTATTTCCAACCAAACGAGCCCTTAGTGTCTCGATCGCACGATACTGATTATTACTTACTTTGACCTACAACAATAACTACGACAATAATAAATCCAATATAATCCCACTGATGAGGTCTGTAAAAGGTAATATGTATGCGGACTTTACCCTTGCGTACCTTGAGAAGGTATAGAGACTATTTCCGATAAATATTGGCTCGAGAAAGATAAAAGGTAAAACAGATAATAAGTAACACCAGCAAACCAATAAGAAAACTATAGCGAAAGAAATAATATGTAATAACAAAATATAAGAATAAGACAATATAAGACTAACACTAAATAGTGCACTAAAACTATAGTTATAAACAAGGCAAACGATCGGTTATCTAACTTTTTAGCATAATCTTCGACCTAAGCTTACTTTGACCTAAAAAGAAAAATATTGTTCCTTTCTATCTTATTTTATTTAACACATTTTTATTTTTAATCTGTGGCTAAAAAGAGTGATATAATTTTCTATTGAACATCTATTTAAAATTAGCATCCCAATTTTACTCTTTAAGATATATTTGAATCCACTCGATATAAAATACATTAATATGCAAGAGAAAATCAAAACATCTAAAATACTTTTTAAAGCAATTTTGATACTTGCATATATTTATCTTATCTATCAAATGTTTTTCTTTATTTCTTATACTGTGTATCGAATCAAACACCTTCTGCACAAAATGGAATAGAGTTAGGCCTCATTTTATTTTTTTAAGATTAAGACGTCTGAATCTGAATACACATCTGAATATCAAGATGTGTATTAAGATATAAATAGTTAATAATGGCGGTGGTGGTGGTAGGTGGTGATAGTTAATAATGGCGGTGGTGATGGTAGCTGTGATTGATGAAGGTGGTGGTAAGTTTCAATGATAGGCAGTGCCCGCTGTGGTTGTTGATAGTAATGGGATAGTTAGTTGTGGTAGTTGAGGCGGATGGGTATTGATTGTGGTTGAGAATGGTGGTGGTGGGAGGGGTAGGGATGGTGGGTGGTGATAGTCGATAATGGTGGAAGCTATGATTGAAGATGACAGTGGTGCAGTGGTGGTGGTGCGGTGGTAGTGGTGGTGGCATGGTGGTAGTTGATAATGGTAGGCAGTGACGACAATTAATAATGAATATGGATGATAGCATCTTAATGAAATTAAGTCTCTGTTATAGATCTTAATCATACAAATATATTTAGACCCATTAAGTGGTTTGTGAAATATAAAAAAAAAATAAACATATTTAATGATTAAGATCTGAATAAATAAGATTCAGACTTTAAAAACAAATACACTTAATATCTAAGATCCGAATTATTAAGATTCCGGCCTCCATTAAGTGCAAACAAATGAGGTCTTAGTATCATTACAAGCTTGTTACCTTATATAATTAGTTTTAGATGTTTTTAGTAATTCATATTTGTGTTTAGTAAAAAAATTGTTTTGGCTATTTAGAGCAACGGGTATATTTTAAAACAATGTTTGCGAGTTTATGATGCTTTGGTTGTTACACAAGGTTTACAAATAATTAGCTTTGAAATTACAGTACTAGTTAAGACTTGATAGAATATGAGAGGAACTCAATTAATGTAATGTACTCTTCTAATTAATCCTTAGTCCTTTCTACTAAACAACAAACTAAATAGATTATTTTTTTTATTTGAGATTACCGGTCGATTTCGCTAGTATTTGCAAATTATACTAGCTATATAAAATTTTAGAGGCTGATATCCAAATTAACCTTTATCAAAATCAATTCCTTTTATTAATTTCTTTTAATATAAATCTTATTGTTTGTACAAGATTTGAAGTTGATATTAGAAGGTCTCTGGAATTTCTATCTAGATAGGTGGTCTTTTTAGTAAGAAAAAAAATATATTGTGAAAGTATCATTTTAGATGATATATACTCCCCCTCCGTTCACTTTTATTTTACACGTTTTTACTTTTCACGCCCTTTAAGAATTAATAAATGAATTGCATAATTTGTCATGATACTCATATTAATTGATGCATATTTTATTGGATTTAAGAAAATGATTTGAAATGAGTAATAAATACTATGGGTATAATAGGAAAAAAAATTATCTACTCTTGATACACGTAAAGTGACAAGTAAAAACGAAAATCTATTGTTAGTGTATATACCAAATAAAAGTGAACGGAGAAAATAGTAGTAACATTGATTTTTCTATTTTGTTGTCGTTGTTAAGCTAAAACGGTAAGTTTGGGGTCAAAGACGCACGCCCAATAATGGGGCCAAGCCATAGTGGGATGAATAGTGTAGGAAATAGTATTGGAAAACAGCTTTGTTCGTGCGAGTCAGTGTTTGGCTTTATTACAGAATTTAATGTGTTTTTGTTCCATTTGTGGAAAAATTACCCTACTGCTTCTTCCAACTCACGTTCCATATCAACACTTGTCTCTTTTTATTTCTTTCTTATTCTTATTTCCAGTGGTGAAATTAATTGAAACTTTTTGTGTCCGTTGCATTTATTTTGTTTCCTCATTCGTCAAAACTTCTGTTCGGTGTGAGACACTATTTTTTGGATATATACTTAGGTTTGAATAGTTTGGACATTTCATCAGTGTCATAGCAAAATATACAATTCAAGTAACGCAGTCAAATATCAAGGGAATTGAATTCATGACTCATACTCAACTTTCCAGTTTACTCACGGCAATCATTTAAGTAGATAAAGAAAAAAACGGATAAAACTTACCCGTGTTTGTACCAACCATATCAATTTAATATTGTTAAGTGAATTACTGAGGTAAAAATACATATTAAAGAATCGAAGTGAAGTAAGTTTATTTGTAAACACATTATATACGGGTGAAACCGGGGTAACATATACCCCAATTTTCCGGTGTGTCAAACGAAGCCAAGACGTGACCGCATGAGATCGGATTCAGAGCTGGAGATTTCTCGTACTGAGGCCTAAACGAAGTACCCGATAAGACAACACTTCCCCGAACCCGGAATGAGCTCCAAGACCTCGGAGATTCTACAAACAGTTGCATACGACTAGCAGAGAGCCGTGATATCCGTACTCAGCTGGATATCACGGCGCGGATCTCGCCCGATGTCGGTAGCATATCAGTAATTGATGTACATGGATAATTTTTAACTTTTTTAGAATTGTACTAAGGTTAAAACTCTCCTACTATATAAAGGGAAGTTTTTTATTCAATATACATTGTATTGCACATCCCAAGGCAATATTAACTTGTTTCTGTGCTTTCTAGTGATTGGGAGGTTCTTATTTTAATCATAACTCTTCATATACATTTGGTTCCAAATCGAAGGTCCAGTTGAAGGCAAAACTATTGTTAAGCTTAAATTCGAACCTGGAATCAATTCCACTACCGGTTTGGTTATTTATTTTATCTTTAATTCGCTTATCTAACATTATTGATCACTTGTGTTGAATCAATCCACATATCTTTAAAACCACGAATAAATTCAATTGTTATCCATTTTAAGGGTAAACGGTTTGGGGAAGTTGATAAGTGGGGATTTTGACTACTTATTAGCACCTTTAAGCTTTGTTTTAGTCCAAAAGGCGTTTAATTGTGTTCCTGAAAACTGATAAAATATGCTTAATTGCAGGAGTATTGAAAAATGAGTCACTAAGATGAAATCCAACTCAAGAAGGAGTGATTTGAACTCAAGGACAAAACCAGGCACAGAAGCTCAAAGTGCGGACCGCAGATTTCCATCTGCGGCATATCAGAGGATTGTGAGAAGTGCGATACGCACATGAAATGTGCGGCCGCAGAAGCTAAGCAAGATCAGGAGTTCAGAGAATTTTCATTTCAAGCTCAAAGGAAGTGCGGACCGCACAATTATTGTGCGGCCGCAATTGCATTTGTGCGGTTCGCAGAAGAGCCCTGTGCGGCTGCGCCCAGAAATGTGCGTACCGCAAAATATGAGAGATGCAGCCACAGTTCAGAATTGTGCGGCCGTAAGATCCAAGTCCTGTTAAGTTGAAGCAAAGTGCGGACCGCACATTGAATTTTGCGGCCACAGAACCTCCAAAAGGGCATTTTTGTCCGAAAATTTCAGCGTCGTATAAATAAAATAGTTTCACCTTTTTAGGTCAAGTTTTAAATATTCAAAGTGATGTAGTCGTTTCTCTTTGTTTCTTTAGGCAGCTTTAACTTATTTTGGTGATTTAATATTGGATTTCTCTAGTTTAATCCTTTACTATGAGTTTTATTATCTTTTCTTCTTTGTTTTCTTTTATAACCACTATGAGTAGCTAGATTTTTACTAGGATTGTGACCCAACCCTAGTGTGTAACCTTATGGGTGATTAAATCATGTTTTTTTATGAATGAGTGTTTTTTTATTTAGCTAGGTTTATGTTTCAATTGTGAAATTAATGGTTGCAAACATTGATTTATGCCTATTTGACTTAGTCTCTTCTTGAGAAAGAGAGACCTAGTCTAGGTTAATTTAGCTAACAAGGAATTGAGTCAATTGAGAGATTGATTAACCCAATTAAAGAGTTCAATCTAGAGATAGTAACAACCCGACTTGAGCTCTTATCAACCGTTTTGGTAGATACCCATTTGGTCTTGAGAGAGCCAAATTGGGCAAAATCACTCTCTGACCGAGAGGTATTGAGTGGAAAATGTAGTGTTGTGAGCTATAATACACCACAGTCAATAAAACAACATAAATGTCTTTATTCCATTAGGCAAACACCTAGGTCATTGTCACAACCCTATGCCTTTTTATATATTTGAAAAACATTCAAAAACAATCATCTCTAGTTTTATACCTTTAGATTTGCAATGCTTAGTTAATTTTAGAAGTGAAATCAATAACTTGTTTATGGAAGTGCAATCTAGATACTTCACGTACTCACTCCAAATATATGCTACTAACTCCCATCTCAGCTCCCTGTGGATTCGATCCCGACTCCTTATTGGGTTTTATTATTGCAAACGACCGTGTCATACTTGTAGACATGTAATTTTTGACCCACCCCAAGATTTTACACATTTTAGCGTAAAATATTTAGTTTAGGTTTAGTATGACTATTCTAAATAGTGTTGACTCTTTTACTTTATTTTATCACAAAAATAAAAATTACAAAAATATTTTTTCTTTTATTTAGCTAATTAATCTTTTATCTAGTTACTTTTAATTTATTTACCTTCCATAAAATTCAAAAATACAAAAAAATAGTTACACTTTATTTTCAGGAATATTATTTTAATTTTACAATAACTTTTCCATTTTTATCTTTTAGTATGATATTTAAAAAATACCAAAAAAAAAGTTTGTTTTAACGGTTAGTTTTATTTTAATAGTTATTTTGCTTAAGTAAGATTAATTAGTAAATGTTGTAGTATTTTTGGTCTTGCTTTAAAAGAAAGAGTATGAAATTTGAGGATAATTTTGTTTGGTCTTAATTGAAAAGGCTCAATTTCGAATAGCCCAAAACATTGAGTCCATACCCATTCTCCATTTGACCTAACCTAATTACTACTCCTGTAAAATAAGGCCTAGCTAACCTACGCGCCAAGCTTCAGCCGTTACCAACCTTTCTCCATCTCTTACTAGCACCCCACCCCTTTACCAAAAACATCTGCTGCACCCAATTCTCCAAGAAATTTCACACAACATCTGGCGATATAGATAGATAAAAACAGGGGAAAATGACCATCTCCAATAAATTTCCACACCGTCAAGAGCACAACTGGAACGCACAAAGACATAAGGGAAATTAAAAAGAAAAAAAAAAGAAGAAAAAAGAGTGGAACGTGCAGTAGGAAAAAACAGAAGGGGGGGGGGGGGTGAACTAGAATCTTCTTCTTTCTTTGTTCTTTATGAGGATCTTTTTCTGGTGGAGCAAGAAGATATGAGGAACTGGGTTTTGATGTTATATGAAATTTTGAAATGGCAGCAGCTAGACAAAAACGATTTTGAGCTAAAAGAACGGCAAAACGGCAAAACGAGAGTAAGAGAGGTCATGAAGAGGGATGAGTGACATGAGGGATAGAACAGTAGCTTCATTCCCTTCAATGATTGTGAGTGCCTCCATCAATTTCTTCGGCTAATTTTTGAATCCATTTTCACTTCCCTTTTTGGTTTGGTTCGATTGAAGTCGAGTTTGCCGTTAAGGTCGTCATCGAGTTTCTCGGTCAGTGGAGGTCCTGCTAGAGTTGCTGATGCATTTTCCGGTCGTGCTCCGGTCATTTGTTGGTTTACTGTAATTTCGGCTCTATTCATTTATGAAAAAAGTGTGTAAGAAGTTGCTGATGGTTGTTGTCCCTCCTTGTTGTGGCTTTGGAGTTTTATTTGCCTTTCAGCTCCATTATAGACTGTTTCAAGCTTTTTACGCGGCTCTTCATGTTGATTTCTTGCTTTAAATAAGTATGTCAAGACTTCTCTGCAATTCCTTTTAATTAGGCAAATGAGACTTGATTCAATATTGCTATCCATGTTTAGTTTCATGTGATCATTGTTTGACTTGCTATATCTGGTCATGTGTCTTTTGAAGATTGAATGGGATTGTTTGCATTTGAGTTTAAAAATGGCAATTGGAATTATTCATCGTAGCTGATGTTAATGAGGTATATTGAGAAATGTGGTTAATTCTTGTTTGTTGGTTGCATTAGGATTTGCAGACTAAATATTTGTTGAAGTCTAAATGATCTATTTTGTTATTTTTGTCCACAAGGCTGAATAAACACATCAGAAATGCATATCTTAATGGTAAAACGACTTACTGATTTATTTGTTACAAGTGCAAAGTGTTTACCAAAATATGGAATTGTTAGTGAAATGACCAAAGTTTGTGTTTATGGTTCTCGTTTTGGTAAGTAATGGAAAACTGCCTTACAAGAGTAATTCTTTCAATCCACACAAATGCTTTCGAATAACTAAAACTTTTCTGGCTTTCTTTGTACAGTCATTTTTGTAAATATTTTTATTTACTTTATCTGAGGAAGAAACTCGCTCATTACAAAATTGCCTATATTGATGAAATAAGTACTACAAAGTGAGTTGCAGTTTTAATATATTTAAGCTTATGGAATGTTTTAAAAATATATATATGAGTAGAATTAACCTTTTGAGATGAAGATTGGCTTTACGCTACTTGAAGGTGATGTCACTCTAATGAAAATAGAACACCAGAATTGTTCTGAGGAGAATTGATACACCATGAGTTCATCGTGATTATGTACACGTTCGCGTGACATATTTATGATTTTCAAAATAAATTGAGGTACGTATTCGCACAACTTCGGTCAAACTTTCTTAATATTAATAAAACGTGATTAATAATAAATCATCGTAACTATGGGTACGGTTCCCATGGCATGGTCATGATACATCAATCCAAATTCGGGTGTGCATTTTATGTGACCTAATTATAACGTCGAACAATAAAAATAAAATAAACATGTCGCGAATTGCGGGTGCATTTCATGTAGCGTGGTTTGCGGTGTGTTCCACAACGGAAAGTGTACGACAATCGTAACTTGTTCAAGAAATAATTCCATAAATCCTAAAAGAAGTTTAAAATAATTAAAAGCGGTTATAAAGTTAAAAATGCACAATAGGTTAAGATATGTAATTAATCTGATAATTAGGCCAATTATTAGCAGTTAAGCAACCGTGCTAGAACTACAGAACCCGGAAATGCCTAACACCTTCTCCCGGGTTAACAGAATTCATTACCCGAATTTCTGGTTTTGCATATTTTAAAATAAAGTCAATTTTCCTTGATTTGGGATTTAAAATAAACCGGTGACTTGGGACACCAAATAAACTATTCCAAGTGACGACTTTGAAATTAATTAAAATAATCCCATTTCGATTTATGTCACTTTAATTGAAAAAAATCTCTTATACCCACCCTTGGTGTAAAAAGGAGGTGTGACAATACCTTGTTAGAGGCATGACTTTGGACGTGATCACCCACCGTGGGGCTAAGGATAATAGTGGTGGTTTGATACAAATTTCTATAACACACTCTATTTTACGCTTATTTTTTAAGATTTTAATTTCAGGTCAGCTTAAAAATGTCAAAGTCTTAGTCTGCTCACTTGAACACTGATACTGAGTCTGGCCATCATGGCGAAAACAACAATATGGTACCTAGCAATGAGGTGTCCCCTGTTGATCCCAACAGAGTCAGAGTTGCAGACCTAGTTGATGCTAACTCGCATGTGGCCATCGACGCCAACTAGCCTACCAATCCTGAGAACATCGTTCATGGAGGAGCCCTACCAACGGCTGGAGAGGCGCCTGAAGGCGAAGGTGACGGGGTCAGTTTACGGGTGATCTTTGAAATGTTACAAGCCCAACATGTGGCGATAGCGCAGCTGAAAACTCAAAGTTGCGCCCTCAGTAGGGTTGAGCCCGAACCATCCTAGGAAAACACCCGAAGAAATAAGCGGATCACCAAAATGCCGGGTGAAACTGAGATCGGTGTCAGCTCCGAAGTAATGAAAATGTTGGAAGCATTAACCAAACGGGTGGAGTCAGGTGAAAAGAAAATTGAAGCAAATGACAAGAAGGTAGAGACATATAATTCCCGGGTCGATCAAATCCTAGGAGCGTCTCCGATATTGAAAGGCCTAGACTCCACTAAATTTGTCCAAAATCCTTTTCCTTCGAGCGCGACACCGGAGCCAATCCCGAAGAAGTTTCGTATGCCCAATATTTCCAAATACAATGAAACCGCGGACCTCCTACACGTGCGCCATCAAAGTAACAACTTGGAAGACGATGAAATCGAGTTAGTGTTATTAAAAAGGTTCGAGGAAACTCTGCCAAAGGGAGCAATGATATGGTACCAAAACTTGCCCCCAAATTCCATTGATTCGTTCGCTATGCTTGTGCATGCTTTTGTAAAGGCTCATGCCGGGGCCATCAAAGTCGAGACCAGAAAATCGGATCTTTTCAAGGTTAAGCAAAGGGACAGCTACATGGTGATGGAGTTCGTATCAAGATTTAAAATGGAACTAATGGACTTACCTCCAGTTGCGGATGATTGGGCCTTTCAGGCGTTCACTCAAGGACTTAACCCCCGAAACTCCTTGGCTTCACAGCAGCTAAAAAAAATTGGTAGAGTACCCAGCGGTAACTTGGATCGACATCCACAATAGGTACCAATCAAAAATCAGAGTCGAGGACGACCAACTCGGAGCCCCTTTTGGGTCCGTTTATCCCATCAGAACCTGCGATAGGCCTAAAAGAGTCATCGATCACGAATCAAGGTCGGTCCGAGATCGATACCAACCATATAATGCAGATCGAAGGGGAAACAAGTCCGGGTGCAACTCTACAAGGAACGAAAAGAGAAACGATTGTGGGCCCAATAGTCGAGGCCTAATGAGCAAAAATGTTTTTGATAGGCCGCTCGGAAAGGAAGCTCCAAGAGTGTCAAAGTATAACTTCAATGCTGATGTATCCAACATCGTATCAGTCATTGGGCACATCAAGGAGACCAAGTGACCTCGACCACTACAGTTTGATCCTAAGTTGATGTGTAAGTATTATGTCACTCATGTCCACAGGACCGAGGACTGTCGACAATTAAGAGAAGAAGTTGCACGGTTGTTCAATAACGGGCATCTCTGGGAATTTCTGAGTGATCCAGCCAAAAATCACTTCAGGAACAATGATTCCAACAAACAGATGGAACGAGAAGAACCTCAACACATCATCAACATAATCATTGAAGGGGTCGATGTCTCTCAAGGGTCGATGATAAAACCTACTAAAGTATCTATCACGAGGGAAAAATGAACCCGAGATTATATCCTGGAGGGAACTATTTCGTTCAACGACGAGGATGCTGGGGGCATCGTACAACCTCATAATGATGCACTAGTGATATCCGTACTTGTCAATAAATCTCATGTTAATCGTGTGGTTATTGATCCAGGTAGCTCGGCCAACATTATCAGATCAAGGGTCATAGAGCAGTCGGGGTTAGAAAATCAAATAGTGCAAGCAGTTTGGGTGTTGAACGGATTTAACATGGCGTGCAAAACCACCAAAGAGGAAATAACCCTACCTGTGAACCCCGCCGGGACCATCCAAGAAGCAAAGTTCTATGTGATCGAAGGGGATATGAGATATAACACCCTATTCAGAAGACCATGGGTTCACAATATGAGGGTGGTTCCTTCGAGCTTACACCATCCATTGAAGTTCCCACACCAGGAGGAATAAAGACGGTATACAAAGAACAGCCGATCGCGAAGGAGATGTTCACGGTCGATGAAGTACTCCTGGTACACGCTGTTTCAACATTAAAGAGCATGGAGCCGACCAAAAAGGCCGAAGTTAAATAGCAATCACCGACGCTGGTCCAAGTCGGATTAGAGGAACGAAGAGTTGATGAGGAGGATGATTACTGAGTTTTGAGATAATTCATAGCTCCTGATGATACCGACGCCACCAAATCAACGGTCGAAGAGTTAGAGCATGTCATATTAGTCAAGCACTTGCCGGATCGAAAGGTATACCTAGGCATAGGGTTAGCCCTCGAGCTTAGGAAAAAACTCATTAACTTTCTTGAAGCTAACATAGATTGTTTCGCTTGGTCATATTTTGACATGACATGGATCCTACTGGAGGTAACCATTCATAAGCTGAGTTTGGACCCGAAGTTCCTCCCAGTTAAATAGAATAGGAGACCTCAATCCGAGGTCAAGCATACATTCATCAAAGGCGAAGTATCTAAACTCCTTAAAATAGGGTCCATTCGAGAAGTTAAGTACCCGTACTAGTTAGCTAACGTAATAGTAGTGCCTAAAAAGGGAAATAAGCTAAGAATGTATGAAGATTACAAGAACTTGAACAAGGTATGCCTTAAGGACTAGTTTCCTTTGCCTAACATTGATCGCATAATCGACGCGACGGCCGGGCATAAGATAATCAGCTTTCTCGATGCCTATTCTAGGCACAACCAAATTCAGATGACCCGTAAGATCAGGAAAAAACTTCTTTTATCACTACATCTGGCACCTATTTTTATAATCTAATGCAATTAGGATTAAAGAATGCCGGTGCCACCTATCAACGCCTAGTAAACTGGATGCTCGAAGAACACATAGGAAAATCAATGGAAGTTTCTATAGACGATATATTAATTAAGTTCCTATGAGAAGAGGACCATTTGGAACATAACCTTCGACATATTGAAGAAATAAAATATGAAGTTGAACTCGGAGAAGTGCGCATTCAGGGTCAGATCAAGAAAATTCCTTGGGTTTATGGTATCCAACCGAGGAATCGAGATCAATCCCGACAAAATCAAAGCCATAAAAAACATCACCATGGTGGATAACATTAAGGTCGTTTAGAGGCTGACCAAGCGTATAGCCGTCCTGGGTTGGTTCATATCAAGATTCTCAGATAAAATCCATCAGTTTCTTCTCACTATTAAAGAAGAAGAATAACTTCTCCTTGCCTCCGGAGTGTCAACAAGCTTTAGAAGAACTCAAATGGTACCTATCAAGTCCGCCCTTGCTCCAAACTCCAAGGGCGGATGAGCAGTTGTACCTTTACTTGGGGGTATCCGAGGTGGCGGTAAGTGGAGTCTTAGTTTGGGAAGAGGAAGGTACGCAATTTTCTATTTACTATGTCAATAGAACTCTAGGCGAGGCCGAAACAAGGTATCCTCACGAGGAAAAATTGGAGCTCACTTTGCTAAGCACCTCTAGGAAGTTAAAACCATACTTTCAATGCCACCCAATATGTGTCGTAACCTTTAACTACTGAGAAACGTCATGCAAAAACTCGAACTCACGGGCCGTTTGGCCAGATGGGCCATCAAAATCAGCGGGTATGATATTGAATATTGACCTCGAACTGCCATCAAATCAAAAAATTTAGCAGACTTCGTGGTCGACTTTACACCGACCTTAATACCCAAAGTCGAAAAGGAATTATTGTTAGCCTTGGGGACTTTTTCGAGAATCTGGACCTTTTTACGGACGGCGCCTTGAGCGCAAAAGACTCCGTACATGACATCGTGTTGAAACCACCAACCGTAGGGGGGGGGGGTATAATTAGGCAATCTGTCAAAACTGTAAAATTGACTAACAATGAGGCTGAGTATGATGTTATGATTGTAGGTCTCGAATTAGCTAAAAGCCTTGGGGCCGAGGTGATCGAAGCTAAGTGCAACTCCCTCATCGTAGTAAATTAAGTTAATAGAACGTTTGAAGTAAAAGAGGAATAAATGCGGAGGTACTTGGACAAATTACAGGTAACACTGCATCAATTTAGGGAATGGACCCTGCAGCACAAGCCCTAAGATCAGAACAGTGAGATCGATGCTCTGTCCAATTTAAGGTCGTCGGTTGATACCGATGAGTTTAGCTCAGGAACAATAGTATAACTCATGAAGTCGGTGATAGAAGAAGTCCACGTCGAAGTAAACTTAACAAGTTTGACTTAGGATTGGAGGAACAAGTACATAGATTACTTGAAGATTGGAAAATTACCCTTGGACCCTAAAGAATCGAGAGCTTTGCATATGAAGGCTGCCAGATTTAGCTTGGCCGAAGGGACTTTGTTCAGAAGAACATTCGATGCCCCTCTAGCCATATGCTTGGGGCCTGGAAACACCAAATATGCCTTGAGAGAAGTTCATGAAGGCACTTGCGAGAACCCATTTGGGGGCAGAATCTTTGGTTCGAAAATTAATTAGAGCCGTCTATTACTGGACCGAAATGGAGAAAGACGCGAAGGACTTTGTACAAAGATGCGATGCCTGCCATAGACACGTACTAATGATCCACAAACCAGGAGAATTGTTTCATTCGGTCTTGTCCCCATGGCTATTTATGAAATAGGGAATGTACATTGTTGATCCCCTGCCGTGGGCACCCCGAAAGGCTCAATTCATACTATTCATTATTGATTATTTTTCCAAATGGGCCGAAGCTCAAGCTTTCTAGAAATTCCTAGAAAAAGAGGTCATTGACTTCATCTGGGACCACATAATATGTCGATTCAGCATACCGTTCGAAATCGTTTGCGATAACAGGAAATAGTTCATTGGCAGCAAAGTAAATAAGTTCTTCGAGGATCACAAGATTAAGAAAATACTATCAACACCTTACCACCCTAATGGGAACAGACATGCAGAATCAACGAACAAAACCATACTTCAAAGCCTGAAGAAGAGGTTGACGATGCCAAAAGGGAAATGGAAGGAAATCCTGCCCGAAGTCTTGTGGCATACCATACAACCTCAAAGTCTAGTACTGAGGCCACCCCGTTTTCATTGGTCTATAGTGCCGAAGCCTTAGTACCAGTAGAAGTGGGATAACCAAGCCTCAGGTTCCAACATGCAACCAAGGAGTTGAATGACAAGGCCATTATCATGAGCATGAAACTATTGGATGAAAGACGTGAGGCCGCCCTAGTTTGGTTGGCTGCCCAAAAATAGTGGATAGAAAGATACAACAACCGAAGAGCTAACCTCCGGCACTTCAAGATCAGGGACTTGGTTTTGCAGAAGGTAACATTGCACACCCGGAACCCGGATGAGGAAAAGCTGGGACCGAATTGGGAAGGACCATATCGAGTTGTCAGAATTACCGGCAAAGGCTCATACAAACTCAAAGTAGGAAATGGTCTACTACTACCGAACAACTAGAACGTGGCATACTTAAAGTGGTACTAGTGTTAAGGTACGATCTCAATTACTCATTGATAATATTATGAATCGGACTTACACTTGCAAGAAACAACCAAGGATGGACGTGGTTATTAGGTCTAAAAGCACGCATTGCACTATTTTTTCCTTGGTTCTGTCCCAAAATAGGTATTTCGGCAAGGTTTTTAATGAGGAAACAGTAAAACGTGCTAACTTAGATTCAAAAGCCGGTCTCAAACCAAAGTCACGGGGATTTTATTTTGCATTAATAGTACATGAGCCCTCTCAAGCTCGACCTCTAATATTGGGGCCATCACTCTCGGATTAAGATTTTTAGCAAGGAAAAATTTAACAAGGAAAAAAGAATTTTTTTTATGTTAGAAGCTAAGGCTCGATGGTTAGGATTCATTGTAAGGGCCAAATGGTCGAATGAACCGTGCCCACACAGTCCTCTTTAGCCATGATACAAGTTTTTACGTGATTTCGATCATGTACTTTACACACAGAAATGAAAGAAAGTTCCGCCTTGATATTACACATTTTTGCCTCTCAAATTTTGGATTCTAAATTCCCAAAGGCTACCCTAATTCGGGGACTATCGAGCCCAAGGGCTACCCCTACTCGGGACTTCAATTTTGGGCAACTCGGGATACCAAATCCCGGAGGCACCAAACCTATTAGGCGGTGCCTAAATACAAAGGGCTATAACCACCATAGAAAATGTCTCGGAGACGTTCAAAGCTCGTAACTAGAAAGTAAGGCCTTTATAAAAATTCAAAACCTGCTAAAAGGTTACCCCCGACCAAAACATCGTCTAAAATCACTTAAACATCTTGAAAAAACTTCAGATCACACCGAGTTTTCAAAGCCTCAAGTAAACAAAGTTGTATCGAAGTCAGGCTCCATTGGAACTTCTGAAAAAATAGATGGCCTATAACTACATTGGATTTTATGCTAAGGCATTCGAAACGTTGCAAAAATAGAAGATTCTAAAAAAGTAAAGACTCAAAATTACCAGAAAGGGAAAATTTTATATATATTCCGGAATATACTTACAAATGCCCAACAAAAACGGTCTCAGAACAAACAAAATATGTACATGAGACCAAAACTAAAAAAGTACTAAGGCATCTATGCCTGATCTTCATAAGGGACCGACTCATCGTTGGAGCCGTCGGAACCCTGCGAGCCATCGGAACCCTCAGAGCCTTCAACACCTTCAGGCTCGTAAAGCCTCTTTGCCCCGGCCTCACATTTTTTGGCTTCCTCGATTTCAGCCGACAGGTCAAAACATCGGGCGTGGATCTCTACGAGGGTCTCCCTTCGGGATAGCCGCTTCATATACTTAGCCCTTGCCTTCAGGCGGGCCTCGACTTCCTCCATATCGGCCTTGTATTGGGCCACCATTTCATCGGCATCGGCGGAGGTTGTATCCAACTTGGACTTTACTACCTCGTGTTCTCTACCGAGGGTGTCCCGCTCTATGATAGTCAAGCTCAGTTGTGCCCAAAGATCATCATTCAGCTGAGACCACTTGTCAACTTTCTCCTTCGCCACTCGGAGTTAGACCTCCACCGATGCCATCTTCGCTTGGTAGTTTCCTTCTCTGAAGCCTACCGATCTATTTTGCTTTTCCACCCATCGGCCATGGCTTGGACCTCGTTCATCTCTATTCGAAGTTGGTCGATCTTCTGTTGGACTTCTGAGGTTTTGTCATTAGTCAACACGATTAGCTTCTCGATTTTAACTTCAAAGACCTTTGCCTTTTCGACCAGGTCGGCATATTCTCGCCTCAGGGTCGAAGCTTCCTTCTAAGCCCTATCTAGCTCGACCTAAAGGTCCTTGATGGCCCCGTCTGGTTGCACTGAGGAGCTTGTACATATCCTTATTTCGAGCCAGCTCCTTAAACTTGAACTCGAGCTGGTTGATCTCCAAGCGGTATTAGAGAAAGCTCTTGTTGTGAAGTACCGAGGCGTGCAAAACAACGAAAATAGTAAGAGATATAAAAACCTAAATGGAATTCAAGAGGGAGTAGTGATGCTTTACCCAGTTCAGCGCCTGTTGTACCTTATTGAAGAGATATGACGCGCCCACCTCGTTTATCTTTACCTAGTCCTCCTCAGTCACCAAGCATCAGAAGCAGCTGGCTATGCTTATCGAAACAAATAGAACCCGAGAATCTGCCAGGATAGTAAGAATAAGCGATCTCTTGAACCCGGAGTCCACACTCGGAGCGGGAAACTGTTTCACCAGTTTTGAGCTTGAACTCGGCCCACCAACTTCCAAAGGAGCGTCCTTCTTCGAAATCTCTAAGTCGCCCAGCCCTGAAAAGTTTTCCAAAGTATACGTGTCCACACCATCAAAGAAGGAGTGAGGGGGGTCGTACATGCCATGAAATCCTTCACTTGACTTTCCCTTTCCTTCTTGGGACTCTTCAAGTATGGACTCGGTGCAAAGGGCGTCTCAACGATGTCTTTACATTGGTCGCCTCCTTCAAAATGGAAGCAGCTTCTCGGGAGATCTCAACCTCCATTTCCATCCCGGCCTCCCAAGTCGAGAGGAGATCGGCTTCATGGCTTTCATCTTTGGTTACCACCTACTCCCCGGCAGGGGTCGATCCGTGAGCGACAAAAATGTCATCTTCTTCAGGCTCGTCCTTAAGTCAGTAAAGCAAGTTAGAGTCCGGTACCCGGGACTCGAAATTTTTCTTGGACCTGCGGGCCCGAGTGGCTGCCTTTTTTTAATCTTCATTTTGGGCCCCTCTTAGCCCGAAGACTTCCTTTTTCTCTTCTTCTCCTCTGCAGTAACCCAGGATTGTCCCATAACAAAGGGATCAATGGATAAGGGCACATCCTCATCCCTTTATAGTGGCCTATGTTTGGTGGTCTTAGGCAAACCTGTGAAGGAACAAAGAAATATCAACATTATGTGATTTTGGGGCATAGTAATAACTATTCAAAGGAGAACCATACCATGAGAACAAGCCTCCCATCGGCTCTTTGAAAGTTTGCACCACGAGCGCTCGAAATACGA